>NC_091823.1:41511687-42111687 GCF_038994185.2 Dermacentor albipictus
AGGGTACCAGAAAGAAAGAGGCTGGTAGAAGCGATCATGTCATTCGGCTCGTTTTGTTGCACCCTCTTATGGCGAATGTCTCACCCTCTTCTCTAGGCATAAACGGTGTCAGTCGTGTAATTGCATAGTGGCGTAGATGCGGACAACGTCTGTTTCCATGGGATTAGCGAGAAAACATGGCTGCAATCTCGTCAACAATACGAAGTCAATCACTCGTCAGCGGACATGCTTTCATTTGTCGTTTTGCGGAACATAATTGTGTCGCGTTGTGGCTTCCCTTCCAATGTGCTACTTGCTCATCTCCATGCATCCCGGTGTCATTATCAATCTGATCAAACTTGATAGGACCCGTACACGCTTATCGGTCGTTATCAACTTGATCAGAATAGAGCTGACGCTTATCAATCTTTATTATTTGTTACCATCCTTATCGACTCGATCCAACCTTTATCCACGCTCATTGGTCCTTATCGACCGTTTAAGAATTGCTCCGATCATTGTTAGCCTGGCAATTTAGCACCTTTTCTATCCGCGTCGAACCATTTTCAGCGTGCTGAGACCCATATAACCTAATCCTCCCTATCATCCTTATCTTATCTATCCTATCAACCTTATCAACCTATCACCTTATCTTATCAACCAATCAATCTCAATCAATTATCAATCTTATCAACCCTATCAACCTTATCCTTATCTGTGTGTTACTCCCTCATCCAAAGTTTTCTAACAAATTTGGTGTATCTGTTAGTACTTTCCTCGACGTTCTCTTTTTTACTTGCCTTCAACTTTTGTGGAATGGAAAGAAAATTTATACCGACAAAAATTTGACATCTGCATTGGCTCCAACATTGATCCGGTACTAACATATTCCTAGGTAAGGTTGATAGAAATATAAAAAGTCACCTAGATGGTCAAACAATCCGAGTGATAAGTTTATGAATTTCTGGTCTTTGTGAAGAATTCTAATTCCCAACAAATGGTTCATGATGTACTTCAAGTATTCCAGAAATGTGGCTCAAGGTTAGATTTCACACATGCAGCGCCAGATGTGAAGAAGCCAGAATTTTTAGATACGAGTCTTAAACTAACTGATAAGCATGTGTGCTAGATGTATTGCCCAAGGTCAGAAAAACAAATCTTAAATTTTAACTCCGCACATTCGCAGGTGGTAAAAAAATGGTATTGCTTTTTCGGTTCTATTTGCCCCACTTTCGAAATAGTGTTTTCACCAGGTTTCTGAGAGTTCTTTAAAACAACTGGAGCGTTTGAGAGCGGCAGGTTTTCGGGAGGATGCTATCCGAATAATCGTTCAGAAGCTTGTTAAGCGTATAAAATTAGGAGCGCTCACGAGCATTAATAATCCAGAGCCTGCCGAGAAGAAGAAAAAAGTTGTAATTCCATATGTACACAAACTATCACACAGTCTCAGAAATGTAACAGGCCGGTTTGATGTAAAGGTTCTTTTTTCTGCCCCTAACAAGATGACCAAAATTTGCGGTATGACTGATAAGAAGTTGGTCCAGGCTGCCTCCACTCACGCTAGGAAAGGCTGCATTGTTAAGCACACGTCCCCGCTAGTGCGCTGTAGAATGGGAGTTGTTTACGAGCTTCATATTTACTGCGGTCACGTCTATAGCCGCCAAACAGGTCGATGCCTGAACATTAAATCGGGAGAGCATAGGCGCTCGCTAAAAGGTAATGCCTACTCCCATGTCGCGCGGCATTGCTCTGAGCATACGTGCACTCCAATCTATAAAAAACACCACAATACTTTCCGCGCATAGCAAGCAGACTACGAGGAAAATTATCGAGGCTTACTATATCAGGAAAAAATGGATCGGGTTCTGTAGGAATGCCTTCATTAAATTTGTATGGCAGTCAATTTGAATTTTTTAAACCACCTCATAGTGTCGCATTCAATTACAGGATTTTCTATTTTTTCTTGTGCACTGATAATGACGCCATTGATGGGAGAGCACGTGGGTATATGGGTTGTAGTACATAAGTTTGTGTATGCCGCCTGATAAAGTTAGTTGTGAGTTCTGTGCGTTCCTGTGTGTTTCCTGCCTTTTGTTTTCATTGTATTGCACTGCATGCCCCTTCAAGATGTTCAAACAGTCAAGATAACCTAATCCACAAACACATACATATACACAGCGACATTGAAATAAAAGAAAACACACAAGCGTTAATCATTGCGAACAATGCCGCTGTCTTGAAAAAAAGGCTTTAGTGCTTTTAAAGCGCTCTTCTGCAAAGACATTGTTGGCCAAGGACCAAAAAGTTTCTTTAAACTGAAGGGTGTGGGATCTAGTGTGATTAGGATTTATTTAAGTCAGCGTCTTGGTGTGTTGTGATGTGGGCAATATAGAAGGAGGTGATATTTATATTTGTTTGCAAATCCAGGATCACATTCGGCGGCATCCGCACGGCCAATTCTGTCTAAGAAATGTTTTGTGTAGGCAGTGTCAAGCGGCCTTGTTCGATGAATAGGGGTTTCAATATTTCTCTGTAATGACAATGAAAATTTGAATGCAATACCGGGGATCAATATGATACAAATTCGAGCTCTAGAATTCTGGTGAAACCCCGTATTTTCACACACTTTGAAAGAAGTTGTCCCTATAATGCAGCGTAATTCGTTCTTGGATATTAGGGGCGGAAGCACATCATCTTTGAGGTGTGCTTGTCGTGCTGCTTCAACGGCTGCTGTGTTGCCAGGAACGTTACAATGCCCTGGTACCAACTTAAATGCTATTTCATACATTGCTTGACTTGCCTTTGCGAAGTCTCTAAGTGTTTCGTATAATATACTATCACTGATTATTTTTCCTTTGGTGCTGCAGATTGATGTTAGAGCCACCTGTGAATTGCTGAAAATTATCAATTTTTGTGCATTCTTACTGACAATATAAATTTTATCGCACATAGTATCGTGAACCGTTCAGCCGTTGTGAACGAAGTCGACCGAGGTAACTTAAAGGATTCTTGTTTGTTAAGGTGTGGTATATGAATGCTGAAGTTGAAGAGCTTGCTGTACTGGAGCCATCTGTATAGACGTGTCTGTATCCTGAATACCACATATATTCTGGCAAATCGCTAGTTGTTGAGCAGCTACAATGAAAATGTTTTTTTTGAATATCTCGTCTATGACAATTCCCTTTTTGGAAGTGTAAGCAGCAATGGACGATATTCGACGTGTGCGTTCCAAAATTCATTTCTTTGCAATATATGAAGATTATCTCGAATTCTTTATCAACATAACTTCTATCTAGTTTCATTATGTCTAAAGCCAATGGGTGGTTTTTATGCTGTGCTTGAAGACGCAAATATTGTCGGCATGTTCTGTGGTTCTCATAAATGGAAACAGTGATTCGCAAGCCTGAGCTATTACAAGATAGCTAGAAGCCACTCGTGGAACTGCCAGACATATGCGTAGCCCTCTAGGTAAATGTCTTTGAAGTGGCTCTTCCGATGAGTGAGAAAGACCGTGTAAGATGGGCGCGGAATACATAACTTTTTGTCGTATTAATGCTTTGTAAAGAGTCAGCATGAACGATACTGATCCGCCCCATGATGTGCTTGCAAGTCTGCCAAGTGCAGTCGCTATCGCACTGACTTCGTTTTCGGGTGTTTTTCATGTGAGGTGCCAAAGATAAAGCACAGATAAGCATGTCGACGCATTCGCGCCGCGTCCTTGTTCTGGGGGCAGCCTGGGTAGGAGGCGGCATGGTTCCCTGCACAGTTCGCACATTTAGGCTGCTGGAGCGACTTGTGCTTTTTGTGACCATGACCTTCTGAGCAGACTGTGCATCGACATGTGCTGCGGTAGTTTTTTGCCATGTGCCCAAATCGCTGGCCATTAGAGCAGCGAAGTGCTGGTCCTAGATACAGCTCCACAGGATGAATGGTGAAATCTGGGTAAATTCTTCCTGGAATAAGGCGATCGTCTCTTAAACTCAGAATTACTGTGTGAAGTGGATGCAACTTTACTGCTTCATCTTCCTGGCGGCAATACTTTATCTCTCTGTGCCGATATAACTCTTGCATCTTTCAAGAAGTCTAGGAGTTGCTTGCCTGTATGGTGCAGAGGCACATGTCTTACTTTCCCAACGTTTCGCCTGTACGAATCTGGAATGAAGGGCTTAACTTCGAGGCCGCCTACACTTGAGAATACCAAAAGGCGCCATGCGGATGCTAGAAAGCAACGCTGACACTGAAAATTGCGTGTCTGGTCATCCTGAAAGACTGTACGTCTTCTAAGGCAATGGAAACTATTTCGGCAGACACTCGGTTTGGATTCACTTGCCGAAAAATAGTACCTTCACTTGTGTGGCAAAAGACAACCGAATGCCTTTTGCTCGCCTTTTCTAATACGTGACCAAAGTAAATGCCTCTTCACCCATCTCGTCTTCATCAGTTATATCAAAATTCGATGTTTTATCGTCATATTTGCTGTCCTCTAGACGAGGTTTCTTGGACTCGGCTTCACCGTCAGCCATTATTCCCGAAGTCACCGAAGTTGATTCCGAGTTATCGAGAACAGAACGTGCCAGCTTTATGAAGCTTTGTGACGCTTGCAAGACCCCATGCTTTTCATTTCGTCCTGTAGTATTATTCATATGGCTAGCTACACGTAGCCGAGCATAAGGCTCGTGACGATGTTCCCGGCTTCCTACCACCCTCGTGGCAGAGTAATAACCAGGTACTCAAAAAAGAAACCTCGTACCGGTAAGGCGCCCAGCCCACTGAAACTTCCCCGACGACTTGTTAGCCCCTCGTAGTCAATGCTGCCTGTCAATCTCCAAAAAAACCACAAAAATCAGAGCACCGCACAAAGACAGCGACCAAACAGATGCACTTGTATTATTTATCTTAATTAACCGTGTCTTAACTACTTCCCCCTAGTTAACGCAAAAGGTAGTCCGTTTGACTCCCACGAAAGGTCGTGAATTAGACTCACGACGTTCGCGATGACAATTGAAATCCAACCTATAGATAAAGAGGTTCGCCCGCATCTTCAAGTGGATTCGACTCCGAATAAAGGTCATGGGTTCGAGTGCCCTTATATAACTATCCTTTAATTAGCACTATAGGTCATGCTGACGCTTCTTCTTCGCCTCGGCTTCACGCTTTCTTATAAAGAAATTGATGGTCCTATTCCTAGTAACTAAAAGCAAAGGTCGAGGGCTTGGCTCCTTATGAACCTTGGTGCCATAGTGCCGGATAGCGTAATGCCAGATATCGGATTTTTCGCCCCATGAGCCATCTAAGGCTTTCGCCTGAATAACAACTGCACATTTACCAGAACAACAAGTGAGACAACGGTTGCCTTGGATACAGTGAATAAAGAGAACTAATATCTACTACGCTAGATAGACTTGACGATGGCTGATTATCGGAAGAGACAGTACTAAGAGATTGGTCGAGATGGCCATCAGCACCGAACAACTTAAGAGCATATCTCCGCTCCCCGAGTGTCCACGTGCTTTGTGACATACATTGGGTGTTCACGTGTTGTGTCGTGTTGTGTGGACAATTTATCATTTTTTTCTCTCTCTTCCTTTTTTCTGTCTTTATTCTACGCTATCCCTGGCTCATCTACGGTGTAGGTAGTAGGTTTTATACGAGGGCGAATCAGAAAGTTTTGCCCCTATTTCTTATTAGGCAAAATAAGGCACATACAACTAATTACAGATACACATACTATTCTACGCACCTTGCCGAATTTCGCACATAATACCCGCACTTGTTCAGAGATTTGCCCCACTGCAGGGCTAAATTTGAGATGCCCCTGTGGTAGAATTCGTCGGACTGAAAATGGAACCACCGTCGAACTTTGTCTTGGCTTCATCGTTGCACGTGAATCACTGTCCTGACAGGAACCTCTTCACAGGACAGATAACGTGGAAATCACTAGTTACGCGGTCCGGACTGTACGGTGGGTGGTCCAGACATTCGCTACGAAAATACCGGAGCTTATCGGCGGTTCTGATCTCCACATGTGGCATCGCATTGTCGTTAAGCACAATCGCCATTTTCCACAACTGATAGCGGCGCCGTGCCGTGGAGCTAACGGCAGATAAGGGCGGCTCGATGGAGGTATGTTCCACCGCTGGGAATGTATATGTTCACTTCGCATTTACGGCCGTAATTTGGATGACAAAAGAAAGGGCGGGGGGCAAAGAATTTCTGATTCACCCTGATACTTTCTCCCTATTTATCCTTATCCTACACGAGAACACTCTCTCATACTCGAACCCTCTGATGGCGTCTCGTCTGATTTAGTTGCCCTCTGACTTAGAATCGTTTACTACCGTTTTACCAAGCCACAATAAAACCATGTAATGACGTTTGTGGCCCGATGAAATTTATTTATTTGTTTCAGAATACTGCAGGCCATTTCCTTGGCCCAAGCAGGAATGAATTTAAATTGTTACATAACCAAGAGAATAAAATTTATACAATATTAGCAGCACACATATATCAAAAGAATAAACCAAAAGAATAAGATTATACAATATTAGCAGCACAAGGATACAAAACTTACATATTACCAGGTAAGTAGACGATGTAACGCATCAGAAAAATTTTGTGAGGAAAAAACAGATGCCGGTAACGAATTCCAATCTTGCACTGTGCTAGGGAAAAAACTGTACATAAAGCTGTTAGTTTTGGCGAAGAGGGGAGCAAGTGAATGCTCATGAACGCTCCGAGTCCTTCTCACTAGAGGACGCTTAATGCACTCTGGAAGTTTTATTTTTTCCTGTTAAACTATTGAACAAGAATATCAATCTATTAATCGTTCTGCGGGTTTCTAGTGTGTGAATGTTATTTGAGATCATTAACTGCGAGGGAGAGTCTTCCCTTTTGTATTTTCCGTATATAAACCTAACCGCTTTCCTATTGACTTTTTCAAGGATCATTATATATTTTTTTGTGTATGAGTTTCACACTACTGAAGCATATTCAAGTAAAAACCGCACACAAGTTTCGTAAGCCAATTTTCTTATGTGTGTAGGGGCAGTTTAGAGCTTTCTTCGTAAAACCCATAGCTTTCGAAATGCAGCTGTAGAAATATTAGTAATGTGAGCCGACCATTTTATGCAATTGTCAAGTGTTATACCTAAATGTCTATATTTCTCAACTTCCAAAATATTGTTGCCGCGAAGGAAGTAAGGAAGCAAACTGGGAGACTTTTTTCTAGTTATACGTAACAGAACAGTTATTATTAAGTTCCATAGCCCATTTGAGACACCATTCTTCAATGGCAAAAACAGCTTTTTGTACAGAGCTGTGGTCATATTCAGATGAAATTTGTTTAAACACAACACAGTCGTCTGCGAACAACTTAACAGAGACATCTTCAGGAACAACCATAACTAAATCATTTACATATATTAAAAACAACAATGGTTCCAGCACACTTCCCTGAGGAACTCCTGAATGAACATCAACAACACTAGAAGCGGTCTTATTAATTTCCACATATTGCCGTCTGTCTGTAAGGTAGTTTTGAAGCCATAGAATGATAAAATATGGTAAAGAATGGCCGAGCGCCGCACCTGATACACACGTACCCATGCCGAGACCATCAGACACCTCATCGATGGCTGTCTACGTCCTAGTGTAGATAGGTAAGTGATGCGCGAAGTGGTTGAATGATTGGGCAATCTTGCCTTATCGGAACAAAATGTTCTAGGCAAATGTTCGGTAAGGAACCCCCAGGATAATGCAATGTCTACGCCACTCGATATCCGGTGGTCAACGGACCTCAACAATCGACATTGAGAACTTTGCCCCGTGTCCATAAGCAGACAAGCCTTGTGTTGTTGCTTGGGTTGAGTCAAGGAAACAGTTGACGCCGCGGTTGCACGCGTGCCGAGGTATTGTGGGGCTTAACTAACGCGTTGAGCTATAGGTTAACTTGGCTCCCCTCAACCACGGAAAGCGTGGGCGTTTATTCTCTAGCTTTTTTTATACAGCCAGCCTTTTCTTCTCGCCGGAACTTTAAGTACGACAGCACAATTTTATGACGGAGACCAAACTGAAGAACAGACGAGGACCGCACGTGTCCTTGTTTGTTCTTTAGTTTCCTCCTTGTCGAGAAACCGCTGTAGAGTGTATAAGCGCGACTGGACGGGGACAAAGAAAGAAACAGATACACAGACACAGCGCTTCACTTTCAACTATTGATTTTATTTTCGCACGCATCGATAAATACATACCGTGCCAGCGGAAACAAACGTAACAGCAAAAAAGAACATTGACTGGTACATTTCGTTGAACCGGACACGTGTGCAAGGCAAGGGAAAAAAAAGAAAAAAAAACATGTACTACAATCATAACAAGTACATGTTTTCTCTTTTTTTCCCTTGCCTTGCACACGTGTCCGGTTCAACGAAATGTACCAGTCAATGTTCTTTTTTGCTGTTACGTTTGTTTCCGCTCGCACGGTATATATTTATCGATGCGTGCGAAAATAAAATCAATAGTTGAAAGTGAAGCACTGTGTCTGTGTATCTGTTTCTTTCTTCGTCCCCGTCCAGTCGCGCTTATACACTCTACAATGGATTCTAACCTAGCCCGCCAACGTGTTTTAACCAAGAAACCGCGCCGTTAAACTTAAAATATTGCAGAACCAACTAGCCCAACCTTTGACGTCAATTAGGCGAAATTTAGTGACCAAATTAGTGGTACAGCCTCTTAATTATTACGTTAAACGACTGGATATTTCTAAGAGGTACTGATGCCCATTGATATGCCATGTCACACCTTGCTGCTATATCTGTTGTGACGCGGAACAATAAATTTAGTCTAGGCACCTAACAGCAAGCGCTACAGGGGTTGCCCTTATTTACTTATTTTTAATAGATGTTTCTTCGTCCCTCCAACTTCTTCTTTGTCTTTGCGGCAGCTTTTCGGGCACCGGTATTCACTATGACAACAGAACTCTACGCCACATTAGGCGCATTACGCGAGCCTCACAAGTGTTTGAACGCTAGACCATATATAGGCGTTCAAGGGTCCACAATGGCACGAAAGGTTGGGCGACTCTTATTCAATGGTTTAAAAGCCGGTGCTTTTTTGTGCCTTTGTATGGTTGTGTGTGAGTGTATGTGCGTTTGCACATGTGCATGTGTGGGTGAGTGTGTGTGTGCGTGCGTCGCTTCAAGAAACAACCCACATTAAGTCTAGCGCGGATCCCGACCCCATAAACTACATCCTTTCCCGCACCTGCTTGCATGGGGCATTAAACCTTTACGACCAGCTGCAGTACATAATGCATGCTTCCATGCTATCCAGTGCCAGCTAGGGCACCTCGATATCAGTGCCGCCTCTCGCCGTTCAACGTGGTGATCAGGCGCGCGCGGCATCTCCGCCATATTTTGTCACAGCCGTTGAAGCGGACGTACATATACGTGAATTAGTCAGTGTGGCCTTGTCGTGTTTGCCTGGTGTTTGTTATTTCAACTATGCTGCGCACCTGTTCACCGAGTTGAATTGTCAGGCTCGCGACGTTTATGACGATTTATAGCTAAAAATAGTCCGTAATGCACGTTTGTGGCGCACTTTTGTGCACCAGCTCAACCGAAAAGTGACACCCACGTAATATTTTACCGCGACTAAGAACGCAGCGAAAAGTCGTCATGAACCTTGTCCACCATAGCCATGATGCCTAAATGCGTGTCTTCTTGTGAAATGGCCTCCAGAAAATTTTCTGATGCACTAGGCGATTGCTTTCTAAATAAGTTATTCGAGGTGATGAGAAGCCTGCTAGATCTCACTGTTTGACTCCTAACAATGCAAAGCGCTGAGCGTCCAAATGTTAGGAAAATGTTCTCGGGGAGTTCTTGTTGTGGCTCAGGGTTTATACTTGCACTGATCGTACCAGCCAGACGTAACGAGGGAGATGGAATACAGAAGTAAATTCGCTGTGGGTGTAATATTGAAATGACTTGTTTTTATGTTCATGGCAAGAGTACAAACTTGTACTTCGCTGTGCATGCCTTCCAGTGGCTTCAGGCACCTTGAACGTGTTGATGAGCTGCCTTGAACTACATTTCGGTTTTCTGGTTGTGTTCCTCTGGTTTTGCTCGAGTGATAGTTACGCGGGGTGATTGTTTCTAAGCTTTCCGAAATTCTTAAAAATATCGCCTTGTAAGCTTGCCAGCTACAATTCATAAATTGTAACATCTGTCTTTACAGTAATTAAGAAGTTAATTAGCCCATTTTGTATGATTTGAATGTGTGTTTTGATTTCTATGCAAGAAATATCCACCTGTCTGACTAATCCATCTCAATGATTTAAATTACGTTATCTGCAACAGGCGATATTGAAAAAAAACCCTAAAATTCATCGCATGTCACCGATAAAACTTGGAAATCACAAGTCTCGCCTGTCTTTTTGAAGGAGAACCACCGAAACCATTAGTTTACGCAATATGCGCAAACTTTGTGTTAAAAAATGTTAGCGTTAGGAAAACTGCGGCAGAAGACTAACAGTTGTCAGCTGGGCTCGAAGCTCGTTCTAGTATTGCTTTATAGTAAGCGTTAAACCTCTGTTTTTAAGGTGAGATGCAAACAAATGGAATGCAAGTAATGGTACAAACCATGTAAATTAGAAATTTTTACACTGCGAGCGAGCACACAACCCTAATCCCCGCTGTTCATCATAGCACGCCTTTAAGTGTTCCGACACAATATGGCGGCGTAAACAGACGTGTCACCGCCCTGTATGGAGAAAAGTTGCATCCAGGCAGCCTAGTAACAACGGCTCATCAGGGTTACCTTCACTGCAGTGTGCACATGCCGAACATCGTCGCGGCGTGTCAGTGAAGGAGAGACGGCGCACTGCAGAGCTGGAAAAAAGTCACCTCCTCGCTCAGGATTTTCGCTCGCCGCCGGAGGCAATAAAAAGGCTCTGATCGCGGTGCCTGGGTTCTTCGCTCGCGTGCTTCAATATGTTCGTCACGGGCGCACTGCTGTGCCTCTCGGCTGTGCTACTGGCAGCGCTTCGCATGTGAGTTGAGGGAGAGCTGGCGGGTGTGCTTAAAATGCAGGAACGGTCGGATGTCGCGCGGGCGAGAATTAAAATTTAGGCGCCGTATTCAGTGTTTATGATCGTTAAGCGAAACAGCGCATGTAAGTATTGTAATGTTTGGGGTCGGACATGAAATAGATGGTAGCTGGCACATGCCGTGATCCAACTTATCCACGCTGAGGACGTTGTTGAAGGGAAGGACTGCTTCTCATCGAGAACGAGGAATATGGGATTTATTTACCGTATCTCCATGAGAACGTTACAGTTCATCGGTCTAACATGACTGAAAGAGGGATGCACACTGAGGAGATGCCGAAGGCTCCTCCCTAGATCCCTAGGTGAGGGAAAACGTCCGTTCAACCTGCTACCAATTCGGAGCGTTCAAAGTCATCGTAGCCTTTGAGGGGGAGCGTTTACACACACTTCCGCACATGTATCACTGACCACGCCGAGGTGAGTGGGTTCCCGCAGACACGGGCTTTGCCCCGAGCAGGCCCCTCTTCATCCCAGTGTTGACTCCGTAGACAATGGTCGCCGCGTCTGTCGATGACTTCTAAGACCCGTGAGACGGCCGCCAGACACCTTCTCCCAGGAGTTCCACGACTTCTAACAACCCGTGGCGGCCACGGCAAATCCACGAACAATACTTGGTCCGCCGAACGTGTTTAGTCATAGCTGCCCCGAGGGGGTGTCGATGCGGCACACCATCGTCTCTACGAAACGAGTCGCCGCGGTAGGTGGGGAAGACTATTCGCTTCTGGGAAGCTCACCACCCTCGCAGGTGCGGCTGGCTGGGAAAATTTTGTAGGTCGGTGCCCTTGCAGGCCTTTCGTAAAGGTATGCACTCTTATCGCGCTCTGAGTACAAGTGCAACACGGCATCTCGCGGCAAGAGGGTCTCTGAGACGGCATTGCGGCATCAGAGAAGCGTGGCAGCATAAAAGTGAGAACGAGCTAAGCAATAGCATGATCTCGGAGAGTTGGCCCATCTTGAAGGTAAAGTTAAGGAGTGCGCCCTTTGCATGTGCCTGTCAAGGGAGATGGTTCCATCAATTGCGCTATCAGAAGAATAACGTTGGAGATAAGATTTTGAAAAAAAAAGAAACTTTAATACCTGGCGCATGTGTGGCTGAACATCTATATAAAGAAGCATGCTAATGTAATTAAACGTTTAGTTGAAAGTCAGTGCTACGTTGTCCCAGCCTCTCTCTCTCTATTCTTTAGTATACGCTACGTATGGGAAATTGAAGCAAAATGCTGAGCTGAGACTGACGGAAGCGTTTGCTCAGAAAGCAATATTTGCGTGCGCAGGCGCAAGCAATACCTCTATGTGCAACATACATATATATGCGGAAGCAACAACATTAAAATTATTTTTGCTTCAACCTATCTTATATGCAATCTATGCTACCTTTGCAATGACAAAAATATCTGTAAATTATACAAAAGTAAGAATGCTCACAATATAAAATAGACAATTGCCCCGACTAACGAGACAAAAGGGCATTTTTAAAAAGTCTCAAGTAATGTATATGCAAGCAATATCAGCAATATTTCAGTAACGATCATCGTGCAATAAAGAAAACGATACGCACATGTAAGAAACACTTTAACAAAACTAAATAGAAATTATTGTATATATATATATATATATATATATATATATATATATATATATATATATATATATATATATATATTTAATTTAATATTGAAACTAATATTGAGCCTAATTTTGAAACTTTGGGAGTCTAATGAACTCGTACATTTATCTACAAGGCTAGGCACCTAACTGTATTTCATGTACTACCGTCAATAGGTATCGGTAATCCGTGACATTCTTTTTTCTTTTGTGCGGTGCTAGTATCGAACACATTGAGAAATGAGCATAATGTGTTTATTATTATTATTATGCTTGTCATTATGTACTTCGCTCTCTGTATCGAGTTTTTCAAGACTAGTGGACGCCTTCTGTCTCATATTGATTCCCCGATCCCTTGTAGTATTCTTTTCAAAGCTCTTTAGCCAATCCAAGATAAATTCACTGTCGTTTTTCTCCGCTGATCTTCGTGTAATTATTGATAGCTTCAAGAAGAGGATCTGTATTTAAGTTGTTCTCTCTATTTCTAGATGGCGCCGTTGGCATTTCTCTTACTTCGAGAGAATTGGCGTCCCAGGACCGAAGCCTAGCATAATCTGGGGGAATATCCGGGAGTACCACTCAATGGTAAGATCAACGTTTATTTCGACTGTGTTCATTCAATAATTCTCTTTAACCCAAATTTAAGCCGTTTGACTAGGGACTTGCTGCGACGGTTTCTGTGTATTACGATTGAAACTGTTATCAGGTCTAAGCTGTGTGCAACAGGCTTATCGTTGAGGTTCAACACCTTGCCCATTTAAAAGCAGCAGCCCGAAAATGAACAAGTGCGTTAGAGGGACGTTGCAGGCGTTCCCCTATTTTTGCAACCCTCAGTGACTACCGCACCACCCTGTACATAGGAAGAAATTGCATTGAATTGAATTAGCACAGAAACAAAGCAATGACTGATGCTTGACAAAGCGTGAAAAAAAAAAGAAGACTTGTCACGGCTTTGTTTTCGTCCTATTGCAGAGTAAAAACTGGTGTATTTACCACGACATGGTACATTGTAGGAACACTGATGGAGAATTGAAGTAATAATGCCAAGAAGTAGTATTAGAATAAGTCACATGTACCAGAGGAACGTGGAGGCTGGTACTACGAAGTGAGACACGTTTTTAAATATATATGATAGAAAAACTCTTGTTCATTGATCTGATGCCTTCGCTAATATTATTTTCGCCGGTTCGGCAGCAGGAGAGTAAACACTATCCGAGGGCGACTACTAGTCGATCGCCAGAGTTTGCGAACTTGCTGTGACGATTTCTGCGCATTACGATTCAAGTTGTTACCAGCTCGAAACGGTGCCCAAGAGGCTTATCATCCAGGTTCAACAGCATTTAAAAGAAGCAACAATAACATGAAGAAGTGCATTAGTGGGACATCGCAGGCGCTCGCCCCCCACCTTTTTTTTTTTTTTTTACACTCAGTCACTATTGCAGCAGATGACGTAAAAGCGGTATGTTTTTTTGCCTGAAGTCGTAAAATGTGTTGATAGTGGTACGAACTTGAACAAGTTGTGGCCTAAATTTTGTTATAGTGTATGAGTCGTTTCTTTAGCAGCTGTCTCATGTATTATTTGACCTATATTCCTACAGGAGATATACAAGGTGATGGGAAAATGGTTTGACGAGTACGGCGATATATATGGGTAAGTTTTTCTTGAAGACATTCTCGACCATTTTTTGTCACACTACACTCGAGGAAGCTATCGTAGGTAACGCAAATTATGTAGCACTTCCAGGCGGCTTGGTACAAATGCAATTTCACGACGCAGGTTCTACAACGGCGACGTTCCTGTTGTCGTGACCAGGGACATAAACTTCGTAGAGCACGTCTTTGTTCGCAACTTTCAGAACTTCGTTGATCGGGGCGTGAGTATTCTGTAATGACGCTTTTCTTAATCTCTGGCTGCTGCACTGTTGTCGAGACGCCATTACGGTGTATACTCATATTTCATGTTGCATTTTAACATGAGTGGAGTCGCACCAACGTGAATGGTGCAGAAATATTTTGAAAACGAGATCTTATTCACTTTAAAGCAAAATCTAGACATACAATACTAAACCTTTCGTTATTGTTGTTCTTTGTTTTGTTGATATATAAGCTTGGTTTTTTTCGTGTAGCAAATTGTTTATTTGTATTGTACACTGTGAAGTCGCCTTCAATATGAGCTGCGATACGGTGCCCAAAAGTGAAGGGACCCCAAGACTAAAGCAAGTTGGTGGTATTATTAATTGGCATTCATGGTAACACACGGCAGCTCGACTGGAGGGAGACCGAGAAGAATTTTACACACACATACACAGTACTGAGTATGTGTCAATTTGTTCTCTGGCCTCGTCCAGTTGGGCTACACTGTGTTATCACAGGCCACGAGATTGCTCTCTAGCACCCACATACGAAACACTGGAGACCTGAGTACCATTACGATTACTGGTATTAGTGAGATAACTTTTCTTGTATGTCAGTCTTGGGATACCTTCGATCTCGGGCGCCGTGTTGCAGCTAATATTGCATGAGACGGTGCATTGAGCTTATGTTGTATAATGTCTACGAGTGCTCATGTTGACTGCAGTGCGTTAACTTCTATCGACTGATATTGTAACCGGAGACTAGCGTCTGGTTAAAGTTTTCCGACTTTCCTCTCTTGTTTTCCCTTGATTTTCGAAAACATTGCACATGTGTGAAATTATTGCATTCATGTGGCATGCTTTAATGCATTTCATTGTATGTGGGAAGGACTAACTGGCGTCCCTTCATATAAAAAGTTTGGAAACGTTTTACTCAGCTTCAGTACTGGCGATTGAAAGAGAATTGAAAACATTGCCCTTTCCATAAGTAACGTTCGCGGCATGGGTGAGTGACATAACAGTTTAAATTTCAAGCGAGGGGACTCCATTTGAACGATAAAAAGCTGCAACAACTGCAGGAGTTACTGTTGGCTTCTGGTTCCTGAGCAGTCATGAAGCGCCATCTTCTCGCTTCTTTATTCATTTTTTTATATATTTATAGATTTATTTATTTATTTATTTATTTATTTATTTATTTATTTGTACCTCAAATACCCCATTTGGGGTTTTACATGAGGGGTGGGCATATTTAGAGTATATTTTCAGTGAAGGCCTTGAACCATGAATGACAGGGATGGTGCACCGCTTCAGCAGGTAGATGATTCCACTCTTTCGCGGTTTGAACGAAGAAAGAGTTAACATGAGCGGAGGTGCGAGCTGGAGGGGGATAAACAGCTTTTGAATGGCTATGACGGGATGAAGAGCGATGCGCAGGCGTGATGTCGGTCTGGTGAAGCAGTGAGTGATAAAATTTGTAAAACAGGCACAGTCTTGCTGTTTTGCGGCCTTGCTCGAGGGTTTGAAGGTTCAGAGGTGACTTAAGTTTAGTAACGCTAGTGTGGTAAGAGTAGTCAGAATAACTGAACCTTGCTGCACGATTCTGTATGGATTCTAGTGCTGTTGCCAGGTTAGATTGGTGTGGGTCCCACACTGAGCATGCGTATTCCAGTTTGGGTCGAACGATTGCTAAATATGCGAGTAGTTTTACTGAGGGAGGAACAAGACGTAGATTACGGTGCAGGCTGCATAGTACACGATTGCCATCATTGCTAATACTGCAAATGTGCGAGGGCCAACCGAGGTTATTGGACAAGTTAATACCTAAGTACTTATAAGAAGTCACAGCACATACTTCAGAACCGGCGATATTGTAATTAGCTGAAATAAATGATTGGCGACGATGGAAAGTGAGTAGCGACGTTTTTTCACGTTGAGGGATATTAGCCAATTATTGCACCAAGCTTCAATGACGTTAAGGTCGGACTGGAGAGCGCGAGAATCAGCGTCGTTAGTAATGGGACGATAGATTACACAATAATCAGCAATGATCAACCTGGCACCAGTACTGTGCCTTGTGGCACGCCCGAGATAACGGGTGATAAATTAGACGAGCATTGGTTAGCGTAAACGAACTGTTGACGGTTAGCCAGAAAGTTGCGTATCCATTGGAGAACACAAGAGTTAAGATTAAGACGTGATAGTTTTAGGAAGAGCCGTTCATGAGGAACCTTCCCGAGAGCCTTTTGGAAATCTAGGAATAGGGTGTCGATGGGTATGTTTTGATCAAGATGCGAGCTGATGTCATTAACGAATAGAGCTAGTTGAGTCGAGCAGGACATGGTTTTCTGAAAACCGTGTTGATTAGGATTAAGGAAATTATCGGATGTTAGGTAGTTTACAATATGAGAATAAATTATATGCTCCATTAGTTCAGAACAAACATTGATGAGGGAAATTGGACCGTAATTGTGGCACGATGACGATGACCCTTTCTTTTTGGTACTGGAATTATCTTACCTATTTGGCAGTCTTGCGCCATCACTCCACATTGTAATGATTGCTGAAAGATATGGCATAAAAACACACTAGAGATTTGCGCAGTGTTCTTAAGCATTTTCGAATTGATTCCATCGATGCCGGCTGAGGATGTTAATTTGAGGGATTCAATTAGCTTGGTGATACCATATGCCTCAATTGTTATGTCTGACATCGTTGGGTTGTTGAGGTAAGGACAGTCTGGGTGGTTAGTGTTAAGTTCAGAAGTGAACACGGATGAGAAGACAGAGGTTAGTACTGCCGACACTTTATGATTTGGAACATGGTTATTGTAGTTATCATATAATAATAATGGTTTACGGTTATTTGCGTAAATGTATTTCCAGAATTGTTTGGGATTGTTTTGCAGCATGTAATGGAGTGTTGTTGAGTAGAAGGTTCGTTTAGCTGTTGCGTCCAAAGAATGAAACTCCTTTTCACTGACGTAATATTTTTCCCAGACCGGAGCGGTATTGGAATGTTTGACATTAAGGATCAATCTTTTCTTTTTATTGTTTAGTCGTTTTATTGTGTTGTTGAACTATGGAGACGAAGGTCGCTCTGGTAAAATGATAGTTGGTATGTAAGTCTCAGTGAGTTCGATCATTTTATTTTTAAAAAGCGTCCAGTTGTCTACTGTGCGCTTCGGGAAATCTATAATGTACCACTTGTAAAACTCGGTTAGTGCATTGTTGATGGTAATGTCACCTTTATCGTAAAGTGTTATTTTCCTTTTTGATTTACACTGCCTCTCCCCTTTAAAATGATATGCCATAACAGTATGTGTAAGTTATGTTTTACAGTAACAGAGACAGGAAGGTGAAGTTAGAAAAAGTTACTAAACGGATACCGAGAGGAGAGAAGCGCAGTCGAGGATGGCCGTGAACTAGATGGTCTAACCAAGTTAGCAGATTTGCTGGCATAAGATGGGGGCCAACTGGCGCAAGACAGGGTCAATTGGACATAGGTGCATGAGTGTTTGTCCTGCAGTGGACAAAAATAGGCTGATAATGATGATGACTACGACGATGACGACCACGACGACGACGACGACGACAATGATGATGATGATGATGGTGGTGATGATAATTATAATGGAGATGGATAGGAAGGCTACTTGTACTCTGCCTAGGGTGCTTCGGGACTGCTATTTAAGAAAGCTGAATATGTGCAATGAGCCATAATGGAAAAGCCGCGAGTAGCAGTTATTGGTGTTGCCCTGGTTGTGTAATTCGTACAAATAAAAGGTTACCTTTGGACATTTACAGAGGTTTAACGAACGTTCTCGTTTTTCCAGATCACACTTGTGGCCGGTCAAAAAGACCCTGCGCTGACGAAATCTATCTTCCACGCCTGCGGCCTAACGTGGAGAAGTATGCGGTCAGCGGTTTCGCAGAGCTTCAGTCGCAGCAAGCTGAAACAGGTCCCCGTCAAGTTTTTCTGTAAACGTGTTCGCTAGGTATACTAAGGTGTTTTCACAGGCAGATACGTTATGTTGTGTATCAGTTACCCTGTCACAGTCCTATAAAACAACAATTAAGACTGAAGTGCTATCTCTTGTCAGTGAAAGCTTCATTTCAATTTCATGAAACTTTCATACCGCGGTGTCTGTGGCATTCCGCTGCTGCGCGCGAGGTGGTCGTGGGTACGATGCCGACCGCGGTGGTTACGTTGTGGTGGGCTCGGAACGAAAAAAACACTCTTGTACCGTGTATTGGATGCAGGTTAAGGAACCCCGCGTGGTCGCAAAAATAATCCTGAGTCCTACCCTATGGCATGCCTCATAATCAGGTCGTAGTTCTGCACGTAAAATCTTAGAAATTTTATTTTTATGAGCTGAGGGCTGACCACTCTGAGTACCTTTGAATTCTGCTCCTGTCGGAATGCGGCCGCCAAAGCCAGGATCGGAAGCAGTGGTCGGGATCGAAATGGCGACGTCGAACTCAGCAGTGCAAAGCCATAGGCACTGAGTTACTGAGGCTAGTTGTTGATGACATAAATATTGTAAGTCAAGTGGATACGAATTCTAATCGACCTTCAAAGAGGTTGTTCGTACTAGTATCATAGGAACGTAAGATGTGCCTCTGATAGATAAATTTATCTAGATTTGATTTGGCGCTGCTTCAAGATGAGCGGGAGGTAGTTTCGGATAATTTGTCAAACTTCGATTCACCTCAATTCCGGATGTTTTTATTCATGGTGTGAGGAAAGACTTGATAAGCGGACCATGAACCCAAACAGCTAACGTGCTACTGAGCTATTTCTCAGGGGCCAAAGGGTCCATGCTGGATTATGCGAGGCATCGTTCATGCATTATGACAATCATATATGGTAATCATTGCTTTCATTATTAACGCACACGGCTGTGCGTCACTGATAATGAGTGCTTGACCTGCGCCTCACCAAAGGTGTGCGTTAAGAGAGTGCGCTGAGTGAAATATGTATACAGGATGGTAAATTTAATCCATGAAAATAACAAAAGGGGCCACTCTATAACGCAAACATTTGAAAACTATGAACCTATCAGAACGTATGTATAGGGGTTTACAGGGTATAGCTTTGTAATTAGTACATCATAAGGCGCCAGCAAACAATGACAACAAATAAAATATGATACGTAGTAGGGCTCGCGTCACCTTGCAAGCTTGCGACCAAGGTGCCATGGTCTGGGAACCTTAGTCTCTGAATATGGTGTGCTATCTAATCGGTTTAACACCGCCCAAAGAACGTCGCGTTCGATCTCATTGAGATTACAAAACCGCAACACGTCCTCGATCGTCTCTTCACATTTGCACGGGTCACATATCGGTGTGTCGGGCATTCCAATTCGGAATGAGTAGGCTTTCGTAAAAGCCACCAGTAAGCAGAGGCGGATCCAGGATCCAGCCAGGAACGGATCTGCCAGTAGGATCCAGCCAGTAAAAACGGCAGTTGGGAGAAAATCGGGGTGTTTCACAAAGTTTCAGTCTTGGTTTGAGCAAGTAAACAAAAACCTACTGCGGTGTCTGTGCTTGATAGTGGTATAGGAAGTGTCAGGGTTCCTTAACAAACAGAACTGGCGGCATCATTAGCAAGGTCATTTCCGACAATGCCACAGTGCCCTGGACGCCATTGGAAGATGATGTCACATCCGTTTATGAAGGCTTGATGAAGAACCTCTCTGGTCTGAAACACCAGTTCTTCATGGGTCTTGCATGGTAAGCTGGACTACAGATTCTGGAGGGTGGCCTTGGAGTCACAAAAACGACCCACTTTCGAGGTGTGGCTTGTGCGATGTAATCAACAGCGGCACGTGGAGCGGCAATTGCCGTTGCCGTAGAGGTCCTTGTATGGGACGCTTTGAATATAATTGTGACTTGTAACACTGCGATGATACCAGTGCTTATGGAGCTGGTGGCTGTCACAGATTCATTGATGGGAATGTGTGGTCTTTGTTGATATGCCTCGTTCAGTAGTGAGTTATAACAGTGTGAACTGACGTATAGCCACTGTTGAATGACGGGAATTCTTCGTGATTCCCGAAATCATGAGGCGTACTCGTGTCGTAGGCACAAGAGGGGAACAGTGGTCTTACTGCTGGCGGAAAGCCCGAGGGAAGGTAGCCATGATGTGTCGCAACATGTTTGGAATATGTGGCTTGTGGTCTCTGCGCTGGCAAAGCAGCCATGTAGTGACTGGGTACGTGACACAGATGTCAAATGTGTGCTCTTCGGTTGTCAGTCATTATATATGTTGCAACCAAGTAGTGTCTCGCCATAATAATTGTTGCGTGAGTCGAGACGCATCGTGGTAGTCCAAGACATGTCTGTAGAACATGGCACTGTAAACTTTCTAGGGTATAAATGTACGCTAAAACAGGCAAGCTGTACCATAATATATACGCCCAGAAACAGTGCTCTGTACAGCTGCCGCGTAGACCGTACCAACGTACTCCAGGTTTCCTCGCACAGGAACCTCATTCTATGTACTATAGAAATTAGTCTGCATTTCAGGTAGATGCAGTGGAGGATGCACAAGTCTCTGTTAATAATCACACATGATAAGCGGTGAGACTTCTGGTATGTGATAGCCTGGACATTGAGAGAAACAAGGTATGGTGCCATGGGTTTGCGCATAAATGCGATTAACGCGCATTTCTAAACAGCCTTGCCTTTTTCAGCATTCTGGTTCCTACCTACCGCGACCGGTCTGGGCGACAAGGCAGGTGGAGTATCAGTGCAGGCGACGGACGCTGTAGAGGCACCGACTTTAATGAACTTTGGCGCCGATATCGCCTCTTTCTGATGCTTTTGGCAGCCTCCCGATAAGACGAATGGTCTCTCGCCATTTGTTTTGGGACAGCCAGCTCATTTTTAATGTTTGGGCAATGCTTTGACGAAGCTACACGGGACCCATGACAATTCCAACACCTGAAAACAGTCGCCCTGCAATCATCCGCGGAGTGGGCTTCAGCACAGCAAGAACACACTCCTGTATCCTTGCACGACCCCTCTTCATGCAGTTGAGGCATCGTAGTGGATTCAGTGTGAAAGGTCATACAGGATGCCGATAATGGCCCACCTTTACATTAGAAGGTTGATATTCCCCCATGAATACTATCCTCAAACAACGTGAGTTGCGCAGACGTGTTACACTCGCGATGACAGCAGCTTCATTGGCTGCTTTTGCAAGAACTTCTAAGTCAGAGCTGGGAATGGTGGCATCTACGTCGTAGATGACACGGGCGATGACGTCAGGGCCAAGTGGGATGTGGGAACGGACCTTCATTCCATCAAGGTTGGTGACGTAGCGCAGGGTATTCAGCGTGGCCGCGCGCGTGACGTCAATCGCCCAGTACGCTCTTACGTGTATTCACTCTGATATCAGTAATTTCATTCGGCAACAATCCTTCCAGCACCACCGAAAAGTTTGCCTGTTGAAGCGTTTCGTGTTCCCGTCGAGCACAGGCGGAACGAAAAGTATGGTGTTGGTCACAGGCCTCCATTGTGGTATTTCATTCAATGTGCTCAAGGAAGAAGAGGTCCTGGTTTTACGGCGCTTCGCCTTACGGCTCACAACAAGTTCTAACTCGACGTCGGAGGGATTCTCGCCGCTCAGTGAGTAGATACGGGTGTCGTCGCTGTCAGAGTCGCTATCAGGGCCAGTATGCTTTGCTTTCTTGACACGGCCAGCGGTGACGCCGCCGAGTCTGGTAGACGTATGAGGTTGTCCCCGTCCATCGCCGACGGACAAAGAAGCGACACATCAGAGGTACACACATATTCACAAAAAAAAAGGCAAGATAAATTCAAACTTTTTACCGAGCAGACACATCGTCGTCGCTTTCTCTACGATGGTGGGCTGACTTATGGTGTTTGGCTGGTCAAGGTCGACCGCTTCTTTATACAATGGACACGCGGCATTGCGGCTTTCATTTCTTTTTCTAAGGCACAATTGAGAACGCCACAATGTAGACGTGCAAGCGCGCCATTTCATGGATTTTCCTAAGAGCGAGCGTAAAAGCTGGCCTTTGGAAAGAACTTTTTTTAAAATCAATATTTAGAGTATTTTACATCAAATGTTACATGAATAAACTTAGCTAACAAGTTAAGTAATTACACCACAAGAAATATTCTGAGACTACGTAAACTATACGCCGTTGGTCTCAATCGCTTACGGTGTATCCCCTTCTAATTCTGTTACCTTTATTGCGAGGCCAAAACAAGTGCGCTTTTCTGAATAAGTAGTGAATGCACGATATATAGAGCAAAACATTCTAAACTCTAGATGATGCCACACATCGAAGAAGATGCAAGCATCTTCATCAAGTCTCTTGAGCAGTACGCGGACACTGGAGAAGAGGTGCACATGCTTCGTAAGTTTGAGGAACTGTCCATGGACTACGTAGCCCGAGGATCGTTCGGCATCGACGAACGCTTTCAAGGGAAGCCCGACCATCCTCTTATGGTCACCGCCAAGGCTGCCCTAAGGGGTACTATGAAGGGACCTTTTCATATGATCGCACGTGAGTTTGTACTTTACCCAAGACAAATATTTAACCTTCTTCATTTGATTATGCCGGAGTCCTGTGTTGTGTCATCTTACTTGGCGCTGTGTATTGAGCTTTTTTAAATTTGATATTTCTGCACCAATTGACCTACGCATCTACACTTGTGAAGAGTTTCAGAATCACATACATTTATTGCCCTTGCAAACCACCCAATTGACCATCGGTGAAAAGAATGCTATCGCAGGGGCGAATCTACATGGTCTGAGGGGGTAGGGCACCCAAAATTTCTTCCAGCCCCGACCATTGCCCGCTCATAACACCATAAAGCGACAGTAATTAGGTGCCTGGAGAGTCATGCTCAGTGATTTCCCTCCAATTCAACAAAAGATCTCTCATATATCCATCCCTTTCCCCCTCACCAGGTAAAGGGTAGACAAGCGGAGATAAATTATGCAAAAAAAGTGAGGCGTGCAGACAGGACACAAGAGTAGAGAAGTGGACAACACGAACGCCGTCTGCACGCCTCACTTTTTTTGCATAATTAATCCTTACCAACTAGCTCAGCTTTCTGTCGTTCTAAGCGGAGACAATTTCTGATTAAAACCCCGCCCTTTCTCTGCCTTTCTCTCTCTGTGGCACTGTACCTGCAATATGATGCTGCAGACACCTAGTTTCCTTGAAGGCTGATAAGTTAACTATCGCGCAGTAGGTATGTCAAAAAAGTTTAACTAAATACTTCCTCTGAATGAACTGAACCGTTGTGAACAGTCATTAGAACGCAGCTTTTTATAAATGTTTTCTCTCTAGAGTGCACGACCTCATTTGGGGCGTTAATGAAGCCCTTCTACTGGCTTTCGCTTGTCCTTGGAGAATCTTCATTGAAAAACCTGAATGAACCGACAGCCAAGGTGATTCAGCTGAGAAAGAGCGATCCCTCGGTGAGTGCAAGGTTTGCGCCTTTCCCGTATTAGGAATCGCTACTGTAGATGGAAGGAATAATGTTGCCTACTGATGTGCACCTTGTGTACCGGGTAACTAGAACCAGAATTAAAAATAATGTGCTATACCTTATTAGTAGAATGAGTCCAAAAGCACATTGTTTGCAGTCATCTTCAGTTACACGACATAGTTTATTGAAGTGCTTTTGCTTAGCTTACTAGTCCGATTTAGCCCTGCAACATTTTAAGTATTCATTTTTGGGCCCAAGTCGTATTTTACAAGTTCTAGAGCGTGCTCAGAAACAGCTAATAAACTGGGTTTCATGACGTTGTCTCTCGGGCGGCTGCATTTTCCGGGGCTCTGGGAAAAGCCCTCGAAATATGACAATTCTTAATCTCACTGCACGCTCGTGCATCTCGGTAGCAGCGCTCTCTATCCTGTTGTTACCACTACCAAGGTGTTTGCGTCAAACAGTTTCCTACAATAAGTTCTAGAGGAAACACTAGCGGCGTGATCGTGAAGCCATCATGGGAATGGTGGTTAGTAGTGCATGTATTTCTATAATCATCCTGCTTGTGGCTTCAGATATTCTTGTGGCTTCGTTTATTAAGCTTTATGTACCGTCATTTACATAAACTTCAAAGCAATTTATACCTTTCTTTAAATCGTGAAGGCAATAAGACTCTGTGAACAAATAACCACTGCTAATTGCAATGGCTCTTCTTGTCCACGGGTCCGTTCCGTAATGGTTTCAATATCGGAATTTTTCGCTAGACGCCTTATTTTCGAAGCCTACTGTCAAACAGTCTGAATAATGTGAAAAACGCGTTAGCATTCTTTGGCTACATCACGTACTTTCCGAGGGCTATATATCCATTATAAAGGAGATTTATTGAGGCTCGTAACGACAGCCAATTCTAGGATGCACCGAACACAGTCCCCGTAGCTCGAGCCTCTGCAGCGCGCTCGATGCTACCGATGCTGCTGAATCTGCGCTCAAGTTCATCATCTTCCTTACACTATTTTTCTACGCTTGTATCTAACCGTTTTCCTACCTAGTTGGGTCACTGGGTTGTCGGTGATGGAATGAGTATCTCATCAGGCTGCTGTGTGGTAGTAACAGAGTTCGAAACCAACCATAACACGAACTTGGGTCAATGAGTACGTGGCGATGTCTACACACGTGCCGCTCCTCACCGAACCTCTTTCCTTGGTCAACGGTAACCAAACCTCTTTCTTCGGTGACCGTCTTCGTGGTGCCATCCCGCCGCCTTGTTTCCCTGGACGGCGCTGAATCATCCACAGGGTGAATCTGCGACTGTGTAGCCACTTCGTGGTGTGCTGCTGGCATCGGCAAAATCACCACTGGAGATCGCTGCCATAGCGGCGCGCCCTATAAACAAGCCGACGTCGACGAATGCTCTTCACTGGCAGCAGCGGCATTGCATGATCCACATCTAACCCTGAATCCTCTGTTTGCGCAGGTATTCCTAAGTTTTTCTTCTATTCCTTTTTTTATGCTGCTGCTGCTGCTGGTGCCATCAACCGTTTGTTTCTCCTGTTTTTTCTATCCGAGCCTCAGTTTAATACTCATATGATGTCGACGAATGCAGAACTATAGAAAAAAATTGAGGAGCTGGAAGTTTAGATTAACAAAATGGCTAAAAACACTCATGAACTCGTCTTTGGTAAAATCTTGCTAAGAATGAAGGAGTGTGGGACTTATATCTATAGATTTATATTATATTTGTGTGCCGAGCACTTGAATGCACTTGTAGAAGAACTACGTCACCAAAATGCTACCCTACTTTTTGAGAACCAACAATTGAAATCTCACAACCAGTCATTGACTCGCAAGATGGAAGAGCTTGAACAGTACTCTTGCCTTGGCAATGTCGAGATCAAGGGCATTCCCTGTTCCCAAGGAGAGAATTTTATAGCAATAATGAAAAAAGTAGGATTCAAAATTGGCTGTCTCGTATCGCCTAGCGATATGTTTGGACATTGTTCGCCGCGTACCAACCAGAGCTAACGACAAGAAAAATATCATTGCTCGGTTCTGTTCCAGAGCTAAGAAAGATGATTTTGTGAGCAAAACGCGTAAAGCCAAACTCTTAGTGACATCGGACTTTCTGGCTCATTTATTGCTCCCGTCTTTGTAAACGAGCATCTGACGCCATCTAACAAGGCTGTCTTTTCCAAAGCCCTAACTTTGAAAAAAGAAAGGAACTGGATGTCCCTTTGGACTGACAGCTGCCAAATAAAGGCTAAGAAGACAATTAAAAGTAATGTTCTCCGCATTCGAGATGAATCTGACCGAATCAATATAGACTAGAGCTTATTGTTTAAGCAATTGACATAACAATTATGGCTTCCCTACTGAAACCCCATCAAGTGAATTCCTTTTTAAGCGGATTTCATTCCATCCTTCATATTTACATGAGGAACTCTTCGTAAGCACTTCGACGCAATCAATAATTTCCTCGTATCGCTAACTAGCTCGTTTTCACTAATTGCCATTACCAAAACTTGATTACCTGACGATGAAGAAATGTGTATTGCTTCCCTAAATATTAATCGGAATACTTCAATAGATTAACGAACTGTCATGGTGGTGCGGTCATATATGTTTCTCCTAATATTGCCTATCGAAGAAGACACCATCTTTCCTTAACCATTACTAGTTGCGAATCAGTTTTGATTGAATTCCGTAACTGCTTTCTTGCTCAAGACAACAAGAATTTCATATTTGGCTGCATTTACCGTTCTCCTTCATCGTCAGTTAATGATTTCTGCACCAATCTTGATCATATTTCACACACTATACCACTAGAAAACAAATATGTTGGTATAATGGGTGATATAAATATTATTTACTCGATGAAACATCACCCATAGGTATTCACTATACTAGTTAGTTCCATAGCTACGGATGTAATTGCTTAATTGACGTCCCCACACGCGAAGTTTCTAACGGCACAGCTAAACTTATTGATCATGCTACTTCTAACCACCTTAATTCCCCAGAGGCAAAACTTTTGCATATCGACATCACTGATCATTACCCCCTGCTCTTATGCTTCAATTCCAACGAACGACCTTGCCCACCTTCACATGCTAAAGATGTTGTGGACAAAGTCGGCTTCATAACTGCTGTTGCTAATACAAATTGGTCTGAAATTAAATCACTAAACGACCCACAGAAAGCCTTTCCCGCATTTTTCTGACGTATTATATTATACTTATGAGAGTTCACCTCCAAAAAGATATGTAGAAAGACTAGCATTTTCTCACAATTCATGGATCTCGCAGCAGTTATTAACAGCATTGCGCAAACGGAATAACTAATATAGGAAAACCAATAGGCAACTGTTTAACACGAGCTTACGTGCTCGATATAAAAACTTCTGTAACACTCTTACCTGTTAGCTAAAATCACCTAACGATTGTATTTCGAGCAAAAAAAACTTACAGGCACCTAATTACACTAAAAACATGGGAGATTGTCAACTTCTTCTTAAACAGGAACCCACGACTAAACCAAGTATCCAGAATTTTAAATGATGGACTGGAGCTCAATTTCCCTGCCGATATAGCTGAGGCTGTTAGTAGTTTCTTTTCTTTCTTAACAATTTACCTTCTCCTACACAGATCATCAGCATGAACCGTCTACCTCATTCATTCCTTTTGTTTCCTACAACGCCGTAAGAAATAACTGCTGTTATAAATAATCTAAAAATGACAAGCGCTGGAATTGATGAGGTCCACCCTGCTAACATTAAATTACGTGTGCACTTAATTTCCGATATATTTTCATTAATTGTTAATTTATTGTTCAATACTGGTTTATTTCCTTCTCAACTCAATCATGGAAAAATCATCCATTTTTTTAAAAGGCGATAGGTCATTATTAAATAACTACAGACCTATATGCATTCTACCAATCTTTGGGAAAGTTATAGAGAATTAATTGAAATTTGGATAACGAAATACTTTTCTATATTTGATACCTCTCGTCATGCCGGTTTGGTTTTCGCCATAGGTATTCCACAGAGCCGGCACTCATTCATCTTACTGACAAACTAAAAAAATTAATTTACGAAGGATTTCTCGTCGGCTCAATTTTTATCGATTTAACGCAAACATTTCATAGCATGAATCATAATATCGTTTTGTCTAAGTTCGAAGCGATTGGCATATCTGGGCCTGCTCTCTCACTACTACGAAGCTAGTTTTATAACAGAGTTCAAGTTGTTTCTATTTCCAATGCTTTTTCTCGACAGCGAATTACTAACATTGGTGTGCCTCAGGGATCTATCCTGGGGCCACTTCTGTTTTTGGTTTATATTAATAATTTAACTGACTGTCTTTCTTCCCCAAAATGCATTCTGGACGCAGACACCACTCCATTCGCCTTTCATAAAGATATCTCATCTCTCTTTAATAAGTTAAATGCGGACTTAGAATATATCCTAAGGTGGTGTAATGTTAACATGTTATCTATAATGTAACTAAAACTAAATTTGTTGTATTCTCGTCACATCAGCAAAACATACCATCCATTCCACCTATCAATTTTGGTCCTTCCCACCTTCCTCCAAGTTCATGTTCATCTTTCCTTGGTAATCTACTTGATTGTAATTTTAAATATCACAATCATATTGCTCACATAAAAAAGAAAATAGCTTATGGTACACGCATCTTAATTAAAACACGCTTTTACTTCACACGTAGCGTATTGCTCTCACTTTACCACTCTTTTGTCCATATTCATATTACTTATGGCCTAATATGTTGGGGTAACCCCTATAATACTCATATTGCGTCTCTCCTGGCAGTTCACAACCGAGCCATAATAATAATTACTTACAGTCCACGCTTTTCTAATGCCACTTCCCTACTACTCGAAAATAACATCATCACCATTCATAAACTCACTAAATACAGTCTAGCTATTTTTTTTCTACGGATTTGTGAATAATGATCTACCATCAATACCATTTTCACCATCTAACCTGATGATTCGTAATACCACCAAATTTGCGTTGAATAACAATTTTCTTTTACCAAGAATCCGCACTAACTGTGGAAATCAGGCTGTAGAATTCACTTCCATGTCAATATGAACAACTCTTCCTTTCATAATGAAAAACGCAAGATCTTTATCGCAATTTAAAAGTGAACTAAACATGCGTTTTTCATTGACAGATTAACAATAAGGATTACTGTAGTCGGTCTTCGTTCGCTTTTTTTCTCTTTTTTTCTTTTGTTGTTGTAAATAAAGTGTTGCTATTTCGTTCCCGCACAATTTTTACAGCTAGCATGAGATATGCTAAACTGTGTTATTATTTGTAATTAATTCTGTATTTTGTTTTGGAAGCGTTCTTTTCCTATTGCTTGTATAGTTCCTTATTATATGCAACTGTTGCTTTGAAATGTTAACTGTACAAACTGTTCTTGTACAGGAGGTCGCGATACAGTATTTGACTATGGGATCTCTTTCTGCACACAAATACTTGTAATGTGACCCAACTTCTAATAATAAAATCTGATGCTGATTCTGACGGTGGCAGTATATCGTATCGCTATATTGATTGCATGCTAATGAATTACCATGTGCAGTCATCGTGTGATGGGTTCTCTCGCAATTGTTTGATTATTTATAATGCAGTACATTGTCGAAAATGATCAACATGCACAGCGAGAAGGACGAAGTTTAGGCAAATAGTTGTACTAACCATAATTCCCATGCTGGACGAACCACCCTACTTGAAGCTCCATTAAATAGTAGCGCCACAGTTCGCTCCATAGTTAATCGTATGAAACTCTATAGTTCGCGTCTGCGTTCAGCGCTGGTCCATAAGGTCATAAGGTCCGTATCGGATGTATATTTTCACATACAAGATGGGGACGTACACTGGACACATTGCCAAGCAGTTTTCTTTTGTGATTGGCAAGCGAGCTTCGTTCTTTCGAAACAGGATTGAGAGCGCTGCAATCCAGATGTGCAAGCACGCACTGGATTTTCTTCATGTTATTCTTTTTTTCTGTTTCGGGGGCTATAATTCAGTACACTGGGATAAGGCCCACGTAAATGATAACGCAACAACAACAACAACAACTTTAGTAGGCGTTTCTGAGTACGCTCTACAACATATCAAATGCTACCTATGCTCTAAAACGCATATAAACTTTTGCTCACATAAATGTAACTAATTGCTTAACTAATTGCGTTTTACGAAATAGTTTGAGTAACTCAAGATGACCGCAGACAATATACTGTGTGCATTTTTGTCGATACACGACACGACCTTCGTGTATTCATATTGCATCCACTCGCAGGTGACAAACAGACTGTTGCGACTAGCTGAATTCCTTGTTGGGCTAATAGTGGAACTAATATGAGGAAACCAGCGCGAAAATTAAGAAGGAAAGACTGGAAGCGATAGGAGCGTTCCGCAAGGGTGTTGCAATAGCGCCGTGGCATGTCGCTTGCCTTTCTGCTTCCGAACTTTACCGCCGCATTTTGTCAACATTATTATATGATAGAGTGATGATGGCAATATTAGTGGATTTTGACACTAGCTTGTGGTGCTCTTGTCTTATTTCCACTCAAGAGTGACCTTGTTAGTCTACCTTAAATAATTGCTTCAATTAATAACAGTGAAGCCTATGTGTTGTCGGGCGTCCACAAGCCTTTCCTTTAATCCACACTTCACGTGATGATCTGTTGAAATATTAAGATTTGAGATCCAATTAGTCTAAATTTTCATCGTGATCTATAGCCTTGTGGGAAACGAGGTTATGCAATTTTCTTTTTCAAACCCGTGACAGCTGCGAAAGCCTGACTTCTTGCAACATCTCCTCGACGCGGAGTACATCGAGGCAGAAGAGGAATCTGGCGATAACAAAGTTGAAAATGGTGACAAAATTCGTTTCCCTTGATAGCCCTTTCCATCGTGCTCCGCAACACGAAACGTTTAAATTGAGGAAGCATAGCTAAGGATGGTCCTCACGGAGAAATTTAAAAAAAAAAATAGCACGTATACATGAAATGTGTAAATATGCGCTATCTTGAATAGCCCTGCATAGCACGCTAATTTTAGCATAAATTATGTAATCTTAGGAAGAGCAATAACAGAAGAGGTAACCGAATACTACTGCGTACGAGAAAATACATTTCGCGAAATAGCAACGAAAATCTGAAAATAAATACTGCTCGTTAAAAGAGAAGTAAAAGCGTTGTGGATAGCACAAAACATAGCGGTAATCATAAAAGAAAGTGTTGGCCTCAAGAAGTAAACAAGTGAGCAGGTGATAATAAAACCAGTATCTCAATGGCAGAAAGTCGCAAAGTGTTTCTCCGGGATAGGACCAGAGGACGTTACGGCGCGAAAACATTACCACTTATGAAGCTGATTCGCGAACCACTTCTTGTGGCAACGACATTTTTCGAGAACTGAAAATAACCTTTCACTCACTATACTGTATAGGAATAGTTAAGCACATCTGGAGGAGCGAAGCGGGGTGTTGGAGTGGGGTGTTGGATCAGATAGTCACAAGTTTTACGGCACCTAACTCATACGGATCAAGGGATTTGAAGAATGCTCGTAGTTTCTAATAGAGAAACTACGGTTTAAGACTCAGTCTTCAAAAGATATAGATAACGATGAATAAAATATTATTATATCGAAGTTATTACATTCGAGCTTTCTCATGCTTAAACCTTTTTGCCGTACCAAACAGTTGCGAAATTCTCCTGAGTGTCACGACACACACAGTGCAGGACTAAATTCACCTACACTCTTGGCTGTACTTTAACCATTACACCCGTTACCTTCAGAAAATGCGTGGCTTATAACCAGGTTCAGAGGGCTGATGCTATTTATGAATTCTCAGCTAAGATATAATGCCACTGTCTGTTTGCCTAGACGTCAAGCACAAGTCCTTTTAAAAGAACAATCCAGCTACTAAACAACAATGAAATATAAGGGAGCACGATGTCCTCGCGATTGTCAGGGCTTACGATTGTGACCGTGAGGTGCTTGCGACTCCTAATAGAATCACTATTTTCATGGTTTGTGCTCTTCTGTTGTGATTTTCCTTTGTAATGAACTGGCATTAAACAGACCTGTTTCTTCCGCTGTTTTCAAGCTCGTATGGTATTAGTCAACCTCCCCGTAAAAACATGTGCTATGTTACTTTCCTTACATACATATCTGTGAAATTACAGATATTGTTATTTTTATTTTTTCGATTTATTTATTTACTTATAAGTATATGATTGGTTACAATCGGAGGATTAAGCCATGAGAGAGGAAGTAGAAGAAAATTATTACACAGAGCATAACGAGGAAACAAGGGACGTCATTCATGATGTGCAAAAACATTGTCTACAATATTGAACACTGAACTTTACCAAAAGTGAGAGTATAAATTCTCTCCGAATTCTACGAAGAACGAGGTAAAAGAAATCGTTCTTGCTCTCTTTCAGGAAGTGCCAGAAAAAGGGCTCTGACCACCGAAGAAATTATAACGAACGCTGCAGCGCTTTTCATAGCCGGGTAAGAATTCAAAGCGCACCTGACGTTATGCGTAAACAACGAGCAATTGAATTCTGGTTGCTTTTCATGCTAATCGCCAGCATGAGAATTTACCTGAACTGGCATGGTCTCAAGACACAATCAAATCCTAAATATAGAAAAAGGTTAATAGTTAGATTAGCCTGTGAAAAAGAATAAACAACGTAGTTCGTAGAAAGATCGAGCGTCTGATATATACGAATGCAAGCACTTTGACAATAGACACAGTACCAAGCAACGTTGTGATTCAGCGTACTTTCGTTGAAGATTGTAAGTTGCCTGTGTTAAATGATGATGCGTTAGATGCAACTAACGAAGGTTGAATAAATGCAGGTTTGAATCTACAGCAACTGTTCTGAGTTACGTAACCTACTGCCTCGCAAAACATCCTGATGTCCAAGAGAAGCTACGGCGAGAACTCGTCGATGCCGTCGGTACAGACGTAAGTGACGCTGGTTTTATGATGAAACGCGGGCCGGGCTCTTCGATCTTTCTAAAGTTCATGACCAAGAATACTTCTTGCGCACACGGAAATATATGTGCTCTTGTTACGTCAGAAAAAAATGATCACTATATTTTGTAACTAGATTTCGTTGTTTACTAAGTAGTGAGATCCCGCGTAGTTAGTTCACATTTGGGCTGGTTATCCCAATGATGAAGAAAGAGAAGCCCACCTCTTCAAGTGATCACCAGGTATCACTGTGTTCACTTCATAAACGGTACGGTAAGTTAATGTGAGGCCTATGCTGTCTGTGTCCGTGGACGTACGCACACTTTGTCTCTCTTTCCGAGCGATGTGCGAAGTGGTGACAAAGATTTAATACTTTTTCTGGTACGGTTAAGTATGAAAAATGTATTAAAGTGGCACCACTAACGGATGTGTGGGATGTCGTGTCTGCTGAAGGACGAATCCCTACATGAAAACGTAACAACTGTTTATTCGATTAGCGATGGCAACGGACGAGCATACCAAGGCTACGCTCGTCTCGGTAGCGGAAGGAAAAAAGCAACTCTTCCCAGCCGGGTTGCCTGTTTTTGTAGCCACCGTCGGTGACGCATACCTGGGGTGACACAGCAGTGGCGCTGTGTTATATTGGTAACGCAGTCCAGCGTCAAGCCGTGTTACGCTAGACCGGCTGATAAACAAGGCGGAGGCGGCGCGGAAATATGCGCAGAGTGTGCGGCTACGTCAGCCCCCCCCCCTCCCCCCCCCCCTGCCGCGGATTGAAGAGCCCGCAGGGCTTGTAAAAATTTGTGCAGCGTAGCCGCTGTCCATAGCGTGTAGTGACAGAAGCGGGATGCGATGTTGGGGGTCGTGGATGGACGCATGTGGGTGCACTGGTATTTCCTGGTTCGGCGGAATCACTGCAGGCCGGCTTCAACAGGTCGATAGAGCCGCGCACGTCGTTCCCACGTCGTGTGAAGGTTTTGTCGTCGCGGCGGGTAGGGTTCGCTGTAAGGTAGTTGGAAAGGCCTGCGGACGGTGTCGTCGCGGAGAAGAGTTTGCGTGCACGTTGCCAGATCCTTGAAGACAAAAGGGGCAGTCTTACAGTGGTGAGCTGCAGGTGACGGGCGGAGGGCAGCGATGGTGCGTCGGTGCCGGGCCACAAAATCGGTGGGATCTAATGTCGCAGTGGTGGATGGCGGTTCAGCAAGAAATTCGCCTGGGAGCCGGAGTGGTTCCCCGTAGACGAGATCTGTGGGTGCAGCCGGAATGTCCGGCTTGAAGGTGGCGCGACGACCTAGGGCAGCGGCTGGGATGTCTTCGAGCCAGGTTGAAACCGGGTGGTGCATGATTGCTGCTTTGAACTGTCGGTGGAAACGCTTGATCATTTCGTTGGCGCAGGGGTGGTAGCTGGTGGTCCTCGAGTGCTCGAACCCAATGGCCGGCCCGAGGAGTCTGAAAAGGTGCGATTCAAACTGTCATCCTTGGTTGGTGGTGACGCGGCGAGGGGGCCCGAAGCGAGCAATCCAGCCGGCGAAGAAGTCCGAGGCGGCGTCTTTTGCGGTGATTCCCTCGAGGGGCCATGCCCCAGGCCATCGAGTATACCGATCGATGGCGGCGAGGCAGTAGCGATAGGGTCCAGCTGGGGGAAAGGGCCCTATGATATGAAGGTGGACGTATTGAAACCGACCGTAGGGCTGCGAGAATGCTAAGAGCGGCGAAGTGGCATGCCTGGTCACTTTAGTGCGCTGACATTGAATGCAGGAACCCACCCAGGTGCGGCATCCCGCTGCATGGAGGGCCACACATAGGGGTCGGCCCCGAGGCGTGTAGAGGCGCGTATGCCGGGATGGCTGAGATTATGCCGCTGGTTGAAGAGGCCACGGCGACGAGAAAGGGGCACGTAAGGCCTGCTTCGTGCTGTTGACATGTCGCAGTAGATAGCCGATGTCGATACAGGTATGGGGACTTGTTGCAGCTGTAGTGAGGACCCGTCCTTAAGCAGTTGCTGCAGTTCGACGTCCGTAGTCTGAACCTCGGCGAGGACGTCAGCTGTTAGGTGCGAAGAGCTGATAGCTGCCACACGTGAAACCGCGTCGGCGGCCACATTGTCCTTCCCGCTGGCATGTTCGATGTCGTTGGTAAACTGGGCAATGGAGGAGAGCTGGTTCTGGTGGACCGGCGGGAGTTTGTCGCGGCGTAGAGAGAAGGCGTAGGTCAGAGGTTTATGATCGGTGTAGATAGTGCAGTGCTGTGCTTCGGCAACGTGGCGAAAGTGTTGAGCTGCTTCGTATATCACCAGAAGTTCTATGTAGTAAGCTGGCGAACTCTACGAGGGGGGGGGGGCGTCGTGGTTTTGTCGGTGGGACTGGCCACAGAAGGGGCTGTTTTCTTAGCTGAGAATTTCTTGGAGAAGAACTCCAAGGGATGCCACGTGTTAACTACGCGTTGCCTCTGAATCGTCTCAGCCGTCTGACCCAAGAGAGCGTCTGGCACGGGATGGGGGAAAAGTGTGGCGGTGCAGAGAGCAATTTTGCATTCTTCGAAAAGTTGAGTTAAAGCCGGTGTCCACGTGACGGGTTGGCTTACTCGTGGACTAGCCAAGGCATTATGGAGGGGAGCCTGGTAGCCGGCTGCGTGTGGCAAGAAACGTCTGTAAAAGTTCAGCATGCCGAGGAAACGGCGAAGGTCATTAGTGGTGGCGGGTGCAGGTTAATTTTGCAGGTCTGAGATGCGTTGAGGCAAAAGTCGAGTTCCCTGTGACAAAACATCAGGGCGGAGGAATTTGACCACTGATGCGCCGAGCGTGCTCTTTGGGACATTAACGAGTAGGCCGTCGTCATCGAGGCGTTGGAAAAGTAGACGAAGGTGCCTGTGACGTTCGTCGGCGTAACGGGAAAAGACCAATATGTCGTCAAGATAGATGAAGCAGAAGTCGAGGCCGCGGACGACTTCGTCAATGAATCGTTGAAAGGTTTGTCCAGCGTTCCTCAGGCCAAAGCTCATGAAGGGAAACTCGAACAAGCCGAAAGGGGTAATGATTGTAGTTTTCCGGACGTCGTCCGGTTTGACGGGTATCTGCGTGTAGGCCTTCACCAAGTCTAGCACGGAGAAAACGTGGCAGCCATAAATGCGATGGGCAAATACTGTACGTGGTGAACGAAGTACCTGTTCGGAATTGCGCGGGCGTTGAGGGCACGGTAGTCGCCACAGGGCCGCCAGCCTTTGGTCTTCGGGACAGGGTTAAGTGGTGAGGCCCATGGGCTGTCAGAGTGGCAGGCAATCCCCTCACAGAGCATGGCTTCGAAATCTGCTTTGGCTATGCGCATACGGGCCGGGGCAAGGCGACGGGCGTGGCAGAAAACCGGGGGGTCTGGGGTGGTTCGGATGTAGTGCACAGTGGTGTGCTGCAGATAACCTCGCAACCCGCTAGGGCGCGTCAAACCGGGAAATTCGGCGAGGATGGCATGGTACGGTGAATGATTTTCAACACCGAGTACTTTGATGCTTGGCTGGTGGGTGGTCGTTCACTGTCCTGGCGAAGAATGTCCCGTTGTCGCGTCGATGAGACGGTGCTGGCGGCAGTCCGGATGGAGGTTGTAGTGCGGCAAAAATTCTGAGCCGATGATTGGCTCGATGACGTCAGCGATGCCGAAATTCCAATTAAGGCCACGGCGTACGTTTTTAAGCTGGCCGTGTAGGCGGAGCGAGCCGTAAGTCTTGATTGTGGACCGGTTTGCCGCACTGAGCTCGAAAGGCGTAGGAGGACGGGTACCTTGAAGATGGGTTCGTGCGTAGCAGCAAATGTCGGAACCACTGTCAACAAGGAACAGCTGCTTTGTAATTTGGTCGGTGACGAAGATGCGACGGCCTCCAGGTTGCCAGCTCGCAGCCGTGTCTTCGAACTGCCGTTGGCGTTGCCCTTATGTCCAGTGGAGCAGGGTGGTCGACATTGTCGTGTTCTGTTCCCGAAGCGTCGATGGTAGTAGCACCGGTCTTCGTCACCAGGCTGCTGCGACGGGGTGGTGTTACTGTCACGGCTTTGCGAGTGGCGCGTCGGCAAGTGTTGATCCAGGCGTAGTTGAATGGAGCTGAGCTGCCGATTGATATTGTCGATACGGCATGCAAGCTCTGTGGTGTTCAGCTGTGCTGCGACAGTCTGGAGAGTGGGCGACAACTGCGGCAAAGAGAACTCGATGACGCGATCAGCAATCCCGGCAAGTTGGTCGAGAGGTAGCGTAAGCTGAGCCTGCAGAATTGCCTGGTCGTACGGTGGAAGTCGTTGAAGCCAAAGTGCTCTAAGTAAGGAATCCTGAACTTCCATGTTGCCCACGGGAGTACGCATGTGTCGGAGGAGCTGCGAAGGCTTGCGATCGGCAAGTTGTGCGGACTGAAGTTGTCGCACCTTCTGGCCTTCCGAGAGTGACAGGCGGCGGATGAGTTCAGTCTTTAGGTATCCGTAAAGGTTAGCCGTTGGTGGGTTGGCAAGGATATCCCGGACCGGACCTAGTTGCCGTAGCGGGCATCGAGGTGGGCGACGACATAATCGTAGCGGGACTGGTCTTGCGTGATGTGCGCGAGGGAGAACTGGGCCTTGACTTGGGTGAACCATACCTCGGACGAGTAGGCTCAAAATGGTGGAAGCTTGACAGCGACACGCCAGATTCCGTGTCGGGCAGCGTGCGGGATGCCGTCTGCCGGGGTTCTGACGTCCTCGACAGAGGCGGCAGGACGCTGCTGCACGGAATCATTGAGTTGGCCGTGCGGTTCCTGAAGCTGTTTTTCTTGCTTCTGGATCACCTCCTGCTGCGTGTGAAGCTACCTCTGGAGAAGTTCCAGCTGTCGTTGAAGGGCGTCTTGCTCGTCCATGGCGAAGCGATATTGCCCGTGTCCGGGTCACCAGATGTGGAATGTCGTGTCTGCTGAAGGACGAATCCCAAAATGAAAACGTAACAACTGTTTATTCACTTAGCGATGGCAGCGGACGAGCATATCAACGCTATGCTTGTCTTGGTAGCAGAAGGAAAAAAGCTACTTTCTCCAGCCGGGCAGTGTATTTCCAATTGTAGTAGGTACAGCCGGGCGTGGAACTTGCGGAGCCGACGGGCGTTTGCGCGCATGCGCGAGTAAGAACCGGTGCGAGAGAGGAAATGTGGGGACTTTTGCTCCTTGATAATACGACTCGGCGTAGGCACTACGGAGGAGTTTCTTAGCGCCTTAGCGCATGGTTTATGCGCTTATCCCTAGGCACGCCTGCAGAAGTAGCGAGCCGCGGTAGTGCTGAACCTAGCGTAGGAAGTTGGCGGCTCGACGCAATTATATTTATTCAATCGTGTTGTTTGTTAATTTAAAAAAAAACATCTCACTATTTCAAATTATTGGCGGTGCCTCTAGGACACCAAAGCGGCAACGGGGACATCAAAGCTAGAAGCCCGACTGGTCGGTGGGTCGGGGCTCGCAGAGGCCTGCGCGTGCCAGGAAAGTATAGGATCGGCTGTCCGCTATCGCGGACAGCCAATCTTTTATACGACCACCCCCTCGTATACTTCGGCCTCCGCGGCCGCAAACCACGGACCGCCCTGCTTCCAGCTTTGATCCCCCCTGCTACCGCTTGGGTGCCCCGGAGATCTTGCGCCGCCTGCTTTATTATAACCTCAAGTGCTCTCCTGAGGCATCCGTTTGCCGGCTACATGTGCCCTCCAGGAGCAGTACTTGTAAAAATGCAATCTATCGTCACGACTAACAAAGTTACCCGCGACTTATTCCACACCAGTCAGAACCTAGCCCCTTCAGACACAGCGATCACCAAATGGGGCGCCCGTGCCCACTGCCTCACCGCGCGGGCAGTAAGGCGGCGGAGCGTAAAGAAAGTCGACCCCCCTCTGCCATGCCGGCACGCCTAGGGACAAACGCACGCTACACGCGCAAGGAAACTTCTCCACCGTAGTGCCTAGACAGAGTCACATATTCAAGGAGCAAAGGCCCCCAGATTCTCTCTTTCCCACCTGTTCTTACTCGCACCTGCGCAGAAACGTCGAGCGCCATCAAAAGCGCACCGCCCTGCTGTACCTACTAGCAATTGTAGAAACGCAGCTGGGCAGCCTGTTTTCGCAGCCACCGTTGGTGACGCATACCTCGGGTGACACCGCGGTGGAGTTGTGGTTTATCGTATCGGCAAAGCAGTCCAGAGTCTAGCCGTGTTACGCTGGACCGGATGATAACAAGGCGGAGGCGGCGCGGAAATATGCGCAGAGTGTTTCGCCACAGATTCTTTGAGATTAGACACACACTGTTTTGCACTGCATTTGTACAGCGAGGATGCTTAGCTCTTTAGTTCTCTATCCACCTTGCTTACCACAGAAAAGGTTCTCAGCCCGAACGAACTTAAAAACTCTTCCTGACTGCCACCCATTATTCTATGTGAATGTATTGGTAATGAAGGTTTGGTTCCAGATTAGGTTTTCAATGAAATAGTCTTGTGTCACTTGTGAAACCTTGATTACTGTACGAAATAACTTATATTATCGTTTTTAGGGTTCCCTGGACTATGAAACAATCATGAAAAAGTTGAAGTACTTGGAACACGTAGTGGATGAAACACTACGACTTTATCCTACATCATTATCGTGAGTAGACTCAGTGTGACAAACTGCGAAGAACTCACACCGACGAACTAGGCTTGGTACCAAATTGCGCGCGTATTACTTTTGAGCAAGACCTTAGACAGCAGCTTGATTAGTTGACTCAATGGTAACCCTCTACAGTTGGTTTGAAAAGCAATATAATACACACCTACTCACAATGTAGTCCGTTCTCTATAATTGGTGAGAAATAGTGTTATGCAGTTGGCCATTGCATTAAAAAAAACAGAGAGAAATTCTGCAGTTTCAGGTGCCAAAAGAAAAGCACAATCTCATCAAGATGCGCGCTGTAACGGAAGACTCCACAATAATTTTTCGCCGCCTGGGTTTTATTACCGTGCACACAATGCACCGCACACGGACGTTTTTGCATTCAAGCTCGTCGTAATGCGTCCGCCGTGACCGGGGTTGAGCTCGCGCCCGCATGCTGAGCAGCGTAATGCCGTAAACACTCGGCTGCCGCGGTGGGCGTTGACCATTGCACAGCTGCTTTCTGCTGAATCGCTGACACAAATGTTTCTTGCACCCGCAACAATAACAAATCTCCAGCAGTTTTTCAGCATTCCATTGTGACCCCGTATTCGAAAACAACTATCAAATTATTTACTTCATAGCAAAGATTTTCGTTTACATTACATGTAAATTAATAGCTTGACTGAGGATCGAAAGGGCAATAAAAAGGCGTGGTGCAATTCGACGTAAAGATGTTTGTGATGTACCGGTTTTCTCAAATAGGAAGATTAAATTGATCTGAATTACTGAATTATGACTAAATAAATGACTGAAGACCAAGAATTACGCTCCGCGATTTTTAATTTCAGGGATGGAGCGTGTTACAATCGTAGTATTGGATAACGATGCCGTAGACTCCCTAGATCCCCAATGTTGCAACCACAGCTCAGCTATTGTATATAAACATAAGCACCTCGGTGAACCATTTCTGCAATTATTGAGCAACATCTTGTTTTTAACCATAATTTATTTCTAAGTGAAGTGTGGCAGAACTGCGAGGTTGCTCTGGTGAATGCATTTGTATCATAATACATTCTCTTCTATTGAATGAATAATAGTTTACAACGGGTATAAAAGCCCATGTCTCCTTACTTACGAAATAAAGTACGTGTTTATAATTTTAATTGTTGTTCAAGCAGTCAGAGACCTTCTGAAGCATTGTTTATGCTGGTAACGGAGCTGCAAAATGATTCCCCCAGAAGTTACCTTATATAGTGAATGACTTAGCGGTAAAGTGATGATTTCTTTTGCTGCAGAAAAGTAGATGATATAAAGCTCTTCTGCATATGATATCCCATGGAATGTTCGTTTGCAGGGGTGTGAATCGACAGGCCAAAGAAGATTTCGAATACAATGGCATCAAGTACAAGGCAGGCACAAACATCATGGCAGCGTTGTACCAGATCCAAAGACACCCACGATATTTTTCGAACCCTCAGGAGTTTAATCCCGACAGGTGAGTGAACTTACTATTTACTCTAATGACACTCCTTTGAAAGCAAGCTTGAGGACCACATTCAATATATTGACAAAGAAAGTGCACTACACAGGGAATAGAGTTCAGAATAAGTGAAACATAATTCGTGACGCCTTGCAACCCTTTTCTCAGAACATATATTACTGTTTATATGTTTATATATTTCATAGTTCTTGACTGATTAAGATGTGTCCAATGCGGAAGTGATAGGGCTAAAGAGAGGACATAAACGGGCCTATCGAGAGAGAACGGTGATGTGTTGTTAGCGATGGTGCAACCATGACTGAAATTGTGAGTGGATTTCACTGAATAAGTTGAGTCAGTCCCTAGTTGGTAGCATAACTCCAACAAGTTAGGTTAGCTGAAGCACCCAGCTTTGTGCCTTATTAAAAGTGGGACTGCGATAGGAATACAGATTTCAAGTGCATTGATTTCAGGAACACGCTTTTCCCAAACGATAAAGGCGTACCTGGTTTGTTGGGTTCTTAATATAGCATTACAGCAGAATGGGGAAATTGAGATGGCTTAATGAGAAAAGTAAAAGATATCCTGAAAATTTTGCTCAGAATATAACTTCTTGCGCCACTACAAAGAATTGCGCTTTAGTTTGTTGTGCTACGAGCTTAAGATCACCAGTGCAATCCAACATCCGGGACAAGTTCAAGCTACCTTTAAGAAATTGCAGATACAAGACCTGATTAAATTAACCTGAGCTGGAAATGTCCTAGAAATATTACCTCACTGTTATTTTCACTCAACAGTCAGGTACCACATTTAAGTGTACACAGATTGCTGGCACCAGAATGAAAGTTCCACAAGAGTTTGATACACAGCTGGCACATGTACGGTTAGCGCAAGCATGAAATGAAAGAAAAGAGTGAGAATGAGGACAATAAAAAGACAGTGGACATGGTCAAGCACTTACATCAACTGATTTATTTAAGAAACAAACCGATGCAACAAGATAACCAAATGCGCACGCATGCAGCGCTTACGTCATAAACACAACCTCATGTCAGAAAACTAGAATTCGCTACCAAAGAGATACACTTGTCACTAATATAATCCGTGCGTTTCTTTTTCACAATGTGATCAGCTTGCAAAATTTCCTGTCCCAACATATCATCACTTGTGCCTGGTATTAGTCTCGTGAAGCCATGGTTAACATTTGAAAACGCTAAAATGCCTGATGTCGAATATAACCAACTGGTACCACAGTAAGTCTTATTCCCACAGACACTATGATAAATCCAGGAGTGTTCAAATAACCTTACTATACGTATTCCACGGCCTTTCTTCTACATTCGACTTTGTTGCTAGCTTTTTGAAGCAGGCCTATGTTTCTATGTATAGGCGCCAGTCATAATGCCAACGTGCCCCAAACATATTGAAAGAAATAAACAGAACGAAAACAAACAAACAAACAAGGGGACGTTACTAAAAAATATCCAACGTTTGTAAATATTACTTTGTAGCTTCATCGGGCACATTTTCATTTCATGCTGCGCAGGTTTTCCCCAGGAAAGACGGCCTTATTTACGAAAGCAGCATTCATGCCCTTCAGCATCGGGCCTCGCAACTGCGTCGCCATGAGTCTTGCATTGCTAAAAGTGAGGTTCACTGTTGCCAAGATGGTTCAGAAGTACCGCATGGAACTAGGCCCCTCTCAGAAGGTGAAGATTATTTCACTGCACTACCGAGACTGAGTCTGCCAACCTCACTGCTTCACCTTACTTTTATTATCTCAGTCAAGGGTTTATACAGAACTGCGCTTCTAGTTTTCGATTGACTTATCTACAGAGTCGATGTTAAGCGTGGGACCAATATATAGCGTCTATACTTCTACATTCTATAGACTTAGCATGCACTGCATGGTGGGACTGTGGATGGGCGGTGAAAGGGGGTGACGGTATGCACGAAAGAAGCATGACTCAGCGTCGGAATGCGCCAGCTCGAGCTATGTATCTATAGTGCCTTTGCTGCGTGTGCTATGTGCCCCTTCGCCTCGCAATGAGCAGCTAAACCAAAACGGCAGAATATGGTCGTTATTTACTTGTTTATATATATATTGTGAGGCGAGGTTTAGGCAGCCAGCCTCCTCCTTATTCTCTCGAGTGAGAGCCCTACCACCAGGCCCCAAAACGGTCATAATGAATATGTACAGGTGAGAATATGGAGCGTATGAATAATGCTCACATTAATTTCCCCATGTGCGCAAGCGGCCAGCAAAGTCACGACTTAGGCAGGAGGGAAACGCCGAACAAATCGTTTTAGACGAAAAACGTGAACGATCTCTGAACCACGAAAACGAAGTTCCGAAGACACGTCTACAGGAGAAACGTGATGGTTCACGGGGGATGTTTCTTCATTAATAATGTAGGGTCCAAGGAAGCGGGATCCAAACTTCTCCCACAAACCGGGTTTACGAATGGGCGTCCAAAGGAGCACTTCCTCTCCAGGACGAAAGGAGATGTCGCGACGAGAGATGTCGTAACGTTGCTTGCGATCTAGCTGACTAACTTCTGTGTTGAAGCGAGCACGTTGACGGCTTTCCTCAAGTCTCGAGGCGAACTCTTCGGGTACACTGGCCGAGGTCTTAATTGGGGCATTGAAGAAATCGGAGTCGACGGTGAATGTCGGTGAATGGCCGTAAACTAGGTAGAAAGGTGAGTACCCTAGTTGGGTAGCGGTGTTGTGAGCAAAAGTCACAAAAGGTAAAAGTTTGTCCCAGTTGTCGTGGTTTGGCCCGATATACACTGATATCATATCTATTAGTGTGCGATGAAATCTCTCGGTTAAGCCATATGTTTGTGGGTGTTATGTGGATGTCGTCTTATGAACTGTTCCACAAGCTCCGAGTACTTCTGCGATCATTGTTGACATGAAAGTCTTGCCGCGATCGCGTAGCAGTACATGATGTGCACCATGACGCAGTACAATGGCATCCAAAAAGAAGGTGGCGACGTCGGAGGCCGAACTAGAGCGTAGAGGAGCAGTCTCTGCGTAACGTGTCAGCTCGTCAACAGCTGTCGCGATACATCGATGACCTGCCGGGGTTATGGGCAGAGGGCCGACTAGGTCTATCCCAACGATGGCAAACGGTGTCTCGGGACATGAGATGGGCTGTAAAAGCCCAGCAGGTGGCGAAGTCGGTTGCTTCAGCCGTTGACACTGGACGCAAGAAGCGACGTACTTGGCCACAAAGGTAGACATGTTTGGTGGAAAGAAACGGCTTCTAACGCGGTGATATGTTTTGTGGAAACCCAAATGGCCAGCAGTCTCATCATCAAGTGGCGAGCAATGGATAGGTGTACTCGAAGATAATAATGGCAGTGGGCAGCGAGAGAGAGCGTCGGCATCTTGATGCTTTTTCCCAGACTAGTAGACAACGTCAAAATCATACTCTTGTAAGCGGATCACCCAGCGACCAAGGCGTCCAGACGAATTTTCGTTTGATGACAACCAGCTTAAGTCATGGCGGTCGATTATGACCATGAAGTGGCGTCCGTAAAGATATGGTGGAAATGTTCGGATCACCCAACCAATGCGAGACATTGCTGTTCTGGGATCGAGTAGTTCTTATCAGCAGCCGTTGGTGCGCGACTGGCATAGGCAACAGCTCTCTCTCGTGAAGTGGTATCACGCTGTAGAAGGACAGCACCGATCCCATGGCCACTAGCGTCGGTGTGCAAACAAGTTGGCGCGTTCTCATCGAAATGGCAGAGGACAGGGTCGGTGTTTAATGCTTGCTTGAGGGCTTAAAAAGAAAGTTCGCAGTCGTTTGTCCAAGGGAAAGCAGGGCCCGACGTGAGCAACTTGTGCAGCAGCGACGCCACGGCAGCAAAAGGAATGATAAAGCGGCGAAAGTAGTATGCGAGGCCGGACAAACTTCTTGATTGCTTTTGGTTTTCAGGGCGAGGGAAGCGAAGCACGGCAGCAACCTTCTCGAGATCTGGTCGAACGCCATCGTTGCTGATATGGTGGCCCAACGCTTTGATGTTCTTTCTGGCAAAATGGCATTTCTTTGTGTTGAGTTGGAGTCCAGCATTGGAAATGTATGTGAAAACTTCGTCCAAACGCTCAAGGTACTGACGAAATGTTGTCGAAATATAGCGATGCCAGATAAATAGCACAGACAGGCCTTCTACTTAAGGCCACGTAAAACTGTGTCGATCATGCGTTCAAATGTTGCAGGAGCATTACATAAACCGAAGGGCATGACGTTGAACTCGTTAAGTCCGTCTGGTGTTGCAAAAGCTATGTTGTCCTTGTCCGCTTCGTGCATGGGGATTTGCCAGTATCCGGATTGGAGGTCTAGACTAAAGAAATATTCTGCACCCTGGAGGGAGTCAATGGCATCGTCGATTCTTGGCATCGGATATACGTCTTTGCACGTGATCTTATTAAGGGCTCGAAAATCGACGCAAAATCGTACAGAGGGTCTTTCTTGCGAACCAGCACAACAGGAGACTACCACGAACTGGAGGATGGCCGAATGATGTCTGTTTTGAGCATGTCATCAACGTTATCCCCAATAATTTTCCGTTCTGCGGAAAACACGCGATACGGGTGGCGGCGTACAATCGAACTGCCTTCAGTTTCGATGCGATGTGCTGAGATGGAAGTGCGCCCCAGGAGCTTGGAGTGAACGTCAAATAAGGCGTTGTGTTTTTGCAGGAGTGCCAAAAGTATTCTTTCTTCGCAGAGGTCAGATCGGGATTTATAGCGGCCGTTAAAACAGTGGCAGCAGTATGATAATCAGCTGTGGTAGACAAAGGGTGATTCGGTGTGCAGCGGTACCAGCGAAAGAGGTTCGGTGTCAGTAAAGGATGTCACAGTAGTGCCCTGGGAGAGCACAACTGGCGAAGAAGTAGGGTTACGAACAGCAACTAACGCTCTGCCGTCCTAAAACCACGCCAGGCTAGTAGTAAGGCTTAGACCACCAGAAATGTATTGACCGATCGGTGCAAGGAACACATCACCACTAAGAATAGCGTCGGAAGTCAGTGTTAGAATATGCTCATTGCCCGCGGGAATGAAACAGTCGGTAGACGTGGCGAAATGTTGATGATCAGTTGATGATTTCAGTTGATGATCTGCGAACCTTGTTCGACATACTTAAAGGAGTGTTGCTGTCGCTGTTCAACAGCATTATCTCAAGTGGCATGATCCCGCCGAACATGAAAGCGGCAATTATTACCCCAATTCACAAAGGTGGTGCACATAATAGATATGAAAATTATCGTCCTATTTCAGTCTTGCCCTGTTTGACTCAAATATTAGAAAAACATCTGCTGTTTACAATGACAAGTTTCTTAGATAAGCACAAAACCCTGTCACCGCGTCAGTATGGCTTTGTACAAGCTAAAGGGACGGAAGTGCTCTTGGAGGACTTTTCTGACATGTTAAATCGTTCTTTTGAATGTAACCAAGTGGTGTGTGCACTGTTTCTGGATGTCAGCAAGGCTTTTGACAGCGTTTGTCACACTCTGTTATTGTGTAAACTATCCAGGTTAGGCTTCCGTGGAGTGTTTCTTTCGCTTTTGAAAAATTTTTTGCAGCAGAGAACGCAGTACGTCTCGATTGGGCGGGCAAAGAGTGCTTCTTTGCTAATAAAAGCTGGCGTTCCTCAAGGTTCCATAATTAGTCCGCTGTTATTTAACGTCTACGTGAACGACCTTTCAAACGCCGTGCCTGCAAGCCTGTATCAGTACGCTGACGATACTGTCCTCGTATCCCAGTCGCCGAACTACTCTGACTCCCTTTCTTCTCTTCAAGCTGCAGCAACTATTGCTATGGACTGGTTCTCACGCAACCTAATCAAAGTAAACAGCTCTAAGACCCAACTTATATGTTTTCACAGCCCGATGAAGAAAGTAGATTTGAACCAACAGCTGCTCTTGCACGGATCTAATTGTTCTCAATGTCAATGTCTACCCCTGAGCTATAAAACTACTGTGAAATACCTAGGATTATACTTTGACAGTGCTCTTTCTTGGAATTGACCACTTATCCCACATTTGTAAAAAGCTCCGAACCGTCTCCTGTGTGCTGTATAACATTAGATACTATATGCCACTTTCAATACGCAAAGCTATTGTACACGCTCTCGGTTATAGCGTACTGCGTTATGGCATAACGATCTATGGTCACTGTGCAGTTCGTTGGAAGAACAGGATCAATTCTCTCCTAAGATCTCTGTTAAAAAATATTGGCTATGATTTAGGCCTGCCCCCCAATTCTGATGTTTTTAAGGTATTTTCGCTACCTGATTTTGATCGCCTTTTGATGGAAACTATTGTCCTGAAACATTTTTGGTTTAGTGACTATAAAATTCCGTATGTTCCCACACGGTCTCTTCGACCGAAGGAAGCTTTTTGTATTCCCCGACGGTTTACAAGATATGGAAAGCGCGTAAGAGATTTTTACGTTCCCTTTTACTTCAATAGGTTGCCTCCAAGTGTTCGCCGTTCAAAAACTAAATATAAAATAAAAAAGATGCTGCGATACGCTACTTAGTGGGTGTACGACGTTGTACACGCATGCTCCACCACTTATCAAATGAATCCTATGAATTTGCTAGTTACTGCAGTATTTGTTGCACTTATCTGAGTATTTTCATGCTATTTTATTTTCCTTCCTTGCTCTTTACTCTGTTGTGTTTTTTTTTATATGTAACTTGGGTTCCGTGTCTATTTTTATTATTTTTTTTTTGCCACTATACTAATTTGATGTTCTGTAACTTTTCATGTGCGTTCATGCCTGTGTGTTTATCTGCGTGGTTCCGCTGCCTGTCGGGCTCTGCCACTCAAGCCCAATGAGGCTTTGGCAGGCCGGATGTTTGTACATTCTTTCAATACTTGGCGCAATAAAGTATTATTATTATTATTATGTAGGCTACGAGCATCGACAGAGGACGAAGATTCAGTGTCCGTCATATGAATAGTTCGCTGACAGCAAGCGATAAAAGCTGAGGCGTAGGACAGGAAGTCCCATCCCAAAATCATCGCGTAGGTGCACCTAGACAGCACGACGAACTGATGTGGTGAAGAATGCCATCAATGAGAACGCGCGCAGTGCAAAGACCGGACTGCTGAACAATAACTGCATTAGCACAACCAAGGGTAGGGTCATTATACGGCGTCTTCGCTTTTCGCAATCGAGAACACAAGCCAGTACTAATAACGGAAAGCGATGCACCTGTGTCAACGCAAGGCTGCGATTCGGACACCTTCAACACACACCAAAAGTACATTTGACGGGCGCTCCGAAGGAGTTTCACGTTGTCCAAAGGATGCAATTTCCCTCCTGAAGCTGCACCATTTAGTTTTCGGGACGGTGATCAGAGTACAAAGTAGCCGGTCGTAGAGGAGTAGAGGAGCGCCACATCGGTGATGGGGAGCGACGACGCGGGAAACGCAATGAAACTGCAGTGTTGAAGTTCTGTGGAGATGGGGAACATAGCGGATAATAATCGTAGTCAGAACGCCGACGTCGTGGTACCAGGGCCAGAAAACTACTCGCTTTCAAACCCGTCATAGCCAAGTCTTTCATCTTGCTGATGGCGTCGGCAAAACCTTGAAATGTGGCCATGGATGCCTCTGTAGTAACAAACCGGTCGAGGTGGGCTCCATGCGTTGTAAGACGAAACAGGCGGTGGTCTTGTAGTGATAGGATTCAGGGACACGTGCGGTGCACGTGCCTGTTGTGGTCGCTGCTGGGAGGGTGGCACTATAGAGGCAACCTGAGCGTAAGTTGGCGTAGGAATAGGATGCGGGCTCGGGACTTGCGGGTAGGTCATGGCAGCTATCTCTTCCCTCACGATATGGCGTAGGCTGTCACCAGGAGGCGTCAGATGGACCTCAGGAGGGTTTGCTGAAGCTTGGGCATGCAGTTCCTCATGGATGATGGAGCGAATCAAGGCACGTAGCTCGCTGCCGCTGGACGCCTTGAAATCATATGTGTCAGGGTGTAAGCAGAGCATATGAAGCTCATCGAGACGCTGACACGTACTGATGATGCCTGCGACGGTAGTGGGATTCAGCACTACAAGAGCATTGAATGCTGCAGCCCCAATACCCTTGAGCAGGTGGCGTACATGGTCACCCTCTGCCATCGAGGGGTTCACGCGGCGACAGAGGGCGAGAACGCCCTCAATCTACGAAGTACAAGACTCGCCCGAGTGCTGAACACGCTCGGCAAGCTTCTTGTTCGGACAGCTTCGGAGCGGACAGATGAGTTCGCGAAAATCTGGCGTAGATGGTGTTTAAAGGTGCTCCAGTTGACGAAATCGAGCTCATGATTGCAAAACCAAGTTTTCGCAACGCCGGTTAGGTAGAAGGCAACGTGAGCAAGTTTCGCTGATTCGTTCCAGTGGTTAAAGTCACTCACGCGCTCGTATAGCTCCAACCAGTCTACAACGTCGTTACTTGGAAGCCCAGCAAACACCGGTGGGGCCTTCTGAGGGGTGGTCACTGTCCAAGAAGGGGTTCTCGCAGGAGCAGGCAAGGTGGATGTCGTGGTATTGGTCTGCTGGTCTTGCGACATGGTTGAGTGCAGTTGGTAGGGGTGGCGACTCGAGCGGAGCTCCAGGGATGTAGCGTACGTGAAGCTGGAGAGAGACCGGGAGCGAGAGGGCGAAGGAACCGGACAACACATTCCATCACTTGTGACGTGAGGTTTAGGCAGCCAGCCTCTTCTGTATTCTCTCGATTGAGAGCCCCACCACCAGGCCCCAAAACGTGGTAGTGACGTTAAATGACACAGTAGCAGTACTGTGAAAGACAAAACTAGCTTTTATTGGGCGAACCTGTGCCCACAAAACAGGCTACACTTAAAGCACAACGATAGCGGCGAACACAGTCGGCGATCGTCGAAAATCTGATCAGCGGGTCAAGCGCGTCGGCTTTTATACAGAGTCGTCAAATGTTCCAGACTAATCGTTGGGACCCGCGTGCCTTCCATAAAATTCTACATCATTCGCGTCAGGCGAATAAATCAGATAACACAAGGTTCGGCGATAACAGACTGCGGATAGAAGCATCGATAACTTTACAGAAACTTCGGATACATGCAAGCGCGTCCCGCGCTGTGCGATAAGATTTGTTAGGCGGCGAAACCTGGTCGCCCGATAAATATAGATACACGTGTCAATATATATATATATATATATATATATATATATATATATATATATATATATATATATATATATATATATATATATATTGAATTATTTCAACATAGCTTACAGGCCTAATCAGGAGCATTGAGTAAGGGGGGCAAGACAGGTGTACACGTGTATACCGCAAACACGAGCAGAAATCATGGTCACAAGACACGGATCAAGAATATTCGGTAACGATCAAAACATCTCATAAATTTTACTATGTCCATTGCTCGCGCACATAATCAAATGTCATTTGTAGCGTGAAAAAAAGCAATACTAACAATCATTAGAATGATAGTTAAATCTCTACGGCTTTCACAATTGTAACAACTTCAGAAAGTCAGAAACCTCTTGAGTAGTATAGGGCAAAGGCAGCATGACAACAAGTACTGCTGAGCAATGTTGACTCACTGAAGCACTCGAAGTTTGCCAAAGCATTCTTTTGTAGGGTTCTTGCAGCTCGTTATCGGTCGCCTTCAAGAAGACTGTATGCGTAAGGAGCTGCACATTGTTAAAGATGCTGAAGAACTGTTAAAGAAAGCTACTGCTGAGTATGAGGCCACGTCTTTTGATTCAACGTGGCGGGACTTCACATTCCGATAGAGGCGGAGTGTGAAAACAAGCACATACGAATTAGGAGGGCGTTCGAACGCGCAACCTTGTTAGAAATAATTCGGAGCCCTAGCCGAGGCGTTGCCTTTTTGTTTTGTTTGTGCTGTTTAAATAAAATTTTATTTTATGCCTATTCTGCAACATTTTAGGGAACCATGGAGCTGGGCCAATATGCGATGGTATCAACACCCGCAAGAGGGCCCTGGATTGTCCTATACAGTTTGGCGAATGAACGCTGAGACAACTCATTCTCTGAGTGGGCGTTTTAAATGGCCTCCCCATGGCACACATGTGGAATTGTTCATTTTTATTCCTTGTCATCACTACATATGTGGCTTTGACATGTGCAAAAACATCTGTTATCTAATAAACATTCTTGAGTGCGTGTTCTATATTATTTATTGACCGCAGGAGTTGCCATACAGCATGTTATAAATAAATATTAGTGCTCAAACGTTTTAATAAAGCTGTGGGTTGCAGTAAAGTTGTACGCGCTAATGACTTGCGTCCAACCTAAATGTGCAGTGACACAAAATTTCCACCACGTTTTGTTTTTGTGCACATGAAAGGCCAAGCGCTGAAGATAATTTAAAAATGCAGCCAAACCAAGGTATCTTGTTTTTAAAGGAATAGTTCTCGGCTTCCGACCACCATAATGGCAGGGTAATAGCGAGGTTATAAAAAAATAAACGCCATACATGTAAAGCAACCGGCCCGCTAAAACTTCACCCCACGTCTTGTTAGTCACTCGTAGTCAATGCTGACCGTCAATTTCCAAAACGAACCACAAAAATCAGAGCACCGCACAAAGACAGCTACCAAACAGATGCAGTCATCATATTTATTTTAATTAACCATGGCCCACAGCCACACCTGATACACATGCACCCATGCCGACACCGTCAGATATCTCCTCGGTGGCTGTCCACGCTCTAGTGCGGATAGGTCAGTGATGTACGAAGGGGTTGAATGATTGGGCAATCTGGCCCTATCGGAACAAAACGTTCTAGATAAATGTTCGGTAAGGAAATCCCCGGATAATGCAATATCTACGCCACTCGAGGTCTTGTTGTCAACGGACCTACACGATCGACATTGAGAACGTTGCCTCGTGGCTGTAAGCAGGCAAGCCTTGTGTTGTTACTTAGGCTGAGACAAGGAAACAGTTGACGCCGTGGTTGCACGTGTACCAAGGTATTGGAGGGCTTAACTAACGCGTTGAGCTATTGATTAACTTGGCTCCCCTCTTCCATGGAAAGCGTGGGCATTTCCTCTCCAGATTTTTATAAAGGCAGCCTTTTGTTCTCACCGGAACATTAAGTACAACAGCACAATTTCATGACGGAGACCAAACTGAAGAACAGACGAGGACCGCGCTTGTCTCTGTTCTTTAATTTCCTCTTTGTCGAGAAACCACGCTGTCAAACTTAAAATATTATAGAACCCGCTAGCCCAACCTTTGACAGCACAGAGGCGAAATTTAGTGACAAATTAGTGCAGCAGCCTCTCAAATATTACGTTAAACGACTGGATATCTCTAAGAGGTACTCGTGCCCATTGAAATGCCATGCCACACCTTGCTGCTATATCTGTTGCGAAGCGGAACAATAAACTTAGTCTAGGCACCTCACAGCAAGCGCTAAAGGGGTTGCCTTTACTTGCTTATTACTAATACACGTCTCTCCCTCTCTCCAACTTATTCTTTGTCGTGGTGGCAGCTTTTCGGGCACCGGTAGGTGCAATGACAACAAAACTCTACGCCACATAAGACCCAGTACGCTAGCCTCAAAAGTGTTTGAATGCTAAACAATATAACGGCGTTGAACGACAAGAGCTGCACGACTCTTGTGCAATGAGTTTAAAAGTTGGTGCTCTTTTGTGCGTGGTGTGGGTGTGTGTGAGTGTATGTGTGCATCCATGTACGTGAGTGTGCGTGCGTGCGTGTGTGTGTGCATGTGTCGCTTCAAGAGACAACGCGCATTTACTCTAGCGCGGATCCCGACCGGAAGAACAACGTCCTTTCTCGCACGTACTCGCGTGGGGCAATAAACCTTTACGGCCAGCTGCAGTACATAATACATGCTTCCATGCTATCCAGTGCTAGCTAGGGCACGTCGATATCAGTGCCGCCTCTCGCTGTTCAACGTGGTGATCAGGCGCAAGCGGCATCTCCACCATATTTTGTCCCAGCCATTGAATCGGACGTACATATACGTGAATTAGTCAGCGTGGCCTTGTCGTGTTTGCCTGGTGTTTGTTATTTCAACTATGCTGCGCACCTGTTCACCGAGTTCAATTGTCGGGCTCACGACGTTTATGACGATTTGTAGCTAAAGATAGTCCGTAATGCACGCTTGCTGCGCACCTTTGTGCACCAGCTCAACCTAAAAGGGACGCCCATGTAATGTTTTACCGCAACTAAGAATGCAGTAAAAAGTCGACATGAACCTTGTCCATCTTAGCCATGATGCCTAAATGCGTGTCTTTTTGTGAAACGGCCTCCAGAAAATTTTCTGATGCACTAGGCGATTGCTGTCTAAATTATTTAATCATGTTGATTAGAAGCCTGCTAAATCTCAACGTGTGATTCCTGACCATCCAACGCGCTGAGCATACAAATGTTAGGGAAATGTTGTCAGGGAATTCCAATGGCGGTTCAGAATTTATACTTGCACTGATCGTACCAGCGAGACGTAGCGAGGGAGATGGAATACAGAAGTAAAACCGCCGCAGGTGTAAACTTTAACGGACTTGTTTTGATGTTTATGACAAACGTATAAACTTGCGCTTTGCTTTGTAAATGTTCTCGGGTTTATGCGCATGGCTTCCTGTGGATTCAGGCAGCCTGATCGTGTTGGTGAGCTGCTTTGAACTACATTTCGGTTTTCTGGTTGTCTTCCTCTGGTTTTGCACGAATGAGAGTTATGCGGGGTGACCGTTTCTAAGCTTTCCGGAATTCTTAAAGATAACGCCTTGTAAGCTTACCAGCCACAATTAATAAATTGTAACATCTGTCTTTACAGTAATTAAGTAGTTAACTAGCCCACTTTTTATTCTTTGAATGTGTGTTTGGTTTCTAGTGCAAGAAATGTCCACCTGGCTGACTAATCCATCTCAATGATTTAAATTACGTTATCTGCAACAGGCGATAGTGAAAAAAAAAATCTCGGAAAATTCATGGCATGTCGCCGCTAAAACTTTGAAATCAGAAGTTTCGCCTCTATTTTTGAAGGAGAACCTCTGAAACAATTAGTGTGCACAGTATGCGGAAACTTTGTGTTTAAACAAAATGTCTGCGACAGGGAAACCATGGCAGAAGACTTAATTGTCAGCTGGGCTCGAAGCTCATTCTACTATTGGTTTACATCAAGCGTTCAACCCCTGTTTTTAAGGTGAGATGTAAATAAATGGAATGCACCTAATGGCGCAAACGGTAAAAAATTGAAATTTTTATCCTGTCACTGAGCACACAACCTTAATCCCAGCTGTTCATCATAGCCCGCCCTTTTGCGTTCCAACACAAGGTGGCGGCGCAAACAGACGTGCCACCGTCCTGTATCGAGAAAAGTTGTATCCAGGCACCCTAGTAACAGTCGCACAGCAAGGTTACCTTCGCTGCAGTGCGCACATGTCGGACATTGTTCATCGTCGCTGCCTGTCAGTGAAGGAGAGGCGTCGCACTAAAGGGTTGGAAAAATAGACCTCCTCGCTCAGGTTTTCCTCTCGCCACTGCAGGTGCTAAAAAGGCGCTGACCGCGGAGCCTGGCTTTTCTGCTCGCGTGCTTCAATATGTTCGTCACGGGCGCACTGCTGTTCCTCTCGGCTGTGCTACTGGCTGTGCTTCTCATGTGAGTTCAGGGAGAGCTGGCGGGTGTGCTTAAAATGCAGGAACGGTTGGATGTCGCGCGGGCTAGAATTAAAATTTAGGCGCCGTATTCAGTGTTTATTATTGTTAAGCGAAACAGCGCATGCGAGTATGCAGTACTATCGTGCTCTGAGTACGAGTGCAACACGGGATCTCGCTGAAGGAGGGGCTCCGAGACGGCGTTGCGGCATCAGAGAAGCGTTACAGCACAAACGTGAGAACGAGCTAAGCAATGGAATGATTTTGGAAAGTTGGCTCATCTTGAAGGTAAATTTCAGGCCGCATCAAGGCAGATGGTTCTTCTCCTTTTTCGACAGATTATAATTGGCTGGTGCTTCTTGAAATAACGTTCAATTGGCAGTAAGCGCTAGTTGAAATTGGTTGGCGCCGGACATTGCAATATTTCAGACTGTCGACAATTCGTTTCTGTTTCTGATAACCTAAATTGTCGGGAGGAAACGTAACCGGGTAATCGGACAGACTATTGAAGCGGAACTGATGGCGAAGCTTTCGAAAATTTATGTCGGAGCCACCAATCGTGCTATCAGAAAAATAGCGTTGGAGAGAAAATTTCGAAAAAGATGAAACTTTAATACCTGGCGCATGTGTGGAAGAACATCCATATAATAACGCATCTTGATGTCAATAAACGTTTAGCTGAAAGTCAGTGCTACGTGGTCCCCACCTCTCTCTCTCTCTCTCTCTCTCTCATTATTCTTTAGTATATGCTACGCATAGGAAATTGAAGCAAGATGCTGAGCTGAGACGGACGGAAGCGTTTGCTCAGAAAGCAATATTTCGGTACACAGGCGCACGCAATACGTACCTTTATGCGCAGCATATATATGCGGATCAACAAGATAAACTTTAATTCTACTTCAACCTATCGTATATGTAATCCAAGCTACCTTTGTAATGAAAAAAATTCTGTCAATTATACAAAAGTAAGAATGCTTAGAAAATAAAATAGGCAATTGCCACGACTAACGAGAAAAAGAGGCATATTTAAAAAGAAGTCTCAAGAAATGCATCTGCAAGTAATATTAGCAATATTTCAGTAACGACCATCGTGCAATAAAGGAAACGATACCCACATGTAAGAAACACTTTAACAGAACTAAGTAGAAATCATTGCCTATATATATATATAACATTTGTTTATGCCTAAGTTTGAAACATTTGCAGCCTGAAAAACTCGTAGCTTTATCTACAAGGCTAGGCACCTAAATGTATTCCCTATACTATCGTCAATAGGTATCGGTAACGCGTAACATTCTTTTATTTTGTGTGTGGTGCTGGTATTGAGCACATTAAGAATGGAGTATAAAGTATTCCTTATTATTATTTTGCTTATTATTATGTGGTTCGCTCTATGTATCGAGTTTTGAAGACTAGTGGACACCTGCTGTCTCATATTGATTTCCCGATCTCTTGTAGTATCCTTTTGAAAGCCCTCTAGCAAATCCAAGACAAATTCCCTGTGGTTTTTCTCCACTGATGTTCGTGTAATTATCGATGACTTCAAGAAGAAGATCTGTATTTAAGTTGTCGTTCTCTCTATGTCTAGATGGCGCCGTTGGCATTTCTCTTACTTCGAGAGAATTGGCATCCCAGGACCAAAGCCTAACCTAATCTGGGGAAATATCCGGGAGTACCACTCAGTGGTATGATCAACGTCTATTTCGACTGTGTTCATTCAATGATTCTATTTAGGCCCACATTTAAGCCGTTTTACTAGGAACTTGATGCGACGGTTTCTGTGTATTACGATTGAAACTGTTATCAGGTCTAAATTGTGTGCAAGAGGTTTATCATTGAGGTTCAACACCTTGTCCATTTCAAAGAAGCAGCAAGAAAATTAACAAGTCCGTCAGAGGCATGTTACAGGCGTTCCCCTATTTTTGCAATCCTCAGTGACTACCGGACCACCCTGTACATAGGAAGGAATTGCATTGAATTGAATTAGCACAGAAACAAAGTAACGACTGATGTTTGACAAAGCATGAAAAAAAAAAGACTTGTCACGGATTTGTTTTCGTCCTATTGCAGAGTATAAACGAGTGTATTAGCACGACGTGGTACATTGTAGCAACATTGATGAAGAATTCATCAAGCAATAACGTCAAGAAGTAGTACTAGAATAAGTAACATGTATCGGAGGAACGTGCAGGCTGGTACTACGAGTGAGGCATGTTTTTAAATACATTTGATAGCAAAACTTTCGTTTATTGATCTGATGCCTTCGCTAATATTATTTTCCCCGGTTCGGCCCAAGAATAGTAAACACTATCCGCGGGCGACTTCTAGTCGATGGCCAGAGTTTGCGAAGTTGCTGCGACAGTTTCTGTGCATTACGATTCAAGTTGTTATCAGCTCGAAACGATGTCCAAGAGGCTTATCATCGATGTATAAGAGTATTTAAAAGAAGCATCAAGAACATGAACAAGTGCGTTAGAGAGACGTCACAGGCACTCGCCCCCCACCCTCCTCCCAACCTTTTTTTTTTACACTCAGTGACTACCGCACCAGAGGCCGTATAAGCGATATCTTTTTTTTACCTGAAGTCGTAAAAGGTGTTGAGAATGCTACGAACGTTAACGAGTTGTCAACCAAATTTTTTAGAGCGTATGCGTTGTTTCTTCAGGAGCTGTCTCATGTATTATTTGACCTACATTCCAACAGGAGATATACAAGGTGATGGGAAAATGGCTTGACCAGTACGGCGACATATATGGGTAAGTTTTTCTTGAAGATATTCTCCACCAAGTAACTGTTCTCAGACTACACTCGAGGCAGCTTTCGTAGGTTGCGCAAATGACGTAGCACTTCCAGGCAGCTTGGTACAAATGCAATTTCACGACGCAGGTTCTACAACGGCGACGTTCCTGTTGTCGTGACCAGGGACATAAACTTCGTAGAGCACGTCTTCGTTCGCAACTTTAATAACTTCGTTGATCGGGGCGTGAGTATTCTGTAATGACGCTTTTCTTAATGTCTGGCTGCGGCTGCAATGTTGTCGAGGTGCCATGACGGTGAATACTCATTATATTTCATGTTGCAGTTTAACATGAGAGGAGTGGCACAAACGTGAATGGTGTGGAAGTATTTTGAAAGCGAGATTTTATTCACTTTGAAGCAAACTCTAGATATAGAGTACTAACTCTTTCGTTGTTGTTCTTGTTCGTTCTTTGTTTATGTATCAGCTTGGTTTTCTTTGTGTAGCAAATTGTTTAGTTGTATTGTAAGTTGTGCAGTCGCGTTGAATATGAGCTGCAATACGGTGGCCGTGAGTGAAGGGGCCCAAAGACTAAAGCAAGTTGGTGGGCTTTAATAATTGGGATTTGTAGTAACACAATGCAGGCAGCTCGAATGGACGGGGGCAGAGAAAAAATTGACTCACACATTTACAGTACTCAGTATGTGTCCATTTGTTCTCTGGCCTCGTCTAGTGTCGCTACACTGTGTTATCACCAGCCACGAGAATGCTCGCTAGTACCCACATACGAAACATTGGAGATCTGAGCACCATTACGATTACTGGTAATAGTGAAATAATTTATTTGTATGTCAGTGCCTCAGTGTAGTCCGGGGATGCCTTCAATCTCGGGCGCCGTGTTGCAGCTAATATTGCACGAGACGGTGCATTGAGCTTATGTCGTATAAAGTCTACGAGTGCTCATGTTGACTGCAGTACGTTAACTTGCATCGATTGATATTGGAACGGGACACTAGCGTCTGGTAAATTTTTCTGACGTTCCTCTTTTGGTTTCCCTTGATTGTTTGAAGACATTGCACGGGGTGTAAAATTATTGCATTCATGTGGCATGCTTTAATGAATTTTTGTATGTGGGAAGGACGAACTGGCGTGACATCAAATTAAAATTTTGGAAACATGTTATTGAGCTTCAGTACTGGCAATTGAAAGAGAATTGAGAAGTTGGCCCTTCCCATAAGCAACGTTCGCGGCATGGGTGAGTGACATAACTGTTTAAATTTCGAGCGAGGGGACTCCATTTGTACGATAAAAAGCTGCAACAACGGCTGGAGTTACTGTTAGCTTCTGGTTCCTGATTGGTCATGAACCGGCATGTTCTCACTTCTTTAAACGGTCTCTTCCCTTTAAAATGATATGCAATAACAGTATCTGTAAGTTATCTTTTGCAGTAACAGAGACAGGAAGGCACAGTTACAAAAAGTTACTTAACGGGTACCGAAAGGAGAGAAGCGCAGTCGATGACGGCAGTGAACTAGATGGTCTGACCAAATTAGCAGATGTGCTGGCATAAGATGGGGGCCAACTGGCGCAAGGCAGGTTTAATTGGACATAGGTGCATGCGTGTTCGTCCTGCAGTGGACAAAGATATGCTGATAATGATGATGACTATCACGACGACGATGATCATAATGAAGGTGATGATAATGATGATGGAATGGCTAGGAAGGCTACTTCTACTCTGCCTAGGGTGCTTCCGGACTGCTATTTAAAAAAGCTGAAGATCTGTAATCAGCCATAATGGAACAGCGGCGAGTAGCAGTCATAGATGTTGCCCTGGTTGTGTAATTCGTACAAATAAAAGGTTACTTTCGACACTTACATAGCTGTAACGAACGCTCTCGTTTTTCCAGATCACAATGGCTACCGATCAAAATCACCCTGTGTTGAAGAAGTCCATCTTCCACGCCTGCGGCCTCCTGTGGAAAAGTATCCGGTCATGTGTTTCGCAGAGCTTCAGTGACAGCAAGCTGAAACAGGTGCCCCGTCAAGTTTTTCTGTAAACGTATTCGCTAGGTATACTGAGGTGTTTTCACAGTCAGATACGTTACGTTGTGTAACTCAGTTACACTGTCACAGTCATATACAACAGCAAGACTTCTGTGCTATCTCTTGTCACTTAAAGTTTCTTGTAAATTTCATGAAACTTTCATACCTCTGTGTCTGTGGCATTGCGTTGCTGCACGCGAGGTCGCGGGTTCAATACAGGCTGCGGCGGCTATATTGAGGTGGGGGCGGAATGCAAAAAACACACTTGCACCGTGCATTGGATGCAGGTTAAGGAACTCCGGGTGGCATGCCTCATAATCAGATCGTCGTTTTGCACGTAATATCCTAGAAAATTAAAATTTTATGAGATGAAGGCTGACTCCTTTGAGAATCTTTGAATTTTGCTCTTGTCCGAATGCGGCCGCCACAGCCAGGATCGAAGGCGCGGTAGGGATCGAAACTGCGACGTCGAACTGAGCAGTGCCATGCCATAGGCACTGAGTTAGTGAGGCTAGTTGTTCATAACATTAATATTATAGGTCAAGTGGATAGGAATTCTAATCTACCTGCAAAACGTTTGTTGGTACTCATCTCGCACGAACGTTACATGTGCCTCTGATAGATAAATTTCTCTAGAATTGGCACTGTTTCAAGATGAGCGGAAGGTAGTCTCGGGAAGTTTGTCCAACTTCGATTTAACTCAATTACGGATGTTCTTACTCACGATGTGAGGAATGACTTGATGAGTGGACGATGAACCCAAGCAGTTAGCGTGCTACTGACCTATTTCTCAGCGGCCTAAGCGTGAATGCTAGATTATGGGAGGCATCGTTCACGCATTATGACAATCATATAGGGTAATCATTACTTTCATTAATAACGCACGTGGCTGTGTGTCACTGATGATGAATGCTTGACCTGCACCTCACCAAAGGTGTGCGTTAAGAGCGTGGGCTGAGTGAAATATGTATAGAGCTTGGTAAACTTAATCCATGGAAATATCAAAAGGGGGGACTCTATAATGCAAACATTAGAAAACTATGAACCTACTAGAATGTACGTGTAGGGGAGTACAGGGTACAGCTTTGTAGTTAGCATATCATAAGAAGCCAGGAAACAATGACACCAAATAAAATATGAAACGCAGCATGGCCGCGTTGCTTTGAAAGCCTGTGACGCGTGGTGCCATGTCCTAGGATTCATAGTCTCTGAAAATGGTGTGCTATCTAATCGGTTTAACACCGCCAGAAGAACGTCGCGTTCGATCTCATTGAGATTGCAAAAACGCAACACGTCCTCGATCATCTCTTCACATTTGCAAGGGTCACAAATCAGTGTGTCAGATATTACAATAAGGAATGTGTAGGCTTTCGTAAAAGCCACCTGTAAGTACAGGCGGCACAGTAAAGCCGCATCATGGCGGGAGAAGTGCGATGGAATCTGCAGCTTCAATGTAGGATCCAGCCAGTGGATACGGCAGTTGGAGAAAATCGGGGTGTTCTACAAAGTTTCAGTCTTGGTTTGAGCAAGTAAACAAAAAGCTATCCCAGCGTCTGTACCTGATAATGGTATAGGAAGTGTCAGAGTTTCCTTATGGACGGAACGGGCGGCATCATTAGCAAGGTCATTTCCGACAACGCCACAGTGCCCCGGAAGCCATTGGAAGATGATGTCAAGTCCGTATATGAGGGCTTGATGAAGAACCTCTCTGGGCTCAAACACCGGTTCTTCTTGGGTCTTGCATCGTAAGGTGGACTACAGACTCTGAAGGGCTACCTTGGAGTCCCAAAAACGACCCACTTCCAAGGTTTGTCTTGTGTGATGTAATCAAAAACGGCACGTGGAGCGGAAAGTTTTGTTGCCGTAGAGGTCGTTATATGGGACGCCTTGAACGCAATTGTGACTTGTAACCCCGGGATGACCGCAACGCTTGTGAGCTGGTGGCTGTGAGATATTCATCGATGCGAATGTGCGTTATTTGTTCATATGCCTCGTTGAGTAATGATGAGTAATAACAGTGTGAACTGACGTAGAGCCACTGTTGAATGACGGGCCTTATTCGTGATTCCCAGAATCGTGAGGCGTACTTGTGTCGTAGGCACCAGAGGGGAAACAGTGGTCTTGCGGCTGGTCTAAAGCCCGACGGAAGGTAGCCTTGGTGTGTCGCAACATGTTTGGAATATATGTCTTGTGGTCTCTACGCTAGCAAAGCAGCCATGTAGTGACTGGGTACGTGACACAGATGTCGAATGTGTGCTCCTCGGTTGTCAGGCATTATATACGCTCAACCGAGTAGTGTCTGGCCATCATGATTGTTGCGTGAGTCGAGACGCATCGTGGTAGTCCAAGACATGTCCGTAAAACATGGCAATGCAAACTTTTGGGGGTATAAATGTTTGTTTTACATTGGTTCGCCAAAACCGACAAGCTGTACCATAAAAAGCCCTGAAACAGTGCTCTGTACAGCTGCAGCGTGGACCGTACCAATGTGCTCCAGGTTTTTTCGCACAGGAACCTCATTATATGCACAATATAAATTGGTCTGCGCTTCAGGTAGATGCAGTGGGTGCTCCATAAATAGTCCCAGGTAATAATCACACCTGATAAGCGGTGAGTCTTCTGGTATTTGATAGCCTTGACATTGAGAGAAACAGGGCAGGGTGCCATGGGTTTACGCGTAAACGCGATTAGCGGACATTTTTAAACAACCTTGCTTTTTTCAACATCCTGATACCTATGTGCTGCGACCAGTCTGGGCGACAAGGGAGGTGGAGTAGCAGTGCAGGAGACGGACGTGGTAGAGGCACCAGCTTTAACGAACTTCCAAGTCGATATCGCCTCTTTATGGTGGTTTTGGCAGCCTCCAGATGAGAAGAATGGCCTCTCGCCATTTGTTTTAGGACAGCCAGCTCATTTTTAATGTTTGGGCAGTCCTTTGACGAAGCTTCACGAGACCCATGACAATTCGAACACTTGAGAACAGTCGCCCTGCTATCATCCGCGGAGTGGGTTTCAACGCAGCGAGAACACACTCCTGTATTCTTTCATGACCCCTCTTCATGCAGCTGAGCCATTGTAGTGGATTCAGTGTGAAAGGTCGTACAGGATGGCGCAAAAATAGCACACCCTTACATATGAAGGTAGATAGTCCCCCTTGAATACTATCTTCAGACAACGTGAGTTGTTCAGACGGGTAACACTCGCGATGACAACAGCTTCATTGGCTGCTACTACAAGAACTTCTAATTCAGAACTGGGAATGGTGTCATCTACATCGTAGATGACACGGGCGATGACATCAGGACCAAGCGGGATGTGGGAACGGACCTTCATTCCATCAAGGTTGGTGACGTAGCGCCGGGTATTCAGCGCGGCCGCGTGCGTGACATCAACCGCCCAGTACGCTCTTACGTGTATTCACTCCGATGTCAGTAATCTTATTTGGCACCAATCCTTCCAGCACCGCCGAAATAGTTTGCCTGTTGAGGCGTTTCGTGTACCCGTCGGGCACAGCAGGAACGAAAAGTATCGTGTTGCTCAAAGGGCTCCGTTGTGGTATTTCATTCAATGTGCACAAGGAAGAAGAGGCCCTGGTGTTGCGGCACTTCGCCTTACGGCTCACATGTTCTAACTCGACGTCGAAGGGATCCTCGCCGCTCAGAGAGTAAATACGGGTGTCGTAGCTGTCAGAGTCTATATCAGGACCAGTATGCTTTGCTTTCTTGACGCTGCCACCGGTGACGATGCCGAGTCTGGTAGACGTCCGAGGTGGTCCACGACCATCGCCGATGGACAAAGAAGCTACTCCTCAGAGGTACACGTATATTTTCGCAAAAATGGGAAGAGAAATTCAAACTTTCCGCCGAGCAGACACTTCGTTATCGTTCTCTCTACGATGACGCGCTAACTCATGCTGTTTAGCTGGTCATGGTCGACCGCTTCTTTGTACATTGGGCACGCGACATTGCGGCTTTCATTTCTTTTTTCGAGGCACAATTAAGAACGCTACAATGTAGCCGCGCAAACGCGCCATTTCATGGACTTTCGGAAGAGCAAGCGTAAAAGCATGCACTTGGAAAGAAATTTATATTACATCAATATTTACAATAATCTTATACCAAGTTTTACATGAATAAACTTAGCAAACAAGTGGACTAATTACACTGCAAGAAGTATTCTGAGTAATTTAGGACGACTACGAGCTATACGCCGTTGGTCTTAATCACTTACGGGTTATCGCCTTCAATTTCTGTTATGTTTATTGCGAAGCCAAAACAAGTGCCCTTTTCTAGATAAGTAGTGAATGCACCATATATAGAGCAAACGTTCTAAACTCTAGATGATGCCACACATTGAAGAAGATGCAAGCATATTCATCAAGTCTCTTGAGCAGTACGCTGACACTGGAGAAGAGGTGCAGATGCTTCGCAAATTTGAGGAACTCTCCATGGACTACGTAGCCCGAGGATCGTTCGGCATCGACGAACGCTTTCAAGGGAAGCCTGACCATCCCCTTATGGTTATCGCCAAGGCTGGCCTCCGGGGTCTCATGAAGGGACCTTTTCATATGATCGCACGTGAGTTCATACTTTGTCCAAGACAAATATTTACTCTTTTTCAATTCATTGTGTCTCACCAAGGTGCTGTGTAGTCTTATGCAGTGCTCTGTATTGCGCTATTCTTTCTTGACAATGTTACGTCAATTGAACTGCACATTTGCACTTCTGAAGAAACTCCGTATCACATATTTATCAGTCAAGCAACAGTGTGCAGTAGAAAGATCTCAAGATAAAAAATCATCCGGTTGACCTTCGACGAAAAGGACCATATCGCAGGGGTGAGTCTAAATGGTCGCGAGGGGACAAGGCGCCCAAAATTTCTTCCAGACCCTAACATCGCCCGCTCATAACGCCATAAAGTGACAGCAATTAGGTGCCTGAAGAGTCATGCTCAGCGATTCCCCACCCCTTCAACAAAAGATCTCTCTCTCATGTATCGCATCCCTTTCCCCCTCCTCCGGTACAGGGTAGCCAAGCGGAGATAATCTCTGATTAATAGCCCGTCCTTCCTTTGCCTTTCTCTGTCTGTGGCACTGTACCTGCAATATCATGCCGCAGACACAGAGCTTGCCTCAAGGCTGATAAGTTAATTATTGCGCAGCAGGTATGTCAAAAAAATGTTTACTAAATACTTTCTCTGAATGAGCTGAACCGTTGTGAACATTCATTCGAGCGCAGCTTTTCATAAATGTTTTCTCTCTAGAGAGCACGACCTCATTCGGGGCGCTCATGAAGCCGCTGTACTGGCTTTCGCTTGTCCTAGGAGAATTTTCATTGGAAGGCCTGAATGAACCGGCAGCCAAGGTGATTCAGCTGAGAAAGAGTGATCCCTCGGTGAGTGAAAAGTTTGCGCCATTCGCGTATTAGGAATTGCTTCTTGAACCAGAATTTGAAATTAAAGTGGTATGCCTCATTAGTAGAATGAGTCCGACAGCATGTTGTTTGTAGTCGTCTTGAGTTACGCAACCTAGTTTTTTCAAGTGCTTTTACTTAGCTTACTAGTCCCATTTATCTCTGCAAAAGATTAAACATAAATTTTTTTGGCACAAGTCGTATTTTACAAGTTCTAGAGCGTGCTCAAAAAACCCAATAAGCTGACTTTCATGACGTCGTCTCTCACGCGGCTGCATTTTCCGGGGCTCTGAAAAAAGCCCACGAGATATGACAATTAGTAATCTCACTGCACGCTTGTGCATCTCGGTAGCAGTGCTCTCTATCGTATTTCAAAGGAACGATGGCCACATGCCCATCAAAAGGCTACTAGTGTGTTTGCGTCAAAGAATTTCCTACAATAAGTGCTAGAGGAAACACTGGCGGCGTGATCATGAAGCCATCATGGGAATGGTGGTTAGCGCATGGATTTCTACATATAATCATCCTGCTTGTGGCTTCGTTTATTAGGCTTTATGTACCTTCATTGAAATAAAGTTCAAAGCAATTTATACTTTTCTTAAAATGCAGAAGGCAACAAGACTCTGCGAGCAAGAATAACCGCTTCTAATTGCAGTGGTTCTGCTTGTCCATGCATACAGTTTCTCACTATAACACCTAGAGGGAAATTTGGCGCCACTGTGTATGGGAGTTTCTTAAGGGGCGCTGTGCCGTCATGGGAATGACGGCATATGTGTCTGCGAGGCTTGTGTTGGCTGGTGTTGTAAAAGGCTTCGTCTAAAACATGGATATGGCTACACAAATAACGCGTTCTTAAAGTAAAATCTTCATAAAATGTTTCCATTCGTGGATATTACATCTTGACTCACCTAAAATGGAGGACCAAGCGAAGAAAAGCAAGAACAGACGACAAAATGTTTCAAAGCGAGCGCGAATCTCTTCCTCTGTCCTCCATCTTTAATGACCCGTTTACACTTCTTACGTATTATATAATTGTACATGCAATAACAAGTTCTCCTAGTTAAACAAAACATTTTTTGTATAACAATAAAGGTAAAACAGCTTTTTTACGTGGTGTTTGAGTAGAAAATGGATCATTGTGGCAGACAGAACGCGGCTTGCCTGGCTCTCCGAGAACGATACCAATCCGAAGTCACAATATACCGGTATTCCCATGCATGCCACTGCGCAGCAGCGCCAGATTTCCCTCTAAGTAATATAGTGAGAAACTCTGTGTCCATGGGTCCGTTCCGTAATTGTTTCAATGTCGGAATTTTTGCTAGAGGCCTTTTTTTCGAATCCTACTGTCAAACAGTCTGTATAATGTGAATAATGCGTGAGCCTTCCTTGGCTACATCACGCAGCTTCCGAGGGCTATCTATCCATTATAAAGGAGATTTTTTGAGGTTCGTAACGACAGCCTGTTCTAGGATGCACCGAGCACAGTCCTCCTAGCTCGAGCCTCTGTCGCGCGCTTGATGCTACCGATGCTGCTGACTCTGCGCTCACGTTTGTTATCTTCCTTACAATGGCTCCCCGGGAAAATAAAGGCGCCATCCTGGCGACTTAGCGTTCTGGAAGGACCGTAGAATGGTGATATGGCTTGAGACGCTGAACGTGAGCGACTTCGCGGTTATGACGTCGCATGTCGGACAGCGGCATTAGCGGCTCAACCAGGTAATTAGCGGGTGACGTTCTCTCGAGAACGCGCTATGGCCCGTCGTACTTCGGAAGGAGTTTAGAAGCGAGCCCAGGCGTGCGGTGCGGTCCTAACAACCAGACGAGGACGCCGGCGGGAAAAGTGGGAGTCGAGTTCTGGTTGTCGTGAACGGCTTTTCGACGGTTCTGGTCGGCCGAGGTGAATCGGTGGGCCAGCTGGCGACACACTTCGCCATGCCTGGCGGCTTCCGAGATCGGCAGCCATTTGGATGTGTCCAGCCGGTAGGGAAGAAAGGTGTCGATTGTGTGCGCAGGATGACGGCCGTAAAGAAAGTAAAAGGACGAGAATCCGGTAGTGGCCTGAGTCGTGGTTTTGTAGGCGTAGGTGACAAACGGGAGAAGTAGGCCCCAATTAGAGTGATCAGGTGAGACATACATGGTGAGCATGTCACCAAGATTTCGATTGAATCGTTCCGTGGTACCGTTATTCTGTGGGTGATAAGCAGTGCATTTACCATGAACAATAGGGCATTCACCAAACAGTTGTTCGATGACTTCAGATAAGAAGGCGTGGCCTCTGTCGCTGAAAAGTTCACGGGGACCTCCATGACGAAGGATAAAACGGTGCAGTATGAGATCGGCGACCTCCTGAGCTGTAGCATTTGGTAGAGCAGCAGTCTCCGCATAACGTGTTAAGTGGTCTACCGCAACGATTATCTACATTTTGCCGCTAGGAGTCTACGGAAGTGACCCGTAGAGATAGATGCCCACGTGATCAAAGGGTCGGGATCAAAGGGCCGAAGGGTCGCGATCAAAGGGCCGGTAGAGTTGTGCGGTGGCGCTTTGAGGCGTCGGCACTCATGACAAGAGCGGACGACGTTTAGAACGTAATTGTACATGCCCCGAAGTAATAGCGGTGTAGGAAGTCTTTTGTAGGTCTTGAAGACTCCCGCGTGTACCCCACTGAGGGTCGACGTGGAACGAGGAGCAGAGCTCTGATCGCATAATTCTAGGAATGACGAGTAATCAGGTGCGTCCTCTGAGGCATAGTTGTGTGGATACAGTAACTGGTAATTTAGCGGTAATTTACCAGTAATTGTGACATTTAGCGATTCGAGAATCGCTAAATGAGGAACTTGGCACCGAAGCATTTGTGACGCTGGAGCTTTCGACGTATCCGACGGAAGTTCGAGCATAGATGCAGTCCAGGGATCATTACGCTGTACAGCAGCGATAGTGTCCAAGTCCAGACAGGACAACTTGCACTCGCAAGAGGAGTCGTGACGGACTTTCGGGGGAAGCGGTGATCGCGATAGCGCGTCAGCGTCGGAGTGCTTTCGCCCGGAACGGTAAACCACGCGGATGTCATATTCTTAAATTCGCAATGCCCAGAGATCAAGGCGGTCAGATGGGTCATTTAGAGTCGACAGCCAACACGGCGCGTGGTCGTGGGTTACTACGTCAAAAGATCGGCCGTATAGATATGGGCGAAACTTGCCAAGCGCCCACAGAATGGCCAAACACTCCTTTTCAGTTACTCTGTAATTGGTCTCCGCCTTGGTTAATGCGCCACCCGTGTAGGCGACGACGTATTCTGTGTGGCCAGGTTGACGCTGTGCCAACACAGCGCCAAGGTCTCTACAGTTTGGATAGGTACGGATTTCGGTTGGCGCTTGAGGGTCAAAATGGTGAAGAATGGGTGGTGTCATGAGAAGACGGCTCAAGGTTGTGAAGGCGACGTCACACTCCTGAGACCATCATGAGAGACCTCTAGCGCCACCAAGTAGCTGCGTAAGAGGCGATATAGTTGACGCAAAGTTTCGGACAACTCGTCCGAAGTAAGAGCAGAGGCGGATGAAATTGCGTAGCTGTTTCATAGTGGTAGGTTTTGGGAACGCAGTAGCAGCACGTAGCTTCACAGAATCAGGGCGAATGCCCTCCTTTGATACGACATGGCCTAAAATTGTGAGCTGACGAACAGCAAATCGACACTTCTTCAGGTTAAGTTGCAATGCGGCGTTGGTCAAGCAAGTGAGTACGTGTTGGAGGCGGAGCAGGTGCGTTGTGAAACCAGGGGCGAACAGCACGTCAGGCCGAACAATATCCATCATTCTTTGGAGCGTAGCAGGTGCGTTGCAAAGTCCGAAAGGCATGACGGTGAATTTATACAAGCCACATTTTTCTAATGCCACTTCCCTACAACACGAGAATAACATCCTTACCATTTCTGGACTCACTAAATACAACGAAGGTATTTTTTTCTACAGATTTGTGAATAATGAGCTACCATCAATCCCGTTTTCACCATCTAACCTGATGATTCATAGTACCACCAGATTTGCGTTGAATAAAAATTTTTTCACCAAGAATCCGCAATAACTATGGTAAACAGACTGTAGAATTCACTTCCACATCAATATAGAACACAGTACTTTGTCGAAAATGATCAATATGCGTAGCGGAAAGGACAAAGTTTAGGTAAATACATGTGCTAACCATAATTCCCGTGCTAGCTGAACCACCCTACTTGAAGCTCCATTAAATATTTGCGCCACAGTTCGCTCTATAGTTAATCGCATGAAACTCCATAGTTTCGGTCTGTGTTCAGCGCTGGCTTGTCATTTAGTCCGTAGCGGATTTAGAGTTTCATAAACAAGATGGGGACGTACACTGGACACTGTTCGAAGTAGTTTTCTTATTGTTTCATATTTCGCGGGCCATATTCCGCACTCAAGGAAAAGACCGACGTAAACAACAACAACAACAACACCAACACCACCACCACCACCACCAACAACAACAACAACAACAACAACAACAACAACTTTAGTAGGTGTTTCTGAGTACACTTTACAACATATCAAATACTACCTATGCTCTAACACGCATATATAAAATATTGCACATATAAATGTAACTAAATAGCTAACTAATTGCGCTTGAACAAATAGGTTGAGTAACTCAAGATGACGACAGACAATATACTGTCGGCTTTTTTGTCAATACACGACACGGCCGGCATGTATTCATATTGCGTCCACCCCCACACGCATGTGACAAACGGACTGTTGAGACTAGCTGAATTCCTTGTTGGGCTCACAGTGGAACTAACACGAGGAAACCAGCGCAAAAATTCGGAGCGATAGAATGGAAGCGATAGGAGCGTCCCACAAGGCTGTTGTAATAGCGCCAAGGCGTGTCGCTTGCCTTTTTGCTTCCGAATTTTAGCGCTGTATTTCATCAACATTATGATATGACAGAGCGATGATGGCAACATTACTGGATATTAACAATAGCTTTTAGTGCGCTCGTCTTACTTCCACTCAAGAATGACCTTGTTAGTCTGCCTTAAATAATTACTTCCATTAATAACAGCGAAGCCCATGTCTTGTCCGGCGTTCACAAGCATTTCCTATGCTTCAACGTGTTGTTTTCACTGGCTTTACTGTACAATAAAATAACGAAATCATAGACGTTTCGCCACCTATGCTGGTGGCATTGTCAGTACACAAATGTCAACAAATGAGAAATACATCCTATTTATGTATGATACTGCAGTCACGGTTAGAATTGCATGAAGATTGATTGCGACGGATGAACCATGATTCCACAAATTTTCTTGGGCCCCATCGGTGTTCCCGTGCTAACGTGGTTACATTATCAAAATCGAACATGTGTCCCTTTTTTAAACAATTATCCACCAATTCCGTCTTGGCACGTGTGGCGTGGGTGGCTTCCGTAGCACCCCTTAAGTGTTTCTTTGAGTCGAGTGCGACGTCGCCGCCCCGTCTCGCCAATGCAGCTGGCACCAGAATCCAAGCAGTCGACCTTGTAGACGACACCACTTTGTTCGTCCGGATGTGTGCGGTCCTTTGGCTTCAGGATTTGCCATTGTGTACGAGTGTTTCGAATACAGTTCGAACACCCAAAGGCCGTAAAGCCCTGCGCACTGCGTCTGATACACCTCGGACTTACGGAATGCACACAAAGGAAGCCGGCCTTTCGGCCTTGCTCTCACGGAGTCTCTGCATGCGGCGTCGCGTGTCATTGCCAAAGCGTTCAGGGTAACTCCGTTTATGCAAAAGAGCGGCAACATTTGTTAATTCTTGCTCCCTCGAAGTTTGCGTTGACGAGAGTGCATCGCAACGGGACAGGAGCGTAAGTACCACGGCATGTTTGTGTTCTCCAGGTTGCTGAGAGTCAAAACTTCGCACACTCCCGCTATCGCAAGATTTGCGATATACGGCTGCCTCCGCTGAACCTCCTGCGCTCCGTCGCACCAGCACATCTAGAAAGGCTAGGCAGCCACTATTCTCTGTCTCGCATGTAAATTGAATGGCATGATGGACGGCATTAAGCGCCTCATGCATGGCATGTAGGTTTTTCTTTTCGACAATCCCAAAAGTGTCATCGACATAGCGACAGTACATTTGGAAAGGGAAGGTCAAGGACGTCATCACAGCCGTTTCCACGTGCTGCATTAACAGATCAGAAAATGATTACAGAAACAGGACTGCCCATCAGGACGCCTTCTATCTGGTGAGACATAATTCCGGCAAACGCGAAATATGTTTGCTTGAAGCAGAACCTAAGCAGAATCATTATGTCGTCGACAGTCAAGGAAGTGCGGTTTTCTAACGTACAGTCATCCTGCAGGCGTTTCTCAATAATATCCGTAGCCAATGCTATCGGCACATCTATCTATCTATCTATCTATCTATCTATCTATCTATCTATCTATCTATCTATCTATCTATCTATCTATCTATCTATCTATCTATCTATCTATCTATCTATCTATCTATCTATCTATCTATCTATCTATCTATCTATCTATCTATCTATCTATCTATCTATCTATCTATCTATCTATCTATCTATCTATCTATCTATCTATCTATCTATCTATCTATCTATCTATCTATCTACCTACCTACCTACCTACCTACCTACCTACCTACCTACCTACCTACCTATCTATCTATCTATCTATCTATCTATCTATCTATCTATCTATCTATCTATCTATCTATCTATCTATCTATCTATCTATCTATCTATCTATCTATCTATCTATCTATCTATCTATCTACCTATCTATCTATCTATCTATCTATCTATCTATCTATCTATCTATCTATCTATCTATCTATCTATCTATCTATCTATCTATCTATCTATCTATCTATCTATCTATCTGCAATGCTAAAGGCGACGTCGCACTCAACTCAAGGAACACTTAAGGGATGCTACGAAGGCCACCCATGCCATACGTGCCAAAACGGAACTGGTGGATCATTCTTTAACAAAGGGACACATGTTCGATTTTGGTAATGTAACCACGTTAGCACGACACACTTTAAGAAAAGTTCACCCCCTTTGGAGTGCCCCTTCTGCCACACAACAATAATTGTCATCTGCCTTGACGCGTTTGCTTTCTTGAAAACGCCGCGCCAGCTACTTTCCTGTCGGGAATGCTATCATGCTGATAACACGCATGCCTTTCATTACTGTAAAGTACCGGGCTCGCAGCGTTAAATATTATCGTTGTGTGGCAGAGGGGGCAATCAAAAGGGTGTAAACTTTTCTTAGAGTGCAACACCGATGGGGCCCTAGAAAACTTGTGCAACCAGGGTTCATCCGTCGCAATCAACCTTCGTGCAATTATAACCGGGGCCACCTGCCGGATGTTTACGACAGCATCATACATAAGTAGGATGTATTTCTTATTTGTTGCCATTTGTGTACTGACGATGGCACCCGCATAGGAGGCGAAACGTCTATGTTTTCGTTATTTTATTGTTGAGTAAGGCCAGTGAAAACAACACGTTGAAGTATGAGTTCCCCTGGCTTTTGGAACATTTTTCAAGCCTTTCCTTTAATCCACACTTGACGTGACAATCTTTGAAATATTAAGATCTTAGATCCAGTTAGTCTACCCCATGTAATGAAAATACAAAAAAGGAGGCTTCACCTGCTTTCCTGAGTAAAAGCAGCCAGATCACTGGCGCCAAGCGAACATTTTCATCGTGATCTATTGCCTTGCGGGAAACAAGGTTATGCAATTTTTTTTCCAATCCCGTGACAGCTGCGAAAGCATGACTTCTTGCAAGGTCTCCTCGACGCGGAGTACATCGAGGCAGAAGAGGAACGTGGCGACAACAAAGTTGAAAATGGTGACTCTCTGAATTCCTTTCTCTTTGGGAGCATTTTGTATCCTGCTGCCTAATGCGAAATGTTCAAATTGAGGAAACATAGCTAAGGACTTGAAATTGAGGAAACATAGCGGTGAAATTACAAAAAAAGCACGTATACATATAGATATCTAAATATGCACCATCTTGAATACAAATGGCGCAAAACTGAAACTTCCTCCGCTGCCCAGTACGCTAATTTTAGCATAAATATGTAATCTTTCGAAGGGCAATAACGGCAGAGGCAACCGAATACGAGAAAGTACATTTCGCCAAATACCAACGCAAATCTGAAAATAAATGCTGTTCGTCAAAAGAGGCGCAAAAGCGTTGTGGATAGCACAAGACATAGCGATAATCATAAAGGAAAGCGATGGCCTCGATAAGTAAACGAGTGATCAGGTGATATTAAAACCGATATCTCAGCTGGAAGACGCAAAGCATTTGTCGGTGATAGGATCAGAGAACGTTACGGCGCGAAAAAATAACCACTTATGAAGCTGATCCGCGAACCGCTTCTTGTAGCAACGACACTTTTCGGGAACTGAAAATAACCTTTCGCTCAAACTACTGTACAGGAATAGTTAAGCACGTCTGGGGGGAGCGAAGCGGGGTGTTCGAGCAGCTATTGGAACGGCACCTAACTCCATTAGGGACCAAGCGATTTGAAGAATGCTCGTGGTTTATAATAAATACACTACGGTTGTAAGATCCAGTCTTCATAAAATAGAGAAAACGACGAAAAAAATATCATTATATCGAATATATTCAATATATATACTGTAATTTATTACATTAGAATTTTCTAATGCTTAAACCCTTTTGTCGTGCCAAACAGTTACAAAATTCTCCTCTCTGTCACAATACACTGAGGGCAGGACTAAATTCCCCTGCAGCATTGGCTGTACTTTAACCAACCCACCCGTTACCTTCAGAAAATGTGTGGTCTATAACCAGGCTGAGAGGGCTGATGCTATTTATGCATTCTCAGCTAAGACATAATACCATTGTCTGCTTGCCTAGACATCGAGCACAAGTCGTTTTAAAACAACAATCCAGCTACTAAGCAAGAATGAAATATAAGGGAGCACGATATACTCGCGATTGTCAAGGCTTACGATTGTGACCGTGAGGTGCTTGTGACTCCTAATAGAATCACTATTTTCATAGTTTGTACTCTTCTGTTGCGATTTGGCTTTGTAATGAACTGACATTAAACAGACCTGCGGCTGCGGCTGTTTTAAAGCTCTTATGGTAATAGTCAACCTCCCCGTAAAAACATGTGCTATGTTACTTTCCTTACATACATATCTATGAAATTACAGATATTGTTATTTTTATTTTTTCGATTTATTTATTTACTTACAAGTATATGATTGGTTACAATCGGAGGATTAAGCCATGAGAGAGGAAGCACAATAAAATTATTACACAGAGCATAACGAGGAAACAAGGGACGTCATTCATGATGTGCAAAAACATTGTCTACAATATTGAACACTGAACTTTACCAAGAGCGAGAGTATAAATTCTCTCCGAATGCTACGAAGAACGAGGTAAAAGAAATTGTTCTTGCTCTCTTTCAGGAAGTGCCAGAAAAAGGGCTCTGACCACCGAAGAAATTATAACGAACGCTGGAGCGCTTTTCATAGCCGGGTAAGAATTCAAAGCGCACGCACCTGACGTTATGCGTAAACAACGAGCAATTGAATTCTGGTTGCCTTTCATGCTAATCGCCAGTATGAGAATTTACCTGAACTGATGTGGTTTCAAGAAATAATCAAATCCTGTATATAGAAATAGGGTGATAGATTAGTCAGTGAAAAAGAATAAGCAACGTAGTTCGTAGAAAGATCGAGCGTCTGATATATACGAACGCAATCACTTTGACAGTAGATACAGTACCAAGTAACATTGCGATTCAGCGTAGTTTCTTGCAGAATGTAAGTTGCTTGTGTTAAATAATGATGCATTAGATGCAACTAACCTAGCTTGAATAAATGCAGGTTTGAATCTACAGCAACGGCATTGAGTTTCATTACCTACTCCCTCGCGAAACACCCGGATGTCCAAGAGAAGCTTCGGCGAGAAGTCATCGATGCCGTCGGTCCCGACGTAAGTGGCGCTGGTATTATGATGCAACGCAGGTCGGGCTCTTCGATGTTCCTAAAGTTGAGAATCTAAAATACTTTTTGCAGTCACAGAATCATGTTTGCCTTTCGTCACGTCATTGAAGATGATCGCTTTATTTTGTAACTAGATTTCGTTGTTTACTAAGTGATGATGGGAGTGATGGGATACCGCGTAATTAAGCGGCGTTTGGGCTGGCTATCCCAATGACGAAAAAAGAAAAGTCCACCTCTTCGAGTGATCACCTGGTATCGCTGTGATGACTTCATGAACGCTGTGAAAATTTATGTGAGGCCGATGCTGTAGGCGTGCCGCGACGTACGCACACTTTCTGTCTATCTCTTTCCGAGCTATTTGCGCACTGGTGACACAAAGTGTTACAACTTTTTGCTGGTCAGGTTAAGTATGAAAAATGTACTTAAAGCGGCGCCACTAATGGGTGCTTTGACATTGCTCGCAGACATTCACTTGTTTGCGCTTAATTTGGACACCGAGGATGCTTGGATCCTTAGTTTTTCAATTCGCCTTGCTTGCCACAGAAAACGAGGTTCTGAGCCCGACTGAACCTAAATAATATACCTGACTGCCACCCGTTATTCTACGTGCAGCTAAAGATAATGAATTTTTGGTTCGAGATTAAATTTTCAATGAAATAGTTATGTGTGGCTTGTGAAATCTTGAATACTGTGCGAAATTATCTACATTCTCGTTTTTTAGGGCTCCCTGGACTATGAAACAATCATGAAAAAGTTGAAATACCTGGAATACGTAGTGGATGAAACACTACGGCTTTATCCTCCAGCATTATCGTGAGTACACTCACTGTGACAAACTTCGAGAACTCCAGCCAAAGAACTAGACTTGGCATTAAATTGCGCTGATTATCTGCTTAACAGGACCCGAAAGAGCAGCCTAATTAATTCACTAAAAGGTCTGCAGTTGGTTTTACAGTCAAAATAATGTACACCTACTCATAAAATGGTCTATTCTGTACAAACGGTGAGGACTTCGGTTATACAGTTCGGCCTTGCAGTAAAAGAAACATGAAATTCTGGAGTTTCATCTGCCAAAACAAAATAACAATGTTAATATGAGGCGTGCCGAAACGGAAGGGTCCGGAATCATTTTTACCACGTGGGTTTCACTAACGTGCACGCAATGGACTGTACACGGTCGTTTTTGCTTTCGACTCCCTCTGAACGCGGGCGCCGTGGCCGGGGTTGAGCCCGCGACCGCAAGCCGAGCAGCGTGACGCCGTAGGCACTCGGCCACCGCAGTGTGTCACACTGATCTCGGGGCAGTGTGGATGTTGGGAGAGATGGAGTCGGGAGACGCAGGCGAGCACAGCAAACAGACTTTACTAACAAAAAAGCCAAAATAAAACACTCGAAATGTAACTCAAAACTCAACTGACAAAATAAAACTTCACAACAGTGTCCTTAGCTTCGCCTACGTGCGTCTTTAGCGCGTTTCGCGCGAATGTCCGGCAACCCTGGCCTATGGCTGTACGCTACCAAAAAAAAAAAAAACAAGAAACGCTCTTACAAGGTTCCGTTGGCGCACGTCCCTCCAAGTCCGATGTTCGTCGGCTCTTGGTCACCGTCAGTGCTCCCGCCGACTCCGCAAGTTTTGTTTCTTTGGTATCGGCCGGCCAGCTCCTCCATCTCGGATGCCGGCACCCCGGAATATGTTGGTGACCTGGCACGCAGGCCTGCCTGGCTAGGCCTAAGACCAGGCTCCGCAGCTACCTCTGCGTGGGCCGACGTGAAGCCCCGGGGACTATCGTCCGTGCTGGTCTGCCGAAGAAGGGGGATCCGATTCCTGGAGTGCCCGGCACTGCCGTGGGAGGCTGCAGCAGGTCCAGGGAGCCTCGCTCGAACGTCGCCGAGGTCGATGGCGACACCCTGGGTCGCCAGCGCCACGGGCCCGTCCGAACTTCCAGGACTCCCGTCGCCAGTGCGGAGCTGGCGCTCCAACCTTCTTAGCCCAGAGCCACGTCGATAATCCCACCTTGTGCACCGCTTCTCCTCTGATTACACCTCGGGTCACGCGAATCGAGGGCTCGTGCCGTTCGGTCCGGTCGCCGCACATCATCCTCTTCTTTTCCTTTTGTATCCCATGCCTCTTACATATGACACAGTGGCCATTGATCGTTGCACAGCTGCTGTCAGCAGAATCGATGATACAAATGTTTGTTGCATCCTAAAAAATAACAAATCTCGAGCAGTTTTAATTCTTTAATTCTGGATTTAATTCGCATGATGTATTCGAAAACAACTGTAGAAACATTTGCTCGATCTCAAATATTTTTGTTTACGGTTGGACATTTACATGTAAATAAATCACGTGACCTGATGATCAGGCAGGCAAGAAAACCACGAGTTCCAATTCGGTGTAAAGACGTCTAGGATGTACCAGTTTTCCAAAGTAGGAAAATTAAATTGATCTGATCTTTTTACTAAAGTAGCGCATCGCTCAAAAGTCAAATATTAATAACTAAATGCCAGGAATTACGTTCCGCGACTTCTTAACCCAGTGACGGCGCTTGCTACTAGTTTACCATTGGATAGTGGTGCCGTAGACTCCCAAGATCCCCAATGTTCCAACAACAATGCACCTATTGTACTTAAGCATAGGTACCTCGGAGAACCATTTCTGCAATTATTCAGCGACGTCGTGTTTTAAATAAATTTATTTTGAAGATAAGTGTGACAAAACTGCGAGCTTGCTCTGGTGAATGTATTTGTATCATAATATATTCTCTGTTATTGATTAAATAGTAGTTCAGAACGGGTGTAAAAGCGAATCTCCACTTACGAAATAAAGTACGTGTTTACGGATATAATTGCTGTTAAAGCTGCGAGAGGCTTTTTGAGGCATTGTTTGTGCTGGCAACGGAGCCGGATATTCATTCAGCAACAAGTTACTTTATGAGAGCGAAAGATTAGCGTGAAAAGGATGATTTTTTTTTGCTGCAGGAAAATAGGTGATAGAACGCTCTACGGCATCCTATCTCCCATAATACATTGCTTTGCAGGAATGTGAATCGAATGGCCAAAGAGGACTTCGAATACAATGGCATCAAGTACAAGGCAGGTACAAACGTCATGGCAGCGTTGTACCAGATCCAAAGAGACCCACGATATTTTTCGAACCCTCTGCAGTTTAATCCCGACAGGTGAGTGAACTTACTACTTACTCTACTGACACTCCTTCGAACGCAAGCTTGGGTACCGTGTTCAATGTATTGGCAAAGAAAGTTTACTACTCAGGGAATAGAATTCAGATTATGTATTGGCAAAGAATGTTTACTACTCAGGGAATAGAATTCAGAGAAAATGAAACACAATTAGTGAGTTTATTGCTTATTTGAAAAAGAAGCGCACGGTGCACTTTACCGCTTGAAAGCTACGAAAGTTACAGAGAACATGACATATTTTGCTACTTCGAAGGAGAGATGTTTTAAGCGTATTTTAAATAATAGTTGTTACATGAAAGTAAAAATTGTCTTGTGGCTCCATAGTTTGGAGCCAGAGGGGCTGAGAGTAGGGCTACGTTCTAATATCATTACTCCCTATAGACGGCCAAATAGATGACTAAGTGTACAGCGACCATCTTGTGTCTAGTTTCAGTTGTGACTAAGCCAGCAATAAAAACAGATTCTCGAAGAGAGCGTCGCAATAAAGAACTAAAAGCAAATGAAGACATTAAAGGCCGTTCCGCTCTCCAAAGGTGCATGACCAGCGGAGCTGTAAACATCGTGGTAGAACACTTACGGTAATGACTTTATTGCCTCACTCCTTGTCAAATGAGTAAAGACGGTCCCACTGGGTTTGTGGTCGCTATGATATGCGCTGATCGGCATACTCGAAACTACAGAATTGTCCTTTGATGACGTCAAATCGATGGACGCAAGCCCCTGTGTGATCCGTTGTGCTGGATCGGTGTGGTATGTCAACCGAAATGTCTCCAATACTTCAATGTACTTCTAGGTACCGACACGTCCACATTGAAATCACCGACAACGTCCAGAGGCTGGTAGTGTCATCGCAGCTAACCCACACAAAGTTAGTAGGCATGAACCTATCGCCATCGCATTTAGACATCGAAAAGCCTTTTGCAGCTCTTCGCCGCGTTCTCCGATTCGAGACACACGTCGTCCCGTCTGGCCCACCGCTTACGTTCGGCCCCTCGCGCACGATCTTCCGTGGTGTTTGCCGCGCACCGCCGTCGACCGCACTCTCTTCTAAGGTCGCGCCATGGCGCTTAGTATGCGACCCGCTCTTCGGGAGTTCTATAGCCACGCGTGGCCTCCCCATGGCAACTCATACTCAACACTACCCAACTAGGTTCTTTACTGAGTCGCAACAGAGCGTAGACGAGGCCAAGCATTGTTTTCTGCTAGGCAGCCGATGGCAGTTTTCGGCATGCTGTTCTGTATGTTGTTTGCGTGATTACAAAGAGTGTATGCACGGTTCGCTTCACTTTGCTGAATGCTTCTAGCCTTTGCCTTACAGGGCTACGAGCCATTGTTTGGGTGCTTACGCGAGTATGAGCCATCGATGATGATAGTTTCTGTGTGCGGACACGAAAATTCTATGGCACCATAGCCATATGCAGCTTTGCTGTAAAAAAAAAAAAAGACGTTCGGCAGCATGTTACACTTCTGTAACACGTGAATACGAAAGCCTGCTGCACATTTCGTAATGCAATATGTTACATGATCGGTGGGTTCAGACTTCTTCCAAGACATAATGAACCGCGTTGTGAAGAAAACGTTGGACAAGCCGTTGTCTGCGAGCTTTGGCCTGCTCTCTACATGGCCGGCTCGCATCGTCGCGTTGCTGCTTTCGCAGTTCGTCTTCTTCGACTTGTTTTCGACCCATAGCTGCGGCTTCGCGCGCTCGTATAGCGGGGTCAGACTCGAACCAATGACTTTTCTCTTTGTCTTTATGTTGCGTCATCTCAAAAAGGGGAAAGGAACACTCGCGGTAGAGCGACTTCCTCCCACTGCTTCGCACGCCTCACCTTGTTTCTCGATTGACGAGCATGCTCGGCCGTAGCGTACTTCCAAGACGGTTATGCATTGCCTTATTGATGATTTGGATACTTCTTTTGAACGTGGTCTTTAATGGAACGGATGCTGTTCTGTATACTGCATGGGCTAGTTAAATAAATGTACAATCTGTTTGCTTCACTTATCTGAGCATTTGTAGCCTCTGCCTTAAGGAAGTATGAGGAGAACAAGAATGTAAACTTTATTTTCAAGCCAATGAGATTTGAGAGATTCAGTTTTTTTCGTGCTTACAGGGGTAGGAGCCACTGCTGCGGATGATATTTTGGTACCACTAGACTAGACGCCGCGTTTTTTTTGTATGAGCCATTTAAACGAACCACCTCACGTTTTCGCTTGAAAAGTACGAAGCAGGCTACCTTGTAGGCCGAGCAAGATGGCGGCTGAGCGGAATGCTTGGAAACTCGATTGGAGGGTTGCCTGTGCAGAAGAAAACGCAGTCACGCTTTCCTATGCGTTTATTGTAAGGTAGGTTGTCTTTCTGGAAGGTTTGCACAAGCAAAGCCTTCAAATACAGCTATAATATATCAATTTCCTTGGTTTTAGTTGTTAACGCGAGGTGCGGCCTAGTCGCAGAGACGTTTTTCAGGGTCCGTATAAGGTAAAACTATTCGAATATGTTTTTATTCCAACCTCCTGACGTCAAATTTGCGTAACCGCCGACGCAAGCATCGGGCGGTCACCCGCAGGTTTGTATGAACAAACTAATCAAATGCTCCCCTCGTTCATAGGAGGTCACATTTGTTTGCTTGAAGAACGAAGAACATTGCCTGCACTGAGCGGCTTGTCTTATCTAATTGGCTCACAAGAGTCGAGGAGCACGCTCAAGTGGAGAGGGATTCGATGGGGTCGAGCCACTGCACTGAAAGTCGATAACCGGATGAAGAGGCTGGCGCCGGCGTCTGCGATTGGTCCGCTTTCTCTTACTTAGCTTGTGGTGGCTCGTCGACAATCGCGGAGGCATGCAACGGAAGCTTAAGAATGACGGAAAACGGATCCTCAAGAAAGAATAGTTGGCAGAACGAGGTCGTAAACATCGCGAAAGCTCTTGGAAACGTTACACGGCCCCGCAATAGGTTTTATTACATGCAAATAAACCCATGCTCTCCGGCAGGGGCGAGTAGCCAGTGCCGGAGCGATCGGCGGCAGCCATCTTTTATTCATTTCGGAACGGGGCAGCCTGTGGCTATTCAGAAGAAAATTCAGTTTTGTTCGACATAATAATGCATCTTTAACGCGTACGCGTCACTTTGACGCGGTAAGTTTTTGTGACGTCGCGTGAGAAGCAGGTGAAGTGGGTGCAGCCCGAAAACTTTTGGCCAATAACCCAACGCTAATGGAAAAAAGGCGTCGAATTAGAAATAACTATTTTTGTTTTGTTCGGTCAAATTATGCATAATCAGTGCGTACACATCCTATCAGATGGGGAGCTATCACGGTTTTCGGGACGTCGCGTGACAAAAAGGTGAAGTGGGGGTGGTCCAAAAACATTTTTGACCAATCGCGGTGGGCTGATTGCAGAATTGAAATTGAAAAGTTTGGAATAGTTTTACGTTATAGCGCCCCAGATTCGTTCCATTATTTGGGATCGAAGTTGTTTTCTTAGCTGTCAAAGTTGATTGCCACAAGTACTTGTCAGAATTAGAATACACTATAAAAGGAAGAATAACAAGAGCTTCTGTGTCGCACAGATGTTTCCTACAGCGATATGAGGCCTTTCTGATCACGTCAAACTGTTTTTGTAACTTTAAGCCTAAAATGGCCTCGTGGCGTTTTCCTCAAAACAATTATTATTGTTTATAGGGTTATATATTTATAAATTCTTGTCTGAATAAGATGTTTTCCACGCACAAGTGAGAGGGCCAAAGACAGGACATAAACGGGCCTATCGACACAGAACAACGGTGATGTGTTGTTAGTGATGGCGCAACCATGATTGGAATTGCTAGTGGATGTGATTGAATAAATTGAGTCAGTCCTGTTTGGTAGGATAACTCCAACAAGTTAGGCTAGCTGAAGCACTCAGCTTTGTGCCTTGTTAAAAGTAGGACTGTGATAAAAATATAGATTCGAAGTGCGTTGATTTCATAAACATGCTCTTCTCGAACGATAAAGGCCTCATGGATTTGTAAAGTGTTTAATGTACCATTATTGCAGAATGTGGAAATTCAGTTCACCTAATCAGGAAAATAAAAGTCAACCTGAGAATTTTTGCTGAGAATGTAACTTCTTGCGCCACAACTAAGAAATGCGTTTTAGTTTGTTGTGCTACGAACTTAAAATTGCTAATGGACTGGAATGTCCGGCACAGGTTCGAGCTACCTTTAATAAATTGCACATACAAGACCGGGTAAAACTGACCTAACATATAAATGTCCTACCACAACTAATTCGTAGTCATTTTTACTCTACACTCAGGTACTACATTCAGGTATACACAGATGACTGGTCCTGGAATGAAAGCTCTCCATCCACCTGATACACATCCACCCCATGGAATGTTATCTTAGAGCAATGAAAGAAACAAAAGGAATGATAATTATGATAAGAAGAAGACAATGGTCATGGTCGAGTGCTTACATATAGTGATTTATTTTAGAGACAGAACGATGCAAGAAGAAAACAAATGTGGACACGTCCAGCACTTAGGTCATAGACACAATGTCATGTTAGGAAACTAGAATTCACTACCAGAAAGATACACTTATCTGTGACAAATACAATCCGCGCTTTCTTTTTCCCCATGTGGTAACCTTCCAACATTCCTCGTCCCAGCACACCATCACTTTTGTCTGGAATATTTATTAACCTCGTAAAGCCGTGTTTTACAGTTGAAAACGCTAACGTGCTTTATTTCGACTATAACCAACTCGTACCACAGTAAGTCTTATTATACACAGCCACTATGATAGATCTAAGAGTGTTCTGATAACCATACTTTACGTATTCCACGACCTTTCTTATTTTCTCTCTAATTGATTGCTAGGTTTTTGAAGCCATTCTATGTTTCCATGCATCTTTACCAAACGGAAACGAGTAGCGGGCACCACTCATGATGCGAACGTGGCCTAAAGGTATTGAAACAATAAAAAAAACAGAAAAAGAACAAACAAACAAACAAGCAAGCAAACAAACAAACAAACAAACAAACAAACAAACAAACAAACAAACAAACAAACAAACAAACAAACAAACAAACAAACGAACAAACGAACAAACAAGCAAGCAAACAAACAAACAAACGAACGAACAAACGAACAAACAAACAAGCAAACAAATGAACAAAAAACAAACGAACGAACGAACGGACAAACGAACGAATAATCCAGCAAACTAACTAACTAACAAACAAAGGGACGTTAGTAAAGAGTACCTAACGCTTGTAAATGCAACCTTGCGGCTTCATAGCGCACATGTGCTTTTTATACCGCGCAGGTTTTCCCCTGCAAATGAGGCCTTGTTTACGAAAGCAGCATTCATACCCTTTGGCGTCGGGCCTCGCAACTGCGCTGGAATGAAGCTGGCCTTGCTAAAACTGAGGTACACGGTGGCCAAGATGGTCCAGAAGTACCGCATGGAACTAGGCCCCTCTCAGAAGGTGACTGCCATCTCACATTTTACTAGAAGAAATGAGTCTGTCAACCTCACTGCTTCACCTTACTTTTATTGTCTCAGTGAAGGGTTTTTGTTCAACTGGGCGTTTGTAGTTTTCGATTCACTTATCCTGTACAGAATCGAGGTTCAGTGGAAAATGAACACATAGCGTATATACTTGTGCTTTCTAGTGACTGGGCGTGCACTGCATGGAGGGAGTGAGGACGGCCGGTGCAAAGGTGTGACGGAACGCGCGAAATAAGCATGGCTTAACATATGAATGCGCCAGCTCGAGCTGTGTATTTACAGTGCGTTTGCTGCGTGTGCTATTTGTCCCTTCGCCTCGCGAAGAGCAGCTAAACACAAACGGAGAATGATGTCGTTATTTATTTATTTATTTATTTGTTTATTTCAATATACCTTACAGGCCTAATGAGGAACATTGAGCAATTCGGTAGTGATCAAAACATCGAATAAATTTTACTACGTACATTGCTCGTGCACATAATCAAACATCGTGTAAGAAAAGGTGTAGTTGAAAGCATGAAAAAAAAAACCATACCAACAATATTTACGATGATCGTTAAATCACTACGTCTGTAACAATTGTAATAACCCCAGAAAAACTGAAAGCTCTTGAGTCGTATAGGGAAAAGGCAGCATGACATAAATACTATTTAGCAATGTTCACTGACTGAAACACTCGACGTTTGCCGAAACACTCTTTTGTAGTGTTCTCGCAGCTCCTTATCATTCGCCTTCAAGGTGACCGTATTCGTAAGGAGCTGTACCTTGATAAGGATGCTTAAGAATTGTTGTAGAAAGCTGCTGCTGAATATGACGTCAGGAGTTTCGATTCCCTGTGGCGGGCGACCGAATTACGGCAGGTGCGGAGGGCGAGAACGAGCACATACAATTTAGGAGCGCGTTAGAAAGCGCAAGCTTGTTAGAATTGATTCGGACCCCAAGCTGAGGAGTTGTTTTTTATTTTGCTTGTATTGTTTCAATAAAATGGTATTTTATGCCTATTCTGCTTCGATCTAGGGAACCATGGAGCTGGGCCAGTATGGGATGGCATCAACGCCTGCAATAGGGCCCTGGATTGTCCTACACAGTTTGGCCAATGAACGCTGAGACAACTCAATCTCTGAGTGGGCGTTTTAAATAGTGATGAAAGCATTCCTTCACATGTGGAGTTCTTCCTTTCTGTCCCTTGTCATCACTATGTTTGTGCCTTTGTGATGTGCATAAACATGTTCTATAATAAACATTCTTGAGTGTTTGTTCTATATTTTTTTATCGACCGCAGGTGTTGCCATACGGCAAGTTTTAGTTAAAGAATTGCGCACAAACGTTTTATTAATGCTGTGGCTGGCGGTAAAGTTGTGCGCGTAATGGCGTGCGTCTAACATAAACGTGTACTGCCACACAATTTTATGCTTCACGTTTTTTTGGTGCAGATGACTGGCCGAGCGCTGAATATCATTGGAAAAATACAGGCAAAGCCAAACGTGCATTTTTTTAACGTAGTACAGCACATTTATCACGATAACATTACATGGACCAAAAAAGGGCGCTCGGTGTTCATGGTTATCATCGAAACAAGTTAGGAGGTGAGGAAGGGTGATCGAGATGAATGAGTGCACAGACAGAAAATAGACGAAACGGTATCGGAAGGAAGAGGCTGGTAGGAGCGATCATGTCAATGTACCACCGCGCTGCGCTGGGCCCGCGCCGATTGCGTCATCCTCCCGGATCGTTTGGCTGTGCCGTGCACGTAGCCGGATGCCTCACCCTCACTTCTAGCCATGAAGGGTGTCAGCACTGTCATTACATAATGTCACCGATGCGGACAACGTCTGTTTTCATGAAATTAGTACGGAAACATACTTGGAAACTCGTCAACGATAGGAAGAAGTCAATCACTCGCCAGCGGACATGTTTTAATTTGTCGTTTCAGCGGAACATGAGTATGTCGCGTTCTGGCTTCCCTTCCATAGCGCTACTTGCTTATGTCCACGCAGCCCAGTGTCATTACCAATCTTATCAAACTTGATCTGACCCGTAGAAGCTCTTATCGGTTGTTATCAACTTTATCATACTAGATCTGACCTTTATCAACCATTATAGCTTCCTAAAATGCTTCTCGAACTCTATCCAACTTGTATCAACCCTTATGGGTGCTTATGTACCATATAAGAATTGCTCCGATCATTGTAAGGCTTTATCGCTCTTTATCATTTCTTTATCGCGCTTTATCATCACATCATTTCTTGGCAAACATTTGACACTTTGGCAATATCCGTCCGTCCGTCCGTCCGTCCGTCCGTCCGTCCGTCCGTCCGTCCGTCCATCCGTCCGTCCGTCCGTCCGTCCATCCATCTATCCATCCATCCATCCGTCCATCCATCCGTCCGTCCATCCATCCATCCATCCATCCATCCATCCATCCATCCATCCATCCATCCATCCATCCATCCATCCATCCATCCATCCATCCATCCATCCATCCATCCATCCATCTATTCATCCATCCATCCATCCATCCGTCCGTCCGTCCGTCCGTCCATCCATCCATCCATCCATCCATACATCCATCCATCCATGACCGGTGCGCCCATATCTAGAAGTGCGTTCGACAAGGTAGTGGATTCGAGTGCCCTTGAATAACTATTCTTTAATTAACAACACAGGTCGTCCTGACGCTTCTTTTTCGCCTCGGCTTCACGCTTACTTATAAAGAAATTGATGGCATGATCCCCAGTAACTGACAGCAGAGGTCGAGGGTTTGCCTCCATATGAACTTTGGTGCCCTAATGCGGGACAGCGTAAGGACGGACATAGGATTTTTCGCCCCATGAGCCGTCTAACGCTTTCGCCTGAATAACGACTGCACATTTACGAGAACAACAAGCGAGACAACGACTGCCTTCGCTACAGTGAATAAAGAGATCTAATCTCCACTACACTAGATAGACTTCACGATGGCTGATTATTGGAGGACATAGTAATGAGAAATTGGTCTAGATGGCTATCAGCCCGGAAGGACTTAAGCGTATTTATCCAGTTCCTGAGTATCTGCGTTCATAGTAACATACATAGAGTGTTCACGTGTTGTATCGAGTTGTGTGGACAATTTGTCATTTCTTTTTCTCTCTTCCTTTTTATCCTGTCTTTATACTTCGATACCCCTGACACATCTGCGCGGTAGCTGGTCTGTTTTATACGAAGCAGAATCAAAAAGTGTTGCCATCTATTGTTCATCAGCCAAAATATGGCACATACAAGTAATTACTAATATGCGTACTATTCTACACACCTCACACTATTTTCCCACAAAGTTCCCTCACTGGTTCGGATCGGATCGGAAAACATTTATTGGGCTCTAGAAAAGAGATCTTCGCGGCTTCAGACGGCCTCTTCCATCTTCTGATGGATTCTTGTTCAGACATTTGCCCCATCGTACCGCGAAACTTGAGATGCTCCTGTGCTAGAATTCATCGAGCTGACTGCGGAACCACCGTCTCACTGCTGCCTTGGTTTCATTGTTGCACGTGAATCGCTGTGCTGCAGGCACCTCTTCACCCGACAGAAAACGTGGAAATCACTATTGACGTGGTCTGGACTGGACGGTGGGTGGGCCAGACATTCCCAGTGAAATGGCCGGAGCCTATCGGCAGTTATAATTGCCACATGTGCCCTTGCATCCTCTAACCGCCATTTTCAACCACTGACAGCTGCGCCGTACCGCGGAGCTAACGGCTGATAAGGCCGGGCCAGTCCAAGAAAAGTCCACCGCGGGGAACGCATATGTTGACTTCGGATTTACGGCCGTAATTTGCCTAACAAAAAAAAAAAATAGAGGCAACAAAGTCCTGATTGACCCTCGTACTTTCCCTCTCTTTGTCCTCCTGCTACACGAAAACACTTTCTGATACTCGAACGCTCGGATGCTATCTCGTCTGCTTTAGTTCTCCTCTGAGTTATAATTGTTTACTGCCTTTACTGCCAAACACACTATGTTATAATGTTTGTGTCCCTGCGTTTCTTTCACCCATGCCTTCCGCAATGAAATGGCCGACAGCCACACCTGATACACATGTACTCATGCCGAGACCATCAGATATCTCCTCGGTGGCTGTAAACGCTTTAGTGCGCATAGGTAAGTGATGGGCGAAGTGCTGGATGGTCGGGCAATCTTGCCCTATCATAACAAAATGTTCTAGGTCAATGTTCGTTAGTGAACTCCCCGCATAATACAATATCTACGCCACTCGAGATCCTTTTGTCAATAGACCTGCACGATCCACTTTGAGAACGTTGCCTCGTGGCTCTAAGGAGACAAGCATTGTGTTGTTATCTGGGTTGAGATAGGAAAACAATTGCCGCCGTGGTTGCACTCGTATTTTGCAAGGTATTTTGGAACTTAACTAACACGCCGAGCTGCAGCATAGCTTCGCTCCCCTCTTCCATTAAAGGCGTGGGCGTTTTTTCTCCTGTTTTGTTATAAAGCGAGCTTTTTCTTCTCACCGGAACACAAAGTACAGCAACGCAATTTCATGACGGAGACCAAACTGAAGAAAACAGGAGGAGAGCGCTTGTCTTTGCTTGCTCTTGAGTTTCCTCCTTGTCGAGAAAACTCAAGAACAAACAAGGACAAGTGCTGCCCTCCTCTTTTCTTCAGTTTGGTTTCCGTCATGAAATTGCGCTGTTTCCTCCTTGTAGAGAAATGCAGAGCTAGCAGCAATTAACGTTGCAGTGAAATGTGTGCAAGAGGAGTTAACTACACTCTAAGAAAAAAAGGACTGAAAGGGGTAGGGAGGTTAGTCCTTTTGGGGACTAACTGATTTGCCACAACCATTAGTCCTTTTGGGGACGAACTGACATGGGATGAACTGTTACTCCTCATGCGCTTACTCCTTCGGGGACTAACAGTTGCCCCTGCCCGATGGTCCTGAAGGGAGTAACGGTAATTCGTTCCGATGCTCTGCAAAGGAGGAATTAATTAAATTAAGTATCTATACTCTAATAAAAAAATTAATGAGCGGAACAAAAAAAAAAACGTGCCTGAGAGCAGGATTCGAACTCACGTCCTCTCGCTCACGAGTCGAGTACTCTAACCACTTCACCACGCCGCTTTTTTTTTTCTTTCTTTCTTTCATGGTATTTATTATAGTTGCATTCAACTAGACGTTCACCAGTTCTGCATAGTCAGAGAATGGAGGGCACAATGAAAGTCACACAGAAGAGGCAGCGTTCATACTGTGAGTAGAAACGTTCGTGTCACTTTAGAAGGGTGGCAAGGATAAGCACCTCACCAAAATAGGGTACCAGTCCGGTTGCACACCGAGTCCATCATAAACCTGCTTTAGGTGTAGCGTCATTTGGATGAAATTTGCCCTTGTAGGTACAACCGTTTCGGCGTTGCGGTCCATCATTCGCGTTTTCCACAAACTGTGCATTCCCATGACAAAAAACATATCGAAAGGTGCACTATTATCAGAGGTTGGCAGCAGGTATCGCACAGTATGAGCGTTAATCTCAAAGTCTTTCTTTAAAGTCCGTTGGAGGACATGCCAAAAAAGGATGGCGTCGGTGCAGCTAATAAAACAATGTTCAATTGTCTCTGGTACATCACAAAGGCGACAGTTAACAGAAGAGACAAAGATACCCTTTTTTGTAGCCATGCTTTAACCGGTATGGTTTCACTATGAACTTTATAAAAGAATGTTTTGCAGCAAGGGGATAAATACATTTTGCGAACTCGCTTTAGCACATCGTGGCCTGGCAATTTAATGTATATTGATCGGTAAAGTGGAGGAGGGAATAGCATGGATAGTAAGTCTTTGTACAACGTTTTGCGCGACACAGAATACAAGTATTCAGTGGAAAACCGAACTGTCAGGAAACGAACCGCCAAGTAAACTTCTTGCATGAACCCCCACAAGCATAAGCGCGAAGAAAAACTTGAAGAAACAACTAAATCAGGTAACGCATTAACAAGTGTGACTTGCATGTATGAACGAATTACAGGATGGGAAGTATCGCGAAAAAAGAAGAAACGAGACACTATCTGCCGCACATAAAGGTGTACTAAGCCCAGCCCACCTTCGCTAACAGGCCTAAAAATGTTGTCTCGCCTCATGGGCTCAAAAGTTGAAGACCATACGAAGGTCGCAAAGATACGGTGAAAGCGTTGGATGTATAGCCTAGCACAATGGATAACTTGCAATACATAGAAAATTTTTGTTGCCAAGAACTTATTGCAGGCTTCGGCTTTCCCAAAAATAGAAAGTCGTTGTGGAACGAATGTCTGGGCGTAACTTTGCAGTACCGAAACCCGTTCTTTCCAATAGTGTGCGCTTAATTTATATGCGTCTAGCGGCACGCCAAGATACTTTGGCGGGACATCAGTCCACTTAACGCCTGCAAACTGTTCTGGTGTATAGCACCATGAGCCAAACCATAAGCCTAAACTTTTTGAGGAGTTCATTCGCGCTCCTGATACACTGCCAAATTCTTCTATTTTCGATACTACTTTTTCAACACTGGACTTATCCGTGCAGAAGAACGCTAGATCGTCTGCGTAAGCTAAGACTTTAACTTCATTACCCAGTATATTGAAGCCATGGATGTTACTCGACTGAATTACGCTTAAGCATAGCGGTTCCAGGTAAAGGGCGAATAGTAGTGGGGACATCGGGCATCCTTGTTTTACTGATGAGCAAATAGAAATGGGTTCGGAGAGTTGGCCATTAATAATTAAACGAGTAGTACAACAGGTGTAGCAAAGCCTAACGCCTTTAAGCACAATGGAGCCAACATTGACATGCTCCAAAAGAGAAAATAAATAGGAGTGGCTCACACGATCAAAAGCTTTAGCAAGGTCTACCTGGAGCATTGCAAGCTGCTCAGTGGAACCATAACAGTATTGAAGAAGGGTACGGGCGATATGTATGTTGGTTTGAATTGATCGGCCCCTGATTCCACATGTCTGATGGGAACCAATTAGAATTGACATCGCAAATTGCAATCTATTAGATAGAACTTTCGCAAAAATTTTGTAATCCACGTTTGACAATGTGATTGGTCGATAGCCTTCAACAGAACGCAGTTTCTCTTTATCTGAACTTTTGGGAATTAAAACTGTGTGGGTTTTGCAAAAAGACTGCGGAAGGGCGCCAACTTCTAAACTTGTAATAAAAATATCCAATAATATGGGGCTGATAATTGATTTGAAAGCTTTGTAAAATTCACTTGAAAGTCCATCGGGGCCGGGTGTTTTCGACAGAGGCAGCTGATCAATAGCTAGCTCAATTTCTTGAATCGTAAGGCTACCACTGATGACTGCACAGTCATCATCCTGTAATGGTTTTACAAGAGATACAAAACTCTCTAAAACTTTTGCATCGTGATCATTCGGAGGGGCACTAAACAACATAGTGTAGAAAATTTCGAACTGAGAAATGATGTCATGAGTATTTGTTAAAAGACTACCCTCGGAGTATATTTCCGGAATTACTTTGGAAATACCGTGACGTCGCTCGTCAAGTAAAGCTTGACGTGTTGGTTGCTCAGATTGCAGAGCGCGCATGTTTCGAGATCGAATTCGCGCACCTCTGTAACGCAGTGCGTCATACTTTTGTAACTCACATTTAATGTTTTCTATGTCAACAATGTAAGTGCCTGGCATTTCGCATTCAATCTCATAAAGGCTACATAGGCTCTTAAGAAGCGTTTTTTCTTCATACTTTCTATAGAATGATTTCACCGATCCAATTTCTATAGCCACTGTACGAACCTCTTGTTTAAAGAGTTCCCAAGCAGCAAATAATGGCAAGTCACTAGACAGAGAATTGGTTAGAGCCATGCGCACGCGATTAATAAATTCCCGATCATTTAGGAGCTCAGAGTTAAGCTTCCAGAGTGCCCACTGTGGTCGGAAATTAGTTACAAATTTTTCACCAATGTTTGCAATAACCATACAATGATCAGAGAATGAAACGGGGATAGTAATGCAGGATAGTCCTCGAGAGAGGAGTGATGAAGAAACATAAATCCGATCAAGGCGGGCGTAGGAATGACCTTGAATTCTTGTATAAGAGCGAGCTCCCTGTCCCGGCACTCCTATATCAACGAGCCCTGCATTTTCTATTATGTTAGACAAAACTTCACCGCTCCTGTCCCGCTGAGTGTTATGGCCGCTTCGATCGTTCGGATCGCATACACAATTGAAATCTCCCATTAAAACAATGCAGCGATCACAGTCCAATAGACTAGACAAAGTATCAAATAAAAGAGCTCGTTTTGCAGCGTCATTAAATGCATAGACGTTGACTATGCGCCATGGCACAGCCTGCAACACAAAATCACAACATATATATCGACCTTCAGTGTCGACATGATAACTAAAAGCTGAATAAAGTAGGCTCTTTTTCAGAAACAGGAAACAGCCCGCGGATAAACCAAGAGCGTGTGAAACGCAAACATTATACTCAGACAGAAAAGGTCGCAAAGCCCTTTCTGTCTCGTCGTCACTCTCAATCTTCGTCTCCTGCACGGCGACGAAGTCGAGGCGCTTCCTAGACAAAAGCCGGCGAAGCTGCGCCTGTTTCTGCAAAGACTTAAGGCCTCGTACGTTCAAGGTTGCGAATTGAAGTTGCTGGGACAGGGCCATGGTGACTACCAAGTATTTGGACCTAATGATCTATGTGATCGGTCCTAGAGGGCAACGGTGAGGCTCCCTCCGAAACCCCACCAGGCCTTCTGGACCGTGATCGTCGGCACTTTCCTGAGTGTTTCGATGTTTTGCGGCGACGTGCTTTTCTTGTGGTACTGGTCGTCTCGCTGTCTGTGCTTGATTCCGATCTGTTGGTCGCACGGCGCTTCGGAACTGAAGTATCCGCGTTACTTCGGCTGTCCTCTGCCGGCTCAGTACACGTGTCGAGTTGCTTGGGTGCATCAGATGAGTCATTTCCGGCTCCCTCATTCGCTTGCTGGGCAGCAGCTGGCTCCGTGGTAGCGGGTGCTCCTTTGGGTTGTTGCTTCGGTTGGTCATCTTTCTCTTCGCTACTTTCTTTATTCACGGGCAGTTGGCATTGTTGGCAGTTGGCAGTGGGCAGTTGGCATTCACGGGCGATGGCATTGTGACTGTCTTCAACAGGCAGAGGGGCCTTAGTGGCACAGCGGGTCTCCGCGGAAGAGGGAACGTCTCCCGTCGCGTCAAGAACCTCCGTAATGTCCATTATGTGTTCTTGCAAGCTTTCATCCGGAGGCTTTGTTCTGTGTCGTAACTTATCGGCGTATGTTACGACACATTCTTCAGCTGTGTGACCAAAGCGCCGGCAGGTTTCACAACGTGGGGTTCTGCAGTTTCGACGAATGTGCCCCACCTTGTTACAGCGCAGACAAAGTGGGGGCCGGCCTGGAATTAATACGAGACTCTGCACTCCACAAACAGGTAGTAGATGTGGAACGTCCCCCACGCTCACTCCATCGGCAAGAGTCAACACCACGTCCCGATTTAGCGTACGCATTTGTTCCATCTCCGATACTCTCCAGCTTTCTGCTGAAATAGACTTGACTTTCCCGTAAGCCTGGAGCGCATCTCGAATGTAGTCGTCTTCCAAACGCTCAGGAAGTCACAAAAGCTTCATTTTAACTTCCGTGGGCTCAGGATCAATGACGACACAGCGTCTACCTTTTACGGATAATTCCCCGCATGCGACTAGCTTTGATTTTGTCATCCCTGATTTGCACGTCACCATCCACACGTGCGACATCTGAAATTGTCCGATGGAACTTATTTCCTTCAGGTCAATAACGGTCCGAAGGGCGTCTCTGAAGTCTTGGGCTCGGTACGGTCGACCACTTAAGTCAGCATGCAGGAAAACGGAGTCCACAACCAGCTTACCGGTAGGAAGACGGGGTAACACAACACGGTAGTCATTGCTGCTGGCTGAAGCCTGAGTAGCACCTCGGCCAGGGGCCGATAAATCCTTTGAAGCGGAGAACATGAGAAAAGCGACCGTTCGGAACGCCGTCTTCTTCTTTCTCCCTTCACCACTTCACCACGCCGCTTGGTTGACCGGACGGGATATTTAGACAAGGTTAAGCATGGGAACGCAAGTGCGACAATATAAAAGTGACTCCGTATTTTGTGCAAGCTATGCAGTGAGAGCCTAACGTTGCGTGTACTTGCAACTATAAGCGACTGCGAAAAGAAATCAGCCCGAATATTCTTAGGGTGATTTAAACTGAGGCACTACGCCATGTATACGTGTAGCGAGCTCAAACGGGGCACCGAAGATGACAGAGAAGGGCAATTTCTCTGTCGCTTAGCGTGTGCCGTTTGAGCTACACATCGCTTCAGTTCGCAACCTCCTTGGAACGGAAGGAACTTAAGCCCTATTGACCAAGAAAATCTAGCCGTCTATCAATGACTTGCGCGTTTAATGTGTATCGCTCATTTATGGGGTGCGCACGATGGGCATGCCTCTTCACATTCCAGTAATAAGTTTCACGTAATTTTCTCATGAAGAGGCAAGGTGCTGCTTTGCATGTAGTTCAATAAACAATGCACGAACTTCGAACCATTCACAATTTATGGACAACACCGCTTTCGCCGCGTCGCTCCATGACATGGGCGAAAACAGCGAAGTGCCTGGGGACTAACTGTTGCCGTTCGTCCTCCCATTGCTCTCTTTCCGAGCAGGGACTAAACACTTACTCTCCGAAATTTGCACACGGCACGCATATTCATGCAGTTAGTCCTTTGAGGGACGAAAGCGCCCTTTTTAGGACTAACGGCGCAGTTACTCCCGTTTTCCCCGGGATTTTTCTTAGAGTGTACATCGAACACTGCCATCTTTATGGACTAATGCGCTGCCCTTAGCAGGTTACAACGCAGTGAAATTGATTGCCCAGTTGTGCGCAATATTACTGACTCTGCGAGCAAAATTTCATCACTTGAGGTATCTCTCTTTGCTCAATGGATACCTTCAAACGTAGGAATCGCAGGAAATGAAGAGGCTGATCGACTCGCTTCAACTTGCGCTCATAACAACTGTGACCACCTAGAAATTTTGTTCAAGCTTGATGAAGCTCGTCTGATAATTCGTCGCAACCTACTCAAGCAGCATCCAGACCAGCGCATCGCAAATGGAACGTTCCCGCCACGTGTTAGCGGCCGAGGCTTGCCTCGTCGCGCTAGAGCACAACTACTCAAGCTGAGGATTGGCTGCGTCAACGTGCACGAACGTTTATACAGAAAAGGAGGTGTGGCCAGTTCATCGTGTACGTCTTGTGGCGGCTGCGAGACACTACAGCACCTTATACTTGAATGTCCCGCTTTCAGTGCGCAGTGCATGTTGCTAGTGAGAGATTATCATCTCATTGACCTGCGGTGTACCACACTCAACGAATGTTCGTACTCCAGTGGTTGTGCGCCTAAACGTGATCAGGCTCATCGCACCCTACTTTATTTCTAGAGTCCACTAACTTAGGTTCACGTTTATACAGTCGAAACTATTCCATTCAGCATTTTGTAGTAGCGTGACCTTCAGTGACCGGCCCTACTGTGTGTGATCTTACTGCGTTCTACTTTATTCTTTAGTCTTGCCGTGTTGCTCTTCCTTTCCTCTTTCTTCCCCTTCTTCCTATCTTCTATTTCTGTGCTGCTGCCTCCTCCCTCCTGAAGAGTAGGCAGGCGTTGTGCCCCTTCCAATGGCAGTTGCCAGTTTGCTGCTCGCTTTCCCTTTTCTTGTTAATAGCATATATGTGTTCAAAACAAATATTAATATTATTATTAATAATAATGCCGCCGAGAAATCGATCTGTTATACTTTCAGAATCAATTAGACAAAATTCTGACGTTACTAAGGCCAAATCTAGTGATAGATTAGTGCTGCAGCTTCTCAGTTATTACGTTTAACGAGTGGATGTTTCTACGAAGTACTCGTGCCAATTGAAAAACCATGCGGCACCTTGCTGCTATACCTGTTGTAAAGCGGAAGAATAAATTTACAATCAACCAAAAAGCGAAACCCATGTCATATTTAACCGCGACCAAGAACGCAGCAAAAAAGTCGACATGAACCTTGCCCATCTAAGCCACGATACTTAAATTTGTGTTCTCTTGTGAAACGGCCTTCCTAACGTTTTCTGATGCACTAGGCTTTCACTGTCTAAGTTATTTAATCATGTTGATGAGAAGCCTGCCAAATCTGAATGTGTGATTTCTAACAATCCTATGCACTGAGCATGCAAATGTTGGGAAATTGTTCTCGAGGAGTTCTTGCTGTGGCTCAGAAATTATACTTGCGCTGATCGTACCAACCAGACGTAACGAGGGAGAAGAACAATGGAAGTAAAACTGCCACAGGTGTAAACTTGAATTGACTTGTTTTGATGTTTATGATGAGCGTATAAGATTGAGCGTTGCTCTGTAAATTCTCTCGCTTTTGTGTACATGGCTTTCTGTGGCTTCAGGCAGCCTGAATATGTTAGTGAGCTGCCTTTCTGCTGCGATACTTAAAAGACACGGGTCTTTCTGATAAATTGTGATTGTTCATTGTGTGACATAGGATTGTGCGGTGACACTGTGTAAGACTAGCAACGCTTTTGCGGGCTGCATGACAGTGCCCACAAAAACAGTTCGTGTGTACGTTCGCGTGTGTGTTTTGGGTATTATTCTTTTTTTATCCTTCTCTCTCTCACCTATCGCATCCTCTTGTCCCCCCCCAGTACAGGATAGCCAACCAGCGATAATCTGTGGTTAACCTCCCTGTATTTCCTTTACCTTTCTCTCTCCCTTGAACTACATTTCGGTTTTCGGGTTGTCTTTCTCTGGTTTTGCTAACGTGGCAGTTATGCGGGGTTACCATTTCTATGTTTTCCGGTATTATTAAAGATAACGCCTCGTAAACATCAGCTACAATTCATGAATTGTGATATCTGTCTTTAAGGTATCTAAAAAATTAATTAGCCCATTGTTCTTTTAGTGGAATATGTGTTATGATTCTAGTGCAAGAAATGTCCGCCTATCTGGGTAATCCATCTCAATTACGTTATCTGCAACAGGTGATCTAAAAAAAAATCTAGGCAATTCATGGCATGCCGCCACTAAAACTTTGAAATCAAAAGTTTCGCCTGCCTTTCTGAAGAACCTCTGAAACCTTTAGTGTGCACCCTATGCGCAAACTTCGGGTTTAAAAAAATGTTAGCGCTAGCGAAACTACGGCAGAAAATATTAGTTATCAGATGGGCTCGAAGCTCATTCTAGTATTGCTTTACATCAGCCGTTAAGCCTCTGTTTTTACGGTGAGATGTAAATAAATGCAATGCACGTAATGGTACAAATGGTGAAAATTAGAAATTTTTACAGTGTCAGCAAGCGCAGAACCTGAATTCCCGCTGTCCATCATAGCGTGCCTTAATGTATGCCTACAAGATGTAGCGGCGCAAACAGACGTGTCACCGCTCTGTAAGGAGAAGAGTAGCATCCAGGCACCATAGTACCAGTCGCACAGAAACGTTAGCTTCGCTGCAGAGCACACATATCGAATATTGTTCATCGCCACGACGTGTCAGTTAAGGAGAGATGGTGCACTGAAGAGCGGGTGAAAAGAGACCTCCTCGCTCAGGCTTTCCTCTCGCCTCTGGAGGCTATAAAAAGGCGCTGACCGCGGAGCTTGAGTTATTCACTCGCGTACGTGAATATGTTCGCTACAGGCGCACTGCTGTTCCTCTTGGCTGTGCTACTGGCTGCGCTTCTCATGTGAGTTGAGGGAGAGCTGGCGGGTGTACTTGCCTAGCAGGAACGATCGGATGTCGCGCGGGCCAGAATTAAAATTTAAGCGCCGTATTCAGTATTTATTATTGTTAAGCGAATCAGCGCATGTAAGTATGGAGTACTATCGCGCTCTGTGTACGAGTGCAACACGGGATCTCGCTGCACGAGGTGCTCCGAGACGTCATTGCGGCATTAGAGAAGCGTTACAGCATAAAAGTTAAAACAGCTAACGCAAAGGCATGATTTCAGCGAGTTGGCTCATCTTGAATGTAAGCTGAAGCAGCGCACCCTTTGCATATGCCTGTCATTGCAGATGGTTCTTGGCTTTTTTTTTCGACAGATTGTAATTGGCTAGTGCTTCTTCGAATAAAGTTCAGTTGGCAGTGAGGGCTAGTGGGGATCGGTTGGCGCAGGACAAGGGTAATTGGAGATCGCACGGAGAGGCCTTCGTCCTCCACTGGACTCAAAGTCAGATGATGATTATTATGATGATGCTAGCCCTGTTGTATTTGTTTTCATGTATTTCTTATCCCAGTCTCTTCACGTGACTCCGATTTACAATAAACCTAAACAGTTTTAGAAGATGTAAACAATGAGCTTTTGTCATAAGATGAGACGTGGGTATTAATGCTCTGATGAAAAGAAATTGTGAGTGGCCATGTTAGTAAGAATTTAGTGATGCAATTCTGTAGCCTCGTAGCCACTAAAAAATAATGAATGAAGGTGATGCACCGTAGTATACGAGTTATAACCTCAGTTGGACGGTTGATTTGCTTTACGCCTAAAATTTTGGTGACGTTCACGTTAACTAAAGATGCCGTTAATGAAGTGCAATACGCCGTATTAGGCTTGAGGAAGTAAATAGAACGCGTCTATCAGGTAATCGAGCGACGTGCATACACCTGCACGCTGTCGCACGCCCATGACTATGTTATACGTGTTTCTACACTTGCTACTACAAGACACGCAGTACCCACTTGGACAAGCGCAAATACTCTCCGCCTGTCCACGCGCAGCGCGAGCCTTTTGCGTACGTTCTTGTGAACTCGAATGTGTCGCAGGCAATAACCTTGACGATAACCTCTCCGCAAACTTATTTATCAAAGTGCAATGGACAGGACAAAAAACGCTGTCGTTTCTCTGGCACAGATAAAGAGACCGCAACAATATATTCGTTTGACAAGTGGATGCTGTGACGCGAAGAAGGGTGATATGGGTCCTCGTTAGCTAAAAAGAAGTCAATGCCGGCCAGCAAGTCAAGTCTCATACTAGCGCCAGCTCTTCGAGGTCACTATCATCGTCGTAGTTTTCTCTCTGTTTCTTTTTTTTTGCACGGACGTACGCACACTAAATTATAATTAAAAGTACACACAGAACGATTCTAAAGTGATCGACTAAGGGATCATAGAAATAACGTCGACAGGAAGAGTGGAGACTTTCTTTACCTTTACTGCATTATTTGTGACTTTCGAGCATTCGTTCTTTTTCTTTTTTTGATAACCTAAATTGTCGGCAAGAGTAGCAACCAGGTAATCGGATAGATTATTGAAGCTGAACTGATATTAAAGCCTTCGCGCTATGAGAAAAATAAGTTTAGAGAGACAAATTTTGGAGAAGTTGGAACGTTAATGGATGGTGCATGTGTGTCACAATATCTATATAAGAAACAATGTTTATGTCAATAAACGTTTAATTGAATGTCAGTGCCTACGTGCTCCACGCGTCTTTCTATATCTCTCTGTTCCTTCTTTAGTATACGCTATACGCATATGAAATGAAGCCAGATGCTGAGCTAAAAGTGACGGAAGCGTTTGATCAGAAAGCAATATTTCGGTACGCAGGGGAAAGCAATGCTTGCATGCGCAACATACATATGCGGAAGCAAGGATATAAAATGTATTACTACTTCAACTTATTTTATATGTAATCTACGCTACCTTTGTTATTAAAAAAGATGTAAATTATACAAAAGTAAGAATGCTAAATTATACAAAAGTAAGAATGTAAGTAAGTAAGAAAGAAAGAAGCATTTATATTAGTACCTAAAGAGCAGCCTCAAGTAAAGTATATGGAAGCAATATTAGCCTTATTTCAGTAACGATAATTGGGAAACAAAGAAAATGACACGCACATCTAAGAAACACATTAACAAAATTAGGCAGAAATCAACGTATACATTTAAACAAAATTTGTTTGATCCTAATTTTGGAAATTTTAGGGCCTTAGCTTTATTTACAACATTAGGCCCCTAATTGTGTTAAATATATTACCGTCAATAGGTATCGCTAAAGCGTGACATTTTTGTTTTGTTTTGTGTGCGGTGCTGGTATTGAACAGATTGACAACTGCCTATGAAGTATTGCTTATTATTTTTTTTTTGTCTGGAGCAACAGTCTCGGATAATAGATTTGATTTGTACTCAGTATAGAGTTTTTCAAGAACAGCGGACACGTGCTGTAATCCATCTAGCCAATCCAAGATAACTTCACCGTCCTTTTTCTTTGTGTAATTGTCGATGAAAAGAAGGAGGTCTTTATGTGTCTAGTAACGTATCCTGACGGGCTAGTAGGTAGATGGCTTTTAGAAATGATTTTAGGCGCAAGAAATTAAGACACGGACAACGGAGTAAAAGGCACGGACTTTGTTTCTAGATGGCGATGGCGACATTTCTCTTACTTCGAGAGAATTGGCATCCCAGGACCAAATCCCAGTTTAATCTGGGGAAATATCCGGGAATACCACTCAATGGTAAGATCAACGTGTATGCCCACATTAAAGCCGTTTACTAGGAACTTGCAGCGACAATTTCGGCGAATTCTGATTCAAGTTGTTATCAGCTTATCAGAGGCTTATCATCGAGGTTCAACAGTATTTAAAAGACGCAGCAAGAAAATGAACAAGTGCGTTAGAGGGACGTCGCAGGCGTTCCCGCATTTTTTTTCAACACGCAGTGTCTACCGCACCGCCCTGTACATAGGAAAGGATTGCATTGAATTGAATTAGCAGAGCAATCACCCAATGACAGGTGCCTCAGCAAGCGTGAAAAAAAAAACCAAAACAATCGTGGCTTTAGTTTTATTCAATTGCAGTGTAAAAAACTGGTTTATTTAGCACGAAATGATAGTTTGTAGCATTACTCATGCAAAGTAGGCTGGTACTGCTACAAGTGAAACCACATACTATGAGGTGCGACCACATTTTTAAATATATTTGATAGTTAGAACTCTGATTTATTGATCTGATACTTTCGCTAATAATCTTTTCGCCGGTTCGGCACAAGCAGAGCAAACGCTATACGAGGACGACTACGAGTTGATCGCCTATGGCCGTAAAACCAATTTTTATTACGCCAGAAGTCATACAAGGTGTTGACATTGGTATGAACGCAAACTAGTTGCCAGCCTAAACTGTTTTTAGAGTATATGCGTTGTTCCTTCAGCAGCTGTCTCATGCATTATTTGACCTATATTCCAACAGGAGATATACAAGGTGATGGGAAAATGGCTTGACCAGTACGGCGATACATATGGGTAAGTTTTTCTTGAAGATGTTCTCGACCAACTAGCTGTTCTCACACTACACTCGAGGCAGCTATCGCAGGCTTACGCAAATGACGTAGCACTTCCTGGAGGCTAGGTACAAATGCCATTTCACGACGCAGGTTCTACAACGGCGACGTTCCTTTTGTTGCCACCAGGGACTTAAACTTCGTAGAGCACGTCTTCGTGCGCAACTTTCAAAACTTCATTGATCGGGGCGTGAGTATTCTACAATGACGCTTTTCTTAATGTCTGGCTGCTGCACTGCTGTCGAGGCGCCATGACGGTGCATACTCATTATATTTCATGTTGTAGTTTAACATGAGTGGAGTGGCACCAACGTAAATGGTGCGGAAGTATTTTGAAAATGAGGTCTTATTCACTGTGATGCAAAATCTAGACATATAATACTAACCCTTTCGTTATTGTGGTTCTTTTTTTGTTTCTGTATCAGCTTGTTTTTCTTCGTCTATGAAATTGTTTATCTGTATTGTACATTGTACGGTTGCGTTCAATATGAGCTGCAATACGGTGCCCGTGAGTGAAGGGGTCCCAAGAGTACTGCACGTTGGTGGGCTTCTTGATTGGAATTAGTGGTAACACAGTGTAGGCAGCTCGACTAAACGGGGACAGTGAAGAATTTGACACACACATACACCGCACTGTGTGTGTATCGAATTGTTCTCTGTCCTCATCCAGTTGCGCTACACTGTGTTATCATGAGCCACAAAACTGCTTACCAGCACCGACAAGCCAAACATTGGAGATGTAAGCACCATTCCGATTACTGGTATTTGTGAAATAATTTGTTTTTCTATGTCAGCGCCTCCGTGTAGTCCTGGGGTGACTTCGACCTCGGGCGCCGTGTTGCAGCTAATATTTCACGAGACGCTACATTGTGTTTCAGCCGCATAAAGTCTGCGAGGACTCATATTCACTGCAGTGCATTAACTTGGACGGATATTGGAAGCGAAGACTAGCGTCTGATTAATTTCTCTGTCTTTTTTCTCTTGTTTTCATTTGATTTATTGAAGACAATGCGCATAAGTAAAATTATTGCATTCATGTGGTATGCTTTAATGCATTTTTTTTGTGGGAAGGACGAACTGGCGTCACATCAAATTAAAAATTTGAAAACATGTTATTCACCTTCAGTACTGCCGATTGAAAGAGGATTGAAAACATGGCCCTTCCGATAAGCAACGTTCGCGGCATGAGTGAGTAACATAACAGTTTAAATTTCGAGCGAGGGGACTCCATTTGAACTATAGAAACCTTAAACAGATGCCGCAGCCACTGTTAACGTGTGTTCCTTAGCGGTGATGAAGAGATATGTTCTGACTATTTTGCAGAGCCCCTTGCCTTTGAAATCATATGCCATATCAATATGTGTAAGTTATGTTTTATAGTGTGAAAGGCAGGAAGGCAGAGTTAAAAAAAGTTACGAAGGGGGTATCGAGAGAATCAAAGCGCATTCGAGGACGGCATAGAAGAGATGGTCCAACGAAATTTTAAAAAATTGCTGGCCTGAGACCGGGGTCAGGTAGCGCACCATAGGGGTAATTGGAGATAGGTGCATGTGTGTTCGTCCTGCAGTGAAAGAAGAAGGGTGATAAGGATTATGACTACGACAACGACGACTTCGATGATGACGACTACAATGGCGATGATGATGGAGATGACTAGGAAGGCTACTTACAGGCTGACTGGGGTGCTTCGTGACTGCTATTTATTAAGCTGAATATATCTAAACAGCCATAGCGGACCAGCCACGAGTAGCAGTCATGGATGGTGCCTTGGTCGGGTATGCGTTCAGATAAAACGTTTCTTTCGACACTTACTAAGGTGTAACGAATGATCTCGTTTTTCCAGATCACAATGGTGACCGATCAAAATCACCCTGTGTTGAAGAAGTCCATCATAAACGCCTGCGGACTCTCGTGGAAAAGTATCCGGTCATGTGTTGGGCAGGGCTTCCGTGGCAGCAAGCTGAAACAGGTGCCCCGTCAAGTTTTTCTGTAAACGTTTTCGCTAGGTAAACTGAGGTGTTTTCACAGACTGACATATTAGATTGCGTGCCTCATTTACACTGTCAAAGCCATCTAAAACAGCAACACTTAAGAGCTATCTCATGTCAGCTAAATTTTCAGTGGAATTGCATGAAACTTTCATAGCCCTGTGGCTATGGCACTGCGCTACTGAGCGCGAGGTCACGGGTGCAATCCCGGCAGCTGCATTGTGATGAGGGAAGAATGAAAAAACACTCTTGTAGCGTACATTGTATGCCGGCTATGGAGGCCCAGGCAGTGGTAAAAATAATCTGGAGTCCTCCACTGAGGTTGACGTATGTGCCGGCATACCTCAGATGGCACTCCGCAGAAAAGAAGAAGCTAGACGGCCTGATTAGGAACATATATAAACAAGCGATTGGACTCATGATAAGCACGAGAACCGAGAGCCTCCTAGAGCTGGGTCTGCACAATACACTAGAAGAAATAATATAAGGTCTCTCCTAGACCATGGCGGGCAGACACATCCAACATAAACTAGACATTCGCTACCAGAAGCAAGCCGGAGACAAAAGGGAAATACCCAAGGAAATAAGTGCCAAACTCACAGTATCCACACTACGTGAGCATATGCATTCTGTAGACCATGAGGGCGGCAGAAGCCGGGCAAATAAGATGGCGAAGAACTACTGAAGAGACAAAGACGTGGTCTTTGTACACGCTGCGCGTTACAAACACAAACGTAGCTTTGTCGCAGCAGTACTTACCCTCAACGGACAATGCTGCACAAGCTTGACTATAAACACGACACGTATCGAAATGGCCGAGAAAGCCGCTATAGCGTTAGCCGTAGCACAAACCAACGCATACTATATAATCAGCGACTCGCAAACTGCAGTACGCTACTTCGAGAACGGCCGGATTTTACCTGAGGCTCTAAACATACTCAGAAAAGGCAGAACAACAAGGGAAGACAGATGCGTCCAAATCCTATGGATACCAGCCCACACCCCAACTCAAAGGGAGACAACAGCCCTAACGCGGCGGCACACAACGTAGCTCGAGGACTCCCCTTCCGAGCTGTGATGAACGTAGACATTTGGACAGGACCCTCCGAGGTATGGGAATAGGAAGAAAGAATGACCAGGTTCTACGACATGACTAAGTATTAAAAGATGCAAAGATGCATTTAACCACCACCCCATCCACAAGTCAACAGATCGCAAGCTGTCCAGTGGCGACCACTCCAAATAAATGATACAAGAGTCCGATACTAATGGAGGCTATTTATCCAGAAATATACACAGCAGATAGATGCAAAGTGCGTGGCACCAGAGCCAACCTAGAACACATGCTACGGGAATGCCAGGGATTAATACACCATAAATACAGCGAGACCTCCACTGACAAACTCCGCTCGCCATGGCAAGCCGCGCTGCTGAGCTCGAACCTAGAAGACAAACTCTGGGCAGTCGAGCGGGCCAAGGAAGCCGCCGGGAGACGAAAGCTCTTGGCCGCAACCTCGGCGTGTGCTCGAGCCCACTATCTCGCCGGAAGCGAATCGTTCTGATTCGAAATAAAGTTTTTCTAACTCACTTCTCCCCTAAGGCATCTCTCATAATCAGATTGTAGTTTGGCACGTAAAATCCTAGAAAATCGATTTTGATTAGCTATGTGTCGACCCATCTGAGCATCTTTGAAGCCTGCTCCCATCAGAATGCGGCCGCCACAGCCGGGATCGAAGCCGCGGTCGCAATCGAAACTGCGACCTCGAACTCAGCAGTGCGATGCCATAAGGCACTGCAGGAGGCTAGTTGTTGATAAAATAGATGATGTCACGTGGTGGTGACGTTGTATAACAAAGCAGCAATACTGTGAACGACAAAACTAACTTTTATTGAGCGAACCTATGCCCACAAAACAGGCTGCACTTATAGCACAACGAGAGCGGCGAACACAGTCGGCGATCGTCATAAATCTGATCTGCGGGTCAAGCGCGTCGGCTTTTATAGATAAGTCGTGGAATGTTCCAGATTAACCGATAGGACCCGCGTGCCTTCCACAAAGTTCTGCACTATTCGCGTCGCGCATACATGCAATCAGATTACACAAGTTGCGGTGAAAGACAGTGGAGGGAACCATCGATAACATTCCAGAAACTTCTTTTACATGCAGGCGCGTCCTGCGCTGCACGATAACATTTGTTAGGCGGCCAAACGTGGTCGCCCGATAAAGATAAGTACACGCGTCAATATTGTAAGCGAAGTGGATTGGGAACCTAGCTGCAAACAGGTTTGTTTGTACTGATCTCTTACGAGGGCCTCTCATCCGACCTCAATCCGACCTCAATCCGACCTCAATCCGACTTCAATCCGGGCCTCAATCCGACCTTTCTCTGGATTGCAGTCGGAGACAATGTGTCAAACGTTGATTCAACTCTATTCCGGATATTGTAACTCATGGTGAAAATGAGGGAGGACTTGTTGAGTAGACGATGAACCCAATTTGAGTAAACAGTTAACGTGCTACTGAGGTATTCTTCAGCGGAAACAGCGTCTATGCCCGATTATGCGAGGTCTCGTTCATGCTTTATAAAAGCCATATATGGTAATCATTGCTTCCTTTATTAACGCACGCAGCTGTATGTCACTGATGATGTGCGATTGGCCTACGCCTCACCAAAGCTGTGCGTTAAGAAGAAGCTTTAGCTCGGGCCCAACTCCGAGGTGGCCTATTCAAACATAGGTAAAACGAAAAAACGCTTTTCTGAGATAACTCCTGGACTGATATTAATGAAATTTGTTGCATTTGAGAGAGAAAGTTAAGTTCTAGTGGCTGTTGGAAGCGGCATTTCGATTTGGGCCCAAACTTGGTTACAAGGATTTTCAAGAATTCGAAATATCGGAAAAATATAGAAGCACGAAGTTTACAAATTCATAGCTGTGCATGAAAACAGATATTGCGGTTCTGTAAACGGCATCCATTATATCATTGAAAGCGGACAAATTTGATATCTCATTTTTTATCTTCCTTTAATTTCTTACGTTGTGTACAAGGGTTCTGCAAAACCTCCATTTACATATTACTAAATTTTTTTTAGACTCATGTGTAACACATCAATTTAGTCCGCTTTAGATGTACTATTATACTCAATTCACGGAATTGTGTTATCGTTTTTCATTGCTATATTACAGAGTTTTAAGCTGGTAGTTTCGCTTTCTGAAAGTTTTCTATCCTTGCCAATTTTTATTACAACATTTACGACCTAAATAAAAATTCGAGACCAACAGTTACTAGATTTTAAGTTTTTCTTTTAAATGCGACCAATCTTGCCAAATTGGGTGCAGTGGTTGCCAAGAAAATGAATTCTTCTTTTACATGTATTTAGATGAAACCCGCGGAAATAAAAATTCGGACGACATTCGAAAGCAAACATTACAAAACTATGAACTTACCTGAACGTACATGTAGGGGGGGGGGTACAGAGTATGCCACTATATTTAGTATAAAGGCTTCGATTATAGGTTAGCTGCTGCGTGTAGTCTATGCTTGCCTCAAAAGATCGAGAACGCTAACCGAGACATACCTTGTCGTGTCTCGTGCAAAGAAATACGGGGTGTTTCACTTACGTTGAACCAAGCTTTAACAAAACGTGGTACGCCTGAAGCGATTGTTATATGTCGTCCAGACTTACTCAAACTATTTTTTGAAGGGCTATAGCACTTAACAATATTTAGTAAGCAATGTTTTGAAGATGTGTTTTACGCCATTAGTTTGAATAAAAAAGTTGTAGAAAACAGTCAAAAATGCCCAATGAAGTTGTTTCCATTACATAATTTCTTACGTGTTCGCTTTACCAGGCTCTTAAAGAAACCCGGGGAAATATGACAACAAAAAATAAAGCCGTATCTTCGCGTAACTAAACGTTGTTTCCAAAGAACGAAGTACGCGTGGCTACTATGAGTGAAACGGAATCAGTACGTTTCGCTCCACTTTGAGCACCGGCCTATCGCTTATCAGTTTGGACCATGGCAGATTTCTGTTTTCACAACGATGCCCTGACTCAGGCTACCTGGTTGGTCATGGTCGGCAGCTCCTTCTTGGAGAGGACATGAGGCTTTTCGGCTTTCTTTGTTTTTCTGGACGCAAATGGTAATAATACAAACCACAGGTGCAAGCCCCCAATTTCATGGGCTTCATTCAGAGCAAGCGTAAAAGCAGGCATACGGAAAGAACTTTACTGTTTGTGAGCGCGCCCTGAAGCTTTTCTATTAAAACGTGCGCCATAAAACACATTTTTTTTCAGAATCTTAGACCAATAAACTTAACTAATGAGCTAACTGATCACTCTAAAATAAATATTCTGAGAAGCCTAAGACGACTACGAACAAATACGCCATTGGTCTTTATCGCTTGTGGTGTATCGCCGTCACTTTCAGTTATCTTTATTACGAAGCCAAAACAAGTGCGCCTTTCTAGATAAGTAGGGAATGCACCACATATATTGCAAGCGTTCTAAACTCTAGATGATGCGACACATTGAAGAAGATGCGAGCATCTTCATCAAGTCTCTTGAGCAGTACGCGGACACCGGAGAAGAGGTGCACATGCTTCACAAGTTTGAGGAACTCTCCATGGACTACACAGCCCGGGGCGCGTTCGGCATCGACGAACGCTTTCAAGGGAAGCCTGACCACCCGCTCATGGCCGTCGCCAAGGCTACCTTCAGGGGTGTCATGAAGGGACCTTTTCATATGATCGCACGTGAGTTCATACTTTGCCCAAGATGAATATTTACCCTTCTTCAATTATTCGTGTCTGACTCAGGTGCTGTGTAGTCTTACTGGGAGCGGTGTTTTGAGTTATTTTATCCTTGACAATGTAACGCCAACTGACCTCCAGATTTAGACTTCTGAAGAATTTCAGAATCACACATATTTATCGCTCGAGTAACGGTGTGCAGTAGAAAGATCTCAAAATCAAAAACCCTCCGGTTGACCTTCGACGAAAAGAACATCACAGGGTCGAGTCTAAATGGTCGCGAGGGGGCAGGGCACCCAAAATGTCTTCCAGCCCATACCATCGCCGCTCCTAACACCATAAAGTGAAACTAATTAGGTGCCTGGAGACCCATGCTCAGCGATCCCCCACCCTTTAAACCAACAAAAAATAAATCTATCAGATATCGTATCCTTTTCCCCCTCCCCCGGTGCAGGGTAGCCAACCGGAGATAATCTCTGGGTAACCTCTCCGTCTTTGTCTTTTTCTCTTCCTCTCTCTGTGGCACCATCCCTGGAATATCATGCTGCAGACACCAAGTCTCCCTCAAGGCTGATAAGTTAATTATTGCGCAGCAGGTATCTCAAAAAAACTGTTTACTAACAAATTCCACGGAACGTCTTGAACCGTTGTGAACACTCTCTGGAACATGGATTTTTTAATGTGTTTCCTCTTTAGAGAGCACGACCGCATTCGGGGGGCTCATGAAGCCGCTCTACTGGCTTTCACTTGTCATTGGAGAATTCTCATTTCAAAACTTCACAGAAGAGACAGCCAAGGTGATTCAGCTGAGAAAGAGTGATCCCTCGGTGAGTCCAAAGCTTTCGCCATTCGCGTATTAGAAATTGCTGCTGTAGATGGAAGGAATAATGTTGCCTACACGTGTATTCCATGGCTACCAGGTAACTTGAGCCAATATTCATAAGTAAAGTGGTATACCTTATCAGATGAATGAGTTCAACAGCATATAGTTTGTACTTGTCTTTACTTAGGCAACTTCTTTTTTGCAGTGCTTGTACTTAGCTTATTAGTCGTATTTACCTCTACACAATTTTTACTATTTGTTTTCGGGCACAACTCGTATTTGAATAGTTCTACAGCGTGCTCAGAAACGCCTAGCAAAGTGGCTTTCATGACGTTCCCTCTCATGCGGCTCCGTTTTACGGGGCTCTGAAAAGAGCCCAGAAAATATGAAAATTAATAACCTCTCTGCGCGCTTGTGGGATGGATGGATGGATGGATGGATGGATGGATGGATGGATGGATGGATGGATGGATGGATGGATGGATGGATGGATGGATGGATGGATGGATGGATGGATGGATGGATGGATGGATGGAAGGTAAGAGCGTGCCCTTTGAAACGGGATGATGGCAGTTCCCACCATGCTCAGCTTTTTATTTTTGTTGAACTGTGTTGTAATCATTAAAATTCGTCATTTTCTTTAAATACGTCTTCCTACACTTTTAACCTTGTCACCTCTCTGCTTTTGAACCACCAGTCCTTGAATCACTTTTCGTTAACTTACATTGCATATTTATTTACATCACCATTGTTATTCTGAGCCCTAGGGTCTCAGGAAACGTGACTGTGCCCGCATCGACATCGGGATGGATACCATCATGTTTTAGTATGAGGTGTTCCATTGTATCTACACATTTACCACACAGAGTAAATGTGTCTTCTCCTTCGTTAAATTTCTTTTTATAGCTACGCGTTCTAAGACATCCTGACCTAGCTTCAAAGAGTAGGGGACTGCCTCTTGAATTATCATAAAACGCTCCCTTCCTGATCTGCTGTTTCCAGTATTGATATAGTTCAACACTATGCTTCTTTTCCATTGAATTGATCCAATTTTTACCTTCTGCGTTTTTAACCTGTCGTTTAATGCTCTGTCTTTCTCTGTCCTCATGTCTGGCATACTTACTGGTTAGCTCCCAAGTTATTTCTTGCTGTTGTGAGTCAACGCCCTTTCTATACAGGTATTTAAATACTTCAGCTGCCCACCTGTTATCGTCGAATTTCCTCAGGCGTTTTTCGTATAGGATTTTACTCTGAGCTTCCCGTGCTTCGAACGGTGCCCAGCCCATATCCCACTATACTGCTTCGTTTGTGGTTTTCCCGCGGGCACCTAGTGCTAATCTTCCAACAGCTCTCTGATTTACTTCTAGTCTCGACTGAACTTCTGCCCTTAAGCACAGGACCGCATTCCCGAAAGTAAGCCACGTCTTCATTACTCCCTTCCTAATACCTCTCAGTACCCCATACCTGTGTACCCCCACAATGCCCTATGTTTCATTATCCCGGCATCTCTTCCCCCTTTTGCTATGAGAGACTGTTTGTGCATCTTCATAGCAGCGCTCTCTATCGTGTTTCAATTGAACGATGGCCGCATGCCCATCAAAAGACGACGAGTGTGTTTGTGTCAGAGTTTCCTAGAATAAGTGCTAGAGGAAACACTGGCGGCGTGATCGTTAAGCCAACATAGGAATGATGGTTAGCGCATGGACTTTAATGATCTTCCTGCTTTTGGCTTCAGAAGTTCTTGTGACTTCGTTTGACATAAACTTGAAAGCAATCTATACTTTTCTTAAAATGCAGAAGGTATAAGACTCTGGGAACAATAATAACCGCTGCTAATTGTAATGGTTCTGCTTGTCCATATGTCCGTTCTGTAATGGCTTCAATATAAGAATTTTTTGCCAGAGGCCTTCCTTTGGAATCCTACTGTCGGAGAGTCTGAATAATGTTAATAATGCGTGAGAATTCTTTGGCTACTTCAAGTACTTTCCGAGGGCTATCTATCTACTTTCGATGTGTGTATCTATCCCTTTTTCTACCTACTTGGGTCACTGGGTAATCAGTGATCGAATGGGTAGCTCACGAAGCTGCTGTGTGGAAGTAACATGTTTAGAAACCAACCATCAGACAAACTTGGGTCCATGAGCAGGTGGCAATGTTTACACACGTGCCGGTCTTCACCGAACCTCTTCCACGCCGACATAGGTCACTGTACATGCAGGACTGGGTAGGTGCCTCTGTTCGAATAAAGCTCTTCGATGCCTACTCGGAATACTGAGTATGTATCAATGGGTCAGGGCCAGTCACCCATGAACCGCTTGGATGCCAACCTGGGTGACTGGTTATCTGCCGTGAGGTGTGTGCCGCTCTTCATTAAGAGGTTTTGACGCCAACTTGGCTAACTAGGTGAATGTGCCACTGGTAATGTGCCGCTCTACAATGACGGAAAAGATCCAATAAATTTCTCTAATGCTCAGTGGAAACGAGCCCACGTAACAAGCGTTCCTCAAGGACAGCAACCCGATGCATTAGGAGGCTGTGCCACAAATGCACAGGGTATGTGGCACTTTGCAACGAACGCCTTGGCCGCTTTAGCGAACTGCGCCATGAATTCAATGGGTATTTGCCGCCCTTCAATGACCCTTTCTCCAACGTTGGTCACGGAATATGTGCCATTGTGTGTGCGGCAAACGAGAGAACGATTCTCAGTGTTTGCAGGCACCGGTGTGCCACGTTTCTCGTCTCGGAGGCCACCCGCGGACTTCTCGGCAATGCTACTAGATGGCGCGGCGTGTCCAGAAAGAAGCGCGAGAGAGAAGCCTAGTGGGCGGACGACGCGTTTCCCAGGGTTCGCACGCACCGGCGCCCCATGCATTTCGGAGGCCACGTGCAGGCTTTGAGGTAGCGGGGCTTCATGGCACCGAATATCGTTAAGGATGGGCGAAAGAGGAGTCCCGCTACAGTATACGCCTAATATATAACTCGTTTCGACGGCGGCAGTAGATCGTGTCGCTTTACTGCTTCCATGCCAACGCATTACCGTCTAATGTCATCGTGGGATGGGTTCTGGCGCAATTTCTTAGTTATTTATAATTCAGTACTTTGTTCAGAACGATCAATACGCATATCCAGAAGGACGAAGTTTAGGCAAATGCATGGGCTAAGCATAATTCGTATGCTGGCTGAGGCACCCTACTTGCAGTGCCACAGTTCGAGCTAGTTATTTGCATGAAACTCTATAGTTTGCGTCCGTGTTCAGCGCTGGCTTATGATTACGTCCGTAGCGGATTTAGACTTTCACAGCCATGGTGGGGACATACACTTGACACCGAGCCCAGTGGCGTTCTTTTGCCATTGGTAAGCGCACTTCGTTCTTTCGAAACACAATCGAGAGCACTGCAATCCAGATGTGCAAGCGCCGACTGGATTTTTTTTTTCATATCCTTCTTTTTTTTTCATGTTTCGCGGGCCATAATTCAGCACTCAGGGAAAAGAACTGCGTAAATGACAACGTAGTAGTAACAACAACTTCATTAGGTGTTTCTGAGTGCGCTCTAGAACATTTCAAATATGACCTGTGCTCTAAAACACATATGTAAAATTTTGCATAAATAAATATAACTAATTAGCTAACTAATTGCGGTTGAAGAAATAGTTTGAGTAGCTCAATATGACTACACAGAATATACTGTCGGCTTTTTTTGTGAAAGGTATATTAATACAAATTTAATGCTTGGTTCTAGTTACGCGAAATGGCCGTCGGATACTCCTGTTGCGTCTATTCGATGGTAATAAACGGGCTGCTGCGACCAACAAAATTTGGAAGGACAAAATATGGAAGCCATAGGAGCGTTCCGCAAGGGTGTTGTAATAACGGCAAGGCGTGTGGCTTCCCTTTTTGCTTCCGAATTTTAGCGCTGCATTTCGTCAAGATTAGTATATGATAGAGGGCGTAGTGGCAACTTTAGCGGATATTAACGATAGCTTGTGGTATGCTTGGTCGTTATTGCACTCGATAACGATCTTGTTTGTCTGTTTTAATATATAATTGCTTCAATTAATAACAGCGAAGCCCATATATTGTCGGGCGTCGACAAGCCTGTGCTTTAATCCATTTGTGACGTGACGATGGGTTGAATTGTGAAGATATTAGATACAATTACTCCACCGCGAGTAATGAGAACCCGGGGTGCGTGCTAGGTTTCAAACAAGCAGGCTTGATCTGCTTTCTTGAGTGCGAGCAGCCAGATGTAAAATTTATCGTGTATGCCGATGACAGTAATCTTCTTATTTCTGGTCCGAATTCACAGGAATTATTGGAAAAATGCAATTATCTACTCACTAAGCTACCTGATTGGCCAGTCGGTAATTACCTAAATATATGTCCTATAAAGTCCAAAGTAATCGTATTTCGCGCAAAAAATAATATTCTTATTAGTAATCGAACTTTAGTGTGTTGGAAATAGCAAATTGCAACGGCAAATGGTTGATGAACATAAAGTGTTAGGCGTCACTTTTTCTTCGCACATTATTTGCTATAAACATATTGAAAATATCTGCACAAGAATGTCTGCTATCACAACTGTTCTTTCTCGATTTCGGCGTCTTCTTCCAACCAAATCAAAACTTAACATTCATTATGCCTTATTTTCTTCCCACTTAAATTACTGTAGCTCAGTGTGGGCGACTACAGGAAAGATGATTATTATGAAAATCTTTTCTTTGCAGAAGAAAATACATCCCCACATGGGTTTTCTAGAGACAACGCCGCCAGCGTGCTTAAAGCATAAAATAAAGAAATATAATATGTCTACACTTTTAGTGTTCTAAATTCATTGTGCTTCTCAAATATTGCCGTCTAAAATTTCCTAGTGTCGAGTGCAAGTTGGATGGATGGATACAACTTTTTTGTACGTCCGGCAAGATTTAACGCCACCGGGGCTCAGGTCTCCCACGGGGGAACGTCAAGGCCTTGCCTCAACGCTGCCTCATTGGGTTGCTGGACTGCCCACGTCTGGATTCCGAGGTCTAAGCTGCGCAGAGCGGCGGCCCATCTCGACGACAGGGTCTCCGGAGCAACTGCTATCCCTCCTATAACTACATTGCACTCCCACAGCATGTGTTTGAGTGTTGCTGGTCCTTCCTGGCACAATTTGCACGTGTCGTCCTGATGCTTATCTGGGAAGATACGTTTCAGACGGAATGGATTAGGGAAGGTGTTCGTCTGGAGTTGTCTCCAGGCGACGGCCTGCCTCCTGTTCAACTTGGGACTCGGCGGTGGGTATATCCTTCTGGCGTTCAAATATGCACTGGTTATGTCGTATCTGGTGAGCCTGTCCCGTCCTGCTCGAGAAGCGTTCGCTATTGTGCGAGAGGCGTTGCCCTGTTCGGCGAGGTGGGTCATGTCTCGCGCCGTCCGGTGCACCATCTCGTTTACACTCGGGAACGCGTCGCCTTCCGTGGTGACGTGCGCGGGGAACCATCTGATCCTCGAGCTCGCGGCTTTGGATCTGCGCGCTTTGGCCAGAATGGACTGGGCTTCCTTGGAAATTCGACCTTTGGCGTAATACTTTACTGCCGTTTGCGAGTCGCTTAGTACGACTTTGCATTCCTGTTCTGTGAGGGCCAGCGCGATCGCTACTTCCTCCGCTATTTCCGAGTGTTTGGTGTATACACTGCGTGTGGTTCTGATTTTGGACTCCGTGTCTATGACTACGGCGGTGTATTTTTGGCTGTTCGGATATTCGGCTGCGTCGACAAAGCGCGCGTTTCTCTTCTTTCTTCTACCTCGGTTGTAATCCGGGTGCATGTTTCTTGGGATGGTTGCTACCGCAATGGTGTCTCTGATTTTGTTGGGGATTTGCATTTTCTGGCCGTGCTGGTTGTGGTACGTTATGCCGAGCGTGTTCATAATGTACCTTACCGTCGTGGTGGTCGACAGGCGTTCGAGCTGCGACATGCGTTGTGCTTCGGCTATTTCTTCCAAGGTGTCTCCAGGGCCAGGAGCTCGGTGCTCGTTGATTCCGGGAGGCCCAGGGCTATCTTGTACGTTTTGCTTACTAGCGTGTTGATCCTGTTCTTTTCGGCGACGTGCCACTTTGACACCGAAATTCAATTCTTGATATACAAGAAATAGCCATACGGGGTATATTCCGTGGTTTCGTAATTAATATACCCTACAGTCATTACAACATACTCTACCATACATTTAATTAAATATCAAGGTACATATACTTCTTCATCCAAGAAACTGCGAATGCATTTTCTAAACATGTGATCATTGATTCTTTATCGTTTTTCAGAGCCAACTGGGTTTCTGATTTTGTAACCCATGCACATATATATTTCTAACTTCCTGTGTATCTAATATGTTCTGTTATTCTGATTTCTCTAGTTTCTATATAAGAGCGAATTGTATTAGCTGTTTAGTAACCCTACACACATATTTGCTTTCTTCTGAAGTATCAAATATGCTTTTTCTCGAACTATCTATATCATTTTCGGCCTTGATATTGTGTATTTATGTAATTAATCTACTCTGATTGTATAAAAATATTACGATTTTGGATATAAACACCATGTATGTCTTGTAACGGACCATCCGCCTAGTCAAGCTATTTTTCCAACAGCTTTGAGCCTTTGGTATCCACCCGAACTCTTGTATTTCTGGAAATAACATCTATATCTTATCTATATCTATCACTTGCGCCAAGCGAAAGTTTCCATCGTGACCCATTGGCTTGTGGGTAACGAAGTTCTTCTAATCTTTTCTTTTCAATCCCGTGGCAGCTGCGAAAGCATGATGTCTTGCAAAATCTCCTCGACGCGGAGTACATCGAGACAGAAGAGGAACGCGGTGATTACAAAGTTGCACATGGTGACTTTCTAAATTCCTTTCTCTCTGAGAGCATTTTGTATCCTGCTGCGTAATGTGAAATGTTTAAATCGAGGAAATATATAAGGAAGTCCTCAATGGTAAGATTAGGCATAAATACAGCAGGCATAAATATGAATAACATTTGCTTATTGTGGAATAAAATGAGCCATCCTGCATACAAATGGTGCAAAACTCAACCTTCCTCAGCGGCTCAGCACGCTAACTTAATCATAATTTGTGTAATGTTCGGAAGAGCAATAAAATCAGAGAAAAGACAATGTGACCACGTACGAGAAGACACATTTCGCCATATACGAACGCAAACCTGAAAATAAATACTGTTCCTCAAAAGAGACGTAAAAGCACTGTGGTTAGCACAAAACATGGTGATAATGATAAATGAAAGGATTGGGTTCAAAAAGTAAACGAGTGATAAGGTGATAATAAAACCAATATCTCAGCTGGCAGTCTTAAAGCATTTGTCCATCATAGGAAAGAAAGAACAACCACTTGTCAAGCTAACCCGCGAAGCACTTGCAGAAACGGCACTTTCAAGAACTGAAAATGACCTTTCGCTCAAACTACTGTATAGGAATAGCTAAGCACACCTGGGGGATCGAAGCGGGGGGTTGGAGCGGCTATCAGATTGTCACGAATTTCACGGCACCTAACTTCATTAGGGTTCAAGTGATTTGAAGAATGGTCGTGGTTTCTAACAGAGAAACCGCGGTCATACGATTCGGTCATCAAAAATGTGTAGAAAACAAAGAATCTAAAACAACTATATGGAATTCGTATTGACTTTCATACTGTAATTCATTATATTCGAATTTCTAAATGCTTAAATACTCTTGTCATCAAAAACACTTGCAAAATTCTTCTCACTGCACGATACACAGAGTGCAGGACAGAATTCACCTGCAGGCTTCGCTGTCGTTCTACTAATCAACCTGTTACCTTCAGAAAATGCGTGGCCTATAACAAGGTTGAGAGGGCTGATGCTATATATGAATTCGCAGCTATGACATAATACCACTGTCTGCTTGCCTATACTTTGAGAACAAGTGCTTTTAAAGGCACCACCTAGCTACCAAGAAAACAAGAAATATAGATGGTGGTGGTGGTGGTGGTGAATTGTAGCCACAGGCGCGTTTAGCCTGGCGATCAGGAGCAGGATGTCCTCGCGATTGTCAGCGCTTACGATTGTGACTGTGATGTGCTTGCTACTCCTTATACAGTCAATATTTTCATGGTTATACTCTTCTGCTGTGATTATCATTTGCCACGAGCTGCCTTTCAACAGTCCTCTTGCTGACGTTGTTTTGAAACTCTTATGGTATTAGCGAAGCTCCACGTAAAAACGTGTGCTACGTTACTTTCTTCACATACACATCTATGAATTTACCAAGAATGTTCCTTTTTTGTACTTATTTATAAGTTTATCGGAGGCTAAAATTGGAGGATTTTGTCATGGGGCAGGAAATACAACAACATTTCATAGAACATTAACAGGAACAAACCAATGTCATTAATGACTGCAAGAAAATTGTATACAATATTGAACACTGAACTTTACAAGAAGAGAGAGCAATAACTCTCGCAATGTTGCGAAGAACGACTTAAAAGAGATTCATCTTTCTCCCTTTCAGCAAGTGCCAGAAAGAGGGCTCTGACCACCGAAGAAATTGTAACGAGTGCTGCTGTACTTTTCATTGCCGGGTAAGCACTAAAAGCGCGCCTGAACATGATGCGCAAAAAAGGAGTAATTGAATTATGGTTGCATTGCTAATCAGCAACACAAAAAGTTACCCGAAGTCATGTGTTCACAAGACACAATCAAATCTTGAATTGAGAAATAAGGTGAAACGTAGATTAGTTCATGAAAAAGCACAAGCAACGTAGTTCGTAGAAAGAAGGAGCGTCTGATGTATATGAACGCAAACACTTTGACAATAGATTCAGTTGAAAGCAACATTGTGATTCAGCGTAGTTTCTTTCCAGAATGTAAACTGCCTGCGTTGAATGATGATACGTTAGATGCAACTAACGTAGCTTGAATAAATGCAGGTTTGAAACTACAGCAACGGCCTTGAGTTACATAGCCTACACTCTCGCGAAACACCCGGATGTCCAAGAAAAGCTTCGGCGAGAAGTCGTCGATGTCGTCGGTCCCAACGTAAGTGAAGCTGGCTTCTTGAGGAGATGCAGGTCCGGCTCTGCGATCTTTTTAAAGTTCAGGATCTAAAATACTTTTTGTGCACCCGGAAAAAAAAATGTGTTTTGTTACGCCAGAAAAGACAATCGCTTTATTTTGTAACTAGATGTCACTGTTCGCTAAGTGATGAGTTTTCACGTAAATAAATGATGGCTGGGCTGGCTATTCCTATAATAAAAAAGAAAGAACAGTACACCTTTTCAAGCGATCACCATGTGTCCCTGTCTTGACATCATAAACCGTGAGAAAAGTTAACGTGAGGCCGACGCATTCGCGGGCGCACGCAAGCACACACACTTTCTGTCTCTCTCCTTCCGAGCTATTTGCGAAGTGGTGACATAAATAGTTACTACTTTTTGATGGTCCGGTTAGCTATGAAAAATATATTTGAAGTGGCATCACTAATGGATGCTATGAGATTGATCAGAGACATTCCCTGGTTATTATACCGGTTATTATTATATTAGGGAGGATGCTTAGATCCTAAGTTTTTCTCTCCGCCTTGCTTGCCACATAAAACCAGGTTGTCAGCCCAAACCTAAAATTCTTCTTAACTGCCCCCCATTATCCTATGTGAAGCTAAAGATATTTGCGAAGTGGTGACATAAATAGTTACTACTTTTTGATGGTCCGGTTAGCTATGAAAAATATATTTGAAGTGGCATCACTAATGGATGCTATGAGATTGATCAGAGACATTCCGTGGTTATTATACTGGTTATTATTATATTAGCGAGGATGCTTAGATCCTAAGTTTTTCTCTCCGCCTTGCTTGCCACATAAAACCAGGTTCTCAGCCCAAACTTAAAATTCTTCTTAACTGCCCCCCATTAACCTATCTGAAGCTAAAGATAATGATGTTTTGGTTTCAGATAAAGTTTTCAATCAAAGAGTTATGTGTCGGTTGTGAAACCTTGAATACTGTACGAAATTACTTCGTGCTTTTAGGGCTACCTGGACTATGAAACAGTCATGAAAAAGCTAAAGTACCTGGAACAAGTAGTGGATGAAACGCTGCGGCTTTATCCTCCAGGATTATCGTGAGTACCCTCAGTGTGACAAACTGCGAGAACTCCCACCGACGAACTAGGCTTGGCATCAAATTACGCACTCATTATCATCTGAGCTGTACCCAAGAGAGCAGCTTGATTAGTTGAGTCAAAGGTAACCGTCTACAGTTGGGTTTAGAAGCAAAATAATCCACACCTACTCACAAAATAGTCCGTTCTGTACAAACGGTGAATTGTGTTATGCAGTTCGCCCTTGCATTGAAAGAAATATGAAATTCTGGAGTTTCACGTGCCATGAAAAAACCACAATGTTATTGTGAGGCGTGCTTAATGGGAAGCTCCGGAATAGTTTCTTGCCACATGAGTTTCATTAACGTGCACTCAGTGCACAGTACAGCGACGATATTGCTTTCCACCTCATCAGAATGCGGCCGCCGTGGCCGGGGTTGAGCCCGCGGCCGCAACCTCAGCAGTGTAACGCCGTAGGCACTCGGCTACCATGGCAGGCGTTGATCCTTGCACGGCTGCTGTCGGCAGAATCGGTGACACAAATGTTCCTCGCACCTGCGTGAATACCAAATCTCGAGCAGTTTTTCTAGATTTCAATCTCACCCCGTACTCTAAAAGAACTGTCAAAATATTTGCTTGATCGTAAATATGTTTGCTTACGGTTGTGTATTTACATATAAATAAATCGCGTCGCCTGAATATGAGGAAGGCAATAAAACACAAGTTCCAATCCGACGTATAGATGCTTAGGATGTACCGGTTTTCTCAAATGGGAAGATTAAATTGATCTGGTCCTTTTACTCAAGCGGCGCCCCCCCCCCCCCCCGCCCCAGAAGTCAAATAATCATGACTGAATGCCAAGAATTACGTTCAGTGACTTCTTAACCTAGAAAGGGTGCGTGCTAGAATTATAACATTTGATAGCGGCGCAGTAGACTCCATGTAGTTCCCCAGTTCTGCAAGCATATTGTACCTATTGTCGTATGTAAGCATTACTTCCTGGATGAACCATTTCTGCAAATATTCAGCGACATCGTGTTTTTAACCTGCGATTTATTTCGCAGGTAAATACGCCGATAGTGCGAGTTGGCTCCGATTAATTCATTTGTATCATTATATATTCTGCATTATCGAACAATTAATAGGTGACAACAGGGGTAAAAGCCAATCACTCGTTTCTTACGAAATAAATTACATGCGTAAGGTTTTAATTGTTGTTGAAGCTTCCAGGAGCTTTTCGGAGCATCGTTTATACTGGTTACGGAGCTGCATAATGATTCAGCATTCAAGTTACTTTATGAAAATGAAAGACTTGGCGGTAAACAGAAGGTTTTTTTACAGAAGCAGGATATATGATATGACGTTCTACTGCATCTGATCTCGCATGAAATGTTGCTTTGCAGTGGTGTGAATCGACAGGCCAAAGAAGATTTCGAATACAATGGCATCAAGTACAAAGCAGGTACAAACGTCATGGCAGCGTTGTACCAGATACAAAGAGACCCACGATATTTTTCGAACCCTCTAGAGTTTAATCCAGACAGGTGAGTTAACCTAATATTTAGTCTACTAACACTCTTTCGACCGCAAGCTTGTGTACCACGTTCCATGTATTACGAGAGGAAGTACACTACTCAGGGAATAGAATTTAAAATAAGTGAAACACAATTAGTGAATATATTATTTGAAAAGGGAGCACGTGGTGCACTTTACCGTTTGTAAGCAACGAAAGTCTTGCAGAGAAATTAAAATATTTTGGTTCTTCGAAGGAAAGGAGATTTGTTTTAAGCTCATTTCAGGTAATAGTTAATAATTGAAACTAAGAATGGTCTTTTAGCTGCTAGGTTCGGAAACAGAGGGCCTGAGAGTAGGGCTGTGATTCAATATCATTACTCGCTGTTGACGGCTAAATAGGCGGCTAAGTTGACAGCGACCATATTGAGTCTAGTTCCAATTGTGACTAACCCGGCACGAAAAATGCTTCTTGAAGAGAGCGTCGGAATGAAAAAATAAAACGAAAGGGAGAAATTCAAGCACATTCCGCCGTGCGTAGTAGGATGACCAGAGGAGCTGTAAACATCGTGATAAGAACACTTTTGGTAAAGAGTTTATTGCATCACACATTGTCACTTACTAGCGGCGGCCACATTGAGTATGTGGTCACTCTGGTACACACTGATTGACTTATTCGCAACTGCGGACAGATTCTTTGATAATGTCAAATCGATGTACGTACGCTGCTGTGTGGGCGGTTGTGCCGGATCGGTGTGGCATCCCAAGCGAAACGTCTCCAACACTAAACGCAGAAACCACTCCCTTTTCGGCGCCGACACACCCACTTTGAAATCAGCGACAACTGCCATAGGCTGGTAGTGTCATCGCAGCTAACCCTTGCAAAGTGAGTAGCTATGAAACTATCGACATCGCATTTAGACGTCGAAGAGACTGCATCAGGGAATGCAGCTCTTCGCCGCATTCTCCGATTCACGACACACGTCGTCCCGTCTGCCCTGCCGCTTACTTTCGGCTGCTCGGGCACGATGTTCGGTGGTCTTTGCCGCGCACCGCCGCCAATGGTACTCTCGTCCAAGTTCGCGTCGTTGCGCATCGTAAGGTAGTTGGTCTTCGGGAGTCCTAACCACGCGTGGCCTCCCCATGGCAAACTCATACTCAACAATACCCAATTAAGTTCTATACAGAGTCGCCACAGAGCCTAGACGATACCAAGCATTGTTTTCTCCTAGGCAGCCCGCGGCAGTTTTCAACATGCTGTTCGATAGGTTGTTTGCGTGATTCCAAAGAGTGTAAGCACTGTTGGCTTCCCTTTGCCGTGTGCTTGTCGCCTCTGTTTTACGGGGCTACTAGGCATTGTATATATGAGTGCATACGCCAGTATGACGCATTGATGATGACATTATTTGTGTGCGTGCACAAAACCATTATGGTACTCTAGCCATATGCGTCATTGATGATGATACTTTTTTGTGTGCGGACACGAACATTCGATGGTACCATACAGCTTCGCTGTAAAAAAACTTCAGCCACATCTTGCAATCCTGTAACACGCGAAGACGAAAGCCTGCTGCACATTTGGTAATGCAATAAGTTATATGATGGGAGTGCTCAGTCTTCTCGCAAGACATGACGCACCGCACTGTGAAGTGAACTTGTGACAAGCAGTTGTATGCGAGCGGTGGCCTCCTCTCTAAATAGCCATGTCGCATTGTCATGTTGCTGCTTTTCAGTTCAGCTTCTTGGGCTCGTTTTCGATCTTTAGCTGCGGCTTAGCGCGCTCGTATAGTGGGCTCAGACTCGTACCAAGGACGTTTCTCTTCGACTTTATGTTACATCTTCTCAGAAAGGGAAACCAGCACTCGCGGTCGAGCGCATTACTCCCGCCCCTTCACGCGCCTCACCTCGTTTCTCGCTTGGCGGACATCCTCGGCCGTAGCGTACTTCCGACAGGGATATGCAATGCTTTATTGATTGGTCAGATGCTTTTTTTTAGCCTGTTCTTTATTGAAACGTATGCTGTTCTTTGTATTGTATGGGTGATTTCAATAAATGTATGCTCTGTTTGTATGCTCAGTTGAGCGTTTGTAGCCTTTTCCTTAAAGTAGGTATGAGCGCTTGCATGTTTCCGTGCTTTCGGGGGTAGGAGTCATTGCTGGTGTTGATACTTTTTGTACCACTTGACCAGACTGCGGTTTTTTTGGGTACGAGCCATTGCATTGACCAAGGTAATTTTTGCTCTACACTCCGGTACTACATTCAGGTATGCAAACATGGCTGGCACCGGAATGAAAGTTCTACATCCGCCTGATACACAGCCGGCACATGGAATGTTATGTCAGAGCAATGAAAGAAACAAAAAGGACTGATAATTAAGATAAGAAGACAGTGGGACTTGGTCGAGTGCTTGCATCAACTGATTATTTTAGACACAGAACGATGCAAGAAGGAAACCAAATGCGTACGCATGCAGTGCTTGCGTCATAAACCCAACGTCATGTCAGGAAACTGGAATTCACTACCAAAGAGATACACTTACTTGTCACTATTACAGTCCGCGCTTTTTTTTTCATCGTGTGGTAAGCTTCCAACATTTCTCGTACCAACGTACCATCACTTCTGTCTGGCATATTTATTAACCTCGTAAAGCCCTGGTTAACATTTGAAAATGCTAACATGGGGCCCTATAACGTAAAACTATTCCAATATGTTTCTATTCCAATTTCCTGACGTCAAATTTGCGTAACCACCGACGCAAGCACCGGGCGGTCACCCATAGGGTTGTCTGAACAGACCAATCAAACGCTCTCCTCGTTCATAGGAGGTCCCTTTTGTTTGCGTGAAAAACGAATAACATTGCCTACACTGAGCGGCTTGTTGTATCTAATTGGCTGACAAGAGGCGAGGAGAACGCTCAAGTGGAGAGGGATTCACTAGGGCAGAGCCAGTGCACTGAAAACCGATAACCGGATGAAGAGGGTGGTGCAGGCTTCTGCGATTGGTCGGCTTTCCCTTAGTTAGCTTGTGGTGGCTGGTCGAAAATCGCGGCGGCATGCAACGGAAGCTTAAGAATGACACTAAAATTGACCCTCAGCAAAGAAGAGTTGGTAGAATGAGGTAGTAAACGCGTCGAAAGTGCTTAAAAACGTTACACGGTCACGCAAGAAGTTTTTTTATACGCAAATACACCCATGCTTTCCGGCAGGTGCAAGTAGCCAGCGTCTCAGCGATCGGCGGCAGCTATCTTTTATTCCTTTCGGAACGGGGCAGCCTGCGGCTATTCCGAAAAAAATTCAGTTTTGTTCGGCATATTAATGCATCTTTATCGCGTACACGTCACTTTGACGCGGTGAGTTCGTGCGGTTTTGTGACGTCGCGTGACAGGCAGGTGAAGTGGGTGCAGCCTGAAAACTTTTTACCAATAGCCGAGGGCTAATGGCGAAAAGGGGTCGAATCAGAAATAACTGTTTTTCTTTTTTCTGTCAAATCATGCATAATCAGTATGCACACATCATATCAGATGGGGAGGTATTGCGGTTTTTGTAACGTCGCGTGACAGACAGGTGAAATGGGGGATGGTCCAAAAAAGTTTTTGACCAATCACGGAGGGCTGATAGCAGAATTGGAATAGAAAAGTTTGGAATAGTTTTACGTTATAGCGCCCATGCTTTATGTCGACTATAACCAACACGTACCACAGCAAGTCTTATTCTACACAGCCACAATGATAGATCCAAGAGTGTTCAGATAACCATACTTTGCGTATACCAAGACCTTTGTTTCTCTCACTCTATTTGGTTGCTAGGTTTTTGAAGCCAGTCTATGTTTGCATGCATCTTTATCAAACGGAAACGAGTAGCGGGCACCACTCATGATGCGAACGTACCCTAAAGATATTGATAAAATAAATAAAACAGCACGAGAACAAACCGTCAAACAAACAAACAAGCAAACAAACAAACGAACGAATAAACAAGCAAACTAACTAACAAAGGGACATTAATAAAGAGTATCTAACGCTTGTAAATGCCGGGTTGCGGCTTCATAGCGCACATGTGCTTTTTATACCGCGCAGGTTTTCCCCTGAAAACGAGGCCTTGTTTACGAAAGCCGCATTCATGCCCTTTGGCGTCGGGCCTCGCAACTGCGTTGGAATGAGGCTGGCCTTGCTAAAAGTGAGGTACACTGTGGCGAAGATGGTGCTGAAGTACCGCATGGAACTAGGCCCTTCTCAGAAGGTGACGATCATTTCACACTTTACTAGAAGGAATGAGTCTGCCAACCTGACTGCTTTACCTTACTTTTATTATCTCAGTCAAGGGTCCTTATGGAACTTTGCGTTTGTACTTTTTGATTCATTTATCGCGTAAATAGCCGAGTTCAACGGAAATTGAATACATAGTGTCTATACTTGTACATTCTACTGACAGGGTGTGCACTGCATGGCGGGACTGAGGACGGGTGGTTCAAAGGAGTGACAGTACGCACAAAAAAAGCATGGCTCATCTTATGAATGCGCCAGTTCAAGCTGTTTATCTATAGTGCGTTTGCTGTGTGTGCTATTTGCCCCTTGGCTTCGCAAAGAGCAGCTTAACACAAACGGCAGAATCCTGTCGTTACTTATTTATTGATTTATTTACTTATTTGTTTATTTATCTATTTATCTATTTCTTTATTTCAATATACCGCTACCACACAAAGCACTCAATAAAGCACAAGAAGTCACGTACAGGCGGCCTCAGACGGGCACCTACCCATGCCCGGCCTTCCTGCCCGAAATCTTTCGGGACGCGCGCCCTCACAATGCGTGTCGCTACTGTAAGGATATAGCTGGCCTTGCTCACATGCTCTGGGGTTGCCCCCTGGCGCCGGGGGCCAGGACCACCAAGGAAGAGTGGGACCGAGCTCTACGCAGCTCGGACCTTGAAGCACAGCTCTGGGCTGCTCATCGGGCCCGCGACGCGGCGGAGGGGCTTGGCTTCTCTCTCCCGAAGTCGGAGCGGCCCCCTACGCACTAATCGCGCCCACCGATCGACCTCAAGAAAGATATTTGTCCATCCATCCATGCAATATACCTTACAGTCCTAATGGGGAGCATTGAGCAAGGGGGGCAACACTGCAAGACACATGTACACGTGAGTACAGCAAACATGAGTAGAAATCATCGTCACAAAACAGGGTTACAGATGAAGAATATTCGGTAGCGATCAAAACACCGGATAAATTTTACTACGTACATTGCTTGTGCACATAATCAAACATCGTGTAAGAAAAGGTGTAGTATAAAGCTTAAAAAAAACCAAAACAACAATATTTACGATGATTGTTAAATCGTAGAGATTTAACTATCATCGTTATAACTGCTAATATGATGTCACAATTGTAATAACGCCAGAAAGACTGAAGCCTCTTGAGTCCTATAGGGAAAAGGCAGCATGACACAAATACTATTTAGCAATGTTGACTCATTGAAGGACTCGAGGTTGCCGAACCATTCTCTTGGAGTGTTCTTGGAGCTCCTTATCATTCGCCTTTAAGAAGACTATGCGTAAGGAGCTGAACATTGCCAAAGATGCATAAGAACTGTTAAAGAAAGCTGCTGCTGAGTATGACGTCACGAATTTCGATTCCCTGTGGCAGGCCACCGCATTCCGATAGGAGCGGAGTGCGAAAACGAACGCACATGATTTAGGAGCGCACTCGAAAGCGCGAGCTTGTTAGAATGAATTCGGAGCCCTAACTGAGGTGTTGAGTTTTTGTTTTGTTTGTACTGCTTCATTAAATTGTTTTTTATGCCTATTCTGCTTTGTTCTAGGGAACCATGAAGCTGGGCCAGTATGCGATGACATCAACGCCCGCAATAGGGCCCTGGATTGTCCTACACAGTTTGGCGAATGAACGCTGAGACAGCTCATTCTTAAGTGGGTGTTTTAAATAGTGATGTAAGCATTCCTTCCCATGTGGAATTGTTCCTTTCTGTCCCTTGTCAAAACGAAGTATGTGGCTTTCTGATGCGCATAAGCATGTTCTCTAATAAACATTCCTGAGTGTTCTATATTTTTATTCAGTGCATGATTTGCCATATGGCAGGTTATAATTAAATAATAGTGCGCAAACTTTTATTAATGCTGTGCGTTGCGCTAAAATTTTGCGTGCTAATGGCCTGCGCCTAACGTAAATGTGCAGTCACAAAAAATTTGCCCTTACACATTGGAAAGGTTGAGCACTGAAGACCATTGGAAAAATTCAGACAAACCCGAGCAGGTTTAACAAAAAAAAATGTACAGTACTTTTATTACGATAAACATGAACAAAGGTAAAGGGCGCTCAGCGATCAGGGTTATCATTGAAACTAGTTAGGAAGCCAGGAAGTATAATCGGGATGAATCAGTGAACAGACAGAGAATTGAGTAAAGGGTATCGGAAAGGGAAGAGGCTTGTGGAAGCGATTATGTCATTCTGCTCATTTGGTTGCACCGTACCTGTAGGCGAGTGCCTCATCCTCTCCTCTAGCCATAAGGTGTGTCAGTGGTGTAATTGCATAATGTCGTCGATGCGGACAACGTCTGTTTCCATGGCATTAGTGGGAAAACATGGCTGCAAACTCGTCAACGATACCAGGAAGTCAATCATTCGATGGCAGATATGCTTTAACTTGTTGTTTGTGTGGAACTTGACTGCTTCGTGTTCTGCATTTCCTTCTAAATTTACTGCTGGTAGTTCTACTCAGAGTGTCGCAGTGTGTATGAAGGAAGTGGCCGAAAAGAAAAAAAAATATCGGTGCTTGGGCTCCGAGGTATCTGCATTACACAGTTGTGTTGTATTCCTAAAAGGTTAGCTAACGAAAGCGATCGTGTGAATGCACGGACGAAAATATTTTAAAGTAAATCTTGGTGATGTTCTCGCACGAAATGACTTGCAGGGTGTTTCACAGAAAACTTGAGGCTCACACATGGTGAATGTTTGGTGGGATATCAAATGTTGAAATCCCAGAAATGCCATCGTATTACATGTATCTCCTGTGTAACTAAACAAAAGGTTCGTAGGGAAATTGAGATTGGAAGCAATCAACACTGGGTAAAAAGTTTTTTAAAAAGTAACGGAGCCTTTGCCTGGAGCCAGCGTTTGGACAAGGGGACTCGCTCGTCTTCGTAAGGGCCTCTCAGTTGACAACATGATGAGTCCGTGGTATTTATTATTACCTTCTTTACAGCGATAGGTGCTATGTGCTTGCTCCCTAAGTCATTGTGATGTCCCCCGACGTTCGTCGCAGAAATAACAATGCGGTTTGAAACAAGTTTGTAAAGAAATAAATGAGCAGTGCCCCGGTTAGATTTGAAATCCGTTCCCACGGTGTGGTAGTGGGAGGTTTTTAGCGGTTGAAACGTCTGTCGATGCTGCAGTAGAGAAATATGGTCAAGTGTTCGACGAAAACTCGTCTGGCGAGGAAACATATTGGTGCCAAAAAAACGTGCACTCGCCAAGAATAAAAGCAAAATAAACAACAGACGTCTCGGGCCCCCTCAAGGCCTCCTACGGGTCCCTTGATCACAGTGAAGGTGCAGGCAAGGTCGCACGGCTATTTATGGGTGTGGCATCGCAGCGTTCGGATATATCTCGGGAAGATTACCCCGCGTCCTGTTTATCATGTGTTAGTTGATCGGATGTAAAATGATTCTAAAAGCAAACGGCAGATGATGGCTGCCGAGTCTAAGTCAGGGATGTGTATGGTTAGTTCGTGATTTTCCGCCAGGGCGTTCGCGGCTGTGTGGCCCTTGGCGACATCATTCATGTGTTGTTTGAAGCGCCGTTTAACATTTCCGCTCTCGCCGATGTACGACACGTCACACTCCTTGCATGGTATCTTGTATATCACTCCCGGGTGGTCCGTGTGTTTCAAAGGGTCTTTTGCTTGAACCAGCTGTTGGCCAAGTTTTCGGGAAGGCACGTGGGCGATTTGTGAGCACACCGTAGCCCTTACAAATTCTTGCACGGGTTTCACTTGTTCCCACTGTGTAGGGTATACCACCGCGCGCTTCACTGTTTCTTTCGCCGTTTCACGGCGGGGCTTAGCTTATTTGCGCTCCTGCGTTCTGGGCAGTTGTAGAGGGTAACCATTGTTCAACAGGTCCCTTTTCACAACCTGTAGCTCTTGCTTACGGTTTGTGGGACTGGAGCAGACGCGGAATGCCCAGGAAACGTGTACTGCTGCGACGGATCACTTTTGTCCAATTGGGTGCGCCGAGTCGAAGCTCAGGTACTTTCCCGTGTGCGTCGGCTTTCTGTACACGCTAGTCCTCAAGCCGCTCGAAGTCCTTTCTACGAGGAGATCCAGGAAAGGAATTCGCCCATTGTTTTCTTCTTCAGCCGTGAAGTGTATACTCGGCTTGAAGGGATTTAGGTGCTCGAGGAAATGTGTTGCGTGCCGGCGAGGGATAAGGCAGAAGCAATCGTCCATGTATCTTAGAAATAGCTTTGGTTGCGTCCCGAATGAAGATAAGGCGGCATTTTCCAGATCCCCTAGAGCAATATTGGCGCAAACGACGGACACGGAGGCTCCCATAGCTGTGCCAAATGCTTGTTTGTAGTACTCCTTGTTAAAGACGAAGTACGTATTTTCAAGGTAAAATTCTATAAGGTGGGTTGTGCGATTCGAATGGCGTGCGTTCGGGCAAAGAAGACTCAGCCTCGAGAATCTTCCTGCAGCCCTCGAACGCATAGTCAATAGCCACGCATGTAAACATTGACTTTATGTCAAAGGAGATCATGACTTCATCATCGTCAATGCAGGCGCTTCTTATTTGCTCAATGAGATCTTGGGAACGCGACCTTGCGGCAATCGGTGAAGCTGTCGCCGTTTCGGCCGGAGATTGCTGCGTACGCATTTGCGAATCTTTGCTTTAACGGATGCAAGGCGAAAGAGTTCCCGTCTATCTACGTATGATTTATAGACCTTTTCATTGGGCCATGAGGAAAGGGCGCGCGGCGAGCCTTTACTCCTCTATGCCTTGTGCGAAGTGGCATAGCGCTGCTTGAATGAGTTGCCGGTGTTTGCTGCGGAACGGTTTGCACATGTTTTTTATGCGATAGCGCTAAGCGACCCATGTCGCAGAAACTGTGGTGTCGGTGTCATTGCCTGTGAGCGAAAATTGGCGTGTATATTTATATATGTGTTTACGCCACTCCTTGGGATATGACATGAGGCAGGTGAGGGTTCTATTGCCACATCCACTACCTTATCACTAAAGTTACTCATACCATGTCTTTGATTCCTGGCAAAGTGATTCCTCGGAATTTTGAGAATGTCAGCTCACAAGCAAATTTTATGAAACGTAACACCGACAGTGCATGCCTTTTATGTTAAATCTTCTCAGAGTTAAAGATTAAAAGTTCGAAACAATAACAGAAACCTGAAAATTATAGAATTCTTTAGTGCGGCTGCACACTACCCCATGGATCGGCCCACGCAAGAGGCCACGTTTCTACCAGAAAACTAGCCTTCGTGCATAGTGGTCGCTACAAGCGTTTTCCAGTAAACAATATGCTTACATGAGCTGCAGTTGCCAGTAAGCCTGAGAAGCAGTCAGGGACCTCTGAATGCTATCGTGTTCCAATCCTAATGACAAAGCTTAAGTGTCCTCCAAGTTTTCAACTCATTTTAGTGAAATTCACACGACGTCAATTGACACGAGCTACGAGGAACAACTACTGTGGAGTATTTAGGTACAGCGGTTACTACAGTTTGAGGAAATTACTCGTGGTCGCTCAAACATGTCATGAACAGGCATCATCAGTCGCGGTGGGTGTGTTTTGTCAACTATTTTCCGCTTTACCGGTTTTCACTCGGCGAAAAAAACCGACGTCTATGTATTGTCAGCGTGAAGTGGTAAATCTTCTCACTATCCCATCGCGTGGTATAGTGAGAACTGAAATACTACTGAAATACAACTGAAATACAACTGAAATATACGAGCGCTCGTGTACGACCAACAAAATGCAGCCCCGAAACAACAACAGCCAATCGTTGTAAAACATTTGCCTTTGCCACTCGTATCGCTCTGACGCATTCCAAGTTTAGTAGACATGGAATCATTACGCTAGGTCTACGTTAGCCGCCTGTATGGTCGCTATGTTGAACAAGGCAGATGGCCTTGCTCAACACAGCGATCGCTGCGTTTGGTAAACCATCATGATAGTATAATATTTTTGTGATTCGAAATTCCATTTTTTCCTCTGTAATGGAGTAATATCTAAAGGTGATCTCATAAAAAGAATCCTACGGCTGTTTGTGAGAACACAATTTCGTTAGAACGGGTGAGTGCGTTGTAGACAATGGGACGAATAAGCCTGGAAAAAAAAAGCTAGTATGGTAAACAACATTGGTTTTCGCCCACTTCTGTAAGGAAAAAAATAAATCACAGGATAACGATTCAGTAAGAGCTCGCATGGTCAAGCCGCGTGCTTGGGCCATGCTCTATATGGAATAGATATGTAACCCGGCATCTACCAGGGCCACGATTGCTCTCGCAGTCTGCAGGCAGTCGTTCGACAACTGCGACTCACACCGTACAGCATGCTTTCATTACTAACCAAAACAATTTTATTCGTGGGCTGGAACCTCATCCAGCAAACGAGGTGGTCACGCAATACATCTACAGATAACAAAGCTCTTAAAGTGAACAGCGCAACTTATTCCGCAGCAGAACGGTACCCACGCTTTTAGAATCGTCATATGTTTCGTAACTAATCGTTTGCTGCTAAACCACACCTTAGAACTACAATGAGAATGCTGGAGTAAGATCACAGTCATGAAACGAATTTTCAGAAATGTACAACTGATCTCCGAGGCCGATTGCAGGCTCAAACACGTGCGCACACATCAATCGGTCTAGGTGATCCGTCCGCCTCAACGCCAGGGGAAACTATATCCATGGCGACGTCATAACTTCAGTACGTATCACAGAACCGTTTCCCCCTTAGAATACGCCATCGACATGTCATGCATAAATCGACCGCGCGAGCGCGAGAACGACTATGAAACACTGCCGCCGAGTGTATAGCACGGCACGCAGCACGGAGCGCTCACCCAAGCCAGCACGCTATCTGCGTATACATGGTGCAGCTGCCTACGGAAGATGGCGGCGCCCACGAGGAAGCGATCTCTAACCGGCACCGAACCAAAGAAGTTAAACGAAGCCAGCGGTAAGAAGCGACGACGACGACGACGACGACAACGACGACAACGACAACGACAACGACGACAACGACGACAACGACAACGACGACAACGACAACGACAACGACAACAACGACGACTACGACAACGACAACAACGACAACAACGACGACAACGACGACAACGACAACAACGACGACAACGACAACAACGACGACAACGACGACGACGACAACGACGACAACGACAACAACTACTACTACAACTACTACTACTACTACAACTACTACTACTACTACAACTACTACTACTACTACTACTACAACTACTACAACTACAACTACTACAACTACAACTACAACAACTACAACTACTACAACTACAACTACTACAACTACAACTACTACAACTACAACTACTACAACTACAACTACTACAACTACAACTACTACAACTACAACTACTACAACTACAACTACTACAACTACTACAACTACAACAACAACAGCTTTAAAAAATGATTACTTGCACGCATCCGCGCACATTTAGTCGAAGCCATACATGACAAAGTAGTGGAAGACTTATTGCGTATAATATTGCTGTGCCAGCTATCACGTCGCTAGTTGGCGTTATGAGTGAAACTGCAGTATTTTTTTTACTTGTAAGGTGGCGAATGAATGCTTGGAAACCATCACTCATTCAAAACCTGTTAGCCTTGTCCAAAGCAGAGTAGTTAAGTATTGTACCATGGGACAAAGGCAACCGCTGCGGGCTGTGGTGTTGCTCGTCGCGTGTTCATGATCGTACGCGCCGCGCTCGAAACCTCTCGCTCAAAAACTCTGGACAATCGCGCAGAAGCTTGCAAATAACGCTTTCCGTCTTCTGCAGCACCCAAGAAAGTAAACCAGGTGACAGCTGGTGCAGTACTTCAATTTGTCGTCGCTCGCTTCTTGAAGAGGTTGCGCGTTCGGCTTTCGGCAGCGGCAAATTGTCCTTTCTTCTAGTTTTTTTTTTTGCTCTCATGAACGATACATTTTGATAAAGAGGCCATGTAAATTTCTTTTCGCTATCCCGGGTTAATTTATCTGCAGGCATCATTGTCAGTAGCAAACAAAAAAACTGCTTCCCTTTCTGGGATAATAAAGTAATGCTTAACAATGCTTATAATAATAATAATAGTGCTTAATATAATGCTACACCTAGCCATGGGAGTGAGGGCCAGCGCCACTCACGAGGTGGGCGGCTGAGATGGAAAGTCTTCGATACAGAATATCTCGCATGTCAGCCACCTGCGTCACGTAGTACTGGAAGCTAGGAGCAAGAAACTGGCCAATAAACACTCGTACGCTATGTCAAGGCATCAAGGATGCCGCAGTCGAGTGCTTCGCTATGCAATCAGTGAGCAGAAGGAAAGTCTCGTACATTAATTGTGCAGTCACTTCATCGGCTGCGCCACTATTCTTGCGCTGCCAGCAGCATGACCCTTCCAGTGTCGTTAACTTTTTTTTTTCGGACTGCATAATTTCTAGGCAGGCTTGGCGGCGAGAATTGGGCCGTTGGCGCCACGACGAAAAGCGTGTTAGACGTACCTGCCCTGCGGGGCGAACTACTGGCGACTCTCATTACGACATCCATTTCCTCGTTTTTGCGCGCAACGTTCTCTGGCGTGTCCGAATGTCGCTCTGGTAATGGCAGCAAGAAACAAAAATAAACAAACATAAATGAGCAAGCTCAGCCATCATCATCTAAGCAGCCAACACACGTACTTGACAGGTGTAGCACGAGACAAGATTAATTGTCATCACGAGGTTGACTCTAACCGTGTTTACCTTCAGACAGAGACGAATCCCATGTTACTAATGGTTTTTGGCGGGGATTTATCCACAAGGTTGCGAAAACACCTGCACGCCAAGCATCACGTGAGCGAGAGGCAATTTTCTTTTCTTCTTGACGTTCTGTGAATGTCCGTTTGTGTGCAAAGTTACTCGCATATACTGCACGCCGAGGTTTCGCACCCGTAGTGCAAACTCTCCGAACGTCATCAGCGCATCTGGCGGCGCCACCCGCAGTAGTTGACTTGCGTCATAAATGCACCTTACGCCACCGTCCGCAGCAGCGTGTCGCCGCACTGCATTGGTTTATACTTTTCGGATCAAGTTTCATAACATTGATAAGGACACAGGGCTGCGCGGAGATGAGCAAGTGGCACAACTTCTTACGCATACTGAGACAACTCCCAGACGAGTTTCTGAGTGATTTAAGAAAAAAAAACTCTTAACACTCCATCTGTTCTCAAGGCACCCTCGACTGTGTTTTCTTTCCATATAGCACTCAATCTGTAACATCTGCAAAAAGATTTAATAGACACAAAGCAAAACTCCAAATGCAATTGTCTGATGAAAGACGACAAATAGACTGCGATTTTTTTTTGTAAATAAATGCGAAATTTACACTCCACACGAAAATGTGGGAGAGAGAGAGAGAGAGAGAAAGCAAGGGTAGGGAAGGCAGGGAGGTCAACCAGAACAGCATCCGGTTTGCTACCCTACACTGGGGGTGGGGGAAAGGGGAATAGAAAGATGAAGAAAGGGAGAGAGTTAGCACTGAGTACATGTGGGAGGGACACCTTACACAATGACACTATAAGCGGTCTCTTAAGCCCGTGCACTTTAAGTACCGCACTAGTGCACGAATCGCTTTTCGAGCCAGTGACGGTTGTGGCCACGGTCCGAGTATCTTTGACTCGGTGAATGGTCTCGAGTCTAGTCTGTGTAAAGTTGCCCGCAGAGGGAGGCGGTGGACATCGTAGCGAGGGCAGGTACACAATACGTGCTCGATGGACTCCTCGCACCCACAGGAGTCGCACATCGGGCTCTCGGCCATTCGCATACGGTAGGAGTATGCGTTCGTGAACGCCACTCCCAACCACAAGCGACACAACAAGGTTGCTTCGCCGCGGGAAAGGCTAGGTGGCAGTTGTAGCCGTAGCGTGGGGTCCAGTTGACGTAATCTGCAATTGAAGCCACTTGATGTCCAGAGATCTTGGGACTTCTTGCGCGCAAGTAGGCGAAGTTCTCTGGCAGCGTCCGACCTCGCCAAAGGTGTTGGACGCGTCTTTGTATCTTCGTGGGCACACTGGGCAGCCTTGTCAGCTAGGTTGTTGCCGACGATGCCACAGTGAGCAGGAATCCACTGAAATACAATGTGGTGTCCTCTTTCCAGAGCATGGTGGTGCAGTTCCCTGATTTCAGATGTCATTTGCTCGTAAGTTCTGTGACGTAACGCGGACTTGATGCTATGAAGGGCTGCCTTGGAATCACAAAATACGACCCACTTCTCTGTTGGCTCTTCGGTGATGTACATCATAGCGGCATGGAGAGCTGCAAGTTCTGCCGATGTAGATGTAGTCGTGTGCGACAGTTTGAATTTAACTGTAACGTTCTTGGCTGGAACGACGAATGCGGCAGTTGAGCTGGTAGGTGAGGTTGAACCATCGGTATATATGTGTATGCGGTCATGATACGTCTGGTGCAGTAATAGGAGTGTAAGTTGCTTCAGAGCCGGCGATGGATGATTGGACTTTTTTGTAATTCCAGGAATATCAAAATTCACTTGAGGCTGTCGCAGGCACCACAGGGGGGAGGAAGGCTTCGCCGCCGGTGTAAAACTTGCTGGTATGTACTCTTGATGAGCGTTAATCATTCGTGAAAAGGTCGCTTGAGGTCTCTCGGCTGGTAGGGAGGCCAAATGGTGGTCGGGGATCCTTGACAGATGGCGAATGTGCGCTCTGAGAGAGTCGACAGCTACATGTGTCTGGATTGTATGGTCTCCTGCGATGGCAATTGTTGCTGCTGTTGACGTGCACCGAGGCAGCCCCAAACACGTGCGTAGGGCTTGACCTTGTATGCTCTCCAAGGTGCGAAAGTTCGTCTTGCATGCATTGGACAACACTGGTAGGCTGTAACGTAGGAGTCCGAGAAACAGAACCCTGTACAGCTGCAACATAGAATGGACTGGTGTACCCCAGTTTTTCCCGCATAGAAATTTGAAGACTTGAGCAATGGCGACTAGCTTCTTCTTCAGATAGACGCAGTGAGGGCTCCACGAGAGGTTGCGGTCAATGATGACGCCCAGAAACCGATGTGTCTTAACATAGAATACAGCTTGACCATTGATGGTAACAGGATACGATGACATTTGTTTCCGCGTAAAACCAAGTAATGCGCACTTCTCAGTAGACACACTGAGGCCTTGTTCTCGGAGATAAGAAGCCGTCATGGTTGCCGCCCGCTGAAGCCTGGCTCTTAGCTGAGGGCGAGTCACCGCAGAGGCCCAGATGCAAATGTCGTCGGCGTATATTGAGACATGTACTGTCTGCGGTAGGTAATCCGCTAGTCCTACCAGGACGAGGTTGAACAAAATAGGGCTCAACACTCCACCTTGCGGCACACCACGGCAGATGTAATGGTCTGAAGTTGGGCCGTCTTCGGTCTGTAAGAAAAAACGCCTTTCAGTCAAATAGTCTTGAAGCCATTGATACATCCGGCCACCAACTCCAACAGCCTCAAGTGAGTTTAGTATGGCCTCATGGGTGACGTTATCATAGGCTCCTTTTATATCCAGAAAAAGTGCCGCAGACAGGCGCTTGAGGCTTTTTTGATTTTGGACCCATGTTACGATGTCAATGACGTTGTCTATGGACGTGCGACCCCGACGGAAGCCTGTCATGGCGTTCGGATAGATGTTGAATCGTTCTAGGTACCATTCCAATCGGGCAAGAATCATTCTTTCCATCACTTTGCCGACGCAGCTCGAAAGCGCAATCGGACGATATGATGAGATCTCAAGCGGTGACTTTCCAGGTTTCAGAATGGGGATCAAGCGGCTCGATTTCCATTGTTTAGGAACGGCGCCGTTCTGCCAAGACTCATTGTAGTAGTTGAGAAGCTCATCACGTGCCTCATGTCCAAGGTGGCATAGGGCAGCATACGTGATGCCATCAGGTCCTGGTGACGAAGAACGCCTGCAAGTCACCAACGCAGCATCGAGCTCTTCGAGTGAAAATAGCACGTTGATTTCTGGTACACGTGCCTCAGGGATGTCATTCAATGCTGCGTCAGTAATGATGGCCACGGACCCAGCAATCCGTGCGCAGAACTCTTCAGCCAATTGAAGTTCCGAGCGAAGTTGGTAGAGGGCCAGAGCAGCGAAGGGCTTCCTTTGATGCGGAGATGAGCGAAGACCCCTAACCGTTCTCCATATGTGCGAGAGCGATTTTCGGGGATCAAGCGACTGACAGAATGTTTTCCATCGCTTATCTTCCAATTTATCCATGCGACGCTGGATTTTCTTTTGTATGCGCCGTGAAGCCCTCAGATCCAAGACGGACTTCGTGCGCCGATACCTCCTCTCCGCCTGTCGGCGTGTCGCACGCAGCCTATCCAGTTCCACGTCCAAGTCTGTTCGCCTTGTTGACCTTGTAAGCGAGCACATGGACGTTTTCAATGCCTCTGCGATTGTTTCTTCGAAAGTGTGTGAGAGGCCTTCCCGACAAGTGTCATCCATATCCTTCTTAAATTTTGTCCAATCAACTGTACGCAACACAGTAGAGGAGCGTTGGTCAATTCCTCTAATCGTTATGTATGTTGGAATATGGTCGCTTCCATGTGTTTCTACGTCTGTAAACCATTGGACGCTCGAGGCAAAGCGCCGTGACACCAAAGTCAAGTCCAAGCAGCTACTGTAGGTCGTGCCTCGCAGAAATGTAGGGCTGCCGTCATTTACACAGCACAAATCATGGTCGGCAGCAAAGGAGGCAAGGCTCCTGCCTTTGGAGTCCATTTTAGTGCTTCCCCATAGCTGGTGATGCGCGTTGAAGTCACCTGTGATAACCCAGGGACCATTGTTCATTAGTAATATTTTCTTGAGTCGTTCGCCGTCAAAGTGACCCGCTGGGGATATGTAGGCACCAATTAGTGTAAATGACACATTCTTCTTTTGGACATTTAGGCAGACATATTGGTTGTCGTCATGAGGCTCTATTGCGTTAGCGACATATGTGAAGTCCGTGCGGATGTAGATGATCACTTTCGTGCTCGCACCGCGTGTGGACGAGACGAAAGATTCATAACCGGACAGTCTGAGTGGAGTTGATGTATTTGGTTCGCAAATGACCAGTATGGGGAAGCGATTTGTGAAAATGAATTGGCGAAAGTCTGATATACGGGTCCTTAGACCCCTGGCATTCCATTGAAAGATCGACGCACTTTTAAGTTCAGTGCGGAAGGGGACTATTGGTCGAGCCATGGTGCTTAAACGATGCTAGCAAGCACTGGATTTAGTGCATCCAGTATTTGCAGAGCGCTTCGAGCTGCTGGTGTTTGCAGCTTGTTCAGTATAATGCGCATTGTATTAATTAGCGATTGCAGCATATCAGCCACCTGCCTGTCTTGGTCGCACACATCGCCGACAGTAGACGTCGGGGGTTGTCCAGCGAAAGTTTGCTGTGATTCTGTTGGTGAATGTTGTCGTTTTGGTAGAGCCGGCCAAGATTCGGCAGATGTGGCCTTCTCAGTGGACTTGCTCTTCGCGGTCCTTTCCACATTGTCTGGCCTAGGCGGTGGAGGAGGAGGTGGTGTTGTAGGAAGTGGCATGCGCCTTCCTTGAGAAGCCTGTCTTGAGGAGCGCCGGTGACGTGAACGTCGCTTCCTGATTTTTTCGGCGGCTTCGCGATGAGATGAATGATCTCTCGCCATCTCTTTCAAGATGGCCATTTCCTTCTTAATATGTGGGCACTTCTTCGATGAAGCTTCATGCGATCCTCCGCAGTTTGAACACTTCACCACAGTCGCGCCACATTTATCTGCAGTGTGGGGCTCTCCGCAGCGGGGGCATGCTGCCTGATTTTCGCAGACGCTGCTCACGTGTCCCAGTTTCATGCATTTGCGGCACTGGAGAGGTTTCGCAATGAAAGGCCGCACTGCATGTCTGAAGTGTCCAACCTTGACATGCGAGGGTATATGTTTGCCCTTGAATGCTATTTTCACGCAGCGTGAACTGCCTAGCCGCTTAACATCAACGATGACCTCATCATTGGCTGGCTTGATAAGAATCGGCAAGTCGTTATTAAGGATTGCGACGTCTACGTCGTAGATAACGCCGGTGACTACGTCAGATCCCAGAGGGATGTAAGAGCGCACCTGAATGCCATCGAGGTCCGTTACGCTGCGTAGAGTGGTCAAAGCAGCCGCATGCTGGACATCGACCGCCAGAAGATTTTTTCGGGTGTTCACTCGAATGTCCGATATTTCATTTGGCACCAAGGCTTCCAGTGACATCGACACAGATTGCCTGTTAAGTAGCTTCATGTTGACGTTGGGAAGCAGGGGCACAAAGATGATGGTATTGGCGTCCGGCCTCTGTGTCTGTCTCACTGTTTCCGTGCTTGACGATGAGGACGTCCTGGTGTTCCGTCGCTTCGCTCTGCGGCTCTGTACAAGCTGGAAGTCGTCATCGGAAGTGTCCTCACTGCTGAGAGAGTAGACATGGGTGTCCTCGCTGTCGGTGTCGCTCTGCTGACCGATCCGCTTCCTGGAGGCGGCCGCCGCTGACGCCGCCGTCGCCGGCAGACGTGCGGGGTCGTCCACTTCCATTGCGACTGAGCAGGGAGCGAGGACCAGCGGATGAACTTAGGTTTTCACAGAAATAACCCGGAGCTAGAAAGAACAGCGCTGTATCAAAAGACACTTACATATAGTCCGCGATGTGAATATTGGCCACATGGGTCATATATTACTTGGCATGCCGCATTACGTTTGCACGATAAAGCTTAGACGTGGTGACCTTGTAAACAAAGAAAGAAAGAAAGAAAGAAAGAAAGAAAGAAAGAAAGAAAGAAAGAAAGAAAGAAAGAAAGAGACAAACAAAAAGCTGATTTTCTATGGCTTTACACTCTCGTTCATGCGATAAGAACTGTTGGCGATGAGTTACGAGAATCAATCGGTGTGCCCAAGACCAACTTGTTTCAAATAAAAATTGTTTAACAGCATAACAAGCTCATATGGAACGTTACAAAATACCGTTTCCGTGTGTTCATTATGCGCAAAGCATAGAGTCAGATACATAATTACGACCTCGGAAAGCAATGTTGTACGTTTGAAGGCCGAGCTGTTTGCGTTTATTTAGTAGAAACGTTGCGCGCGAACGTTCTTCACACACGGTGTTAACCGTTATTTTGTTATTCCTTAAAACAGTTCAAAAGCATCTCCACTAAAGATATAGTATGCCGGAGAGAACTGTGGTTGAATTCACAAAGCTTTTCGATAGTAAGTGATTTTTGCCATTGGCTGCTCGCCCCCTTCACTATCAATACGTCCATCATCAGGATTGGCGGCAATTTGCTCTTACGAACAATTCTAACACAACACCTTTTGTGAATACGGACCAGTGGTGACATGCGCTCAACTGATGTATGTAGAAGCTACAGTGGTCTTCATTGTGAGTGGTGGAGCCACTGGAATACATAACGAAGTTGATAAACATTCGCATTACGCCTGCAAGGCTCAGTGGACTCTTCCGCTGCCCCGATCCAGTCGACGAGCCATTTGACAGCCGCAAGCGCATACCGACAATCAAACTCAGCGGCCTGCGAACACAAAATGGCCACCTTTGCCGCATCCTGAAGTTGTGCTAATCATATCGTGCGCGTCCATGTGATTGTTGCGTTAGCACAGGACCAAATACAGCCCTGCAGATATGGCGGACCTGATCCTGTGAGTTTGCCTATATCAATACAGCGAGCTCGTCATTTCATCACTCGGCCGCCAAGCCTGAGTACTCCCAAATGCGCAAACCTGTCCGCGCAGAGCTTCCCCCGCATTACTTTGTTGGCTGAATCTTTCTCAGCGCAGCAGTGTGAGTTTTTTGTGAGAAAGCGTAAGTGAGGTAACTGAACACACACGAATGCAGGTGAGTACGCACTCCGACTTTGTCTTCTTTCTTATATTTGCCCCCCCTTCCGACTCAGGCAGTCAGCCGGGTGCGAACAAGGTTAACCTTCCCTTGCTTACCTTCTCACTCGCTCAATCTCGACCGCAGGAGACCAGACAAAAAATCCCCAAACCAAAATGTTCTGGAACCTAAGCGAGGCGAGCGTTTCTTAGATATATTATTCACAAAAGGACATGAAATAGTTCAGTCAGAACTGGTAGTAGAATATCAGCAACTATGAGGCTTATTTATGTGAGCTAAATTTAGACAATGTGAAGGAACATTCTAAAAATCATCTATCTACAATTACGAAAGAGCTGACATGACAGAAATTAATTCAGAACAACGTAGTTACTATGTTGTGTTTGAAACAGTCGCAGAAACTTGCGGCGTTACATAGCTCTGGTCGCGCTCTAACGAAGAATTTTTCGAGCTTCGTGGCCGCTTTCTTCCATCTTGGATATTAACACCGAAAAAGAAGGTCAACCATACCTTAATGTGTCGTTAAAAAGGTTGTTAAAACGAAAGCAGATAGCTTATGGAGTGGTAAGACAAAAGCAATTTATTAATGGTGATGAAAGTACTAACAAACGAGGTAAAATCGGCACTGAGACAGACGAGGAAAGCGTTTTGTTATTAATTTCAGAAAAAAAAAATCAGCTAGAATACAAAAGAACCGTGGAAGTATATAAAAAATAATAAAAAAGAAAACATATCTATTCCACCTCTTCTGGGATCTCGAACTGAAGTCAGTGACGGTGCAGATAAAGCTGAGTATATTTGCATATTTTGCAATCTATGTTTTGCCTCAATATTTTAACCTTCTGGCTGATTCTCAGTTTCACGTACGCAATGAAGGAAGCTGTCTATTGAGGCACATACTCCGGCACGCATTCACAGTTGTACATACTCCTTCAAATAAAAGACGGGAGCGGGGATCAGTGGGAGAGGGTGCTCTCTAGCAACGACCCGAAAGTCCAGCATGGACAAGTAAGGCACGCTCACCGAGTAGCCACGCCCTCGGTGGTGCCCTGGAATAGGGGCGTCGACCTTGCGCAGAAGACGGCCTACTACATCTACCACCGCTAATTTCTAACCAATTAGAGCAAATAAAGTTTTTCTTCCTCCTCCTCCTCCAAGTTGTTTATTCTGAAACATGCCCAGTGGCACACATCCCCAGTAGCACAGTAACCAGCAGCGGTGGAGCCAAGCCTTCGGCGATTGCAGCTTCATCCTCAGAGAATACCTTTATTTTTTTAACTTGAATGACATAGCGATGATACTGGAGAGGTTGAACGTTCCTAAGACTTGCGGCCCTGATGGTTTACTGAACGCTCTTCTTCGGGAATGCTCACGTTCAATATCTCCGTTGTTGAAAATAATACTTGAAAAATTGCTGGCAAACAGTTATCCTCCATCCTCCTTCCTCATTAATGGAAAGTTGCTTCAGTAGTTCCAATATATCAATCCGGCCCTCCAAACACGGTGTCAAACTACCACCCTATTTCACTTACTTCCGTTTCCTGCAAACTTGTCGAACATATTTTGGATTCATATATTATAAAATATCTTGATGCTCACGGATTCTTAAAGCTTTACCAGCACGGATTGCAAAAAAAGGTTGTCGTGAGTCCCTAAAATGATAGAATTCGCCCATGACACTGCCGCAGCCATAGTTAACAGCACTACTGTCGACTGCATATTTTTCTCGATTTTCGTAAGGCTTTCGATACTGCTCCACGTGGTTTGTTTATACAGAACAGCACCCTTATAGCATTGATTATCGCATATTTGTCTGGGTTGGGGATCATCTGGATGAGAGACGCCAATTTGTAATTGTGCATGGAACTCAATCCAGCGTCATCGATGTGACGTCAGGCGTCCCTCAAGGGTTCGGTCCTAGGTCCTGTTCATTTTTTACTATACAATAATGGTATCGATGAAAATATAGTGCCCCACATGAGAATCTTTGCAGATGATTGTATCCTGCATAAAAATATAGCATTTAATACTAACCGTGATGCGCTTCAAGATGACCTTGACACTATTACGACTGGTGCGCAAAATGGGAAATGGAGTTTACTTGGATAAAACCGCGTGCATGGCGTTGTCAAGGAAGCATACAAAGCTGGTATCGACATACGCAATTAATAATACTTGTCTGAAAATAGCGCCAGAATATTATAAGTATTTCGGTGTCTATTTCACGTCATCGCTCTGCTGGCCTAGCCATGCAGATTATACAATTGGGAAGGCCTGCAATTCCTTAGGACTCCTCGGTCGAAATACACGTTCCTTTCCGCAAGCTACCCGCAAGCGCCTTTACAAAATTGATGTACGGTCAGTACTGGAGTGTGCTAGTACGGTATGGGGTGAGCCAACCACAACTGATACAGAAAAGAACTTGATAAAGTTCAGACTTTGGCGGCTCGATACGTACTTGGGAAATCATTTACACATCCTAACTTGAGTGCAACAATAGCTAAGAAAATTCTAGCTTGGTCTTCATCAGACCACCGCAGAACCAAGCTAAAGCTCAAGCTTTTCCATAATATACACTATTCCTACATTGGCATTCCACGAGAAACATATGCCTTCAAACAATATTACGTATTTGCCGCCTTAACTGTGGACAAAGGAAACGTGAATAGAAATGCAGGACCGCAGCATACCGAATCACTTTCTTTTTCTTCCTGAAAACCATTCGCGAATAGAACCGTTTGCCGGCTGCTATTACGTCTATCTTATCAAATGAATTGTTCCATTCCGCTTTGACCCTGGTTACGTCATTTCATCGTTAGATTCGAAGCTGTTATCTGTGAGTAGCTGTCATGCTTCATGTGTTCCATAGTGTACCCAATTTGCGCGGACTTTTGCGAAATGTTCTTTCATGAAATACCCGTTGCAAGTTATGTAGTACCTGCATGTCTGTGTTTACGAGTGTACTGTGTTTACGTTTTCGTTTGCTTTAAAACACACTTTTGGGTTTTAAAACACACTTGTGCATTGCATCGATGTAAGCTGTCCTTTTGGGCTATTTTGTTGACGACAATGTTGTTTTTCCTTCTAAGGTCATTTTTTTTGTTCTGTTGCCGTATCCAGCACTTATGCGTCATGCTATATGTATCACCGCCACCACCACTGCCACGCCAAAGCACGACGCACTCGTGAAGGCCATGTGCACTTAGGGTCTGTTGTACGTTCACGTTGCCCCATTTCCATGCTGCAGCGTAACAGACGGTGCAGCATTATTCAGGCATTGAACTATACGCGTCTGCGGAATTCACCTCACAGAGGCACGTCACTTTGGTAGAGGAGGCATATTGGCTAACGGGGGGAAGAGTCTTCTTCGCTCGGTTTTCCCTCTCGCCACCAGAAGCAATAAAAACCGCGGTAGCCGCAGCGCTCCTGCTTTTCGCCCACGTGGATTCGACCATGACAGCCACGGCCATTCTGTTGATCCTCTTGGCCTTGCTGCTGGCGGCGCTTCTCATGTGAGTCAAGGGCACCCTGATGGGGGCGGGGCACCGTCGGCAGCGGCGCATGCAGGTCGCATAGGCGAGAACTAAGCTAGGCGCTTGTAGTATTGTCATCCAAAACAATAACACGTGCATGTACAGCCAGATTACGAGAGTAGTTTAGCTGCATGGTACGGTGAAAAAAAAGAATATACTCGTTCACGCCGTTTTCGGTACAGCTGTATTAGCTGTATGGCTGTATTAGCGTTTCAATGGAGCACATCCAATTGAGTGCTGTAGCCGTTTCGATTGCCGTATTCATCCCAGCCGCTGGAAATGAATTACCGGTCTACTTCGCGCTCTCTCGCACTCTCTCTTGTCGTTCCCGAGAAAAAGACACAGCTGCGTAGTTCTGTAGAGTGTTGTGGTTGTCACACAAACAGTGGGCGGAAGAATAAGAGAATGAGGGATGAACGCATTGGCGGATGGAGACGTTCGGTTTTACTGTCTGATTGTGGCGAGGCTAAGCATAAAGTAGGGCTTGAAATAGCTTGAAAGCGATGTTTTATTGTGGTATCTACGCTTTTTCACTCTGAAAGCTAACAATAACCGTATCGTAATTCAAAGCCACACAAAGAAAACTCACAGTGATTACAATGACACAGCTTCTGCGCATAAGTCTTAATCTGTTGCCGTATGTCTAGGTACCGCTTTTATCATGTAACGTCACGGTGGTTCTGCAGAATGGCGCAGCACTCGAGGCACATGATGAAACAGATAAAGTATGTGTGCGACCACAAGGCGCGAGACGCGAAAACACGGTGCGTCTTCATTATCTGAAGTTGCGCCGCCTGCCACTTTATCCTACGGACAGACAATAGAGAGATATAGCTGTGCGGGTTTACCGGCCAGCTGTCCCAGCTGGCGAGCGATGACGGCCGCGTAGAGCCCCACCAAAGGAAGGTTTTAGGTCCCTCGCTCGGTCCAGCGGAGTAAACAGCGGGGCGCTTTGCTGCGGCACCCGTCGAATAAGGTTGGGGTCAATGTGAAAAGATCGGTACGCTCGCTTAAGCATCTCGATTGCGGTCACCCGCTTCAAATCGTCGTCAAACGGCATGGTTGCCGAAACCTCTCGCATGATACAGAGGTTCTCTTCAGTGGCAAAACACCTTTGAGCCATTTCCGCCTGGGGGGAGCCGGCGCCGCGTTTGAAGACGACGCCGATGACGTGACACTGTTTGTGCGGGTGGTCGCCATGCTTGTTTCGCAAAAACGCTGCTCCGCTGCGCGCGCTATGTCGGGGAGAGGATATACCAGCGAGCGAGTGGCCCGCTCTGTAAAAACGCTGGCCGCTCCACCGTATACGGCACCTTCGGAGTGGCGTCTCAGCTCGCCCCCTGGCCCGCGAACTCGCTGAGCTATAACTCTGTTATAACACACGCGTACAGGGCGAACTGTAAGGCACACTCCCGTAGTGCTGTCTAGTAAAATTATTCGAGCTTATTCTAGTGCAGCGATTGCGGTGCAACCATAAGAATCATGGGTAATACATGAACTTGTCTGATCTTCGTTCTCATGGCTTCCGACGTTCTTGGGGTGGTACTTACAAGGCTTGGTCCTTCTAAACTTGCAACAGTAATATTTTATGTATGCCATAAAAGCAAAATTAGTAAGAATGTTTGCGTTGGTAACATAATTTTTTGTCGAACATGGTAAATTTGCGCACTCGCAATGTTTCTGCAAACAACAACAACTACGACAAACCGTAGACGCCGTCACTCCCGCGCAGGCCTAGCGGACGCATTTGCAGATAATGCCGACACTAACGCCAGATTTTCGCCGAAAAAAATTTATAGAAAACTTTATGGAAAACTCCTTAAGAGGAAGCTTTAGCTCGGATGGTCCTATCAAAATGCATGTAAAAGGTGAATTCGTTTTTCTCGGCAAGACACTGCACTAAATTAGACGAAGTCTACTGCATTGAAAAGAAAAACTTAAAATCTAGAGAGTGTTGCTTTCAAATTTTCGATTTAGATTGTCAATGCTTTATTAAATATTGGCAAAAATAGTCAAAGTTTCAGAAAACTATCACGTACACAACTCTGTAACTCAGCAATTAAAAACAATAACCCAATTCTGTGAACTTAATTTAATGGTACATCTAAAGCGGACAAAGTTGATATGTTACACATGAATGTCAAAGAATTTAGTAATATGGAAATGCAGCTTTTGCGGAACCCTTGTACACAGCGGAATAAATTTTCGTAAGATATAAACTGACATATCAAATGCGTCCGCTTTGAATGATCTAATGGATGCCGTTTACAGAACTCGATATCTGTTTTTGATGCAGAGCTATTAATTTATAAACTTCGTGCATCTATTTTTTCAAACTTTCAAAATTTTGATTTTTTTTTCATAAAATTTATGCCCTAAATAGAAATTCCGCTGCCAACTGTCACTATAATTTAACTTCCTCTCTCAAATACAACTATTTCATTAAAATCGGTTCAGGGGTTATTTCAGAAAAGCGGTTTTGCGTTTTACATGTATTTGAATAGGTCGCGTCGGAGTTGGGCCCGAGCTAAAGCTTCCTCTTAAGTTCCTCATGCTGCGCCGTTTTCTCTTATATTGCTCGTTTCGCATGACTACTCTTACATCCAAGCAGGAGTCCGTCACCAAAGACACCATGCTGTAAATGCCTCACCTAACGCCCATGCTTGTATTATTTCGCGCTAGCAGTGGCGCAATCATCGGTCACAATTCCCAAAGACTAAGCATCGAAAAGTCTGAAACAGCCTCAACGCTACAACGAAGCTTAGATTCGCTGATCTAATCAATACTTGTGCAGAGTAACATTGCTTCGCACAGCCGTGGTGTATATATACTCGACATACCTGTGGCTCGCGCACACGCCCTCCCTCTCATGAAGGCTCACGTGCAGCTTGCACCAGAACCGGATGTTTGTGCGCCTTGTGAAAGAAATGGAGTTAGTATGGCCTCAATGTAGCTCGTGTCACAACCAAGAATATATTCGCGAAAGAAGAGAGAAAAAAAAAAGCTAGCCTACAGGAACTACGTATGAGGTAACGTGGAAAAAGTTTTCCGAGGGTGTACTCGTAGATGTGCTGGAGAGCAACACCAAAGCGGTGAAGCACCTAAACGTGGTGATTATGAAAGTGTAGAAATAGGATGACAATTTGAACAGCGCCTTTCGAAATGATCTTCATAAAAAAAAACACAAAACAAGAAAAGACGTGAAGCATTCTGCTGTTTGCTTGCTGGCCAGCGCCGTTTGAGATCACGCAATGCCCTATCTCGTCGTTCAACGTGATTATGCAAGAAACTATGCGCTGTGTCTCATACGCGTGCGTGTAGGTGGCGCCAGGGGAAAGTTGACGGACGGCATGAGTCACTCAACGCGAGCTTAGGACATGCCTATTTGTTGGGTTCTACATGCATTTGTACTGAGTGAGCGTAAGCGTACACACGGATAGTGACGTCATGTTACACAATCGTGCGTACCTATGGCCATGCCGTGTGGTGTCTTAAAACGACGACGGCATTTCCACACCGATGATAAAACGTTAAAGCCAGCTCTACCTGGGTCGACCACGAAGGCGGTAAAGCGTTGCACAGTTTTCTACGTAGCGTTAGCCACTATGTGGAAAGCACTGGGCAATGCTGGCCGATCCCGGAGGTGGTGCAGTCTGACACATATCAAAGAGCTGGCTGTCACAAGGACCGAACACCAGAAACTGGTGCGTGAAGTACGCGCCAAACGTCTGAAAGAGCTGGTCATCTTTGGCACAAAAGGCGTATGCATTCCATCGTGACTTCCAAAAAAAAAAACAAGAAAAGCGCGGTCCTGGCCTAGCGGTTTGATTATCGGGCTGTTTCGCTTGAAGGCATAGGTGCGGTTCCAGCTTCTGTCGTCAATTTCTCGTTATTATGGGAGGTCCGAGGTATGGCGAGAGCGGAAATAGCAACCTGCCTTAGCTACTCACCGACCTCCCGCAAGGTGCCTGGAACGAGGCAAACACTGCTTCACATTAAAAAAATGTCGCAGTTTGACTGTCTTAAGTAAAATAAGAGTTAAATACCGTAAGCCAAGACACCGGTGCGGGTGTCGTCTATCCTCTCCTTTATGTTGGTACACTTTGGTGGCAGAGCACGCCTCGACCGTAACCACAAGGCTCGACACATATAAGGAATATCTTTCTCCGGACAGCTGTCGCCTGTCCACCTGTGCTTCAAGTTGTGCGGAGATCTAGTTTTGGTCTGATTGTCCTTTGTATAATTAAAAATTAAGAAGCTTTTATGTGATAAATTGGTGCTGCAATAACAAACTTATCCGTAAACTGGAAGTCGTCGCTACCATCACTTGTTGCCGTGTGTGCATGTGTAGGTTTGTGAATGAGAACTACGTAGGAATGCGTGATTTTATGTTACCTTCGTCATCCGGAGTAGCACACTGGGCGCTTGGTCAGGCTAGCATCTCCAGTGTTCGTGAAAGAATTTTCCTGTTTTTCTCTCTAAGGGAAGCGGATAGGTGATATAAAAGGTCGCCTGTGCTGCTTCCACCAATTTGAGCCAATACACTAGAAACAGTAAAGCTCCCCCTTACACAAAATAGTGAATAGTGGTTGACGCGTCGGTTACAGCAAAGTGTGAACTTGAAAGCATTCTTAACGGGCGCAGAGTTGGGTATGTCTGTGGTAAATTGCGATGTATAACAATGTATGATATCGTAGTCGTGCTTCTTATGCTCTGTGTTGTTCTTAACTATTCGTTCAGAGCTTCCCAAAATGTGAGTACACACACGACTTCTGCACGAAAGAACCAAGACAGTGAGGTGCTTTATTTGTCTTCGGACACCATATAAACATACATTGACCCCTCCGTCGTGATAGCTTATCTTGATTGTGACTTTATATTGTTTTTTTTTTGTAGTGCAGAAATACGTAAAGAAGCCGGGGCATTTACCGCCTCAGTCTCTCCACGGCTGTTCACTAATTACAGAACCGAACAGTTGGTCAGCGCAAAACTATGGACAATCCACGAGAAGCACACTGGTTTTCTCCGTTGACATTCGCTTATAATTGTCATTGGGTTCAAAAAGAAAATATCTGGACGTGGGTACTTGGGAACAGAGCTGGAAAACTGTACAAGACCAGACTGATACTGCGTTCTTTTTTCTGGTCGTCGTCTGTTTCTCGCGTTGTCTCGAAGAATTCGCGTAAACATGTATGAACGAGCTCAGTTTAGAACTGTTCTACAATTTATGTTCCATTTGTATTCTTCTCAGATGGCGTCGGTGGCACTTCTCGTATTTCAAGAGGATCGGAATTCCCGGGCCTAAGCCCAACATAATTTGGGGAAATCTCAAGGAATACCACTCAATGGTAACTTGTCTATTCCTGAAATTTCAGTAGTGCGACGAACTTATAAGTTTGATCCATCCTATCAGATGGCGAGTTCGAATTAAGAAGTTGAGCGAGAGTTCAGTACATGTACATTTATATATCAAAGAAAGAGAAAGTGTTTCAAAACAAATAAAACAGGGATCACTTCAGTTTCACACTCAGTGGCTACAGCACGACATTGTGTGCAGGGAAATGTTCTATTGCAGGGAGTGACCAATACAGTCGACCGCAACGAAACCCTCTTTCCCTCCTCCATCACATATTCACACACGCACGCACTCACCCGCGCACATGTGCACACACGCGCACACACACACATGACAACGGACGACGACGAAGATAGGACTGAATGAAGCCCTAAGAGCACTTTCGGAACTAACAGTAAATATGGAACGACGAAATAAATCCGCATTAAGGATATGCCGTCACTCACTTGTTTGCAGAACTTATCCGTTTTTTTTTCTTCCCAGTAGCTGTTCCTAATTCATTATTGCATTCATATTCCAACAGGAGATCTACAAAGTGATGGGCAAATGGCTTGACCAATACGGGGATATTTTTGGGTAAGTTTCTGAGGAAGCTATTCTCGAACAGTGGGTTTCGCACTATACGGGAGGCAGCTTTGCAATGCTTAGGCAAATGGCAGGATGTCAAAGCAGTTCGTGCATGCAATTTTAAGGAAGCCAATGCAATTTCACTGTGCAGGTTCTACAATGGTGATGCCCCTTTTGTCGTGACCAGAGACATAAACTTCATAGAGTACATCTTTGTGCGCAACTTTCAGAACTTCGTTGATCGAGGCGTGAGTATTTGTTAAGGTGGTTTTACGCTTTCCAGATGCAGTTGCCCTTTAGTCCACGTGGCCTGTCACTAAATATTCATATTTTGTGCTGCAGCTAATGAGTGGTACCATGATGAATAGTTTGGAAGAGTTTTAAATGTGATGCCTTGTTCTATATATTAAATCCTGTGACAGAATACCTTTGGCTCCGTGCCTGATTGTTGACACTGTATCGCTCCTGTATTTGCCCCGTAAAAACTTTACTTTTGTAGCACATGTGAGGCTGTTGGCGTCACTTGCAGCTACAGATTCATAAACGCATAATTTACAGACATTACTGCAGATTCATCGCAATAGCATGTAAACTACTTCGAACTTAAATCGCACCTTAGGCAGTGCCGATGATATGGGCAAACCGCCTAAAGTTCTCGCTTTAAAACAAGAATGTAAAGGACTGCACCTATAGTAACCATCATCATTCTTCCAATTCCAATACATAGCCTGTTGCCTTTAAATTTCAACGCAGCACTAAGATTGGGAATGTGTTTCTTATAGTGGTGTTGGTTGGAAGGCTATTACTCGATTGACTTGAGTGCTTTCTACGTGTTATCTCCCAATCCGAAAATATCTAAGCAGCTGAACGGAAGAGCAGACCATGGTTTTCGTGCATACTAGACTGAAGGGTTTTGATAGCAGGATTGCTAGGACGCTTAGAGTACCGCCACGAGTTTTCTCTTTCCTCTTTTTTCAGCTTACTATGATGACTGACCAAATGCACCCCCAGTTGAAGAAGTCCCTCATGCACGTCGGTGGGCTTCCATGGAAAAGTATTAGGACAGCTGTGGCCTACGGTCTAAGTGCCAGCAAGCTGAAACAGGTGAAAATCCAACTCGTGCTGAATGCTTCTCTTTTATTGTTTGTTTCAAAACAGCATTCGCAGTAGCCTTAGCTACGTCTGGACTATCTACGACGTCATGACAAAGCAAACAAACATGTTCTGAAATTCTCTTGTGGATACTGCTATTAGATAGACTTGAGATGGTAGACAGATCAATTAAAAGAGAGACAAGGAAGTTATCCATGGGTTTTCGGGGCCCCAGATATAACAGAAAGAACGACGATTACAGCCACATTCAGTTTTCTACCGAGCAATAAAAATGAATGAAGAGAGTGGAAGTCATTATGAAGCAATAAATGGGGAGGACAGCAGGTTTTAAGCGACTTGTTTCATGAAAGAAAAAAACACGATTCTGTGTTGCGTGCATTATGAACTTCTATGCAGAAATTCCTCGAAAATTTGACTGTGTAGCACCGTGGGACGCTAGACAAAAAAAAAAGTCAGTAGAAAGGCTAATGTGCAGGTTGAGAGCAAGCACTATTGTTGATCATGTCTCTGCTTTCGAGCTCCCACGATGCATGACAGCAAGTCTTTCATAGTGATTTAGGAGCTATACTGACTTGCGGTAGTGCATCCATCAACAAAGAAAGAACACGTATATTCCCACTGGATGACGCGCATAGTTCAACAGGAAAACGAATAGTTATAGAATTCAGGAAATTTATTCGCTAGCTCGTTAATGAACCGAATATTGCCAGCCATGTGGATCGGCAACTGAAAGTACGTTCAATAGGCTTTGGGTTATGCGCACCTATTCGAGAAATTTTGATGGTCCCCGAGTGGGCCTAGCCAGGTGGCGTAGAGTTTACTTACGTCTATAGTGGACAAAATAAAGTTGTTTCACTCACTCACTCACTCACTCACTCACTCACTCACTCACTCACTCACTCACTCACTCACTCACTCACTCACTCACTCACTCACTCACTCACTCACTCACTCACTCACTCACTCACTCACTCACTCACTCACTCACTCACTCACTCACTCACTCACTCACTCACTCACTCACTCACTCACACCCGCCGTGGTTGCTCAGTGGCTATGGTGTTGGGCTGCTGAGCACGAGGTCGCGGGATCGAATCCCGGCCACGGCGGCCGCATTTCGATGGAGGCGAAATGCGAAAACACCCGTGTGCTTAGATTTAGGTGCACGTTAAAGAACCCCAGGTGGTCAAAATTTCCGGAGTCCTCCACTACGGCGTGCCTCATAATCAGAAAGTGGTTTTGGCACGTAAAACCCCAAATATTATTATTATTACTATTATCACTCACTCACTCACTCACTCACTCAGGACATCCATGGCGTAGTCTCAATATGAGAGGAATAGATTGGTGGCAATTCACAGCAGGTTAATTACGGCTTAAATGGCGAATGTTGTATTTACGTTGAAAAAAAAAGAGAATAATAGAATGTTTGGATGATGAAGTTTCAGCAGAAGGCTAACATACTCGTAAAGTGGTCCTTAACAAACAAAAAGGTCGCTCTGGATCATAAGAAGTGCCTTATGTGGATCATTGCGGCCCTTATCGAAACAGGAGGCTGTATTTCGCTGATGACGTACGGTTTGAGTGCGCTCGATGAGAGTAGTATGTTGCGAATGCACATTCAGTGAAAGTCTTGTGGGGTGATATTAATTTGTAAAGCATAAAACGCAAGATGATAGTTTAAGCCAATCAACAACATTTGAAGAAGTCAAAGCGTGTTGGAGGTTAGGGAAGCACGTTATATACGGCTAGCCAAGTAGAGATATGTAAGTTGCCGCTTGCCGTTCGCCTCCTTTTATCGAGGCAAGACAAAGTACAGTACCCGAGACGGTGCCTTATGTTAAATTGTGCAACGCGAATCCATTTGAAGCATTATGAAACACGTGTATGCCATCCTCGATATCAGTAAATGCATCGCCTATTCCCACCTTCAAAATCCTTTAGATGGTGCCACACCTCCAAGAAGACGCGGATATCTTCATTAAGTCTCTCCAAAAACACGCGGACACTAGAGAAGAGGTGCACATGCTTCGCAAGTTTGAGGAACTGTCCATGGACTACGTAGCCCGAGGATCGTTCGGCATCGACGAACGCTTTCAAGGGAAGCCTGACCATCCACTCATTGCCGTCGCCAAGGCTACCCTAAGGGGTACAATGAAGGGTCCTTTTCACATGATTGCGCGTGAGTAACTTATAATTTTACATAAGTATTAACTGTTATTAAATTTAGTATTTCCTACCCTCGTCAAATTGCATTTTAGCGACCAAAGCCATAAATGTCGACTAGTAAAGAAACAATGTGCTGTAGGAAGTCCAAAACTAAAAGCCATCCGGGGGGTTTCCTAAAAAATGCATCATTCCATGGGCACTGTAACTGTAATGAGTGTCACCGTTCCCCTGAATGAATAGGAAGAAGCCATCATCTCTCCCGACAGGCATAGTCGACTATCGACGCGTATCGTCCTCTGGCAAGATGTAAGCAAACAAATTTCGTTGATTGCGCATCGACGTAGACACGATGCATGATATCTATATCGCACAGTAGATATTTCCCACTGAGTGACTTGAATCCGCGAGACCATTCTCTTGACAGGCAGTTTCTTTCCCCCTTTTTCTCCCCTTTAGAATGCACGACGGCGTTCGGTCTACTCATGGAGCCGTTCTACTGGGTTGCGCTTCTTCTTGGTGAATATACGTTCGAGAACTTTAACGAACAAACAGCCAAGGTCATTCAGCTGAGAAAAAGTGACCCCTCGGTGAGTGCAGTTTTTTGCATCCGTCAAATAAAAATGCGTACTGAATGTCGAAGTAATAATGCTGCATGTACGTACTGTTACACACTATTGCACACGATTGATGGATACACGATTGGAAACGTCGAGCGATTTGACGTTCGTGTACGACATGGCCAGTTTACCGTGTTCGTTCGTTTTTGAAATCGTAAATAATTCTTTGCCTGCATATTTATCATCTAATATCAAAAATAAACCACCAACATCAATGAAAAGTTCGGACAGGATGATCTATGACTGGTGATTTATCGGATTCTTGGCGCCAATTACTGCATAAAACGACGGCACGTGAGAAGTCTGCAACGTTACCGTTGAGGAAAGGCTTATTACTCACACACTATATATATATATATATATATATATATATATATACCCACGTAGCTGGACAGAACCAACATCATCTGTGCCGTCGCTTGGAGATACTTAGGTTATCTTTCTCCGTACATAATTACATAATTAGTCCTAATTAATTAACCAAGTTCTCAAATATAATTTGATGAAAAGTGTGAATGATACATTTGCAGAGCAGCATGAAAAACTCCTGGTGCAGCTTTTTTTTCGCAATAAGTGCTACATAAAAGTGTTTTTGCGGGCATCAAAAAAGCCCGCGAATACACGAGAAGTTATGCAGCACGTATGGAGCAACAGAAAGCTGTATAGAGGTTTTCATGTTGCTCTGCAATGTTCTAATTGACAACTTTCGTGTAAATATAATGTTTCAGACGTTGATCGTTTACTTAGGACTAATTACCAAATTAGGCAGGATGAACAAAGTAATTTGAGTATCTTCAAGTGACGGCAAACATTACCTTGGTTCTGTTCAGTTACTTAGAAGTCGCATATATATATGTATATATATATATATGTATATATATAAATATATATATATATATATATGTATATATATATGTATACGTATATATATATATGTATGTGTATATGTATATATATATGTATATGTATATATGTATATGTATATATATATATATATATATATATATATATATATATATATATATATATATATCCATGCGACGTCTTCTGACGTATCTGAATCGCGGCTGCTAAGCGACCGCAGTAAACGTGTTCTGTTGCCTTGTGGGGGAGTGCCCTATTTTTCATTTTTGTATCCTGCTGCAGGCTCGAAAAGCTGACATCTTGCAAAATCTCCTCGACGCGGAGTACACTGAGGCTGAAGAGGAGCGTGGCAATAACAAAGTTTCAACTGGTAACTTTCCAGATTCGTTTCGTTCTGACAGTTGCTCCACTTTTGTGTGTGTGTGTGTGTGTGTGTGTGTGTGTGTGTGTGTGTGTGCGTGCGTGCGCGTGCGTGCGCGTGCGTGTGCGTGCGTGTGCGTGCGTGCGTGCGTGCGTGCGTGCGTGCGTGCGTGTGTGTGTGTGTGTGTGTGTGTGTGTGTGTGTGTGTGTGTGTGTGTGTGTGTGTGTGTGTGTGTGTGTGTGTGTGTGTGTGTGTGTGTGTGTGTGTGTGTGTGTGTGTGTGTGTGTGTGTGTGTGTGTGTGTGTGTGTGTGTGTGTGCAGCTGCAGGGAACGTGCCACACAAACACTAGACAAGCATGCGAGGACATGTGCCCCGTTCATGCCGGGCTGTGCGTGGCACTCTATTCACGTTCACCGTAGGAGGGAGAGGACTGCCATCCATTGCCGGTCCTCTTCCCCATCTGTGACATGCGCGCAACATGCGCGGAACATGTTTGCGCATGACTGCCCAGCGTGTCTGAGGCACTTGCCCAGCACAGTATAGAAAGCACGCGAGGGAATGTGCCAAGGATGCGGCTATCACAGTAAAATAACTTATAGCAATACAAATAGAGGAAAACGTTTGCTTCAAGTCAGAAGTCACCCGCCGTGGTTGCTTAGTGGCTGTAGTGACGGGCTGCTAAACACGATGTAGCGGAATCGAATTCCGGCCACGGCGGCCGCATTTCGATGGGGGCGTAATGGTAAAACACCCGTGTACTTAGACTTAGGTGCACGTTAAAGAACCCCAACCCAATAAAGAAAGGCGTCAGGTAGGGAGATACGATCTCTCCAGTGCTATTCACAGCGTGTTTACAGGAGGTATTCTGAGACCTGGATTGGGAAGAATTAAGGATGAGAGTTAATGAAAAATACCTTAGTAACTTGCGATTCGCTGATGATATTGGCTTGCTTAGTAACTCAGGGGACCGATTGCAATGCTTGGTCACTGACCTGGATAGGCGTAGCAGAAGGGTGTGTCTAAAAAATTAATCTGCAGAAAACTAAAGTAATGTTTAACAGCCTCAGAAGAGAACAGCAGTTTACGATAGGTAGCGAGGCACTGGAAGTGGTAAGGGAATACATCTAGTTAGGGCAGGTAGTGACCGCGGATCCGGATCATGAGACTGAAATAATCAGAAGAATAAGAATTGGCTGGGGTGCGTTTGGCAGGAATTCTCAGATCACGAACAGCAGGTTGCCATTATCCCTCAAAAGAAGTGTACAACTGCTGTGTCTTACCAGTACTCACGTACGGGGCAGAAACCTGGAGGCTTACGAAAAAGGTTCTACTTCAATTGAGGACGGCGCAACGAGGTATGGAAAGAAGAATGATGGGTGTAACATTAACGGATAAGAAAAGAGCAGATTGGGTGAGGGAACAAAGGCCAGTTAATGACCTCTTAGTTGAAATCGAGAAAAAGAAATGGGCATGGGCAGGACATTTAATGAAGAGGGAAGATAACCGATGGTGATTAAGGGTTACGGACTGGATTCCAAGGGAAGGGAAGCGTAGCAAGGGGCGGCAGAAAGTTAGGTGGACAGATGAGATTAATAAATTTGCACGGACGACATGGTCAGAATTAACACATGACCGGGGTAGTTGAAGTATGGGAGAGGCCTTTGCCTTGCAGTGGGCGTAACCAAGCTGATGATGATGATAAAGAACCCCAGGTGGTCCAAATTTCCGAAGTCTTCCACTACGGCATGCCTCACAATCAGATCGTGGTTTCGGCAAATAAAACCCTATATTTTAATTAATTTAAGTTAGAAGTCGCAAACAAAGAGGCGGTTTGTAAGTGGTGGATAATACAATCTCCCACAACTGCTCAGCGTGAATGCTAGCCGAACATGAAAAGTCGGCGTGACATTTGTGCTTCTCGGAATGACATTACTGGAACACGTAATTGCAGACGACTATGGTTGAAAGAAATGCACTTGTTCACTCGCCAAAGCAAAATTTAGTGCGACTGCTAATATTTCGCACTGAAGACTACCCAGCATGTACGAGAACCATTACATTACGTATAACTTCAGTAATAGTTCGTTTCAGAAAAGGAGCAATAATATGCGTGCCATTAACGAGAAGCGCAAATTTACAGTAACAAGAAATAAAACATACTCCTTTATTCCACCGAAAACTTTTTTTTTGGTACAGAAAAGAATTTAGAAAACAAGCCGACAGATTTCCAAAATCACAACCCATACACTAGCAACGCATTTTTTGAGATATTGAAGGACGCGACGCCAGACCCTTATATAGTCTCAAAGCATGTTCCCGCCAAGAAGGCCTTTTCGGTGCATGTGCAACGTTTTCGCCGCCCTCGTGCTGCACACTCCTCAACGTCCTCTGTGCGCCGTGTCACAGCTACTGCGCAATCGCAGTTAAATGCGCAACCGCCGGATGCTCTATAATTTCCAATCATACACACAGAAATACACTTTCACACAATTCATTGTAAGCGTGTGTAGTCGCCTGCTCATGTGTAAAAAGTTTCAGGGAGAAATATCGATTCGCTTCCATACAGCAACCATCATAAAATTTGACTGCTGTTAGGAACGTATGAGAAAATCCAGTGACACTTTGAAATTTTTTCTTGGTGCTCTCATTAGTCCTGCTATTTTAGAAAATGAAGTTTTCAAAATTTATTTTTCTGTATTTATTGCCTAGTTTATCTTATTTCCTGTTGTATTGCCTATTATTGCTTAAAATTTATTTAATCTATTTCAAAAATTCAATAAAATTCTGATTTCAGAACCACATTATTATTGTGAGGCATGCACGCCGTAGCGGGGGACTTTTGATTAATTTTCACCACGTGGGGTTCTTTAACGTGAAGGGTACACGGCGGCTCTTGCATTTACCCACCATCGAAATGCGGCCGCCACGACCGGGATTCGATCCCGTGCCCTCGGGCTTAGCAGCCCTAGACCAAAGTCACGTCACTACGGCGGGTAAGAGCATATTTCGAGAGTTGTACAATTTATTCCTAGAGAAGTTAACATGTTCCGGGGACAATCATACGTGCAGCTAATCGAATCAGCTAATCGAGAAAAATTATTCTCTCACAAAGAAAGTACATCTATATACGACAAGTAATCTTCAACCCCGCGTCATTCTTAACCGGGCACATATACCGACTGCGGCGTGGAAAGGAAACCAACAGAAGCACGCTTTATCTAACGCAAACATCATGAGATATCCTCCCCAGTTGACAGACTCCCTTACTATAGCAGTATTAAAACAGCCTCAAACCAGCCTAACCCTCTAACTACAAGACTGGCAAAAACAAGAAATCACTCAGCCAGCTTCCCCACCCTCCACAACACGTAAAGCCGCTGTCACAAGACGCCAAGCTAAAACACATTCACATTGTCTACTGACACAAAGCACCCTCCGCAGTACATAACCGGAAAGCATGGCTCGCCCATATGCTCATTAGGCTGGGGATATCACTATACATCCCGTACACTCTGGGATTGCCCGGACACTTAACGCACACTTTAATCTGCACATAGGACCTTAGAGACCCCACACTCTTTGAGTAGCTTACTAACCTCAGACCAGGGGTGTGGTCGCATTAAAAGAGCTTACCACGACTATTCTCTTGGGCTCACCGTACCAGAAGTGAGCCAAGCCCAATCAATAGTCGACTCCAGCAACGTCGCGCCTAGTAGATGAGGCCGAAATTTAATATGCTTGTGTGTATATATATATATATATATATATATATATATATATATATATATATATATATAATCTCCACCACTTTGAAATAGCTTCACTGCAAAATCAACTCTTCTTGTGTTGGCTCAGCTGCCACTTCGTCCATCCTCAAGCGAGCTTTCAGCTACAGCGTAAAATAGTGCTCCACATGAATGGTTGCAGGAATATCTACGCCGTTCTGGATTTATCGGGGAAGACTACGAGCCAGCCACTAAACAACCGTAGCTGCATAGCCCTTTTCTGGGTGCAGGGTCAAGTGGTTCGAAATTCTTTGTGTGTTTGTGGGATCGTTGAATATAACATTTTTATCACCCAGCACATTTCAGCGCACTTGGACTAGCATGCCATCTGATCAGCCATGCTAACATTTCGAATGAAAGAGAAAGATGTCAAATAGACGCATGCCCGATCTGCTACCTGGCACGCAAGGAAGGGGATATAAGGACGAAGAGAGCGAGAGCGCGGGGGAGAGAAACATTAGTTGTGCGTACGTTTTAAGGTGTGCACCATGTCTATATAAACAGCCTCACAGACCTGTCGTATTGAGGTGCTGCAGTAATGCTGTCGCTCCTTTGTGCACCAGCTACGTGCCCGGCCATGATACTCTCGAACTGTCATCTACATACACTTTATCCTTTCTTAACGCTAGAAGTGTCATCAATAGTTTCCCCCTCTGATGCGTTATTGTTGTCGGCTCCGGTTTCGAGGGACATTTACAAAGGCGTTCCGATTCCTCTTAGAAATAGGTAACATGCTTATGTGTCACTTTTGCAGAAGCAAATAAACTGTTCGACACCTTTTTTGCCTGCATAACTGGTGTGAATGACTATCGCGGACCTCTGCGGAGAGCATGACAGTGGCTGGGCGCGATGTCATTTGCGGCAAACGCATCGAGCTTTTCACTAACATTTGAGCAGTGATTTGAAGTACGTTCGCGTTCCTAAGCTATTCAACCGGGCCACATTAATATACTCGCAAATGCATACAGTCTCACTCAGACATAAAAAGAACCCTGTATGAAGCAAATTATTCTGTATTGACCGATACTGGTGTAAAATGACTCCCTCATAACAAACTGGACATTGGACATACCAGACACGGGACGTTTGCTGCTAGCTTCCTTGTGCCACGTTAATCGCGCGAAGGCAGCGGTCAGGACAGCTACGTTAATTTTTTTGGTCATGCTGTTTATTTGGCACTTACTACAGTGGTTGTGCTACTGCGGCGCGGTGCCGACATTGAGGGAGTGGACTGCAGCGACGCTACACAATGTCGCAGATCGAGGTCACTATTCTTAATGATTCCGAGAAACAGTTTAATGAATGTGCAAGAATTACCTTGTTTGGCTTGGAGAATTACGCTGTTTTGTTTGGTCAATAAACCAAATTACTTTGGTTTATTGACAAGTGGCCTGCTCCTGAGCTTACGTACAGCGCCACTTCTGTGGTTAAAAGAACGTTACACGTCAGCTGCTATGGCCACGAGCGACGTTGGCTAACGCTCCCAGAACTAAGATGGTACACAAACAACAAAGAAAGTGGACCGAGGAATGGCCGCCGCGGTAGCTTAATTAATAATGCACCGCAAGCACAATGCCAAGGATGCGGGTACGGCTTCCACCTACGACTCGTTGATGCTTCGCCTATTTGAATTTCCCTTTTCTCTAATTTTTGCATTTCGTTTAAACACAACACATCATTTCCATCTTACGTATTTACGGTTTCGAAGTTATATATGTTAAACATTTTTCTTGCTCTCTTCCAGGAAGTATTAGGAGCAGAGCTCTAACCGCTGAAGAAATCATAACCACAGCTACCATACTTTTCATCGCCGGGTAAGAACCAAAATCACGTTAATTGCGGCACAATTAACGGTTCCTGAAACTATATCTTTTTTGCCAAGTGGAAAATATAGCTGAAATACGCTTTCTTAGGGCACAGCTGAACCTTAAATTTATGTATACCACGAAATGCCACGACGGATGCTTGAGCCGGATTCGAATGGGCATCTGTTCATCGCCGGTAACTATTGACTGGTCGAACAAGGAATGTCTGAGGTGAAATTATTTCGACAAGAGTATTTTGTCTTCGTCTGGACAACGTAGGGATGAAAAAACAAACAGAAAAGCATCTTTACTTACAAGGGGGCGCTGTCAATCCGGTGGGCTTAGTTTGCACCAAAAAATTGACGAACGATAAGAGAGCATTTGGAGAGTTATAAAGTGAGTGACCACCGGAAAATAAAGAAATAAAACATAAAAGAGGGGTGGGTAAACAGTGAAAGAGATGAATAACCTAAAGGCAGGGACGTTAACCAGAACTGGACCTGGTTGGCTATCCCTGCACTTGGTAAGGGGAAAGGGAAAGAATAGGTTGATGTCACGTGTGTTGATGTCACTTTGGTTAAATCAAAATCATTTCTATGCAAATTTGTCTGAAGTGTACATAAAGTTCGCGAAGGTACATGCGGTACATGAAGATTGTTGCCCTTTCAATTCCACCTTCTACTTCTTGGAACAACTGGCACAATAATCCCTATTTCGGCCCCCTTGCTGTTACAGCTAACCGCCTTCTAGCTTTTTTTAACAAATCGACTTCGCTTAGATTACTTTACGAGCCCCCTAATTGTGGTAGTGGGTTAGGGTGAGCTATGCAAACGCTATCAAATGAAGCAATTTTCAAAGAAAGCAATCACCTGACACGGCTAAAGAACCCCAGGCGGTCAAAATTAATCCAGAGTTCCTCACTACGGCATGCCTCATAATCAAGTCGTGGTTTTGGCACGTGAAATCCCAGACTTATATTTTTTGATGAACTTTTAGTAATGACTTGATGAAGCCAAGTTCTCTTGTCAAAACAGTGGTGCACGAGACATCCCTTGTTCAACCAGTGTTGATCCCACCCTAGCCATATTCCGGTGTATCTCTTTTTGTTTGGATTTGAATGCTGGTACAATATGTGTCACTAACTTACGTCACTTGAAAAAACGCAGGTTTGAAACTACAGCAACAGCCCTAAGCTACATAGTGTATGCCCTCGCTAAGCATCCGGAAGTACAAGAAAAGCTTCGGCGAGAAGTCTTCGATGCGGTTGGTACCAATGTAAGTAACGCTGGTACTAGGAAGGGAACCAGACAGCTATTGTGATCTTTTTAATCCTCAGATGATATTCCATCATATAGATATAGATGGAAAATATTGTGTTTTTGTTGGATCAAAACAGATAATGGTGATATCTGAGCCTGGACCCGTATAGAGGGTGAAAAACTAACGTTACGTTCTAAACACAAACGCCTACGCATACACAGGAAAAACACACATGTACACACTTTCAATATTCATGAAGAGTTATTGCTCCATGCCAGCAAGTTGAGGAAAGATAATGCTCTTTACGTCACATGAGTAATGGAGACTTCTGATGCTTCACCTGGTCAATGGTTCGTGCCAAATTTTGCACGCAGGATATTTCGATGCTAGATTTAGCTCTCACCTTAGCATGGTAAAATTTAATGAATGCGCAGGACCATGCGTTAAAGCGTAGGGGCTTTCAGCTGTGTCTTGAGGGAGAACTTTTGGACATAGTAAACCAGCATATCTTTCTTGGTGTCGTACTGCAGAGGCAACTATCTTGAATTTCTGACGTTATAAAGCACCTGAAGAACAAGTCAGCTCAGTCATAACCGTTCTTTGTCCCGTTGCAGGCAAGGCATGGGGTAGATCACTTTCATAATTGCGAAATGCACAGAACCAACTTATAAAGCAGTGCATGACCTCTCCTGCTCATCTGAGGAATGGCTTGAATGTTTCATAGCTAGAAGCTTTTCAGAATGCTTAGGTGATGAAATGAAGCGTTTCACGAAGTCTCGTCTGGTCAGGAAGTAATGGGACAATAGGAAGTAAAACAGAACGCCGACCAGAATAGTGTTGTCTAAAAAATTCTTAAACGCTTCGGCTTCCACACTGAAGCCATGTTCACTGAGCTGAGAGGCATAAAACCTCCAGCTTAAATCCTCGTCAATAATCACTTGAGGTGTCTTGCATATGTCCATGGGAGGTTGTCATCGTTTGGATTAGGCGTGTGTGTGGTTGTTAGAATAGTAAGATATTCCAGACACTGCCGTTTTGTACAGTTCTTTTCTTGGACAATGACTGAAGCTTGGCTTGAGTTGAAATCATGTTGCTGGGTTTCTGTGGGTTCTGCGAGCGTACTGGAAGTGACGGTTTTCTTTCTCAAATCGCTCATATGCTCCTTCAGGCGACGCTCAAAATTGCCACTTTCACCAATGTAGACATGATTACAGTTCGGGCATGGTATCTTATATACAACGCCAGAAAACCTTTATTTTCTTCCTCTTGAGCGTTTACAAACTCGTGACGTAACTTGCGGTTGGTAACATACGCGACACGTGGCAAAACTTCACTGTTGCCGGGAACATACGTACTCGTCAAGCTTTGGCACTTAAAACACGCTCTTAAAACGCTTTCTGCGCAAAATTTAGGGGTAGGTAAAGAAATCGTCCCTTTAAAAATGCAGTTGATCTTTCTGTTTCCTACACGAGCAAAGAAATTGAGGTGTCCATTCAATGCAACACTTCATTTGAGCATTGAGTATCTCTAAATAGCCCATGTTACGAGTCGCAACAAATGATTGAGCACCTTAACAGAGAGAGTATAAGAGTGGGCTTGGGGAGGAAGCTTAATAGGCAGAAGATAATGGTTAATAGCCGGGCAACGAAACAATAGTTCAGGATCAGCAGTCAGCCTCTAGAGTCTGTCACGGAGTACGTTTACCTAGGTCAATTACTCACAGCCGACCCTTATTATGAGAAGGAAATTTAGAGAAACATAAAAATGGGTTGGAGCGCATTCGGCAGACATATTAGATCCTGACTGGAAGCTTGCCATTATCATTAAAAAGAAGGATGTCCAATCAATGTATTCTACCGGCGCTGACATGGGGCAGAAACTTGGAGACGGACAAAGCAGCTGAAAAACAAGTTGAAGACAGCGCAAGGAACGATGGAACGAAGAATGTTAGGCAAAACGTTAAGAGACAGGAAGGGAGCGCTGTGGGCCAGAGAGCAAACAGGGATAGCCGATATTATCATTGACATTAAGAGAAAGAAATAGAGCTGGGCAGGTCACGTAATGCGTAGGTTAGATAAGCGGGGGACCATTAGGGTTACAAAATGGGTGCCGAGAGAAGGGAAGCGCAGTCGAGGACGGCAGAAGACTAGGTGAGGTGATGAAATTAAGAAATTCGCAGGCACTAGCCGGATTCGTTTGGCGCAAGACAGGGGTAATTGGAGATCACAGCGAGAGGCCTTAGTCCTGCAGTGTACATAAAATAAGTTGCTGCTACTGCTGATGATGATCAGACTATTTAACATTTAGGTAAAACACTGCATCATCTTTAACGAAAAATTTGGGCGTCTCCTGTGAATAGTGGAATGCTTAACCAAACGACTTATAGTTTTATTTTCTTAGGGTTCCTTGGACTATGAAACAGTCATGAAGAAGCTGAAATACTTGGAAAAAGTAGTGGATGAATCACTACGTCTTTATCCTCCAGGGCTAACGTGAGTGCACTTTCTGTTACACACTACCAGAACAACCAACGACGTGCTGGGCTTGATACAAAACGGCGCACTTATTGTTGCTTAGCAGGGTCGTAAGAGAGCTTTATCTAATTAAATTGAAGATGGCTGCCTAGAGCTTGTTTTAAAAGCACTTCGCCGTAAAATCTCGCATGAAAGGTCGTGGTTTTGCGTGCTGCTATAGAATCGTGGGCAGCTTCTCCCAGCGGAATGAGTGTTACGAATGAGTGTTGAATTACCAATGTAGAACAGTAGCCTTGGTTTCAAATATCCTGCCAAAGGAAACCAATCGTGGAAAAAAATTTCTCTGCGCGATTCTAATTTTCACTCTATTTGCTAGGCCACTTGTGATTAAACCCTTTGAGAGCAACAGCCAGTATGTGATTGCAATACAGTCGTCATTTCGATGGAAAGACCTCAGGGATACTGCACTAGGCTCATTGAATAAAAAGGTCGAGTGCATCGGACTATTTACAAAGAAGATGCCTCAGAAGAAGCTTGCTATTATTAGTCTTTTATTTTCTTATTCTTCAAGTTTCGTGCAAATTATTTATTTATTTATTTATTATGCCCTCAGGCCTATATAACATGAAAGAGGAGTAATTAAAAAACAATAGCAAAACAATGATGTAGAGAGAATTCTGGTGATATAAAGAGCGTTGTAGTCACACGATGTTTGCTCAATGAAAGCTGTGTCCCACGCTCTGAAATCTTCATTTCTGAAGATTATTCTTTGGAACATATACCTTTTTATATTATCCCCAGTAAGTGAAGTACCCGCGTCCCACCGTTTCAACCAAGCCTAGATCATTTTCTGACACCTGCCTAAAAAAACAGCCTCCAATGTCTTAAGTACACCTTGTTCCAGGTCAAAGCAATCTCCCTTACTGTGAGGTACGTAAATAATCGGAGTGTGTCACAACACGACTAACGTAAGGGTATCGTTGCAATGCTTCGGGGAACCGTAAAAGAAAGACATTGTTTTGACATCGAACAAAACATAGAACCAGGCGTAACTAACTTGGCAATAGATGGCTTCACTCGTGTTATCTAGGCCTGGCAGAAAAGGTGGGACGCATGCATTTGACTTACTGGGAGCATTAGAAAGGGATAAAGGTGTCGATGAATAAGTTCCAGAAATAAAGATGTTGGACATTCAGTCGGTCTTTATTGAACAACCCAGTCACACTGTTAGACAATATTTCACGAGAAACCTAGTTATCGGTAATAGTTACAATAATTAAACGAAAATGGTTTAATTGATATCTTATTTACTGCTTACAGTGCATAGTGAATATCTATTATTTCTGCAGTGCTTTTTCAACGCAATTTTGGACTGTTCTGTTGCGTGCTTCTGAGTGGTGGCGGAGGCTCTCAATTACCAGCTTTTTCTTCGCTTTCCCAATGTAATTTAGCACAATGTGCGCTCGTTTGAAATAAACTCAGTGATAGCTCTAGCAAATCACTGATGCATGATTGGTGTAAAAGGGTACGAGATCACGCTCCTCTGCCTCTGATCTCCCTAATCTTCGCTTGCAGGTTTGTGACGCGGCAGGCCAAAGAAGACTTCGAATACAACGGCATCAAATTCAAGGCCGGCACAAGCTTTATTGCACCGCAGTACCAGATACTAACGGACCCACGATATTTTTCGAACCCTATGGAGTTTAATCCCGACAGGTGAGGACCAAATATTCGACTAACACTTTTTCGACAGCCTATTGGCTGGTTAAGTATGCTAGTAAGGAATAATAAATTGTAAAAAATTCAGTGCCATTCCACTCTATGAAGGTGAACGACTAGCGAAGCTGTATGCGTGGGTCCATTAAGGGCGCGCTGTCCATTGCCACGCGTCAAACACCGCAAGCACATCAATGGAAGGCGAGGCGGGGCTAGTCGCTCCTCCACGATGTTGAGCCTCGGAAGATGATGAAGCACCGGGACGTATACGTACCCATGTATTCTCGCGAAACGCGGCACGACACCTTTTACTAACGTATCCCGGCACGTAGAACAGAGAACGCACCTCACCGCACTCCGAGGGCACAGGTGGTTCACCGCAGCGAAGTCGATCGTTCGTTGGTCGACGTGCCGCAGTGCTGTGAGGTCACTCGAAAACCGCAAGCGGTCAGACATATCACAGGCCACACAAAATTGGTTCCCCACAAACTCCCTCTGAAAACTGACCGTTGCTCCGGTGAAACGTTCCAAGTTTGCGGGATAGGGGCCACACGGATGGTCAGCATTGCTTCCCGCCTCGCGGTCCTAGCCGGCAGCAAGCTTACGGGGCCGCAACCACGGGAGAGCGCAAAGGAAATGAAAAGAGACAGGCAAGCGCCTGGAACGCCGACCAAGAGAGGGGGATGCGAACGTAGACATGGCCGACGCGGATAAATGTGTAGCATCTGTTCTTATCAGATCATTTCTGATGCGGGTTGTATTGGGCCCTAAGATATTAAACTTATTTTTGTAAGTTGGTGGAGTGCTTAAAGCCTGCTCAACTCCGCCGCGAGTCGGCCCGGTGTTGTCCTATCTTCGGGGTCGGCCAACGTATGGGGAGAAATTCTCGATCTACACGGCTCGATAGCGCATGCAATTTTCCCCAGAACCTAGCCATACGCAGCTTCACTGTAAAATGAAACGCACAAAGGAGAACCTATTGCTTAATTCTGCATAAGCACATGCTGCGATGAGCCACTTCAAGGTGCCACAAGTGATACAGTTTATGTGACTTGTCTGAAGGTTAACGGTGAAAGCGTTTTAAACCCATGTAAGTCGGTATGTTTAACTACGGATTTTTCTAATTGCTACGGAAGCTATATCCTTCGTAGGTAAATCCTTTGTTGTAATTTTTCTTGTAGTGAATACAACAGGTCTTGTCACCGTGTTACATGTATTGGCAAAAATTAGTGGTGCTGTGGTGATGTTGCGCTATGTTCGGGCAAATGCGTGAATCAAGGTGTGGTCGTACGGCGTTCTTATTTCTGTTTTCGTAGTCCCTACTGAGGCACAAACCAAAAGGTATACCTACTATTTTGTAAGGCTTATCATCTTTTTTTAAAAGTAAATTTTAGTCCTGCCGATGAAAAAGTAATATATCACCATAAGGCTAATAAATAGGGGTGGTTGATAAGGGTGTAATGTTGATGCAGCCATAAGGGTGTTCTTGCACTTAAACTTCTTATAGCTCCGGGTGTAGCGTGTACATAATCTGACAGTGACGTACTGGTGCGTGTACTTAAACCTCATAAGAAATGTCTGTGTTTATTTCAAGTATTTAACAAACCTTTTGCTTTTTTTTTACTTCTCGTGAAAGTAAGTTCTGCTGTGCAATGCACTATACATTACACTTTAATCCAAGCTGTGTGGAAATGCATTCCAGCATTAACCTAAACGTTATATTTACTACTTGTTCGGCTTGTTCGGCCATTATAACAGCATATATATTATATATCTAATTTACATTTATGTGCATCATCATTTAAAGGATGACTCATGTTTCGTAAGCACTATGTGTGCAAACAGAAACTAGTAACCCGTCTCACCCATATGCCAACATGTCCTACACACATTCATCCATAGTTTACAGAAAAAAAACAGCATAAATGGTGTTGCTGAATCATGGCCAACGTTCGTAATTTTCCTTGCTGCTTCACTATGTCTTTGTTTATGCCATGCAGGTATTCCCCAGGAAATGAGGCCTCATTCACAAAAGCAGCACACATCCCATTCGGAGTGGGGCCTCGCAACTGCGTTGGAATGAAGCTGGCACTGCTGAAATTAAGGTACACTGTGGCCAGGATGGTCCAGAAGTACCAGGTGGAATTGGGCCCTTCTCAGAAGGTGAGCAACATTTAATTGAACAAGAATATTTCCGGCCGAGCCATTCACATGGTGGCGGATTAGCCAGCTAAGCTGTCAATCGCAGGCCTAGCAACTGTGGCATGCGCGTCCAGATACATTCCCTTGAATTTGGAATTTGACCCGGTAAAACTCGAAGGAGATGGAAACTCACGCTTCTGCCCCTTGGATGCAGACTCGAACGACCTAGCTTCACGCTTACGAGCGGACTCCAGTGCGTGCTCTTCATCGGTAGGTTGCGCTCGATGCCGACGAGTAGACGCTCCCATCTGCTCTCGCTAAAGTGTTCTTCGGAGGCAAATCACTGGCCGCATTCTCCGCTTTCGCACGGGCAAACATTGTCGTTGGTTAGAGTCACGCCTCTGCTTCTGACGTCACTCCTCGTACTGGGCTTGTTCTTGAGCCGTACGCACAATGCGTGGTCTTCCTACTTTTCCCATTTTTGTTGGAGTTGCATCTGTTCTAATGGTCTACGTCTGCAATACACAATCCGGTTCTTACACACCGCGGCGGCTACCACGGTGCACATCCCCGGGGTGTTTCCCCCTACAACAGCCGCATCGTTATATTGAGGGCACACGACAGCAGACGCAACCGGCAGCAATGGCAGCCAGCGCAGGTGCACTCCCACCCCCCTCCCCCCTCCGTTGCGCAGGTGCGCCGCGCGGTGAAATCACGTGTCCTTTCTTTCTGCTGCGCCGTACTATCGTTCGTTATCTTTTTTGTTCACTTTACGGACGTAAGCCAGCCCAGATACCTCTCTACGGGACCACGCATACGTCTCATTCATACAAGTCCGTCAGGTAAACAGCGTCGCTGTAAAATGGTTCAAATAACCTCGCTGCTTAATATGTTACGCATGTTTGGCCAGTGCAGCCGTCACGTGGCACTTCTTGACCTTAGCACTTCTTGACCGACAGTTCAACAAAACTTAGTTTGGACCTCTTTGATACACTGTAGGGGCTGAGTGTGCGCTTTACTGTGTCACTGGGCAAGGTTGACGAAGAAGGGAGACGCAGCAGACCCATGAAACAGGCTTCGGAGTTGGAATCTGCCAACTGGATTTGTTTAGGCACACACTAATTGGTTTGTTCTGCATGTGTAGATAAATAGGGATTCCCCAAATTTCGTCATTGCAATGGTCGTATACCGCAGTAAGTAGTGTAGTTTGCGTAGCCTAAATCTGGAACGTCGAGGTATCTCCGGCAAGGGAATGTGCTTTAGCAGTGCTGCTTCGTCTAACCGCTCGGCGCCTCTTGGAGCAATCGGTTGCTGCTCCTCGTGCTCTCTTAAGGAAAAGTGTGTGAGCATAATTCTACGACATTACTGAAGCTGATTGCTCACTCTTGAAGAAAGCTCCTGATGACTATGACGTCACCGGTTTGATTCCCTGCAGTGGCGGCACCATTTCAAAGTGCGGAATCCAGAAACGCTGGCGTTTTCTTCGATTCTCATAAGCGTTTTGTTTTGTTTGTATATTTGTTTGTGCAGGTCTAACTTGGATATGTATTGTTCGGCTATACGCGAAGGAGTAGCTGGGGTCATTATATGGTGTTATATGGTCCAACACGCTTCAATAACATTTTTTTGTAAGTGTGGTGCCCGGCCAAAACGTTGCCTTAAGGCGCCCAAGTCGATCAGTCATTCGGTTGATCGTAAGATATACAATAACACTATATTTTCTGAGCCACCAAACAGGATGACAAATATTGCTTTGCAGGATCGTAGTACATCTGAGAATCTTAAAAAATAGCAGTCACTAGCGCAATTAAATAAGTATACACGAAATCGCAAGATTTTAAAAGAAGAAGCCATGCTAAGCGGCTTTGATAAATTACAGTTTACCACTTATTTAATCATACAGGGGACACAACGTACGCCTGCTGATGACTAATTACGGAAGCAAATTGTTTTAACTTCGTCTTAGGAACGACCGCTTCTTATAAAGAAAAATATTTGATGTGGACGTTATTTTCCTTGCATTTTTTTTATTTCAGGGAACCATGGAACTCGGCCAATATGGGATGGTATCAACGCCTGCGAGGGGACCATGGATAGTTCTGCGCACTTTGTCAAATGAACGCTCGGGAAGCTGATTCGCAAAGTCCCACTGTAAATAGCCATTGCGTTAAGTCGCTCCTTTCTGTCATTCGCCGCCATTACGTGCGTCATTACGTGGAAGATTAAACTACCACCTTTGAATGTTTGCTGTACACATGTCCTTGTTGTGTATGTTACGCACAAAATACGCTTATAAATGGCCTTTGTACACCTTAATTATGTGCTGACGCTAAATTTTCAACTTGATCTTATTTTTTTCTTTTGCTGTATGTCAGACGGAGCGGAGCGCTCATGACATTAGGAAAAGCCTCAGGAAGTCTCAATGTACACTAAAGCACCTAGGTTTCAACTACCAAGTGTAGCTTAGCTCACGTGCCTCGAGTTGGACGAGCTATCGCACTGAAGGCCCCATGTAGTTATGGTCACAAGTGCCCAAAGCGTCACGACGGGTCGACAACAACCCCATCACTGGCTACTCGTCGGATGTGCTGCAAGCACCTATACATTAACAAGAAGGAACTGCTGTCAAACGATTCCGGCGACAATCGCAATGACTTTAACCAGTTGCAGGATGGCTTTGGCCCTTGCCTTTGCCGCACAAGGAGAGCACAGGAAACCGGAATGAGGTGAGAGTGGGGTGAGGCCGGTGGGGTCAATTATCAGTCTTGATTAAAAGCCGCTAAAACAAAAATTAAAGTGTCTGCTTGTAACCCTGACTTTCTATGAGATTTATTCTTGTAGTGGTCGGCATTAGTTTACATAAAATTTCTGGTGGAGGTGCTGGATACCGCTCACTTTCACTGCAACCAACAGGCAAACAAATGTTTACATTTTAGGGTTTACCGGAGTAAGGAACGAAAAGCGGTGGCTCTTATCCTAGATATCACATTTAGTGCTTTCGGTAATTTTACACGTAAGATCAACAATTGTTGTTAATATCGAGCAAGAAATGCTTACAAAGAAGGCTTACCCAAATTGCGAATAAATCCATCGTAGCTTGTCGTAATATCGCGTACACTCAGTTTTATCAAGCTTCACTGATGTCGTCGTTCACGTGACGTTCAGTGTTGAAGAAGTCTATCGCGCATGTCGGCGCCCTTCCATGGGAATGTATTCGCTCATCGGTTGGCTAGGAATTTTGTGCCAGCAAGCTGGAACAGGTACTCATTAAACTCCGTGTATTACTCTTCGGTTGGGAGCCTATAATCAGCACCACTCGTTCAAGTTCACTACTTGATTCTGTGTTTGTCATTTGTGGTTTTATATAAATTTCAAGGCTACATTCAAGCGCATTACTTTCTAGAGACGTAAGGCTGCTCAAACGGTGGGCTGTTCGAGCAACTACAAAATGTATATCGTACGTCTGACAGTGTTTCTTGCTTGTAGTGCAAGGATCCTACAACGCTCAGCGCGGCGATTTATTCTCTTCTTTAGAGTTCGCGTTTTGAGATAATACGAAAAAAAGCAAAGCAAAGCAACCGCAACGCTTGAGCTTTTGCCTATTTAGAATCTCTCGAGAATTGAGCAATGAAAATGAACACAGAATTACGACATAAATACGACGTAACGACATTACGCCATAAATTGTGACCCGTGTAAAAATCACATAGTGGCGTTTCTTACTAGTTGCGCGCCTCGTTACTGGTCTCGTGTCTACTTCGAAACTGAAAATAAAGTTCATGGCTAGAACATCGAAGCCAGTTTGTTGATCATAACGGAATCAAATCGAGACAGAGGATCAAAATGACTTGTTACTAGGCAAGTTGGTGGGGCTTTACTATACAATATATTTTTTGTCGCTGCGCCCTGCAAAGCCTGCTCTTGGAAGAACGGCTGCTAGTCGGGCAAGAGAGAAGGAACTCGTTATGAATGGGGCGCAAACGGAGCGAGGGCACAAGCAAACAACGACAATGACGGTTCGCAGCGTCCTTGTCGTTCGTTTCCTGTATCCTCGCTCCTTTTCTGCGCCAGTTACAATGAACGGCTCTTGTGAGCCTTGCTTTTTGCTCGCCAGGATTCTGCGCAAAAACGCGAAGCAAATAGCGCCAGAACTGTGGAAGACATGTAAAAAAGAAAAAAGAACGAATGGCAAGGTTATGTTAACGACATGGTATCATTGTATCCTACAGAGACAGTTTTTTACCAGTGCGAATAATGTGCATAAAAAGAACAAAAAAGGTAGGCAAAGAAAAATCATCGCACGGTGTTTGAACTGTCGATGTATTGCGCAGGCACAAATAATATTCGTTCTTCTGACGCTTTTTTTTTTCATAAAACAGTTGGCCGTGGAGGATATGTTTGCCGTGTTCCCTCTGAGTGCCCACTGTTTACGCCATTAAATAAGCTGTATAATAAAGGCGGCCGATTACGGCGTGCCCATTGCGTATCGCATGAACCCCCACAGATTTTACGGCAAGACCCCGGCCCTCACTCTTCAATGTTTCTCGTGAGATACAACATACGGATTGTAGTATTGTGGCTAGGATGACTTGTTGAAAGTATATAGACCCGGTACTGCTCGACCAGTGGTACCATAGCTTTAAAGCTTTTTCAATAACACGCAGCAACGTTTCTGGCCTCAATCGGGGCTGTCTCACGGGTTTGTTGTAAGTTGACGAAGAGGCTGCCCAGAAATAATAGCGTTTGCAAGTCGTGTTAATGTTTGTTCATGTTTGATCGCGTCAGGCGGTTGTGCAAAATACAAAGTAGGCATCATACTGTTGTAATACTTCAGCTCAGCATTCAAGTAATTAAGCTTAGTGGTACTTGAGTTTAGTAGCAAGTAAGCAGTGGTAACAAGTAATAGATGGAATAAAACGCAAACAAACAAGGTATATGAAAGATGAACAAGTATCCTTTCCCAGCTAGATTACAGAGGGCTCTTGAACAGTGACATCGTTTACATTCAGATGGTGCCTCACCTCCAAGAAAGTACAAACGCCTTTGTGAAATCTCTCAATGAGTTCGCGGACAGGGAAACAGAAGTACACGTGTTTCACAAGTTCAAGCAACTCTCCATAAATTGTGTGGCGCGAGGCTCGATCGGCAATGACGAGCGTTTCCAGGGAAACCTAACCATCCCCTCACTGCTGTTGCCATGGCTACTCTCAGGTGCACAGTGACGGTTCTCTTCAAGTGATTGCACATGAGTCACTACTACATTCATGAAAGCTCCACAAAGTAAAACTTCACTTGAACGAAATTTGGTGGGACAGCTAAAAGTAACGTTAAGCTTAACCATAGGTAAATTACGCTTTGCAGCGAGAGGAGCGTTGGTAAGCCGACAAATTTTGACTGTGCGACCCCATGCACTGCACATGGGACGTTGTAGTATATGCCGCAGTGGGACATTGAGACTGTGTGGCGCCTTCACAGACGGTGTGACAACGCCCACACAGACAGTTTTATATTGTTCATTCTTCCCTTCTTTTTCCCTCATCATTGGTTCTCCTTTACCACTCGCCAGTACAGGGTAGCCAACTGGATTGGCTTACCTCCTTTTCTTTCTATTAATTTTGCCTCTCTCTTTTTCTCTCGGTAACAAGCAACAACCAACACAATATGAAAGATGAGTGGGGACGCTGGCTTCAAGCTCACACATCAACTCTACACGACGTCATAGGTTTTGACAGCATTTTTCCCGAGTCAAAACGGTCCAAATACTACAAAATACTCTGACACCAGTGATGAAACCTGGCATTTCAGCACTGAGGTTGAAGCACGAAATTGAAGGAAGGGAGGTTTTGCGTTCATTTGAATCACCACTAAGCGACCTATTTTCGCAAAATGAATACAGACTGAGTTTTGGAATTGAATTGCGCAGTCCAAATTTACCTAACATTACCATTTAGTATCCCTTCTTGTGCCCAAATGCAACAGCTTTTAAGAAGATGCGCCTCTTTGTGAGCTACGCAGCTTTGGTGGCAATCATATCTATAAGTAGTGAGCGACCGCTGACGAGCACTTTTTTTATTTGCCACCATGCTTTGTTAATGAAGAAGGGAGCCGTATCATCGGAGAGTGTTCGCTGCAACTTGCGCATTACGTTTGGTGTAACTAAAACAGGGATTGGCAGGATTTTGGATAGAGAGAGAGAGAGAGAGAGAGACAACTTCATGCAGACGCCTGCAGAACGAAACCATGAATAAATGGCGCCGTGACGCGGGCCCTGACGTCTTCTCAGCGGGTGGTCTCTACTCAATTCCAGCGCGTGTTACTCCCGCAGTCGGTCGCCCTGAGGGGCAACGTTCCGTCGGTTTCGCTCGGCCTTTGTCTTTCAAGAGCCACTGAGACCTGCTGGACGGCCCAGGTTTGGCTTTCGTGGTCGTAGCATTCCGCCGCAAAAATTAAATTTTTGGGTTTTACATGCCAGAACTACGTTCTCATTATGGAGAATGCCGTAGTGGGGGGCCCCGGATTACTTTTGGCCTCCTAGGGTTATTCAACGTGCACATAATACCGTGTGCATTGTGTTTACCGTGTTGTACACGGACGTTCTTGCACACTTTGTCTATGTTGCTTCGCCAGAAACAAACTTCATTCCATTGTTTACGTTTCATTGAATTTCCTAAGGCAGCTACGAAACCCCGAAGTCTTAAAAAATCACCTGGATGCCGAGTAGGTCGACCGTGAAGAAAATGCCAACTTCAACGACTCGAAAGTAGCAAATGTTAAACTGACAATTGTTCTTTAACCACTCACTTGCTCTGGATAAACAAGTACACACTAAATGCGCATACAGTGAAAACATAATATAATGAAGTGTTAGAGAGGTTCAGTATCCTTCGTTATACCGGTAAAACCACTGTGCTTGCTCAGTCGCTATGGTGTTGGGCTGCTAGGCACGAGGTCGCGGGATCGAATCCCGGCCACAGCGGCGGCCGCATTTCGTTGGGGGCGAAAGTACCCGTGTATTTAGATTTAGGTGCACGTTAAAGAACCCCAGTTGGTCGAAATTTTCGGAGTCTTCCACTACGGAACGCCTCATAATCAGCTCGTGGTTCTAGCGCGTAAAATCCCATAACTTAGTTTATTTTCATACAGGTCACGCTGCTATACACATGGCGCATCGTACTGTTTGTAGCAAGTAGATCAGCTTAAGGTACACGAATCTATAAAAACAGCATGACGCTCCGTCATATATGGTTTATTTATTATGGCGAAAACACGGGGAAGGCGGGAGATGGAAATTGAAAACGATGAGCACAATGAGAACAAAGTGAAAGCCAGACCCAACGTTTCGACAAGCGGACTCGTCTTTTTCAAGGCCACGTATTTCATTTCATATGTCGCCATGAAGAACACGTTCACTTGTCGAAACGTTCGCTCCGGCTTTCCCCTTGTTCATGTTTTGCTCATAGTCTTGATTAACATGAGAGTTAGGAACTCTATTTTTCGTTTCTGTCGGGATATCATCTGCTGGACAAAAAAAAATTGATACAAGTATTTTAAAATGAAGACAAAGGGCTCAATTTCTTTCAAGTTCCTTTCCATGAAGTGTTGGCTATTTATTGCCTTTTGCATGTCTATTTATGACTTCTGAAGACGCAAAGCAAAAATAATACGTACAGGATATTTCACTTATTCTTCCAGAGCGATATGGCAGCACTAAAAAAGCTTTTGAAAGAAAGATTTAAAAGTGCATTGCGAGAATAGGTGGTTCCGGTAGCAATAATCAGGCTTTTCATCGCCATTACAGTGCTCTCATGCCTACTCTAAAGCTCCGTTAGTGTTTTACACCATTATTTGCCCAGGTTTAGGAGCGCTAGGAAAGTAACTGTGTTATGTGTTATCATGGTCAAGAAAATTTCCAGATTTTATTTTATTGCGACAGCAATTACATGAAAACTTGCGGCGTGTTCGCACTGTTAGTGTCGCCGCCGTTGTGTTGTCACAGTACTGATGGCGCATGCGCGGACAGTACGTGGAGGGTTAGAAGGACTCCAGAGACGCGCAGTACGTTTGTCAGCAAAAAAAAAAAAGAAAAAGCAGAAGCTAGGTAACTGCACAGTTAGCTACGTTTGATCAGCTCTGCAACGAAGCCAGGAAAAGCGTTCTGTATCTCGCGGCTGGTATGAGTATTGTGCCCGCATACTACCGCAATCCTACTGGGCCGCTGTGTGCATGCCACACCTTGGGGTATGCGTATACAGATTGTCCCAGCTATCCTGCACCGATCTATAAAAAAAATTAAAAAAAACGCTACCCTCTATACACGAATCAGACCAAGTGAATGATGTTGAGAGTGTTGTTGGGAAAACGCCAGAAATTATTCAGTCCCCTAAATCCAATTCTTTAATTAAATGTAGTCACCCAACTTTTTGATTGTTGTTCTAATTGTCAAGGTGTGAAATAGGTGGTTGCACAGAAACGTAACATGCGTCAAAATAGGGTGTTTCGAGCAAGGTACGCAACGCATATTTACTTTTTCCGGCAAGTATAGTGAAAGCCCACGAATAATAAAAAATAGCGAGTGACTGCGCATTCTTGCAACCGAGATAGCAGCGCCATCGAACCATCTCAGTGACGTACTGAAGGGATTTAAGTCGCCCATGGCGGAAGTTTCTGCTGACGCTAAGGCAGACCCAATGTGATGTGTGCGCGCATATTTGAACTTGCACTCAGCCTCGGAAATCAGTTGTGTATTTCTAAATATTCGTTTCACGAATGTGCGCTTATTGCAAGAGAGAGAAAAAGAAAGAGAAGGGAAAACGGAAAGGCAGAGAGGCTAACCAGGCTGAGTCCAGTTTGCTACCCTACACGTGGGGAGGGGAATGGGGAGTGAAAGACGGAGAGAGATAACTTAGGTGTAGGATCTCTATAGTCGGGCACTCAAGTCTGTTGCCCTCAGGTAGCGAAAAAGCGCTCGAACTGCTTTCTGGGCCAATGAACGGTGAGGCCAGGCTGCCAAGATCTTCGCTTCCGTAAATGGCCTGTCATCCAGTCTATTTAAGGCACACTGGAGAGTCTCACGTTGATTATCGAAGCGAGAACAGTGGCACAGAAGGTGACTGATGGTCTCTTCAACTTGCACTTAGCGCACATTGGTGATTCCGCCATTCCAATACGATAGCTGTAGGAGTTGGTGAATGCTACGCCTACCCACTGCCGACACAGCAGTGTTGCGTCACGTCGTGGAAGGTCCGCTGGTAATGTAAGTTTCAGTGAGGGGTCGAGGCTGTGTAAAAGACATTTAGAGTTCTGTGGTGTATGCCAGCAACCTAACATGATTGTACGAGCGAGACTGCGAAGCTCTCTTGCAGCGTTGCAACATTCTCCTTGTAGTTCTAAGGTGCTGTTTAGCAGCAATGAGTTGATAAATAGCGTACGCAATGACGGCAACAGCATAGGTACCGTGCCGCTATGGAATAAGATCTGCTGTTTGCTTTCACAAGCGTTGAAAAAATGCTATATGCGGATACATTGCGCGACTACCTAGGGTTTTTCGCTTACGAACAAAAATAGCTTTGGTTACTAACGTAGCATATCGTACAGGTGTGAATTATACTTGGCTAGAGTGGTCGAGCGCTCGGCTGCGGACTGCACGAGCGTCCGTAGCAGCTACTCAGTGGTAATTGATGGGTTACAGATATGGTTATGTCTCCTGCACGTGCTTGTTGCAGAAAAAAAATCTAGAGACAACTCGGCACATCCTAATGGAACGCGAGGGTACCCATCCAGCGAGACTCGTAGGTTAACGTACACCTTGTAGAAACGCTGAGATTTGAAGTAGATGGAAGCATTGACTGATGAGTAGTAGAAATGTCTAAGAGAAGTTTAGATCATTGCTGAGAAAAAAAGCAAGGAAGGGATTGATAGGATCGGATCAGTTACAGGCATGTGAAATGGTACAAGTCAAATATGGAAGCGTCTAAGGAAGAGAGAGAGGAATGCGGAGACATAGGCAAAATGCTAGAGTTATGTAAGCATATATATGCAAGAAAACTTTTTTTTTCTTTGTAGCATATTACTTAAGAGAACAACTGACATGACCATTTGAGCGCGCATGCTTGCAAACACAAAATGGAGGGCATAAAAAAAAAAGAGCGATTGCGGCGGAATGTCACCATAAGTGGGGCATACGACGCGTACTGCATTCCTCCTCTGATGCATGCCAGCAACGTATACAGTCGGCTGTCATGATGGCGGTGCGCATTTTCGTGGCCGCGACGCGGGTATGAAACCCGGAAATCAAAGAGCCACGCTCTCGAGCGTTCAGACGTCGGCCATTAAAGTATTACTATAGGCTCGCATTGCTTCCGTGTACACGTGAATACAGCCTAATGTATGTAACTGAGCATGTGTTGGTGGGCTAGTTGGTTAAGCATGATTACAAAGACGGCGCCGAATAAAATAACACACGAAGAAGGGGGCAAGCGCCTACGTGCTGTCTCGTGTCCCCCTTTTTCGCGTGTTGTTTTATTCGGTGCCGTCTTCGTAACCAATGTATGTGTGTATGTAGGTATGGACAGACAGATAGACAGACAGATAGACAGACAGATAGACAGATAGATAGATAGACAGATAGATAGATAGATAGACAGATAGACAGATAGATAGACAGATAGATAGATAGACAGATAGACAGATAGATAGATAGATAGATAGATAGATAGATAGATAGATAGATAGATAGATAGATAGATAGATAGATAGATAGATAGATAGATAGATAGATAGATAGATAGATAGATAGATAGATAGATAGATAGATAGATAGATAGATAGATAGATAGTCCATTTGAAGAAGTTATTTTGAGCAAATAGCGGGAATTTTTTTTTGAAATTTATTCTTTCGGATCATACAATTTTCCGTAACTCCTGCAGCAAATAACGATGCTGAGCAGCAAGCAGTTCCGTTTCTGTCAAATAACGTTGGGCTTTTTTCGCGTGTGCACGATTTACTGAATACTTCAATCTTCGTTGGCTCGAGAATTAGGATATGTTGGAACGATAATCACGCCAAGGCCACGAGCAGGTCTGCACCCTGAACGCCCCCCGTGCATATGACAGCGCAAGAAAAACAACTCGCGCTCGGTTGCACAGCTGCGCCTGGCCTTTGTATGAAGCGGCATTGTAAATATCTGGCTTTCTATTATTTACCAAATCATCGCAGCGGCAAAAACAATTACGAAAGCGCAGAGGCAAGAGAGGGATTTTCTTTCTTTTATTTTCTTCTTCAACGCCAGTCACTTGAACGAAACATGTACGCAACGCCCAGCTATGTATCACCTGGTAAGGTCGAGAAGGTCTGGTGACTATTACTCTCCGCTGCGTTTCAAAGGGAATGCCAATAAACAACCAACGCCACCACCACCACAATCATCATCATCATCATCATCATCATGATCGTCGTCGTCGTCGTCGTCATCATCATCATCATGACCCCTCTGGACATGCACGATTCACATTGTACAAGCCACCAAGAAGATGAAAAAGAAAGAAAAAAAAACGTTTATGGGATTTTACGTGCTGAAACCACGATCTTGTTATGAGGCACTTCGTAGTAGAGGCGTGCACCTAAAACAAACGCACAATTACTGCGCGACTGGCCGCTCTATGGACACCTTGCGCGTCGTTGCGGGCTTCTTTCACGCACGGAAAAACACTTTTACGTAGCACATATTGTGCAACAGAAAGCTATATTGGGAGTCTTACAGTGAAGCTGTTAAGGGCTGCTTTCCACACCATCGTGTCCGCGTGTAGAAAAATATCCCGAAGACAGTGCGATACCGGGCCGACCCGTGAGGTCGGGGCCCACAAATGCCGCTTTGCTGGTTATCCTTCACACAATGGAAGGTCACTGAGTTTTTTCATGTTGCTCTACAATTTTCTAATTGAGAATCTTCATCTAACTATAATATTTGAGGAGCATAATAATTAATTAACATAATATATAACTAAGTAGGCGGAATGCAAGAAATAATATGAATATCTCCAAGTGACAGCAAACAGCACTAGCGTGGTTCTGTCCAGCTACATGGCATTTGTGTATATTTAAGTATTGGTGCATGATAGCTGTTAAGACCTAAGAACACACGTTCCGTTCGCGCATCCGCTCATTACTGGCTGCCACTCTAGCGTGGCAGGTGGCCACTGGAGCCCTAGATCGTACATTTTATATGCCTCTGTTGCCGCAAGCACTGAATCGCTGTGCGGTGTATAGAGAGGATGGCAGGTGTTTTCGACTCATCCGTGCGTTGCTCTACCAAACTAGACGAGCTATGCCATCTGTCAAGTCGGCTTGCTAACTTCGCTTACCTTGACGGTGGAAAACGGGGCGGACGCGACAGCGCAAGCGTGCTCGTTTCCTCCTCACCTCGAGAGTAATATAAAGGCCCCTGCACAGGGCCTCGAGACGCTAAAGCGCTCGCAATGTTTGTCACGGTGCCCTTGCTGATTTGTGCCGCCTCGTTGCTCACAGCACTGCTCATGTGAGTACACAGTCGACTGCCGGGCACAATAAGCAGAATTGATTGATTGATTGATTGATTGATTGATTGATTGATTGATTGATTGATTGATTGATTGATTGATTGATTGATTGATTGATTGATTGATTGATTGATTGAGTGAGTGAGTGAGTGAGTGAGTGAGTGAGTGAGTGAGTGAGTGAGTGAGTGAGTGAGTGAGTGAGTGAGTGAGTGAGTGAGTGAGTGAGTGAGTGAGTGAGTGAGTGAGTGAGTGAGTGATACCATCTGCATAGACCTCTTTAATATGTACCCAAAGAACGATACGCGTCCGCGTCTATTCTGGGCTCTTCCACCCCGTCGAGACGCTGCCGCCGCTGTCGGGAGACGAACCCGAGACTTTGTGGTCAGAAGTAGGGCGCCATAGCCAATGACCTACTACGGCAGGGCAGGAGAAAGGGATGAAAGCGCGTTATGGCCGTAATGTATACACACACATTGTAGAAGGAATGAATTAGTCATCCGCTTTTATGATGTAGCTGATGGTCAATGCGCGCAGAGACTTAACCAAATAAGGGAGAGGGAAAGTGTAGCTTATATGTGCTTCCCTTTTTTCTTGTTTTCTTTTTCACCAGTGTCGCTTGAAGAATAAACTCCATGCAAACAAGATGGCGCGCGGCTGCGACAAACGACGCGATCGAGATGGCTGCGGCGTCCACTCGTCGTCCTTCGCGTGGGGTTCGATTTCTAGCTAATAGTCGAACACCACGTGAAGGACGACTTCGTGTGTCGCCTCCCTGGTGTTGTCACTATGAGGGCAGCTAATACGCGCAGAAGCTGCCGTTACGCAGACTCTAATAAAGTAATTTGATTTATTTTGGTCTACAGAGCTGCATAAAGTATTTCTGATTGTCTTACAGTAGTTTTCTTTTTATCCTTGCACGTATGAAAATACGGTCGTTCGCTCGTTCACTAATGTACGGACATCTTGTTCGGGCATCACGCGATTGGCTAGTCGCTCATAGCAGTTTAGGGCGACGAGCGACGAATACTAGATTTTCAAAACCGAGAAATCGGCAGACCAGAAAGAGCAATCTGTTCGCGCATCGGCCCGTTTTGTCGCTCGAAGCCGTCGCTCGTCGCTGTCGCACACAAAATTGCTCTCACGTAGTTGGGCTTTACTGCCGCCTTGATCATGCGACACTATATTCCGCACTTCAGGCAAATAAAATCACTCGAAGGTCAGCGCTCTTGCTCGAGATCGCAGGATATAGAGCCGGACTGCGGCTGTCTTATTTTGATGGACGCAAAATGAGAGAAAAAAAAGGTCCCCCTCCCCCGCCCTTTAATATGAAGAAAAGAAGGAAGAAAGAAAAAGCTCGTCTACTTAGATTTAGGTTCACGTGAAAGAACCCCTGGAGGTCCAAATATATTCGGAGTCCCCCAGAACGGCGTGCCTCATAAAAAAATAGTGGTTTTGACCTATGAAACTCACAAATATTTAAAGTGAATAGCTTTGTTTCCCTCTTTCGACCGGTTTCGGGGTTGTTGGAGCGGTTGGAGGGCGGACTTGCCATGCACAGGCACCGAGAGGAAGGACGCGAACTTTGGTGCAATTGGGTTGCGGTTAGGGGCGTAGTAGGGGTGCGAAGGGAGGGGGGAATCGCGTCATGAGCTTTCGCTAGTTCGTTCTTTCACTTGCTTGTTCGCTGGCTGGCTGGCTAGCTTCGCTTCAGTTCGTTTTATTTCGTCTCGTCTCGTCTCGTCTCGTTTCGTGTCGTGTCGTGTCGTTTCGTTTCGTTGCGTTGCATTGCGTTGCGTTGCGTTGCGTTGCGTTGCGTTGCGTTGCGTTGCGTTGCGTTGCGTTGCGTTCCGTTCCGTTCCGTTCCGTTCCGTTCCGTTTCGTTTCGTTTCGTTTTATTCGCTTATATACACAAACGTTTTTGATGGCACAATTTTGTTTAGGTCGGGACTCTCGTTCACTGCCTGTCCCTTATTTCCTTTCAAGTATGTAGGCGCTGTGAACACTATAGAAATAAACGGCCACCAACTCAGCCAAGCTACCGCACTTTGCTTTTTAGCGTTCTTTCATGATGGCACTGCATCGTGGCTTCAAGTAATATGGCAACCACAGGATACGCTTTCACGTCATTCGACGTACAGTCTCCGTCACGGCTGTCAAGGGCGCAGAAGCGGTGCGCTTCCGAGACCCTTAGCGCCGCCTAGCAGAAGAAGCTGGAACGACATAGTTATTTCTGAGCATGCCCTTCTACGTGGACAGGGATTCGCATGAGACCTACTTGGTCGGAATTTATCTTTCCCTAGGTGCTACAGTACAACGGAGGAGGACACGCTTTGTTCCATTTGTCCCTAGCCAAGCTGGACTATTCGACCGCGGATAAATACTCTTAAATAAGCTTGCTCTCTGTTAGTCTTTTGTGGCGCCGTGCCAAAGCATTGCCCTCGCGACATGGAAGTCCTCTGTTCGAATCGCGTGTTCAGTAAAACATTCTTGCTTCACTTTTATTTCCTTAATGTTTCTTTTACTTTGGTTTAAAAGCATCTGCATTAATACATTATTTCCCTCCTTGCCTTCTGCAGTAGATGCTCTTTTTCTATGCTTCACCGACACATAGGGCTTCTGCCAAGGGGAGCGGAACAATCCCACGCGAAGCACGGTGATAGGGGCTTAGATAGCTGCCAATCCAGCCGCAGCAGACCAATTAATAATGATTGAGAATGTAATAGTTACGGGGAGTTCGTTTTAGTGTTAAATATGCATTTGCCGATGACACTGAATTTCTTGTCAATGGTTGGGCGGTGGATACACAGAGGGTGCCCATGGGGCCGGTACTCCTTCCGTCGCCGACGACCATTCCAGTGCTTGAGCATCGCGAAGTTATATTGCGTGCGCCCCAGTCACATGAGCCAACTACTGACGACAATAAACTGATGCTGCGCCAATACAGACTTTGTACGGGCCGGTATGATCAAGCTTGCACGGAGCATTAGGTGGCGCTTGTTCAGCCGTAGTACCAGGTTCATTCAATATCTTCCATCTGGTCATAAAACTTCTCGGAAAGTTTTATATAGAGACAGAAGGTGGCACCAGAGGCACTGGCATCAGTAGAAGGCAAATGAAGACATCTACCCAGCGGTCGATTTAGGCACCACTGGCCTGCTTGAAGCGTTTGAGTTCAGCGAAAGCAGGGGAAAAGTAAACATGTCCGCATTAGAGATTAGTAAGATGCGATTGGAAGATTGGTGGAAGAAAAGTATATAGGAAACGACTAAAATCGGAGACGTACAAAAGCAAAGTTCACAACAGGGGGCCAGGAAATTTGGTTGTGGGAGTTCACCGAGGTTATTTTTTTTTCTTTTTTTTTAGCCTAGGTGGGACATCAGGCAGTATAATAACAAGAGCTTGGTGGCGCAACCTACCGCCCTGTTATAAAGGGGACGCTGATAATACCCATCCATCCGACCGGCGAACAACCTGCCGCGCCAGATGGCCGCGGTGCGCGAGCATGCAAATCTTACACGAGGAAAGGCGCCTCTCGCAGGTTTATTTCAGCATGTTTGTAGAGTGAACGTGCAACCAGAATATTTGGTAAAATAATCTAATGTGCGATGCATGTGTGTTTAAGTTACACAAGGCCCCCTTTTATTATTGACATCGCCTTCAACCTCCCTAAGAGCCTACCTCGCCCAAAGTGTTTCATTCGACTGTCTTTATATTCACTTTGTCTAGTTGTTGGATAGGTCAGGTATATTTGGTTAGCCAGTTTACTGTGTTAGCTATTAAGTAGTTGATTAGTTAGTAAGTTAGCTATGTTTGCTTAGTTACTGTAGTTAGGTATGTTCATAGTGAATAATTTTGTTATTTCAGTTAAATAACTTTGTTAATCAGTTGGTTAGCTTTCTTACTTTGATTAGTTAATTACTTTATTTAGCTACCTTACTTATTTAGCTAGTTTAGTTGGTGTATTACTTAGTTATTATTAAATAATTGGTTGAGTTGGTTTCGTTACTGTAGTTTGTTACGTTAGTTATTATTGCGTTTAGTTACATAATGTAGTTGTTAGACGAGTAAGTTAGTTAATTATTAGAGTGATAATTATTGCAGTAATTGCCAATTTGTTTCGTTAGTAAATCAGCTGGTTAGCGTGGTTAGCTTGCTACGCAGGTTTTTCTTGACGCGCAATTATACAGAGGTACGACGTCAACTTGCTCTATAGTCGGTTTCTAACGATGGAGTAGTCCAAGTTTGCAATTTGGATTATGAATTAAGCTGCTGTTGCGAACACCGTTGAATCTGGAAATGAGACAGGGTGTCGTAGTTGTTTCGAAATTATTCGCGTTTAGGTTTCTCCAGTTTCTACACTCTACAGAAACAAGGCGGGGACTTGCACGTCGTGTCGACAATATTCACACACCGGTACAGGCAGTCGAACCTTACGCCACAGCTAGCGTACGCCCTGAACGAGTGTAGCCAGTGGCCTAGCTAGGTCTACTGTCAACCCCCCCCCCCCCTACCCAGCTGTAGTCAGAAAGGCGAGGATATCGCAAATGTCCGGTGAGCGGAGGGGAGTGGGCGGGGGGGGAGTGATGTTTCAGCACCAGCACAGCCACCTTGGATACCGCGCATGTCCCCCCCCCTTTCCCTTTCGTTCCTAGAGGCCGCGAATGTAGCAGGTATACAGGCTGTTTTATTTTCTGCGCCAGATAACACAGGCTGCTGCAGCGACAACTTGTGAGAAGCGCATTTGCACATCTGCTTTCAGACTGCAAGGCTTGGCAGCCAATTCAGATGGAGCACCATGGAAAATATGGCTCACAAGTAACAAAAATATTTTAACAAAATTTTAATTAGCCATTTTAGAGGCGAAATTGCAGTTGCGGAATTGAAGCCCGATAATGATAGGTTGGCCAACAACAACTTCACAAAAACCGCCGTAGGTACTACGCCGGGGTGTATTTTGGCTGTGGCCAGCCCTGAACCCAAACGGAAATTAAACAGCATATCAGTGACGTTGATCTTCCAACTCTATTAGAAAACGCCACCTGCTTCCCTGCTGCGCGCACGCCAAGGTTACCCAACCAGACGTTATTCTGGTTAACCTCCCTGCCTTCTTCTTTTCTCTTTCCTCCTCCTCCCTCCAATGCTATGACCATTAAGAGTTCTCGTCGTTCTGATCCATAAAGCCTTTTTTTTTATTTGCTGCTATTGGCAAACGTGATTCGCCGAGCTGCGGCACTACCACAAGATAGGGAACGGAATAGAGAAGGCTTAGCGTCGACTCCTGGCGTCACCATGAAAAAAAAGAAAGAGAGAGAGAGAGAAGGCCGCGATGAAGCCCACGCCAGTAGAAGCTTGCGCTACTGTTTGCTTCCACTCGCAATAGAGAGGATGAAGATATCGACGTCACTGGTGCAACACTTCATATTTCTTCTAGTACTGCCATACTGGGCCGCCCGCAGTGCCGAAGTACTGCAGGCTCTAGCACTTAAGACGATTTTGATTAGAGAAGAAATTTTTGTTAACAATATGACTTTGGGTCCTCAATTCCTGAATTGCAACGTTTCCTTTGTAACTGCTAATTAAGCAGTAATTTAAGATATCCTTATTAATTATCTGCCCTATTTTGCACGATACCGAGCTCCTAGTGGTCACAAAGACATATAACCTGATAGAATATCGGAAAATAACCTCACAAAAGTCACCTTTTTAGAGCATTCCATGCAGCTGAAACATGACACTGTATTTTTAACATGAAGTCACACAACAAAAAATGATAAAGAGACGGTTAGCTAAGATTAGGAGAAAGTGTTATTATTCGACACCGCGAACCTGATACAAGAATAATACAAATGATATAAAACTGATAAATTAATCACTGTATACATACTGAAGACACAGAAACCATTTAGCTAATTAAATTTTTTAGCCCGCACCTTCGTGCAATTATTACGTAGGATTTGCTAAAGTTGCAGCCTACTATTCTGCGGCACTACACATTTGGTACGTAGGGTACATGAGCTGGGGCTGCTTGTTACTGGAACATTCTTTACCATTTGCGTCCAGTTAAGCCGGCGGAAAGAGGGGGGTCTTCAGACGTATATGACCCCCCCTCCCCCCCCGTTATTACGCCGTTGCCTGTGGCGTCCGTTCGGCGTCTGCTCCAGTCCACCAATGGATGGATGGATGTTATGAGCGTCCCCTTTGGCACGGGGCGGTGGACTGCACCACCAAACTCTTGTTATTATGCTGCCTAATGTTCTACCTAGGTTACAAAAAAAGAAAAAGAAAATAATACCACGCGAAGAATTCCCACAACCAAACTTTCTGACCCCCCTTTTGTGAACTTTGTTTTCGTACGTCTCCGCTTCTCGGTCGTTTCCCTACTTGTCTTCCACCAATCTTCCAGTAGCATCTTACTGATCTGTATTCCGGACATGTTTAATTTCCCCCCGGTCTCCTTGAACCCAAGAGCTTCAAGGAGGCCAGTGGTGCCAAATCGACCGCTGGGTCGATTCACATTCTAACAAACATTTTATTAGAATATTCACATTCTAATAAATCATGCTTAGTCGTTCCCCTAGCTTTACCACAGCAAGCACATGCTTCTTCTTCCCTCTTATAGCTCGTTTTATAGGTGCGTGAACTAAGGCATCCTGATCTCGCTCCAAGAAGTGATGAGCTTCCCTTTGAGTTATCATAACCATTTTCTTTCCTGTTTTCGTTTTTTTCCTCTTAAGTAGTTACACATGGCCGGTTTCTTTTGCATTGCCGCGAATCATGAGGTTCTACTTGCGCCAGCGCCGCGGTGCGTCCAGTGCGGGCGCTATATGAAGCTCCCCCATAGCCTCTTGCGCGGAAGTTTCCTGACCAGATGAAACGTATTGAAGGACCCTAGTAGCAACCATATATATATATATATATATATATATATATATATATATATATATATATATATATATATATATATATATATATATATATATATATATATATATATATATATATATATATATATATATATATATATAATTTTCCGGGGTATTGCGTACCAAAATAACGATCTGGTTAAGTGGCACGCCGTAGGTGGGAACTCCGGAGTAATTTTGACCATGTAGAGTTCTTTAAGTTCCACCCACCGTAAGGTACGCAGGCGTTTCTGCATTTAGCCCCCTTAAAGATGCTGCCGCTGCACTCGGGATTTGATCCCGCGACCTCGTGTTCAGCAGCGCAACGCGAAAGCCGCTGAGCAACCATGGGCGTAACACTTAAACGTAACATTCCGTAGCAAGAACTTCCGAGATTTCTCTCGGGAGTTCTTGCGACGCACGCTTGAGAGCAGCACGATACCACTGCGCTAGTGCTCCGTCACGTTTTTCTTTTTTCATATTTCGCGGGCTTTCTTTGCAACCAGGAAGAAATGACTACCTGAAACGTATCATAAAGGCAATAACTCGATCAGTGGTTTCTAAAGGGGCTCTACAAATCTGCGTATCATACTTTGGGTCCTCAGCCAATAATCAAAAATTGAGTAATTAATCTTGTGGTGGTGGTGGTGGTGGTGGTGGTGAATTGTAGCGACATGCGAGTTTAGCCTGGCGATCAAGGCCGGCAATTGCTTCGCCCGAGCGTCTCGCACAATACCGCTGAAGGGTTTCACCATATTTCCATCAAACCAGTCTCCCTTAAGGATTCGATAAGGAGACGTGAAGTGTCTTTGCGGGCTATAACTGATCCCTCTGGAAATATAAGGTGGTGCATGCACGCATGCGGAAGGTCCTTTTTTATTTTTGGCAGATTCTTCAGGAGAGCGTCCCTTTCATCTTGGAATTTCTGGCAGGACCACAAAAAGTGCTCAATGTCTCCTGTCTCGTTGCACGCCGTACAGTTCGGAGGATCGATTCGCCCCACCTTAAATAACCAGGCTTGTGTACTAGCAGATCCTGTCCTTATTCGATAGAGAAGTGAGGCTTCCTTTCGGTGAAATCTCTTGGTTACGCAGGGCTTATGCGGTGGAACCCGAAGCGACCCAAAGCGATTTCGAATGGAAGATTTTTTCACTTGATTACTCTTTGCAGCCTTGACTTTGGGAGGATAATAGAGCGCTGCGTATGCAAGCCGATCAGCTTTTTCGTTGCTTGAAATACCAATGTGAAAGGGAATCCACTGAAACTTTACTCTGAAGCCTTTGTTGTTGAGTTCTTTCGCGATGGCTAGGGATCTGCGTGGGAATTTGCGGGATGGCAGATCACGGTATAGTTGTTGTAACGGGGCCTTTGAGTCCGTAAGGACAAACACATTCTGCGGAGGCAAAGTATTTAATTTGCGCCGAGCAGAAGCTATTGCTACGCCTTCCATAACTGTCGACGAGGCTGTAAAGTCCATAAGGCCAGATCACGTATATCTTAGAGAGAGAATATAGAATGCTGCTGCGCAGCGGTCTTCGTCTGCTTTGACAGAGCCATCTGTGTATACTTGTAGGTGATTCGGGTAAGTCGTGTTCTTAATTATTTAGTGAGTTATGGGGAAAACAAGAAAGTGTCTCACTTAATATAGCTATTGCGAATAGTTTGCGTTCGGTTCAATTCGCTTCCCACGCGATTTCATTTTTAAGCTCTTGTCCCAAGTTATGTGGGACACCTGTATAGGCCGGTTTGCTGGTGCTTTTATCTCGTGCAAGTGCATTATCATATGCATAATATACCCTTCAACATACTGACTGACCGACCCACCAACTGACCGGCCGACCAACCAATGGAGCGAAACCATGATGAGCTAGGTGAAGCAAACTTTCCTTCAATAATAATGACTTTATCCATAAATGGCCAACAAGTCGTTAGTCGCGTCTGGCATAGTGTAGCGCCATAATTTTTGTAGTCTTGGCGAAATATAGCTGGGGCGACATAGCATAAATATAGCCGTGGCAGCTCAGTATAGAGACCTTTCAGCATAAAATCGCAAGCCATCAGTATGTTGACCTCTTCTACAACCGGATGTAGGCGATTTGTGGCCCTGCACCCGCGAATGTTCGTTGTAAACTTTAAGCGCAACAATATTATGACTCAGCCTAACATGATGAGTGAACCGGGTACCCTGTTTATTCGAAAGTCCGCGCGACAGAGGCGCTTGTCCAGTGGACAGCTGCTAGCTGTCGCAAAAAAGTTATAGTGACGTTGCCCGTCATGAACTCGGGTGACTCGCAAGCTTATGATTGCTGTAGCGCACACGAAGCTGTCGGCCCTCGTTGCGCCTAGATGCCTACGCTGTCCGCATCGCAGATGGTATTCAAGAGAGAGCTCGTGCGGTCACGCCATACGCAGCATCCGCCAGAATAGAACGCCTCGTTGTAAGCATTCGCTTACTAACTAAATTAACAAGCGTGGTGTCAGAGCGCACGTGCAAGCAAGAACACATCACACTCGATGACGCTGTCGAGAGCAAATACAATGCGGCGCCACGACGTTATTGCTCGTGACGTGATGTCAAAGTGAGAGTAAGCAGATTACATAAACCGGCGCATGTACAGCGTCCCGCATTTTTAGCTATATCGCGCGAGAACACTTCAGTATTCTCGTGCGTCGTCCTTAAGGGAACATCGTATTAGACGACCCTTGCACAGAAGAGTGCTTAGTGCACCTGAGTGTACTTCTGCCGGTCTCACTGATCATCGTCGTTTAAGGCCCTAAAATGACGCGTGATGGACGCTCGCGTGATATAGCTAAAAACGCGGGAGGCTGTACACGCGATGCGGCGATACATAAAATGTCGACCTTCAGCCGTTCTTACTCGACGCGAGCCACTCTTAAATGCGTCGCCAGGGCATAGATGTTGCCTTTTCTTTATTTTTTAAAGATGCAACACGTGGTTAAGAAAAAAACCTTGAAGCACCTCGTTTGCGAGTACACCCTTCGTAATATTTATCCAGGACTGTTCTACGCTTCGCTTTGGGCATTTTGATGCACCTTTCCCACGGGAGTATATTCTGGCGTGGTCTCGCGCACCTAGGATGCACAAAGCTACAAAATCTTTGCTGCACTTCTTGAAATCCAATAGCCCATATGTTACCGTTTGGGATAAATTGTAAGACGACCGCGTGCTTGTGCTTGCTATCAATTTTTTTCTCTATCCTCCTTTCATTTCTCATTACACTTTGCCCCTTCCTCAGTGCAGGGTAGCCAATCGGACTTTGCCTCGTTAACCTTCCTGCATCTCCGCTAGCAGTTTTCTTTTGATCATACAATGAATCTACGATTGTAACGCCTTCCCCGACTGTGTGACAGCCTCCACATTGGCAGTTCTGTACTCTTTTTCTTTTCTTCTGCTCTCATTTTTCGCACCGCTTTCCCCCTTCCCCAGTACAGAGTAGCCAACGGGAAAGAGCCTCTGGTTAACCTTCCTGGCATTACACTGCTTACATTATATATGTACACTGTGTGAAGAGTATCGCAGCGACATGCACTACAATCTTCATTGCATGTTCGTGCGTGTTACACAATCAGTGCAGCTGATATGTGCGTTCGTTGCAGTTCAGTAGCACATATAAGTGTACACACATGAACCATACATAAGCAAGACTGCTCCCCAATCATCTACACACGTCACACTCAATTGCTGGTTTCTACGACAATTGTTTCTTGGCCTTATATAATGTCGAATCTGCTGATCTGCTGTATCAATATAACAAAATGAAATGTATACAGATGAGACAAGAACTTCTGTCATCTAGAATAAGGGTGCTGAGCTGAGCTATAGATCCTTCAATTCGAAGCTTCAAGCTCGGGATTATAGTTACTAATGGCACATTTTTGTTGCATCACAAAGCGCTCCTGTGAATAAACAGAGCTCACCTTCTTTCCTTAAAGTTGGCGGCGGCGGCACTTTAACTACTTCAAGGAGTTGGGCATCCCGGGACCAAAACCAAACTTGATCTGGGGAAACATCAGAGAATACCATTCTATGGTAAGTTCTGGGATCACATTTATATGCTATCATTTTTTGTTTTATATTTCAGTCGACTTTAATATCAAGTCTGCAAAGACGGTTAAGTCTGTTTGAGGGTACCGCTACGTACGTTTGCGTCGACAGTGTTCATGGCACACTTTACCACATAGCTATCTGACAGTTATTCAGGAACTGCTGAGTGACTTTGCTCGTCATTGCTCACTGTATAAAGTTCTTTTTTTTTTCGACCTCGAAAAACAGCCTACAAATACAACGCAAACTTAATTTGTGGCATCTGCGATGAAACAAGGCACCGATTTATTCCTCGGCTGGATATTAGTCGATTGTTCATTGTAAATAATTCGAAAGGAAATAATAATAATATTTGGGGTTTTACGTGCCAAAACCACTTTCTGATTATGAGGCACGCCGTAGTGGAGGACTCCGGAAATTTTGACCACCTGGGGTTCTTTAACGTGCACCTAAATCTAAGTACACGGGTGTTTTCGCATTTCGCCCCCATCGAAATGCGGCCGCCGTGGCCGGGATTCGATCCCGCGACCTCGTGCTCAGCAGCCCAACACCATAGCCACTGAGCAACCACGGCGAAAGGAAACGAGGACACAAACAGAGAAATAATGACAATGACGTAGCGCTGCATCCGTGTCGCTATTTTTATGTTTGTGTCCTCGTACCCTTCGCGCATTAGTTAGAATAACTTCATTACGACGAGCCCAACTAGCACTAATTCTAGAACGAATTCTATAGTTGACTCTCGTCCTGGCAAGATTCTCATAGAGTAATACATTTCAGTGTTCAATACGTGATGCTTGCGGAGCTGTAACTTTGGATAAGTTTAATTCAATTCGATTTCGTTTTCCAATCTTACAATATAGATGGAGGGGTTGCAGAAAAAAGCTACGCCAGGACAGCTCGACGACTCTACAAACCTAATGTTGAGCAGGCAGGCAGTGCTGGAACTTGTACAATTTTAGAAACATAGAAAAGTACACCAAGAATCACTAAAGAATTAAAGAAATAGCAATACGTATGCACAAATAAACTTACGCCATGCTACTAAAATACATATGTATGAAGCTTTTCGCGCAAACAAGAAAACAAATTGAAATTAATGAGACCATACCCCTTAATCAGAACCATAATCATGAAGATAAAATGGTCGTTTTGTAGCAGTGATGTTTAATTCATTCCTAGATGTTTCCTTACCTTCCAAACTATGCGACTGTTGATAAACTGTAGTTTTGTCTGCCCGAAAACTTTCCCTTTGCTGCGAACAGCTGTTACAAACTAGGAAATGCGCCGATTTGCGTTCCTTCCATTGTAACTACTTGACTCAGACGCTGCACGGTGCGAGGTAAACGAAGTTACCTGGCCTGCGTTCGGACCAACGTTCTCACGTTTTAAGGCTATTTAGTTTATCCCACTACGCCAGAGCCGCTTTGTGCAAGCGCACAGATAATACTTGGATTGTATGCTCAAAAGCACCGACGGTTTTGTGATGGGCTCATATCATGCAATAACATGCATAGTTTGTTGAATAGTACTGCACCTAATTTCGGAAGCGTGGCGCCACTAAACCAGATACAGATGTTCTAGTACGCACTGTTGTGCAGAGTACCAGGAAGCCCGCTAGCGAGACTAATCAGCGCAGCGTTTAACAATGCAGGCCGAGCCCCACACCCTTCCTTTTATCCCGGTTGAGAATAGCAGGTTGGATGGGTTGTTTTTTTTAATTTTATTTAATACGTACTGCAGTACGAAGTCCAAGTAGGAGGGCCCCTCAGGCAGGCCTCTCTGCCCTTCTTGAATAAATTTTCTCCTCGGCCTTTTGTCTCAAATACTGTGTACCCAGCGCCATGCCAGAGTCCGGTGGGGCGAGGTGTAAATCGACAATCGGTGTCTATGATGTCGACGCCGCGCTCTTCATTTGCTCGAACGAAGCGCTACTGGAGGGAGCTCATATAGCGCTGCTGAGAGTAGTTTCCGCTAGATATCGGATTTGTGAACGGATGAGATAAAAGAAGAAGAAAAAACACACAAAAGAAGCTGTAAGAGTGCTGAAGTCAGAAAAGGTTACACCGTGGAGGGCTCGTTAAGAGGGACATGTATTTTGTGTCCTGGGGTGGCTTGAACGAGCATTTATTAACGAAAATAATAGCGAATTTAAGAACGCGTTCTTGAATCCTTCATTATTTTCATTATAAAATGTTTGTGCAAGCCACCCCAGCTTGCAAATAGATGGCGCTGCGGACAGACAGCCTTCGTCTCCTGCTGCGTGCTCATTTAGATTGCGGCGGGGGAGCCCGCGAGCATTGTTCGTAAGCTTACAGGTTTTTTTTTTCCTGCCACACTAGAGTATGCTCAAAATCTTCCAGGGGCTATGAAGGCTACTCAAGATCACCTGGAATTCCCTAAGCGTATCTAGGGGTCCAGGTGATCTCGTAACTGAAAGTCGCAGTCATTGAATGAAGGGAATCAAGTATTCCTAGGATAACGACAATATTTGTTTGTCGTACAGTGTTTTTCTTTGTGCAGTTAAACTAATATAAATTAGAAGACAAATGATAGTGATAAAGTAACAGGAAGAACGGTACTATTTCAATTAACCTTTTTCAACACCCCATAAAGTGGCTCGCGTAATAAGAGTTGAAAGTGCGTTTTTTATTCGCTTATTTTATTTCTTCACTGCCAATGTTAATTTGCCTCAAGAGCTCGATTCCCACTGAACATTTGTTATCGCTTTTTATCTTTGGCAGGAAATTTACAAGGTTATAGGAAAATGGCTCGACAAGTACGGTGACGTGTTTGGGTAAGGCTGACTCCAGCAACCGATATCGATGCGGGCCTTCATCATCATCATCATCATCATCATCATCATCATCATCATCATATTTGTATGTCCACTGCAGGACGAAGGCTTCACTCAACAATCTCCAATTAGCACTGCCTCGCGCTAGCTGACTCCAGCTTGCGCCTGCAGATTTCCTAATTTCGTCATCCCACATAATCGTCTGTCCTTCTCGACTGGGCCTTATATTCACTTCAGGAATCGCAGGCTATAAAGTGAGTATAAGGCCCAGTCGAGAGGCAGAAGATTAGGTGGGATAATAAAATAAAAAAATTTACAGGCGCAAGGCACGCGTATACAACAAAACCGTAAAAACACAGATAATATCCAACGCCTCAAGGCAAGCTACTCAAATAGGAAGGCACTTCACTCTCTTTACCATCGAACACACGGAAATGAGACAGGACAACCTGATAGGATTTTACAAGCGTTTATTATAAGTCGCATCGTGCACGCCACACCCTTCCTATGCCTCTCCAACGCCGAGAAACTGAGAATTAACATTATTATAAAGAAGTAATACAAGCATGCCCTGCTCATCCCTAAATCGACGGTGAATCACAAGCTAACACAGCAACATTGATGGGTTAATTTAGGCCCAACGCAATGGACACTACGATCCACTCTCACAAACAAAGACCGGGAGCCATATCCTCCGCACCGTAGACATCCAATACTTTAGGCAGACCGGAGCCAAGGTCCTCAGGCCCCCGGACATCCGAGACACGTTCCTCATCCCTCCAATACCACGCAATATGCACCCTGCCTACCATGTAGAGCGGCGCGCCGACCTTAACAGGTATTACGAGGGAGCCACACATATGGGTTACGCCGACGCAGCGCAATACCCGCAACTATCAGCCATGGCCCTATCTGGGGTGACGGGGCTGGACCATACCCGTACCACCACCAGCTTCCTACGCCGCACATAAAACAAAGAGCGCGAAGAAGCTTCAATCGCTTTAGCCTACGCAACGACTACGGCCTCTTGCATCATTAGCGACTCCAAGACTGCTATCCAGAACTTCACCAGAGGCCTCATCTTACCGCAAGCAAACCGCATACTGTCAAGACCATCCCCATTCCGTCGTCGCCGCGTTCAGTCAATCTGGACCCCGGACCATTCGGGTCTTGCTGAGAACGAAACCGCTCACGATGCTGCCTGAGAAATCGCCCGTCGGGCGCGTCAACCATCATCGGAGCAGCGCCCCCCCCCCCCCCCCCCCGGACGACCCGTAGCCTAGCAGGCTGAAGATGAGGCAGTCGTCTCCTGGCGCCGCCACGCAAAAGACCGAATGATCACGTATGGTGAAATCCTCATGCACCCCCCTAAGGCAAGAATGAAGTACCCATGCACCTCCTGACCAGTCACTCAATAAGTGCCAGTCAACAACATGTCGATTATTACAGACACCCACATTGCCCACACCCTCGCTTATAGTTGCATCCACCCAGATGTTTACACACCACCATGCAAAGCATGCGGGATGGCTCGCGCCGGCCTCCGACACATTACCTGGGCGTGTCCCGCAGTGACACACACCATTAAACGTAGCACCAACCCTAAATTTAAAATCACCACGCCTGAGCAGTGGCAGGCTGTGCTGCTCAGCGTATGCCCGGAGGACCAACTCTGGGCAGTCCGGCCCGCCGACGACACGGCCAAGACTCAAGGTCTGGCCGCCGCTTGAGGAGAGCTCCGGTTGTGCTGGTCTCCTGGACCCACCCCCTTTTACCCCACCAAGGACATTTAATTAAGTTGCGTCTCTCTCTTATACCCGCTTTATTGGCTCACAAAACAAGGCTGAAGTAAGCCTTATGTCATAAGCACGCCTTGCGCCAAAAATAATCTGTGGTTTTTACTGTAGTACATTTATTCACTGCTCCCCTAATTGACCGCCATTGCTATAGAAACATTTACAAGTGCACGATCGAGTACGCTGGTAAAGGTAACACATATTCAGTAATATATTCAGTACACTTGAACCATTTGTATTGGAAAGAAATGACTGTATGATGCATCGCATGTGTACGTTTACACATAAAAAAAAATGTTATCTGTGGCTTTGTGCCGTGTGCAAGCGATATTCATTGCATTATGAGCGTTGGTTCGATGTACTATTTGCAGTGCGCAGTACACCTGAATTATGTTTAAACATTTTCCCTCGTTGGTAGAGTGTATAAGAGCGACTGAACGAGGACGTAGAAAGAAACATATACACACAGACAGCGGTTCTTTTTTTTCACTTTCAACTATAAATTTTATTGTCGCACGCAGCGATAAATATGTACCGTACGAGCGGAAACAAACCTGACAGCAAAAAAGAACATCCAGTGGTGCCTGTCGATGAACCGTACACGTATTCAAGGCATGGTGAAAACATATACTGCATGGTTACAGGGATAAACCGAAGAATCGTATCTCCTTTTAAGATAGCGATACTGATGGCTTGCTCACGCACCTTTCCTCTAATTTTGCAATTTCGTAGGCCTCCACAATATCCCTTGTCAGCCTGCTATTAGCCCTATACAGAATGGAAGTACTTTCAAAAACGGGTTTGCAGGAAGAATATCGGCAATGAATACCCAATTACCCGAGATTACCCTAGTGACGTTATATCGATGCTCTTTTAAACTCTCATTGACGCATCTGCCCGTTTGACCAACATACGTTCTTCCGCACGAAAGTGGAATGGCATAGACAACGTTATGAGTGCAGGTTATATTCTTGTTTGCGATGTTGAATAGAAGGTGCGTGCCTTTTGTTCTCTGCATTAACCTGTTTGCACAGCTTTTGTAGACGCTCAGGGGCAGAGAAAACCACCTCCACAGCCGATCTTGCCGCTACTCTTCTGAGATTATGTGAAATGCAATGAATGTATGGTACAGCAGCAACTTTCTTTGCTCTAGCAAAGACACTGTTTCCATTCGATGTGTTTTTACACTTCCTGCTTAAGTCCTCCGCGACACAGGTGAGCATACGCATCGGGTAACCAGAATCTGCCAGGAGCTTGGCCTGATCTCTGAAACTGGCTTCCACTTTGTGGTCACATGACTTCGTCAGAGAATTATTGAAACACGATTTCATTTGTACTTTTGTGCATAGCTAACAGTTAGGCAGTAAATATTTTCCGCTATGATCGCCGAAATAATTTAGCAGTAGCTATATCGCCCCATGTCTGCCATATTTACTGTGAACTCGACATTGTACGAGTGCGTTTCTCTAGTTACAGTACTAACAAGTATTAACAACCTCACTGCGCAGGTTCTTCAATGGAGATGTGCCCTTTGTTGTAATAAGAGACCTCGACTTTATAGAAGACGTGTTCGTGCGCAACTTCCAGAACTTCGTGAATCGAGGAGTGAGGAAGGATTTATTTGTCTGTTTTGTTGAAACTTTGGGTACGCCTTCGGCTTACACACAGATATTGCTGATTCACAGGCGATGTAAAATGCTACCAACAGCTTCGCCGAGGACTGAACAAAATTGTAGGGATTCAATTCTGTCTTTTACGTGAATGAAAGCGTCTGCGAACAACTTAAAATTTAAAAAGCAAATAATGCGAATTCCTACGTCGGTTACTTTACAGAAATATAATTAGTCATTTACAAAAAAAGCACAAAAAGGCCAAAAGGGTTAGCCATCCTTTGTGGCTTAAGTATAGCTAATTAAGTTGGAAAGTTAAGTTGAGCTAGACTGGTATATTATACTTCTGGACAAACACTTTTGTTTGAGCACAAACTCCTTTGTTATCGTGAGTAGACCAAGCCGTGGAAATAACAAGAGTTGAAAACGAACGAAGGGCTTCAAGTTCAGCTAACTCTTCGTGACGTCAGAACACCTGGAGAGATTATGCTCGCGTCTAGACAATAGTTTATAAATAAGCAACCATTAACATTCATATAAAGGGACGTAAAACAAAAACAAAGGACTCAAACAAGTGTGTTTTGAGAACTTATCCTCAACAGCCCAAACTTGCGACTTCACTTCGAAAACCACGAAACCATGCTAACATATTGTCGATGCAGTTCAGGCGTAAAGCGTGAGAGATATAACATTTGATGACAGAAGGATAATTATAGAGTCACAGTAGATGTTGTACTGGGCGAAGTACCACTTTTCGAGAAACTTCTTGACGCTGACTTGGACGAATGGGTGTGTGCCACTCGGCCTCTGTCGGTCTTCAGTGAACCTGTTCCATGTCAACTTTAGTCGCTGGGTATGTGGCAGTTAGTGTGTGCCGCATTTCAATGAGCGTATTTGACACCAACTTGGGTAACCAGCTTTGTGTAATCGGGAATGTGCCGCTCTGCAATGACGCAAAATATCCCTTAACGTTCTCCGACACTGCGCAGAGTCGAGCCCACGTAACAAGCGTTCCTCAAGCACAGCAAGCCAATGCATTAGCAGGTTGCGCCACAAATGCACTGGATATGTGGTGCTTTTAAATGAACGTCTTGCACGCTGATACTTGAGCAAACTGCGCAATGAATTCAGTGGGTAGTCTTTTCATCATCGTTGGCTATTGCGGGGCCTGGTAGCCATGTATACAGAGAGAGTAAATAAGCTGTGAAAGGCAGAGAGGTCAACCAGATATATTGTCCGGTTGACTAATCTGCACGGGGCGTTGCGTACTTCAGCGTAGCGTACCGTACTGCTGCCGAGAAATAGCGGCGCCTGCCTATCGAAGCTCGACCGACATTACTTCTTGGGTAGCATGGCGTTGTCGGCGGACTGCAGGCATCCGGTAGACCATGGCGACCAAGCAAGGGCGAGACGATTTGCTAGTGCGAAACTTGCACGGTTTATTGAAAGGTAGATGAAAGAAAATGAGAAGAGAATGAAGTATCTCAAAGTACATTTCGGAGCTCCTTAAATAGGCTCGCTACAAGTGTGGGCGGGATCTTCCTTCCATCGATGTCACGTGACAGGCACCGAGAAAGGGCCCCTCCTCCTGCATTACCGAGCAAGGAAAGGAGAAGTCAACCCCAATTTCGACGAATCCTGGTAGAAGGCCCTTTGTGCGCAAGGTGCCTGACGTTAACCCTCGCAGAAGTCAACCCTCCTTTCGACGAATCCTGGTAGAAGGCCCTTTGTGCGCAAGGTGCCTGACGGTTAACCCTCGCAGGAGAAGTCAACCCTCTTTCCGACGAATCCTGGTAGACGGTCGGGCGAAACTCCTGTCGCCACGTGGTGTCAGACGCCAACCCTAACAGGGGGTCAGCTAGAGCTGAAAAGATGAGAGAAAAAGATTACGAAAAAAGCAGTTTTCTACACAGCTCTGTTGCTTGAAGACCCCATACCATCGGTAACTGTTTCGATTGCACAAAGAGCTGATCAGCGCCGCGTCTCCTTTCTAGATCACAATGATGACAGACCAAATGCATCCAATTATGGGACAGTCGATTCTGCACGTCGGCGGCTACAAATGGAAGAATATTCGCGCGTCTGCCTCTCTCAGTCTGACTTCCAAAAAGCTGAAGATGGTGAGTAGGCAGTTATCTCACAAACCGGAGTAGAAGGCGAGCGGGAATATGGTGGGTACACCCCATACCTTGATATAAAAAAAGAAATATATATATATACACATATATATATATATATATATATATATATATATATATATATATACATATATGGAGAGGAAGAGAGAGAAAGAAAGAAAGAGAAAATGCCGGTGCGCATTTAATATTTCAACGGCCCTGTCGACGCTAGAGCGGGCACGAAGCTGCAGCACAAAGTGTGCAGCTGCTTCCGCAGGCTCTCTGGATGCACTGCATGAAGGACACGGAATGATGTTTCACGTGGGTTGTATGCCGACAGTTTTTCTATTTGTGCCCGACAATATCGCACGCTTTCCTTTTTTTTTATTCAAAGACGCCAAACCAACGCTGAGAGGCCACGTTACCGTGTTAAACGATATATAACGCTCGTTTGTTACTGAGTGCGTATAATTAGACGCGTGTGCTCAGCGTTCGCAGCTTATTTGTAGAAAGCATCAAGCATGCACGCCACGATAGTGTAAACAACTATATCTGCCTGAAATCAACCCCTTAAGCGTGTGTGTGTTACCACTCAATTCAATAGTAGAAGTTAACGTCGTTGCCATGGTATCCAAACTTTTGCTTGAAGATATATATAGTACATACCATGATGTGTACAGTGCGCATTTGAACTATGTTGCATGAAATGCGGCTCAATGCGTTATAATTTTCTTCTCGTTGAGGCCTGTCTATAAGTAAGTAAGAATAAACAAGGACACTATGGGTGGATGCCTTCTTTGCAGTTAAAATGTAGTTGATACACTGTGGTTGTACGAGCTTTCTCTGAACAATTAGGAAAATTGTTTCCATTGTTACGTACACATCTTATTTTTAATGCTCTTGCATGCTAAATTTATAATTCGAAAAAAACCGGCGTATGTTTTCTGCTTCTCGCATGTCCTATCGAAAATGCCAACGTCTCCTTTAGGAACACATTATTTACCAGAATATATTTGTAGACGAAACAAATCACGAACGCGTGCAATGCGTATTCCCACCCTGCGCCCAGATGATGCCACGCATCCAAGAAGACGTCGGCACCTTCGTCCAAGCGATGAGGCAGTACGCCGACACGGGTAAAGAGGTGCAGATGCTTCACAAGTTTGAGGAACTCTCCATGGACTTGACGGCACGAGGGGCGTTTGGCATCAACGAGCGCTTCGTGGGAAAGCCTGACCACCCGTTCATAACCACGTCCAAGGCAGTAGCCAGGAATATCATGACAGGTCCATTCTACTATATCGGACGTAAGTTATGCGTCAATACTTGGCTCCGCTGCTAGACTGTGCAGCGGTAACGTGGACAAACGCCTTGTCGATTGCTACGTCGTGAATGCACATGCACACAGCTGACCCCTTATGACACATAAGATCTTTTATGAAAAAAAAAAACACTTAGTATTCGCCATCTGCCTCGCTTGCGCTTCCTTTCCTGAAAACGCTGCGCCCGCTCCTTTTCTGTCGAGAATACTATGTCACGCTAATACCGCGGGTGCTGTTCGTTACCTGTAATTACTGGGCTCGCAGTGTCAAAGAAAGGAAGTGCAGGTAAGATGGATCACGATTATTGTAGTAGTAGAATATAAGTCCTACAGGGTATAAACTTTTGTAAGAGTGTGTATGCGTACGACGACGGGCTGTTCACACCCTTAAGCGTAGAAACATTTTTAGTGCGGGCTACATTGCTAATAATTCAAGCGCGATAACGAGAACAACTGATCGTCACTGTGTTTATTGGTGTGTCTCAGTCTTAGATGCTCACCTATTAAGGCCGTTTTGTGTGCTCCGTAGACAATCAGCCGTTATAAAAATACCGGTCACAAAAGTTGCCAACATACCCAATATCATTAACTAAATCAAGTGAAAATTCCATTTGGTTAAATTGATTATAAAAAGGTATAGTACCTGCCATCAAAGCTATCTCAACAAAGCACAGCGCTCCTATTTTCGGAATCTTCCTATCAACAGCCCATCAATAGCACCTTTGCAGAGGACGTCGCACCTTTTGATGACTGTTTACGAGCTAGATCCTAGACCATGGCCTCCGAGATTTTGATCTTGTGCGGGCATGCCGAATCTGAAAGGCGTGCCAAGGTGTCGCGCTGTCATTTCCGGCAAGTGTTAATGTTGCCGTTCCTATTCTTTTTTTTTCTGAGTTAGGATATCACAGACGTACAATATGTTGATAGCTCGTTGTACCTCATTCTTTCGCAGTCAAAACGGGATGTTTTGCAGAGAGGCTGATCATTAAATACACGTTATTGATAGATTCGACAGGTTCCTATCGCTATGCAACTCGATTTACAGTGATGCTGAGCCCTCTCGACATTCGACCCAGAGAAAGCGTGCCGCAGCCGAACGTGCTAGCGGCTCCCAGGGTAATCGGAGTATCCACACGATCAAGTTTTTGTTCTATCTTGGTTGCGCTCCCCGATTGAAGATATAGAAGCTCCTCCGAGCGCTCTGGTCTAGAGCGCGGCGCCATGAATACGTAAACCAAGCGAACGTGTACCGAGTGCTAAAGCCGAAAAGCCGAATGTAAATAACACCGCGAAAGCACATTAGAGCGCTTGAAATCAGCCACTCGAATGTCGCCATACATGAAGCTGAGTATTTTTTACACTGTCCAATAATTTCCGGCAGATGCGCTTTTATAGAGAGAGGAACATGTCAGTAAGAATTAGTCGCCAGTCAGCTATTGTGACCGTGTGTCCCTTCCTTTTGGTGGCTCTGTTGATTGTGCGCCCAGAAATCTACATGGAGAAACAAAGAAAAAGTAATAATTGACAGCGAATGCACGTAGCTGTTATTGTAGCTGAAATGGATTAAACGAAAGAAAAATATAATGGGCCCCTTCATCCGACGTAAGCCCTTGCGATGAAGGTGCCCATTTATTTACAGTTACAGCTACACAGCACACTCCTTCAATAGAAGCAGCAAAGCATAACACTGCGCTGAAGCTTCTCAGACGGTGTTCTGTGAGAATACGTGAGGGCGAGATTGTGGCGCAAAGAAACTGCTGCTCTGCGGCAGTAGAAACAGCAACCCCGCAGCCATTGTGCGTCTCACAACGCAGGCGCGACGAGGAGACAAGGAGCGTCGCCGTTGCTGTTGCAAGAATTACTGTATGCGCCGAGATGCGGTATGCACGCAGCTCTACAGCAGGAATACCGTACCCGACAACTTTTTATGGCAGCACAGCAACAGCCACGCGCACGCGCCCACATGTGCGGAGCTTCCGCTTTTGTGTTACCAGTATCGTCGTCTTGCTGGCCGTCTACGAGACCAGAAAAACCAGACATGGACACCATCTAACCGTCATGCGCTGGCTGCACGTGCACCATCGATACCGGGACAGCACGGTGGCGGCGGCGCCGATGGTGCACACGCGCCTGGAATATCCGTGTATGTAATCACTACCGCGATAAGAAGTGGACTTCGGTCAGAATATATTACGCGTGGAGCAGATAACCGATGATCTGCAGGTGTATCAGACGTAAAGCGTCAGGATAGGTTATCGTCCTGCAATGAAAATAAACAGGATAACCATAAACGCGACTCTGTACAATTTGATTTATTTTTTTTTCGTACCGTTGATTATAACAAGAAATGAACACATTCCTCTTGCTTTCGTTAAGTGTGATGATCTTTTAATGGCCTTACGAGGAATGCATCCACCAAATATGCCCTTCGAAAAAAAAAAAGAAAGCTCGGGGATAATTTTACGCAAGCCTAAGCTATAAGAAAATAACGTATGGGAACTGCTATCCTAGTGACGGGATTCTAACTTAAAGAAACATATGATTTCGTACGCTCGTCTGCACCACTAGGGAACTGCCATTTCAGCATCGCGATGGTGCCTGCCTGATAAGCGGTGTTGTAGTAACAACAACAAGTAACAGCCTGGAAATTAGGTGTCGACTATACTGTACGCAGGACAAGCATCGTTAAAAATTCCAATCGCTGCTGCAAATTCGAATAAGCAGTGGCGGCCACGTTTTCCACGCATTTCTAGACGGTGTGTAGACGTGTAGTTCTCCCTGGGATAGAGAGAGTGAGAGAAAGTGTGAGAATAATGTTGCGTAAACTGTATAGAAATGAAGTGCGCAGTGGAATCAGCGAAATTGTGCTTCCTGAAATTGCCTATACAGCGACTGCTGATGTCGCCAAATAGCCAGCTTGTTTCTTGCATGCATGCGAATGAGGCGTGAAAAATACGGGGAGATTCACCAATGTCAGCGTGCCTAGTTCCACGTATTAAATTGCTCTTGCTGTTTCTTTTTCCTTCTAGAATGTACAACAAGATTCGGAGCTTTGATGAAACCGCTATCTTGGCTATCCTTGATTATCGGGGATTACTCGTTCGATCCCCTCAATGCCCAGACCATGGCGGTGATCAATTTGAGAAAGAATAATCCTTCAGTAAGTCTGAATCCTCTGCCTTCTGCATTCGGCACAGGACGAAAGAAAGACGCCACCGTGTACCCGAAAAAAGGCTCTTCTTTATCTTATTGCGATAGCAATTAGATGGAAACTCTGGGCGCATTTCTGCCGTCGACGTGCTGTTCCGTATGAAGTCCAAGGGCGATAACACCGTTGCTGCGCGCCGTATGTTCTGTGTGCGAGTGATAGCTTGCGAGGGTGAGCCGGCAATGGCGGCCTGACTTCGCGCGCGCGACGGAGAAAAAAAAAGTTTAGAAAGCAGTGAAGAAAGCAGGTGTCTTGCGTCGAGCGCATGATACCGGGGAGAGGGAAGGAGGCGGGGGCGGGACGTTTTACTGCATTATGCAAAATACAAGTGAGGCGTGCAGACAGGACACAAGAGTAGAGAAGCGGACAACACGAACGCCGACTATCAACTGAAGGGAGCACTGAGGCGAAAAAAGAAAGAAGACGCAAAACTCATCTGCGCATGCTCAGGAATGGTAACACCACGTGTAAATCGGGTACACGTGCCGGTCTACGTGAGAGAGAACTGTTAAGTCACTTAATCTCTTCCTTATGTAAAGTAATCGAAGGCTGACTCACGCACGCACTACCACCATTATAGATGCGCCATGCCTCTACCACAAGACGCGTATCTTCATTTTTATGCCTGTACAATATCGCGCATTCATCTAACTCTGGCGTGCAGTTACAATCTTGGCAATGGCGGCTGTTGCGCATGGCGCGGCCGCGCGGGCCTTATCTCGAAAGCGATCTGAGATGGGGACAGAGTATACGCCGAGTGCTGATTGCTTCGTGTGCGCTCCGTTTTCGCCGCTAAGTTCGCGCTGAAGCAAGAGGCAGCACGAAGGTCAATTCGCTCGCTGCTGCTGCCGCGCTTCCTCACTCTAGCGTCTTGACAGCGAGTTTACGCGGCCATCGAGCGAGATGTGTTCATGTTTGCTTGTGCGTGCCTGATACCATGCTTGCTAATTTAGTTGGTAAGCGAATGTTTAAAAATTTATCCTACCCTTACTTCGCATATTATTTTTTACTTCGTATAGCTGTTTGCTGATTTGCTATCGCAATCGGTACTTCGCCTTTCGGGCGAAACTGCGACTTCCTAAAATTTATTAATCCATTTTTAGTTACGATTGCAGTTACGTTCATTGTGAGTGGTGAAACTTGAGCTTGCGCTGATTCACTCCTGCAGCTGCGGAAGTTGACTTGCTTAACCGGGCTAGTCTTCCTGCAAGACTCGGAAATTCACGTCAATACTTCCTCCAATGCCCCAAATGGGATGACGTAGCACCCGATCGGAATGCCATCACGTCTGCTTCCTGCATGGCTATGCATATCTCGAAATAAAACACCGAAACACAATTTGCGGATATCGTCCTAACGGAACGCTCATCCCGCTTGACCGGAAATTTTGTGAACTGAACGTTAAACAGTCCTCAAAGAAGCATTTACGGCAAGAATTACCGCAAGCGCGTTGCGTTTCGCAATAATCCCCGTTTTCGCAGTGCTGCTGGCTAATTGTACACTGCACCACATGCCAATCTCTGACTTTACAGCCAGGACGTGGGACGTGGTGGATCAGACGTATTGTAAGAATATTATTTGCGGGGAAACTGGCGGCTATGTATCGATTAAGACCGCACGGGCTTTCCTTTATTTATTCAGTTGTTTTCGCGGTGTTCATAGCTATACTGTTTTGCAGACACGATCGTAAGCGTGTGATCTAAGCGTCGGGCTTGTTCGTTTTCAATGGCAAAACTGGTGAAGGGCCTTAAATGGCTCCTAACCAGTTCGTAAACTAGTAGCAATACATTCCCGAAAAAAAAAGAAAACGCGGACGTGGGATATATTTGACGACGCTATTTGTAGGCAAGTGATGCGAGCGAGGATGCTTTCATAGATAAATTGTTCCAGAGGAAACTGTCCATTACAAAGTGGACGTAATTTCGTAGCCATGATGGGACGTTTGCTTGCGCGCCGGATTCAATTGATTGAATGTGTAGTATATGCAGACACAACTAAATTTTTGTTCAAGGATAACAGCTGCGTGAACAAATATTAGGGCACCGATAACACTAACGATACCGTATAGCAAGAGCAATATTCAGAAGTCACCCATGCACAGACAGCAAAAGCGAGCGCATAACTGCAGGAAAGACCTGGCAATGTGTGTGCACCCTACAAAGTATATCTTAATTTAAGGCGGAGATTTATTGGGCGCATAACTTTGAACCTGTTTTTGCAATAACGTATGGACGCTTTTCTTCTACGCCTTTGACAACAGCTTCGCAGGCCCGACATCTTGCAAAACCTTCTTGACGTCGAGTACGTTGAAGAGAACGAAAATGAAGACGCTGGGGACAAAACAGCCAAAGGTAATGCCTATTCATGCTTTCACCTAACATATAAATTGAATTCTCAAATCGCATGTGCGTTTCGCAACCTCAGTTGTACACACAATAGCATAGCAAACAAAATCAGAGACATCATTGTCGGCTTTTCAGTAACTGAAATCTGAGACGGTGAATGGCGCGTCTTGGTCTATTACTGCTGAATACGACGCTGCTGCTCTTATAGCCAATTTCTACGATCATACGCTAACAGTGCCATTTGAATGCGTACGAAAAATTCTTGTCCATGTTTTAGTCTACAGTGTGCTACGTTATGGATTGACTGTTTATGGCCATTGTACTCTTACGTGGAGCTCAATAATTAATTCAATTTTACGTTCACTGCTGTCAACAGCGGCATACGATTTGTGTCCAACGCAAGATGCAGACGTCTTTAGGTTGTTGAATTTGCCAAACTTCACTTCCCTGATTGTCGAAAGTGTTGTAATTAAACACTTCTGGAATAATGGTGTTAAAATACGATATACGCCTGTCCGCTCCTTAAGAACGAAGGAACCCTAGGTCAGCCCCAAGACTGCGACAAAGTACGGAAGGAGAACGGGGCAATAATATGTTCCGGTCATAATTAATAAATTGCCAAGGCCACAAGACGTGGGATTAAGAAACTACTTATAATTTTCGAAGTTTAAGCTAAGATTTTGTATAACTATTCAATATTTTGCTCCGACCCGCTAATAGCTAACTCTGCTAACCCTGTGCAATATTATGTGACTTTACTGTCAGGCACTGCAAGTCAAGTCCCCTGAGGCTTTGGTAGGCCTGCTATCAGTACTTTGTTTTCCTTTATGCACAATAAAGATAGTATTGTATTGTATTGTATTGTATTGTATTGTATTGTATTGTATTGTATTGTATTGTATTGTATTGTATTGTATTGTATTGTAAATAAGCAAAATGAGCGACGACGGCAGCCGTTGACAACGTGACGACAGCAGGGATGGCTCGCCTACTTTCCCCGGCACATACTGTTCATGACGTCTGCGATCCTGTGAAGCGCGTATGAAAACTTCGGTGACGTCAGGGGAAGCGATCGTGTGACGCAGGTGGATGTATAGGTTGGATAGGTCTGGACGCGGGATAGGATGGCGGCTGCTGGCTCCAGACGCACGCAGATTTCTCTACTGCGGCCGCTACCGCTACCCAAAGACGACTCATCGCAGTAAAATGTGAAACGTCGCCAAAAATGCTGTAATGGACATGCTGTATACTGTACAGACTAAGCGCACGCAACTCGGCCCGCTGTTGCATGAGAAGATGTCCGCCGACAATGCAAAAGCCATCCAGACACCTTTGTTGGCTTTTGGTTGCACATGCCTTTATAGGTTACCGACGAAAGGTAGTATATATTTATTGCAAGTCAAATCAACTTGTTTACTTAATTATTCGCTTTCTCGCTCAGAAATTCACGTGTACAGCAATTTGGAAGCCTGTATTGTTTTCGTTTTTTCAACAGGTATCGTCAAGTCTAGGGCGCTGACCAATGAAGAAGTGTTAATCACTGCTTCATCACTATTTATAGCTGGGTAAGAACTGAATGTATCTTTATGTGAGCCCTAATTATGTAGCAAACATTTCTACATACAACATACTGGACATGTGCCAATCAGGGAATAGATAATTTTAGCCATGGGTCATTTAGGATGCTGTCGGTAAGTTAGTGCATCTTTCCACTAGGCAAATTTTTCCAACATGTATATTGAAGCAGGTGCCAGGCAGCGGATTGTATTACTCTAAGACCAGGTGGTAATACGATCGATATTATGGCCTGACAAGCTTTTCAGTGCGTTAATTGTTGTGCAGCTCGCTGCTGATACAAAGGGACTTGGCTGCCCATTGCCTTTCTCGGGTGTTTCGCTCCTGCAAACCACCTCTTGGAAAAAGACTTGCGAACCCCACTTTAGAAAACATTTGGATCAGTGAGAAGGGCCATAACATAGTCAGTCATAAACGTGGTCACTTTCTTTAAAAATGCGATGCTTAAATTATGGGGTTTCGCGTGCCAAAACCACTTTCTGATTACGAAGCACGCCGTAGTGGAAGACTCCGGAAATTTCGACCACCTGGGGTTCTTTAACGGGCACCTAAATCTAAGTACACGGGTGTTTTTGCATTTCGCCCCCATCGAATGCGGCCGCCGTGGCCGGGATTCGATCCCGCGACCTCGTGCTGAGCAAGCCAGCACCATAGCCACTGAGCATCCATGGTGGGTAATGCCATGCTTAAACGAACTGAGGGCAAACTGCATGAGCATTGACAGCAGCCTTTAGTAATCATTTCAAGACTCATCAAAACTAAGTACAACAGGCAATGGGGGTTAGAGTCCAATAAATTTAATTATGTGGGCAAATGAAAATAGAGAAATTGCATAAAATGATACACTGCTGGAACAAATGAGGAATAAAACAAGAGTTTTTTTATTATTGTAGGTGGCGCGATCATTACAACATTGTATTCAAGACCTTTGCGTAACACCTGCTTCTGATTGGCCAGCGTTCGGATGCTGGCCAATCAAGATAGGGGCCAATGTGATCACTAGCTGCCTACTGCAGAGCGGCACTTATGTAAGACATGTGAATAAAGCTCTGACCATTTTTTGAAGCAGTTTTATGGAGACTTGCTTCTGCTGCAGAATGCGTTAGCCAAATGACTTAGTGATTTTTGCAAGCTGAGAGAATTTCACGCCTCCCATTAGCAACCGGAATGTGTTATCGCACACTGAATATCATATGACATGTAGTATAAAAGTAATTGTAACGTCTTTCCCCACTCACGTGTTTGAAATCGATCAGCAAAAACAAACTGATGGAAGGGCTTGTTCTGTGTGCACAATGTTTGCAAGTATCCTATCTGTGCATAAGTATGTATATATTTAATTCGACCATTCTGACGTGAATACAGTTTCGAGACAACGGCAACGGCTCTGAGTTACATGATATACGCCCTTGCAAAGCATCAGGATGTACAAGAAAAGGCTCGCAGGGAAGTGATTGATGCCGTCGGCACCAACGTGAGTAGCGAAAAAGGCGCAAAGGCACTAATACAATAGCGTGCTGCTCTCCATTATTAGGTTTAAACGGGGTTAGATGGCCGTCATTTGAGACATCAGTGGAAAATATTGCAAACTCGTGTTACATCGTGGACTACTAAGCAACGGCGATCCCCGATATAATCTGATAACAGCTTATTCAAATTTTCAATTGCGCTCATTCCTCTACCTATATATAAAGGAATATGCATACATTTGAAGGACAATATCGTAAAATGTCAGTTTTCAGTGACGACAACATTGCCAGCTAATGATACAGCCTCGAAATATATTACCTTGTTCCAGTGAAACTGAGCTGAGTGTAAAGTTGAGGTAAACCTTGGTGTTGTCTATAACGCAGTTCAAGTATACGAAAAAAAATCTCGGCAAGGAGAGGGTTCATTCAAATATCGAAGCATTTCTTGGCAGTCACCCAATGTGGTATATGTCTGAGATAAATGTGACCAAGCCGCACCTCGATGATAGCCCCGTATAGCCTGTCGTGCTGACTTTTCCCCCTACTTGTGCATTATGCAACAACAGAATGTGCTTTTTACGTTTTCATCAGGGAGAACTGGACTACGAGACCCTCACGAAGAAGTTGAAGTACACGAGAGCAGTGGTGGACGAAACGCTGCGCCTGTATTCACCGGGACTATCGTAAGTGTGCTGAAAAGTTGGCATCAAGGTTTCCTGAACAGCAGCCGTTCATCAGAAGTACACCCTAGAAATGAGGAATAGCTCTGTTTTAAATTTCTACCGGCGTATGAAAACTCAAATATGCTTGTAGGCAAAGGGCAAAGCATGTCGAAATATAACGATGCATTCGCGATATTAGTGCACGGGGTATAAGATACCAAAACGACGCACTGGCCGTGAGCCACGTCCTGGCTTCGGGGCTCGTTGGTGCTGGCCACGCTGTGCAGAAGCAATCGTGATCGTGACCAGGTTCAGCCATGGTATTCGTGGTGTTGTGCGTTCTGCAGGGGGAGAGAGACAGACAGCCTCAAGCAAACGAAAACAAATTATAAAAACACTTGTTTGCGCCTTTTTTAAAGCGTGTGTCAAGAAGTAGTAGTGATTACTGTTGGCCTAGCTTCAGGGTCACTACCAATCTCCGCGGCAACTTCCTGCCACACGAAGATATCTTCCCGAGAATTCTTGTATTTGGGGTGGCTACAATCCCATAATAGTAGTCGCGCCTGGAAGCGGAAGCGAAGCGATGCGCGCAGTTTTTGTCGCCATGTTCACTCTAGGCTCCTTGGCTGGAAAGCCGAGTCATATGCGGCGGCAGGAAGTCGGACGCGACCACGCCCTGATTGGTCCGCGCTGACAGTCTTCAGTCGCCGCTTCCGGCGAGTGGTTGGCCACCTGCGAAAATATCTAGCACGCCTTTATCGACAGCAAACAGCCGCTGATCGCCGGTTAGACGCCACGCGCGGCCGTTCGCCAGTTTTTCGCAAAAAAATCGCTCCATGAGCGTCGGGCCTTAAGGGAACTTCTTGCTGGGCAAGTTGGTACTGATTCATTGTACCTCTATTTAAGGCGCCAAAAAAAAGCGACAACAAACAGCATACAAGAGAGGACAACCGGACAGAGCGCCACTCACAACTACTTAAGACGCGTACATATATACCCTCAGTCAGCGTCTGCGCAACAAACACACTCAAGCATCAAGTACGGCAAGATAAGGCCCTTTCAACAAGCTTTTTCTGTGACTTATACAATGATAAAGACGTTTCACTAACACACAAGCTACCTTAATTCCTTACTGATATAAAACGCTTCCTTTAATTCTTTAGCTTTCGTATTTTTTGCTTCTGGCCAGAATCCGCGCGTCAAGAAACTATGCCTCACAAGAACGCGAGGGTCAGTTGGAGTGAGTGGCGCTCTGTCCCGTTGTCCTATCTTGTGTATTGTGCCTTGTTTTTGGCGTTTTAAAAATACGTATAGTAAGTAAGCTATACGCAAACATTACATACATTTAAATTTCGTTTAGAAACTGCAATCATTCAGGATTAGATTTGATATTCGAACGCTGCTTCGTTGAAGAATTCGTACTCTATTCATAATCGATTACTTTGCTGCTCCTACACCCCCAGTTTGGAAGCTTCGTTTGCTGGTCAGGACGCAGTTTACTGAGTAGTGCAAGGAAGGCTCATGCACAGACTTTGGAGGTCGATTTCCAATGCTTATGCAAACGTGCGCAGCCAAGCCACGGAATAAATGCGCGGCTAAATAAGCCTCGCTTTCGTACATCAAACTAGTTCTTATATTAAATTGCTCCTTCTTTTCACGTGCATAAATGTAAGCATTAAGAGGAAGCTTTAGCTCGGGTGCTCCTATCTAAATACATGTAAAAGGAGAATTCGTCTTTCTCGGCAACCACTGCACCGAATTTGACGAGGTTTATTGCCTTTAAAAGGATGCCTTAAAATCTAGTGACTGTTGGTCTCGAATGTTTGATTGATGTCATGCATTTTTCATTAAAGATTGGCGAAAATCGGAAATTTTCACAAAATGAAGCTATCAAGTTTACAACTCCGTAACTCGGCAATTAAATACGATATCACAATTTCGGGAATTGCATTTGATGGTACATCTAAAGCGGACAAAATTGATATGTCACACATTAATCTAAAAAAAAATGAGTAATTTGGAAATACAGCTTTTGCAGAACCCTTGTACACGACGTAACAAATGCACGTAAGATATAAAATTACTGATTGAATTTTTGTGCTTTTAACTATCTAATGGGTACCGTTTACAGAACTGCCATATCTGTTCTTGATGCAAAGCTATTAATTTGTAAACTTCGTGCTTCTATTATGTTCAAACTTGCGAATTTTGGAATATCTTTAACAAACTTCAAGCCCTAAATCGGAATTTCTCTGCCAACCGTCACTATAATTTAGCTTTTTCTCTCAAATGCAACAAATTTCATTAAAATCGGTCAAGGGGCTATGTCATAAAAACGTTTTTGCACTTTACATGTGTTTAAATAGGCCGCGGCAATGAAGCTTCCTCTTAATAAAGGTCTCTTAGAATGTGGTCAACTTCATTTGTTGCTATCAAAGCCGCACAATGAGGCGCCTGTCAAGTTTGGCATCGTAAGCTATTAGGTCTCATAACTTCGCTATTTATTGCCTGTGCATGAAATTTACTAACTGGGTAAATCAAACACGCTTAATTTATGGTCTGCATTAACCTGAAAGTGTTGAGCTGCGACAGCTCCCGTTATCACTGGAGGATAATGTACGACATTATATCTTCAGAATCTTGACTCAACCATTTACATCTTTCAGGTTTATTACGCGGCAAGCCAAGGAAGATTACGTATACAACGGCGTGCAGTTTAAGGCGGGAACGTGTTTCATGGTGCCGCAGTACCAAGTGCAGAGGGACCCGCGGTATTGGCCCAATCCATTGGAATTTAAACCCGAAAGGTGAGAAATGTTCTTGCTCATAATATCCGAGCAGCTATGGGGACGCACGTGTTCTCAGCGCAGTTGAAGGCACTGCCAAAAGCATGCACGGAAGCAGGTGAAATGAAAAGAAAGGGTACGGGGCTGAGGTTCGTGGTTGCGGTAATGTTGCAGAAACATATCGCGGTTTTATTTATTGAGCTTTAAGACAAGCACACCCATTCTGATCTAGACACAAGACTGATTGTAGAAGAGAAAATGAAGAGGCCAACAACTGATTTTCTAAAACAACTTTCGCTGCTATGCACCCAGCACACACTCGAAGTGTCACATGGGTGGTATTGTGGCTGTTCCCCGAAGCGGCACGTTCTTTTAGGTTGTCAGATTTTGAATGTCCATGAAATCACTTATAACGTGCGCTTCATGGTGAAAGAAACTGATGCTAAAGCTCAAAGCTTTTTATGTAAAAACTACTGTATCATGAAGAATAAATTTATCCTTCATTGCCATTTTGAAACCGAAGCTCTATAAAAAGAGTATTAGAAGTTTCACCTAGCCATCAGAACTAAATCACTGAAGCCGCCAGACACATTATTCTTAACGCAAAACGACTACGAGCAGTTTTCCATTAGTCACATTCACCTAGGCTGGTGTATTTTCTTGGAAGTTTGGTTTTAGTTACGCGTACCACTCCTGTACGTACTACAATGTTTCTATCATTTGTTTTGTGCATTTACCTCTGTATTGGCAAATATCGAAACGCTTAGAACTACATTTGCCATAGATCTTGGCATATCTTATGTGTTTATGGTACGGTGTTTATTTTGGCACGTAAAACCCCATAATTTAATTTTTTACGGTGTTTATAGTTTATGGATCTTAGATCCCAACCAACTCGCCCAGCAACAAGTTCCGAAAGTCGAAATACCATGTAATGAACCACTTAGATCAGCCATGATACTGTATTTTCTATCTTGAATATACATTACATGTCCAACCGTACGCGTCCCACAGCAAGCTACGAAAATTTGAGCGCATTTGGTGTGCTGGAAAATTTCGCACGAATAGCAAAATACGCGCAGAGGCCGGATGGCAATAACACCACATTATTATTATTATTATTATTATTATTATTATTATTATTATTATTATTATTATTATTATTATTATTATTATTATTATTATTATTTGAAACCGTATTGCCGCTGCACAGGAAAGGGAAAGCGAGAAGCAGGCTGGCAACTGTAACAGGAAGGGGCACCACGCCTGCCCACTCTTCAGAATGGAGGCGACAGAATTATAGAAATCGAAGATAGGAAGATGGGGAGGAAAGTGGACAGAAAGAGCAAGATTAAAGATCTCAAAGAATTAAGCACAACATACACAGTGCAGTACACGTACAGTAGGGCCAGTAACTGCGTGCTTCCTACCGGCAACATGAAGTTACTTAACAGGCAATCTGTGCCGACGTCACTGGAAGCCCCGATGCCAAATGGAATATCGGACATTCGAGTGAACACCCGAAAAGGTTTACTGGCGGTTGGTGTCCAGCATGGAGGTGCTCTGACCCCTCTACGCAGTGTTACAGACCTTGATGGTACTCAGGCGCACTCCTACATCCCTCTGAGACCTGATGCAGTCACGGGCGTTATCTGTGACGTAGACGTGGCCATCTTTAATAACGAATTGCCGATTCTTGTTAAGCAAGCAAATAATGATGTAATATCTGATGTTACTAGAAACTTCCGGGGGTCTCATGAGATTTTATCGACATACTATCCACATATAAAGAAATAAATGACCAACCTGAAAAAGATGGCATGAGACCAGTCATCTGACGAATCATCTAGCGAATCTTTCGTCTCGTCTACATGCGGTGCGCCCAGGAAAGTATTTATCGACATTCGCAAGTATTTTACATATGTCGCCCACGTGGTATAGCCTCATGACGAGAATCAATATGTCTGCCTGCATGTCAAAAGGAAGACTTTATCGTTTACACTTATGGGAGCCTACATGTCCCCAGCGGGCCACGTTGATGGCAAAAGGCTAAAAAAATGCTGCTAATGACTAATGGCCCCTGTGTTACGACAGGTGAATTCAACGCACACCACCAACTATGGGGAAGCAGCAAGATTGGCTCCAAAGGCAGGAACCTTCCCTCCTTTGCAGACGATCGGGATAGGTGCTTTGTGATTTATGGTAGCCCTACTCATCTGCGGAGCACCCCCTATGGTACCTGGTTGGACTTCACTTTGGCGTTGCGGCGCTTCGCCTCGAGCGTTCAATGGTTTACGGACATAGAGACACACGAAATCGACCATATTGTGACACACATAAAGATAAGTGGAGTTGAGCAACCCTCGATTTTTCGTACAGTTGAGTGGTCAAGGTTTAAGGAGCATATGGATGACGCATGTTGGGTAGGCCTTTCACACAGCATAGAAGATATAATTACGGAAGCAATGAAAGCTTCCATCTGCTCACTTAAGAGGTCAGTAAGACGAATAGACTTCGATATAGAATTGGCCTGCGTGCGGCACGCTGACAGGCGGAAAGAACGTATCGGCGCACGAAGTTCGTTCGAGATCTGATGAGAGCTCCACTACGCACACAAAAGAAAGTTCAGCATCGTTTGGATAAATTGGAAGACAAGTGATGAAAACTTTTCTGTTAGTCTACGAAGATGGTGATTTTCTGGTGATCTACGAAGATCACCCTCGCACATATGGATAACAATGAGGGGTCTTCATTCCTGTCCGCATCAAAGGAAACCCTTCATTGTTCTGGCCCTCTACCAAGGCCGCTCGCAGCTTCAAGTGGCTGAAGAGTTCTGTGCGCGGGTTGCTAGGTCCATGGTCATAACTAGTGACGCAGCACTGAGTGACGTACTGAGGTACGTGTACCAGAAATTAACGTGTCACTTTCGTACGAAGAGTTCGGCGCTGCGTAGGCGACCTGCAAATGTTCTTGGTCACCGGGACCAGATGGCATCCCGTATGCTGCCCTATGCCACCTTGAACATTGTGGAAGTGGTGAGCTGCTAAAGTACCACAGTGAGTCGTGACACCATGACGTCGTTCCGGAACAAGGAAAATCAAGCCGCCTGACCCGACGTTCTGAAACCTGGGAAGTATCCACTAGATTTGTCATCATGTCGTCCGACTGCACTTTCGAGCTGCGTCGAAAAAGTGATTGAAATAATGCTTCTTGCCCGATTGGCATGATACCACAAGTGATTCTACATATATTCGGGTATCATGGCGGGATTTCGTCGAGGCCACTAATTTATAGAGAACTTTTTGACCTCGTTACATGAGTCCAAAAACAAAAAAAGAAAGAAAGCTTAAGCGCTTATCAGTTGCTCTTCGTCGACACCAAAGGAGTGTACAACAGCATCGCTCATTGGGCCATACTAAACTCACTTGAGACTGCGGAAGTTAGTGACAAGATGTATCGATGGATTTGGAAATATTTCACTCAAAGGTGCTTTTAATTACAGAGCGGAGACGGCCCAACTTTGGAACATTTCATCTGCCGTGGCGTGTTGCGGGGTGGGGTGTTGAGCCTGATATTGTTCAACCTCGTCCTGGTAGGACTCGCTGAATACTTATCGCAGACAGTTCATGTCTGAATATACACTGACGACATTTGCATCTAGGCCTCTGCGGTGACACGCCCTCACGTGTGTGCCAGGCTGCAGTGGGCGGCAACCATGACGGCTTCTTGTCACCGCGAACACGGCCTCTGTGTGTCTACCGGAAAGTGCGCATTAGTTTACGTGCAAGCAAATAGCATGTCTCGTTTCAATCAATGGTCGAACTGTACCCTTTGCGATGATGCATCGCTTTCTGGGTGTCATCGTTGACCGCAAACATCTCATGGAGCCCTTACTGCGTCTATCTGAAGTAGAATTTATCTGCCTTTGCTGAGGTTTTCAAATTTCTTTGCGGGTAAACTTTGGGTACGCAAATCCATTCTATGCTTCAGCTGGACAAGGAATGGGAGTCTTGCGTTATACACTCTACCAGTCCTCTCTAATACATGCGAGACCAATATTCGAGCTCTGGAGAGCAGTCAAGGTCAAGCCGTATGTACGGATTTAGGGCTGCCTCGGTACACCTCACTAGCAACAATCCGCCTTTTTCATGTTCCTGTGCCGCCACTGCCGCACACCGCTGGAAACGTTCTGGAAGGGTACCGGCGTTTTCGCCTTTTGGTTTGTGCACCTGCGCCCATGTTGAGTGTGCGTCGACTGTGTGTTTCGTGGATCGCGATTAATCATTATGCCTGCTCCGGGACAGCATGACGTTCCTGAAAGTCATGGAGCACTCACCGACTACTGCGCTGTTGTGCTAACAGTGCGGCCGACAAAGGCACACTGAGATCGGTGTGCCGACGTGGCTGCCTTGGTGTTTGTCATCACTGATGTCTACTCTTGCACCGCCCTTTTTGTGTTTCTTTTACACATTCATTAGAGATTTCGCATATTCAGGAAGTTTGAGCGCAGCGTTCCGCGTTGGATTTGGCAAAGTGGCGCATTGGTTTACATCGACATCTACAGCCACTGATCGTTGTTAGTCTGCTCTACACAGTATAAATCTGCCTTACATCTCAGGACATACAAGCAAATGATATCTGTCATAATCTTTTAGTGGATTCGCCAGGTTGTACGAACTGGAGTCTTCGCTCCAACTCCGGCATCCACCTGCAGAGCTTCATCGATGTGAAGCATCGCCTCTATAGCGGCTGTGGTTGGGAATGTCTTTCACGAAGGCGTACACCACTTTCACTGGAATTACCGACAGTGCTGCATGCGACGTCTGCGGCGTGGAAGAGAACATCGACCATTTAATGCGTCATTGTCATCGATTTCGGTCGAAAATACAAACATTATCTATCGGATTGCGACGACTGGGCGATCGGCCGTTGTCTGTGCAGGTGCTCCTTGAAGACCGTCTCCATCGCTCGTCTGCCCACAATGCTATGCAGGCAGTTTTGTCTTTCTTGAGGACGACTGGTCTATGCGGCCGTCTTCGAGTCGCTCAGGCCCTCCGCGTGCATACACGAGCTCACCGCGGCTTTCGTCCCCCTCCCCTCTGTCTTTCTATCTTATCTTTCTATTCCTTATGTCCCGTTCCCAAGAGTAGGGTAACAAACCAGGCGCATTTCTGGTTAATATCCCTGCCTTCTCTCTCTATTTCATCCTCCTCCTCCCGCTCACTGTGGCATCATCGGCAACGACTTTGCTGACAGAGCTGCCCGGTCTGCCGGGGAAGACACCCAGACGCGTTGAATAGCTTTGGCGAGGACGGACGCTGCCAGGGAACTTCGTCTGCTCGCACGCAAAAAGACACAAGCTTTCTGTAGTTCAAGTCCCTTCTATTGCCGACTGCATAGGCCGTACCACTTATTACGGCTACAACTGCCAACTAGCCTTTCCTGCGGTGAAGCAACCTTATTGTGCTGCTTGTGGTTGGGAGTGGCGTTTACGAATGCTTACTCCTATCGTATGGGAATGGCCGATAGCCCGACGTGCGACTCCCGCAGGCGTAAGGTAACCACTGAGTACCTACACTGTGTGTCTGTCCTCGCTACGACGTCCAACGCCACACTCTCCGCCACTTTAAACCGACTGAACCCGAGACAGTACTCTAGGCCTAATATACTCATACAGTGGCCATGTCCGTCATTAGCACAAAAATTGATTCGTGCACTAGCACAGTTCTTGAAGCGCACCGGTTTGATAGACCTCTTGTAGCGCTCCTGGGCATTCTTTCACGTGCACTCAGTGCTCACTTTCTTCCTCTTTCTATTCTTGCTTTCTCTCACCCACACTGTAGGGTGGCAAACCGGACGCTCGCCTGGTTTACCACGTTGTATTTTCTCTTCTTGCTTTCTCTCTCTCTGTTTCTCTCTATCTATCGCTCTCGCATATTTAGTTTTATCTATCGCAGTCGATCCCTACAGAGAGAGAGAGAACAAATGATAAAGGAAAGGTAGGGAGGTTAACCAGGACTGAGCCCGTTTGGCTACCCTACACAGGGGAAAGGGAAAAGGGGAGGGAAAGATTAAAAGAAGAGAAAGTCTACTGGGTATATCGTGCGGTCACTCAGTCCGGATCACAGACGCTGACTCAATCCAGTGGCTTTCAAATATCGCAGCAGAGCTTTTGAGGCCTTTTGTAGCTGCGATATACGAGGCCATGGTCCCAAGATCTTCTTGAAGGTGAACGGTGTTCTATCTAGCTGATTGAGGGCTGTGCAGAGGTCATGTCTTTCGTTTTGAAAAGATGGGCAGTAGCACAGTAGATGTTCTATAGTTTCGTCGACACCGCAGACACTACAGTCGGCGCCATCAGTCATTCCAATCAAAAAAGTATATGCATTGGTGAATGCGACGCCCAAGCGTACGCGGCACAGCATTGTTTCCTCATTTCGCAGAAGCTCTGGTAACATCCGCAGTTGCAGAGAGGGGTCGAGGGAATGCAATCGTTCTTGGGTGAATTTAGGTGTGTGCCACTTCTCTAATGTCATATGGTGTGCTACCTTGCTTAGGTGTTGAGCTGCGTCGGTCCGCGATAAAGGTACAGAAACAAGGGTTGCTCCTTCGTGTGCTTTCTTAGCAGCTTCGCCAGCGAGGTCGTTGCCGGAGACACCGCAATGGCCAGGCAGCCACTGAAACACGACGTCGTGTCCTTTCGCGATCATGTGGTGGTGCATTTCTCGTATCTCCGACACGAGTTGTTCACACGACCCGCGACGAAGAGATGACCGAAGACATTGTAAGGCCGCCTTCGAATCGCAGAATATTGCCCACCTATTAGCGGGTTGGTTGTTAATGTAATCAACGGCACCTCGGAGGGCAACAAGCTCCGATCCGGTCGATGTTGTTAAGTGAGAAATCTTGTATTGGATGCTAATTGATCGTGATGGTATAACCACTGCGCCGGTGGAGCTGGTCTGAGTGGAAGAGCCATACGTATATATGTGGACTCGGTTAAAGTAGAAAGTGTTCAAACAATCCAGAGCTGCTTGCTTCAGGGCCAAGGTAGGCAGGTCGGTCTTCTTTCTTATCCCTGGAACCGTAAGACACACTTGAGGTTGTTTTAAACACGGACGTGTTGAGGGTATGAAGCCCGATGGTGGACAGGCACGATGGATGCTGACCTCGTTGGAGAAGGACGCCTGTGGTCGTCGTTCTGGCAGGCAGGCAAGAGAGCTTGATTGCATGCATTACATTACATTACTTACATTAGCACCGACACGCTTAGGGCCCATGTTCGTCATGATACCTACAGAAGTTCCAACACTAGTGATGAGAAAGCAAAATCGAATGCCCAGCAACGGCTCCCTCGAAGTAACGGCAGGCAATCTCGAATGCCATTATTTTGTGTACTGCAAGCATAAGAGACTATTGTAGGAGCCAGAAATACGTTTTGGTCGCTATGCGTAGTTTTCTTTTCGCATGTATGGGTCATGGTCGTCAGGGCGAGGTTGGTTTCCAGCAGCTTTCATTGCGGGAGTGAAAGAATTGTGGGCACAAAACAACAGTGACGACTTTGCTGCGCCGTTGAGGGACAGAGCGTGCGGAGGAAGGCGTCCGATGTGGTTGCGACTTTCGAACTGCTTCAGAGCAAATGGAACAAAGATGGCACCGCATTTTCTGACGTCACGCAGTCCGTGTCAAAACAGTGATCACTGTCGGTGGAAGGGATTAAAGGTAACAATTTCAGTTTGAAATTTCGACTTAGGACGTGTGATAAGAGCTCAGTTTTTTATCTTCTGTACAAACACATTGGCTCGTCTACTCTCGGGTAGAATAATCAGCTGAGAATAGTCGGACGACCATACCATGGCCCCTTTAACGATGTCAAGACACCATACAAGAAATGAAAAAAGGATGACGCTGTTCGTAGTGTGAGTTGATAAGTTTGCTAAATGTTTCTGCAAATCTGGGAATCGTTTTTTCGTCGGCGCTTGATTTATGGTGACGACGGCATCACAGGTACCTGTCGGATAACGAAGCAGCCCTAAAGCAAACGGCATACACAGCCTTCGGCGTTGGGCCTCGGCAATGCTTGGGGACAAGGCTGGCATTGCTGGAAATGCGATGTGTTGCGGGCAAGATACTGCAGAAGTACCGCTTGGAACTGGGCCCATCTCAGAAGGTAAGAAATAAATAAAGCAACAGAAATCAAGTGCAATAATCTACGGCCCTAGTTAGAAGTCATCAACGCCATCGTTACAACTCCCGTCTTCAAAATGACATGCTGTAACTGTGCACGGGTATAGGGTACGAAATATTCTTCTCACTTATCAACGTGATCTCCAGCTAATTACGGCAGGCGAGAAAACATTATATGATCTTGCCTTATCTTATGGTACATTCATCGGTGAGTTTACATTATATTTGAGGATTCTAAGGCTCCTGTGCCTTGAAACATTAAAGGTGAATAAGATTGTACATCTTTGCATATGACATTTATTTCTATTATCATTCTCTTATAGTAGCTATTTATTGACTGAACTGCTCCTCGAATGTCCAAGTTACCACCTGTAAGAAAAAGAAAATCTGTAGGGTTACTTTCTTTAAGACTCGAGGCCGGCGAGCGCATGCGGTACATGCTTGATGGGGCATTCAGCGTCCCGGAGCCCATCAGATTTACCCAGAAATACACAAGAACATATGTCCTCACTGCAATGCTCTATATATAGGCACCTTTCGGCACGTCGTAGGAGACTGCTATTTTTCCAAACACCAGCCCCCACCTATATCCATAACTAACCCCTCTACGGGGGATCATGCTATCTATCCCCACCCTGCAAGACCAGCTCCGACTGATCCACAGGGGCCAGGCGACCCTGGAAGCATATGGAGCCCGTGAGGAGGGAGACAACCCATGGGACGCTTAACGCGCCCCATTTTACTATGGGCCAATCAAGTTGTTTCTCTCTCTCTCTTTCCCTCTTGGATTTCCGAGCGCGTACCCACGCCGGTTCAAAGCCGTTCGGTGCCAATTCTCCACTAGCGCTTTACGCATGAATTGGGTGTGTTTCCTGTGCGGCTGCACCGGCTCCAAATGCCTTGAAAAATTAACGAAAACAATGCGTCACTTACGCAGCAAATACCTGCGTGATTTACTTTTTTAAAACGCCAAATCTATAATATGTGTTTTTTAAACGCGATATTGATAAGGTAGGTATGATTTGTTCCAGCAAATGACAGTACTAACCATCTATGTCATTAGTTCATATTGAGATTCTTCTTCTAACTACTTCCCCGCCGTGCCTTAGATCGTTGAAAGCATCGTTAATGACAACGCTTGGAACCGCTAACTCCTGTGATAAAATGGCTTCAGGTGTTTGACGATCCGTAGGATGCTGGCAGAAAAGCAAAGTGCGTGGAATGTACTATACCTACTTCTATATCATGTGGGTCAATTTTCAAACATAACGATTCGTTTTCTTTTCTGCGGCTACCTAATTATATATACTGCGAGCAGGCAGCGATCTTGTCCGGAGCTTCCTCGTTCCTCACATACTACCCTGCTGGTCGAAGTCTAATATTCCGCGACCAACCTATTGCTTCGCCTGTTCGTGATTGCTTCACAGCTTCCATTAGGAAGTCTTTGTTCCATGCTAAGAATTGCACGAGCGCACTGTTTCAATCGTACCGGGTCACTAGGAAATTTGAAGGTAATTACCTTTTCCCTGCAGGATGTGTAGCCGCTGCTGCAGTTCGGCACGACACATTTCCACCCCATCCTAGAAAAAGCACAGAAAGAAAGCGCTCGCCTTTGTTGCAACGTGGAAAGCGTGCGCAAATTCCGAGAAGCCAGTACCGCCCGCGATCGCGAATAAACATGACACCTTGCATGTCTAAATTGGGAGCGTTTTCTTCCAAGGTCACCTGCGCATGCGTTCACACGACATGCGAGTGTGCGAACTGTGGCGGCGTCTGCAGATGTCGTCTGCTCCGTGATTACTACTAGTAGCTCGTTTCAAGTGCAGTACGGCGTGTAATAAGGACAGTATTCATTAATAGCTGTTGGTAAAATGTCCGCCACTTCTATTCATTGACGTTACAGAATGAAATCTGGGAAAATTTACTATGTAAAACACGATATCGCGATTTTCATGCGTTGCGTCCATAGAAGAAAATGTAAACGATGGCAACGCGCCGGACGCGTCATCTGTCGTGCCGCGGCGAAAGCTGCATTTTCCCCTCACCCGAGTGTGACTTAACGCCCCGCCCGAGCGCGTTGTCGCGTCCTACCAGATTCCTGAAATACTTCCTTCTCCGTAGGATAGGTTAGGTTAGGCTTAGGTCAGGTTACCTTATGTTACGTTAGGTTAGCGTAAAAGCCGCTAGGTTGGCGCGGCGTGCTCTCACAGCGGTTGCAAGGGCGTCGAGCGTAGCCGGCGGCCTTTCAGCTAGTTGCGTTCAACCGGGCTTGCTAAGGCGCTGTGCCTTCTTGATTTTCAATATATGCGGCCCGGCAACTACTGCGGTCCCTACTGGTCCTCCCACGGGAAAATCAGTGAAGTTGTTCTGAAGGTAGCGAGCCGTAAGGTGCGAGAAAGGTATAATCTGGCCGGAAAAACTCAGCACTAGTTCTGCAGGCGCGAGAGTCTGTCTGACACTGCGATCGCCAAATGGGGCGTGAATGCCCACTGCTTCACCTGTTTCGCTACGCCGGCAGCTAGCGCCAAAGCGTAAACAAACTTGAACCCTCTACGCAGTGTCGGTGCGCCTAGGGACAAACGCATGCAACACCAGCAATGAAACTTTTCCTCCGTGCCTAGGCATTGCCCGATATTCAAGGACCAAAAGCCCCCATATTTTCTCTCTCGCACGCACTGTTACTCGCACATGCGCACAAACGTCTGGTCTGGCGCCTCTGGAAATGCCCCGCACCGCTGTACTTGCTAGCGATTGTAAAGTCACTAACGGGTTTTCTTCGCGCGATCGAGAGCACGAGCGGGGGTCAACCGACGCCAAACAACGGAATTAGGATGTCACGCTGAGACAAAGCCTTCTGCAGGCAACGTGATAATATGGGTTACTGATCTGGAAGATAGTAACGAATTTCCTTCTTTTGAATATTCTTCAGGGAACCATGGAGCTTGGGCAGTACGCCATGGTGTCGACACCTGCTAATGGTCCTTGGATCTTGCTGCACAGTTTGACGAACGAGAACCTCGCAAGCTAAACTACGAAGCGAACCATGTAAATAGCCAAATAAAGTTCGCACAGAAAATTATTTGCGAGTCGAATGATCAAGCACAGAAAATTATTTGCGAGTCGAATGATAATGCAACAATATATCGCGAACGAAGAGTAGTCGATGTGATCTTTCATTGGGAATTTCTAGATGGTACTTCTAGATATACTTCCTGGTGTTAACAGCGCAAAACGTAGAAGGGATACGAGACGAGAAGGCGATGCCACAAGCATTGACTTTCAACAAAGTTTGTTCGAAAAAAACATGGTTTCTTACACACTTACCTACACGTGTCACCAGAACGTCATTGCATATCATATGTGAAACACGCACTTTTTCGCACTCAAGAAAATGATAGCACTTGCAAAAGCTCAAGTTCTTTTTTTGTTGTTGTTGTTAGCGACAAGGACAGCGTGTTAACACATTGCTCACGAAGTCTGGCAACCTCATGACCATGGTGGTAGCGGATCACAACGGAGGACTGATAGAACATACAACAATCACGGCTGGCCGAGTGGTGGAAGCGGAGGAAACCGCGATTGCTATGGCCATGCATGCGGAAGCGAATACCGTCATCAGCGACAGCAAGCAGGCCATCGGCAATTTCGTCCGTGGTAGAATTTGCAAACAGGCGTACCATTTCCTCGCACGACGCCCCCTAAGCGGCTTGAAAACCCTCGTGTGGACCCCCGCTCACGCGGCTGTACCCGGCAACGCGTCGGCTCACAGTTTGGCTCGAGATCTCGCGCGCCGAGCCTCGTCCGCGGATGCGGACGGCGTGAATGAGGAGGAGAGGCACGAGGAACCCTGCGAGACTTATTATGAAATAGCCCATCGGTATCGCTTGAGGCGTCGCGCGCTCCCACCACCGGCCAAGCAACTCGACAAAACACAAGCGGTCGCGTTTCGGCGACTTCAGACAAATACATACCCACACCCAAAATACATTAAAAAATCACAGGGGCCAGGGAAAGCGACAAATGTAGGCTCTGTTCAGAAACAGGAACACTCACACGCATAATGTGGGAATGCAGCTCGCTCCCGCTCTCTCCTCCTCCCGTCAGCACCGAGAGTGTCTGAACAGCCTGGCTCTGTTCCGGGGACGTCTACCGACAACTTGAACTGGTGGACTGGGCGGAAAAGGCCAAGCAGGCCCAGGGCCTTACTTGAGCCTTAACCCTCAGCCACGTTCCTCTTTACCCTTCCTCCTTTCAAGAAAGTTTATTCCCACCACCACCACCAAGTCTGGCAATCTCGCCTGCCTCAGTAATCTCCCGAACTAACTGGTCACTGCACTTTTCAGCACTTCAAAGCGTCTGAATTCTGCGACACAAGCTTTGTCGTTGAAAACCAGCACTTTTGGTGTCATCCTTTCGTCTCGTGTTCATTCTACGCTTTGCGCTGTTAACACCAGGATGAGACCCCCAGAAGCCCAAGTTGCTATTCTAACATATTTACTGCTAAATACTGAGTCTTTGACAGTTGAACTATTACTGACACAGAATTTTTGTGCTGCAGTGAAGCTGTTACCGCGATAGGAGGTTTGATGAAAATAGACACAGAAATGAAATATGAGTAGCAATGCCCTTTTAAGTATACCAGAGACGTTTAGATTAGGGAACGCAAGCAGCCTGCGTGCGCAAGTACTAGGGGCCACGGTACTGAGCATGCGCAGAACCTTACGCCTGCGTCTGCGCATGGGCAATACTGTGGACCGTAGTACTTGCGTATGCAGGCCGCTTGCGTCTCCCACTCTAAACTCTCTACCGTGCTGGGCCACAGTAGCGTCACGGATATTTGTGTCTATTTGTGTAAAAGAGACTCCATCTAGCAAATCAACGTTTGAGAAGACTTTCGTCGCCATAACGGTCTGAATTGAACAAAATAGTTTGAATCTACATTTGTGCTGCTTGATGCTAGTATGGCGCCTGCTACATGGACCTCACGGGGGTATGCCGTATAAATAAATGAATAAATAAATAAATTGAGCCATACCGACGAACACATTTCCGCGCCGAAATCAAGAAGGGGATGTTTCAAGAATTGGCGAATCAAGAATGGGTCGTTATACAATAAAATTTAAAAAAATGTCATGAATAGTGTGGGCGAAATGAAATTTGTTGGTTGCTTTAGAGTCGTCCAATACCATTTGTGGGCTGTTCCACCAGCCACGTAAGTATGGGCAGATAGATCCGATATCCGCGAGTCAGTTGCTCTAAATTTCTAAAAACGATACAGGTTCTCTCTGTGAGAGCCATACCATTAGGAAAGTGGCGATAGGGGGCGACCCATGGCGACCAATTTCAAGTTTTCTGGAAGATGGCTTGCGAAAACCTGGTTGGAAATAGATCGTTTAACGAGGCGGAAGCCCAATATTACACTACTCTCGAGTGCACACGATATTGCAATAAATCATATGAAGCATCCATGCGGGACCCAAGGTGGTGCTATTTACCAGCAGACGGAGTAGGAACCCATTTTGGTCAACTCCTGCCGAAAGACTGCTTGCACGTGCGTATTCAAGGAGGCGCCATGCTCCACCCCCCTCAACCTCGAAATGAATCTCCCGGCCGATTTTCACACGCGAAAGAGGTATACGAGTACAAGCCGTTATGGATTTATTTTTCTCCCGCAAGAGGTACGCACCCATTTGCTAACAAAGAAACTAATTTTCCCAGCATATTGTCTTAGGCCGGCAACTGAACGATGCGAATTTCACGAGGGTTGCTATGTGGGCTTGTTGTTCGTAATGCATCTTCTAGGGGTGTACAGCAGCGCGATTAAAAGACGCGACAAAAGAAGACACAAAGGGACACAAACAGTGCTGTTTGTGCCCCTTTGTGTCTTCTTTTGTCCTGTCATTTAATCGCGCTACCGTACACCCCTTGAACGATATGATCGCATAAGCCTTCGCGCCTATCTGGCAGGAGTGCATAGCATCATTATCGTGGTATCTTTTTCCCTCGATACAAGCAAGCCAATTTCGTTTAGAAGCCACGCAAAATGAGCAAGTTCGAGTCAACATTGAATGGCCACGGGTGCACGGTCGGCAAACAGAAATGTCGGGTCAACGTTCCTTCCCGTGCAGGGGAGGAGTGCTACAGGCGAGCCAAGTTCCTTCCCTAAATCGATGATCTGAGGGCCTGCGAGCGCCGCTTTGCAAACCACCTGACAGCGATCAACAGTGTACTGATCTAGCAACTTGTCTTATCAAGTCACGTTGCCAAGGGCAACGTTAACCCCACGCAACCCGCCTTTTAATTTTACGTAAAAGATTTGACAAAGGCACATGTCCTTAGAATAAAAGGGAGGTGACAGATATAGAAGGCAGGAAAGGTACTGCATAACCTATCTCACGCAGACTGTCCATGGTAATGCGATTAGCATTCACACAACTTAACGACACACCGTATTGCTACAACTTTACTTCTTCCCTGATTACAGTGTCTCCGAAACCGGCCTATATTCCATTACACTGTCTCCGGAATTCGGTCGCAATTAGGTCGTGCAGACAACCGGCCAGGCAAACCTGGGGAAGTCATGTTTATTTCATATCTGTAATGGTAATCCTGAGACTTTCCTTGCTTCAGCTATATACGACATACACTGTCTCCGGTATCAACCCACATAGCTTCCGCATTCTCTTGCCAAAGTCGCCAATGAACATGACGGCGTGACGATGACTGTGTGACGTCGACGCAAGGCCGACAACTAAAATACTAAGACTGAATGACGTCGATTGAATGGTAAGGGCGGTATGACCACACCGGCATGATGACAACGACAGGAAGATTCTGAAATGATGACGATGGCTAATTACGATTAAATGGCGACAGCATGATTACAATACAATGGCGGAAACAAAATGATGTCCATGGAACGACGGCGGCAGTATAATGACGGTGACGTGACGACAATGGGTTGAAGGTTCTGAATTGATGAGGATGGCCAAATCGCAACGTCAAGACGACCGCATGATGTGAATCAAATGCCGAAGTTCGAATGACAACGACGCAACGAGCACGGCAGCATCACGGCGGTATTGTAGTGCAATCGTCACGCCGTCTAACCGTCGAATAATGCTATGCCTCTTAAGCGTGCAAATACGTTGTCGCATCAATTAATAAACTACTACATGTATATAACTGAAGTTGACCCTTCATCTGTGACTGTCGTGGCGTGCTGTTGCGGCATATTTTATTTATTTATTTCCAATACTGTGAGCCCTGCCGGGCTGTTACAGGGTGGGGATACAGAGCACAAAGTTATTACAAAGAGCGCTTTCAAGTTTTCTTCAAAAGAGTCAACCATGTTATTGCTCGGAAACACACAAGAATTCAAGTTATTCCACTGGACAATTGTCTTGACTATGAAAGAGTCCTTAAAGACATCAACTCTTGGCACATGAGGCATTATAGCGTAATCGTGATTAGTTCGCGGTGAAACCCTTCCAGGAGGCTTCAAATACAAACTGGAATTCAGGTTCAGCTTATTGTTATAGAGTTGATATAAACATTTAGGGCGTGCGATTTTCCTGCGCACAGCCGACGTAGTGAGACCAGCCCTGACGAGCATGGCGGTTAGCGAGTGCCTTTTGTCGTAATCAGAAAAAATAAACCTAGCCGCCATTCGATGAATGCTCTCTAATTTATCTAATATGTATTGTTGATGAGGGTCCCAAATTATACAAGCATACTCTAAATTTCGTCTAACAATAGAGTGTATGCCTTAAGTTTAAGATCTGGTGCAGTATCTATTAATTTACGCCGTAACAAACCAAGCTTGCGCTGGGCTGATCCACATATGTTTTCGACGTGTTCGTTTCAATTCAGGTTACTAGTGATTGTTGCGCCAAGATATTTCGGCTTTGTGGAACGCTTAATTACAATATTATTTACAGCGTACGAGAACATCACTGGAGTTTTCTTATTCGTAACTGTACAAATTTATCAAAATTGATTTGCATATGCCATTTTTCACACCATCTAGTTGTTGAACAGAAACACTATTAACGCGGCAAAATAAGAGGCAGTCATCGGCAAACAACCGCGCTTCAATTGTAGGATGTACACCAGTTGCGATATCATTAATATACAACAGGAACAACATTGGACCCAAAACCGACCCCTGCGGTAAACCTGATAATACAGGAAGGAAAGAGGAGCACTGGCCATCTATTTCAAGAAACTGCTGTCTCTTGTGTAAGTAAGCCTGAATCCACTTAATAATTTTTGAATTTACATTATACCCATAAAGCTTCTCAATTAGCTTGCTGTGGCTAACCCTGTCAAATGCCTTTGATAAATCCAGAGCGATGACATCAACTTGTTCGCAACAATTAAGGGCTTCTGCAAAACTGTGTATTGTTTCAAATAATTGCGTGACAGTTGACAGACGCCTTCGAAACCCATATTTGCTGTAAAAATGTTGTTTTCAAGATATTCTACTAACTGTTTACAAATTATATCTTCTAAAATTTTGCAAGCCATACAAGTTATGGATATAGGACGGTAGTTCCCAATATCTAGCCTGTCTCCAGCCTTATAAACACGCCAATCCTCGCTAATAACCATTGGCTTGGCAAAGCACCGTTTAATAATGACACAGAAAAGATTTTAACCAAAAAGCGCAATCCATTCACAGTATCGCTTTAAATACTCATTCGGTATTTTGTCAGGACCAGGAGACATTTTTTACGTCCAATTTTCGCAACATGTCCGGCTATAGCTTCTTTAGATCATTACTATGGTCCTCGCATTCTAAATCTATTGCAGCACTCATCTCTTCGGCTGAATACATAACCAAAAAAAGTGTTGAATCCTTCGGCAATAATTTGGGCATCGTTGCACACTGTATCATTTACAACTATTCCCTTGATTGAAGGCTTTGATCGGGCAGCGTATCGCCAACATTTGGGAAATGATGTTTTAACGTAATTAGTGTTGTACTGAAAAAACACGTTTTAGATGTTCTTAATTTCTGTCGAACTTGAGTGCTAAGGGACGATATTCTTTCGGGATTTTTTGTTTTTCGTTGCCGCGCCCGACGTAGCTGACGTTTTAAATGTATTAACTCACGAGAATCCCACGGATTGCTTTTATGTAAACGCTTAGCTTATTTTTGGCACAAACAGAGATAATGAACTGCTCACCAGTTCTGTAAAATACCTCCATAATTAATCTACATCATTTTCTTCCGGCATACGGTCTAAAGCCAATTCTAAATAATCTAGGACGGCCTTATCATAGGCTCGGTTTAAGTTATAGACATGAGCTACCCGGTTCTTATATTATATATTCGGTTTTTTTATTCATTAAATGTTCGGTTTTATTTAAACATTTTATATTTTTTTAGAGTGGCTACAACCATTTTATGGTCCGAGATTCCGTCCCCCACTTGAATAATATATTCAAAGATAATCTCTGATAAGAATAAGAGGTCTAAAAAGGGCGCTAGAATTTCCTTGAATTCGCGTAGGTTTCTCGACCACTTGAACCAAGCCATGTTTCATCATGATTTCCAGCATAATTTCCGCATATGGCCCAGGGATTCTTGCATCCCAATTTACTCCCGGTAAGTGGGAATCACCCACCAATATAACTTTACTTCTATCTGTAGTTATTGGTAATTGCTGATCAACCTTCTCAAAGAACTCAATGGGCTTCCCGGGGGTCTATAAATTACACCGATAACCAACGCAAAATGGTGAAAAAACAACTTACGCCATACGCTTTTATGCGCATAAATTGACGGCGGAACTTCATATCTAAGCAATTTTTTAACTAACAGTGCAACGCCTCCGCCTCTCGACGCCCTATCTGTACGCAGCACGTTATATGCGGCGGGAAAAACATCATCCGCGATACCCTCATGCAGCCATGTTTCAGTTATTGCTAATGTATATGGATGATGCAATAGCGACACGCATTCAAGTTCGTCAACCTGATTCACAATGCTGCGAGCGTTTACGTTTATCAGCCTGAGCTCAAGCTCCTTTCCTTGTCAGTCTTGGCCACGGGGGCCGGCTTCGGCGTTACTGCGCACCCTCACCCTACAGTTAGACTGGGCGTCCCATGTATAGGGGATGTCGTTAATGAAAAGCTAGTCATGAACAAGCCTTACCTTAGATCTTTCGTTTTTATCAGTTTTAGCCGAGTGCCAGAGCAACTTTTTTTTTGAAGCGTTTCGTACGAGTAGTCGTCAGCGATACTTATCTTTGTGCCTTTCAGTTTCTTGCAGCTTTTTGAAGATAGCGATTCTTTTATTGTAGTCGTACAAGCGTAAAATAACGGGTCGATCACGGTCATCCCTTCTTTTGGGAAGTATGAATTCTTTCGACAGACGTCGGTTTGACAACAAGCAATGTGAAAAATATGTTCTTGATGGCCACATCTTCTAAGTCTTTTCGCGTTTCGTTAACACTTTCCTTTACACCAAACACAATCAGATTGTTACGCCTGGCTCTGTCTTCAATACTTCGTATTTGTGTTGTTGACGCTGAACAGTGCTTTCGAGATTTTTAGCAGCAGCCTCGATATTTGCCAACTTTACACCTCGGTCGGCAAATAAATCAAGTTTCCCTTAAATATGCCTCAAGCGTGCGTCTAGTAGCGTTTGTTTTTCCACGATTTTTTCAAGCATTTCTTCAATAGGAGGGCCCGGGTTGCTTTCTATACCCCCGGCCAAAAGGAGTTCTAGGTGTGACCATAGTGCATGCAAAACATCACGGCACTTCACTGGGAATGGCAGCACAACAAGACACCAACAGTTCGATCGTATATGCGAAACGCAGGAGTAGCAACGAACCTGTAAGGCAATCCAAACGTGTCTAAACGACATTGTCGTTGTGGTGCCGCGCTCCCACTGAAGGCCTTATATGGCATGGGTTGTGCCTTATATGCTCGATGCCGGTCGATGACGTGCTCCCACCTGGAAGGTTCCATTGGCTCATCCCGAGAATGTCACCATCACCTGCTTGAAGCCACGATGAATCGGGATGAAGTGGACTGTCGTTGCTGGTTGATACAGGGCTGGCGATTAGAGGCAGCATCCGTAAGGCAATCCAAACGTGTCTAAACGACATTGTCGATGCGGTGCCGCCACTCCCACTTCACCAACCTGTTGGACATTTCGGGTTTTTCCCGGTGCGTTATAAACGATGCTGTTACAGAATGACTGATCACAGCTGAAGATCAATATTTAATCCATGTTTGATGTTCCTTCACAAGTTTACTTGCCTATGCACGCATAATCAGCTAGACGCCATTTATGTCATAATGCGTATGTAATACCAAATCTAATACCAAATACCAATGTACAAGGAGAAGCAAACATGAAGTGTTTGTTATTTTTATTTTTAATTTCTATTTCAACGAGAGGGTTCTTGCTCTGGGTGTGAAGTGTCCTAGTATGTTTTGTAATATATACACGGGAAAGCAGTTGATGTTCGGACCCCTGCAGCCTTCTGCCCTCTCCGAAAATAAATACTGGCTACGTGCCTGGCCGCTTGAATGAGTGAAATCGGGACTGAGGCTGGCTGGAGCTGTATTCGAAGATATCCGGGTAAGCTGCCTCGACATCATGCCAAGTAATTCGTGTAACGTTGTCACAGGTGCTCAAAGGACAAGAAACTTAGGCACAAGAAGGCGTCGTCAGTGTAATAGGTACGCACGCGTCCATAGCAATATAGGGAAATCATCTGCAAACAAGCGTACCATAGTTTCTATGTTACCTTCAATGTCTGGATAATACGTACTATGAAAAGATGACTGCCGCTAAGGCTGTTCCTTGTGGTACTCCCTATGAAACCTCAACCCATTTGGATTGTTGGTGTTCTATTTTAATAAATTGGTGTCGACAGGAAAGGTTAGCTTTTATCACGCGCTACGGGACCTAAGAATTTATTCAACTTTGCTCAGCAGTTTACGATGTGCTTCTCTGTTAAAGGCTTTCAATAGATTAGAAAGTATTCATTTCATACATACTCTTGGTATGTATGAAGCAAAATAATTCCATAAATTATGATTCAGAGTCCATGGAAGAAATCAAGAAAGAGAGAGAGACAGAGGAAATGTGTTAAACAAACAGAAAAGATGTTGGCCTGTGGCAAACTTTTCCAGGCTGCTGAAGGGGAGAGAATGAGAGTTACAAGGGGTGACGATGACGAAAAAGTACGTGCATGAATGCGGTCATTTGACATACGGTCATATCACAGCCGTCACTCACAATTGCGCATGAACATTACAAAGGATCCTCATTGAGATGTAGTGAAGTCGCGACAGCACGCTTCGCCTACAACGACATAGCGCAAAAGGACTGCGGTCAACAACCACGAAGCTGCAGCGTAGCCGAAAAAGAAGCAGGTGACTACGAAGCACACTCCCGGCAGACGTCCCGATAGCGCGAGTGAAATAATAATAAGGCACAAAAAAGGTATATCTCCCTTTTGCTTTCGAATCCGCAAATGCGCATGGCTAGCCACCTGTCGATATGGCTAGCTGGAGGACCCGTTGCATAACACTAAATGCGCAGTTACAACCACGACCGGACAAGTCGCAAAGGGTTTCCATTTGATCAGTGACCCTTTCTGCAACATTTCCTCTGTGTTGAAGTCGTCAATCAGTCGAGACGCTTCCGCGTCTGTTTAGACAGGTTCGGCTACGGACTGGCGGTCATACTGAAGTGCCAGGACGACGACGTCAACATCGGGATCGATGCAGCAAATGTGAATCAGCTCCAAAAAACACGCCGCGAGGACATTAGGAAGCTCATCAAAGCGTGAGTTAGCCAAACGACCTGTCTATTTGTAAGACGACTTGCTGGGCTAGTCGGCTCGTACTTGTAAAATGCGAACACAAACTTAGAGGGGCGCGAGACAACAAACACGATACAGGACATATGTCACTTCCTGACTCCCGACTCGGCACTCTTGGTTTGGAACCCTGTGTACTCTTAATATATTTACATTTTTGTAGCATTGAACAGCGCAATGTGTGACAAGGGTGGACTAGAAGCGTACTGCGCTTACTTCCAACAAAGATTAAGAAAAAGGGATGCACTTATGTACAAAAGTATACCGATACAATAATGACAGGATTTCATTAAATAAAAAGAATGACAAGACGACAATTGAAAATAGCTCATGAACTACAAAAGAGAAAAATAAGAAGTGTGTCAAAGTTTTCATAAATACACGAGCGTGTTAACTGCTCGAAAATATCGATGTTTTATTGTATAGCGAGCCACTCTCGGATGTTTGTAGCCACTAGGTGTACAGCGTATGGTAAACGCTTATTTGCGGCTCTTTGTAAATGGCCTGCGAAGATCTTGGGAGCCTGGCCTCACAGTTCATTGGCCAAGAAAGCAGTTCGAGCGCTTTTTCGCTACCTGAGGGCAACAGACTTGAGTGCCCGACTATAGACATCCTACACCTAAGTTCTCTCTCTTCTTCTTTCACTCCCCATTCCCCTCCCCAAGTGTAGGGTAGCAAACTGGACTCAGTTTGGTTAACCTAGAGCTCCCTGCCTTTCCGTCTTCCCTTTTCTCTCTCTCTCTCTCTGCGGCTCTTTGTGGGCACCTAAGCGTTGCGTACGTTTCTTCTCACCTTTTTGCGAAAGGTTTCTTTTAAAAAGCCCCGCCCGCTAAATCATCAAAACATACTGCATTTCCATCATGCCGTAATGAGGTGCCATGTAGATGATCGGCCGTTACTTTTACCAATGAGCAGTAGGCCTACAACGGAACCTAGGTGGTGGTGGTGATGTTGAAGCAGGCGGGGTTAGCCTGGCATACATAGCCGGCAATTGTTCCGCCTGATCCTCCTTCGAGTTGAGATCAGGGGTGTGTCACCAGCTGTCGATGAGCCCCGTGTCTCGCAGGAAGGCTATCAGCAGTCGTTGCGCTCTCTTCCTGCACGCCGCGGGCCCTCCGGGGAAAACAACGTCCTCAAAGGTCCTGTGCGTGAGACCGCTTTTTTGTAGCTTGTCGACCATCGCTTTTCTTTCTGTGTCGAACTGCGGGCATAGCCAAATGAAATGTTCGATGTCGCCAATGTCACCACAGAAAGCACAGAGTGGGGAAGCGCGAAGCCCAGTCTTGAATAACCAAGCTGAGGTGTACGCGGAGTCGGTCCTGATGCGGTATAAAAGCGTCGCTTGTTCGCGTGTAAATCCATGAGTCACACAGGGTTCGTGTGGATTCTTGTGCATCTCTCTAAAGTTAAGGCGGATTGCACCCTTAGAGTTTTGAAAAGGTTTTGGAGCTTTCACTTTTGGGACACATGTAAGCGCTAGGCATGCAAGGGCGTCAGCTTCCTCGTTTCCATCAATTCCTACGTGTGATGGAATCCACTGAAACCTTATGCTAAATCCTTTGCTCGTTAGGTCGTCAATCAGTGCCAGAGACTGCCTTGTAAATTTCTCTAGAGGTAGGCCCCGATGTAATCTCTGTAATGATGACTTGGAATCCGCCAGCACCACGACATCACGTGCAGAGAAGGCCCGTAGTTTCCGCAAAGCCGCGGTGATTGCGGCGCTTTCTACTGTTGTAGAGGAAACCACGCGATCCAGTCGGCCAGACCATGACACATCAAGGGATGGTATGCAGAATGCCGCTGCACAGCTATCTGTTTGTGCGCACACCGAACCGTCTGTGTATACTTGTAGGTGGCTTTGAAACACAGTGCTCAAGTGGTTCAGCACAAGAAACTTGGCTTCGGCAGTTGAAATGGTGCGTTTCGTCGGTAGGTGGGGTACATTAAGGCTGCAGGTAACGTCCGGAAAAGACCATGGCGGGTCAAGGCGGCTTTGTTTAGGCCATTGCAGTCCTAAAAATCGGAAGGTGTTCAGCGCCGCATGAAAATGTGAGCGAGTTCTTGCTCTTAGCCGTCGGAGAAGCGCCGTGCCAGCGCGTGACTCGCCCAGCCTTAATAGCTGCGTCAGCAAGGTCTGAGATGCCAAGAGGCGGAGTGGGAGAGACTCTGCCTCATTAGAGACTTTCTTGTTTGAAGCCGCCGTTGGAACTCCCATCGCCAAGCGAAGTCCCTTTCTGTGCACTGCCTCCAAGCGCTCGAATTGAGTCGCTGACGGTGATATCAGAGGGAGCTGATAGAGAATGCGGCTTGTTATCAGTGCAGCGTTCAGTTTAAGCATGGATATAGGATTGTTTCCCCAACGTACACCTGCCAATCGACGAAGTGCGTTGATTCTTTGCACTGATGCAGCCACAACACTTTCGACCGCACCACGCCAAAGTAGCTTGTTGTCGATGGTGACGCCCAGGAATCGAACATGAGTTGCACAAAGAATTGAATGCCCTCTGATATTCAGCGTCAGACGGAACCTAACAACGGAACCTAATTCATGGCTCCGTTATTAACTTCTTTGCAGCAGTATTCAATTTCTTCATTTAATCAATTATCACGACAAAAGTGCAAACTAGTTATTTCGAATACCTTTTATCTATCTTGCTGCATAAAAAAAAGACATCGAGCAATATCCGGTGACTCTTCCAACGGGAATTTTAACCATTGCTTTAGAAGCACCGGACCTGCGCATTCATGCCCCTAAAACGCACATTTCGGAAATGTTCCTTCAGCAGCAGTGTTTTTTTTTTTTACATAAATAGTTTTGTAGTACGAAAAAAAAATTGCCTTGATGTAGATATGAATTTGTTGCTTGGCTTCGTGCATTTATACCTGTTTCAGTATTTTAGAGACTCGCCATGTACAAGAACTATTTAGCAAAAATAAGCCAGTCTTCATTTTTGCTGCACTAACAATTATGCATAGCTGGGGTGATACTGATTTCACTGTTGTACATAGACGTATTTTAGCAATGGAAGCACACCTTTTTTTCATCTCTATATGTCCATTCCCCTGTTCATTTTCCCCAGCGTACCGGATTCGACTGGACGCTTTTCCAAGCTACATATTTCTGCCCTGTGTCTTTGTTTTCTCTCTATGTCTGGCACAAAGGATTTGCGGTCACAAGCAGCATGTACTGAGTTGCGTGTTTTCCTACCATAACTTGGCCAAACGTTAATACTATAGTCACCTAGGTATTGTATTACATGCTGTATTTGCCATAGTGTAATATATACATGGGTGTATTAGCCAAAATGTACTTTTATTTTCTTTATCCTGTAAATATAATGTTGCTTGTATTGTCGCCTTCCACTCCTGTAATAGCTCAAAGTTGGGCTGACAGTTTTAATAAATGAATGAAATGAAATGACTCGTGCTTGCCGCCGTGTGCTGCCTGGCCACCCATTACCAAAACCGAAACTCTGCATAACCTGAAGGTTATCTTGGTTCCGCAGCGAACTTCACTGAGTCTGCGTCGCCGGCATCGGAAGCAGTGCCAGCTGGACCTATATATGCACCAGCACTGCAGCAACTCTTTGAGATTTGCGACCACAAGCAGCATGTACTGAGTTGCGTGTTCTCCTGCCATAGGTAGGCCATAATTTTGATATGTTTGATTAGCCCTAGGTGATTTCTGTGGCCGTTGATCCCCCGTGTATGTGCCTTTTTATGTTCAAATGGGTGGGGATCTGTGCGCATACCGCGCATGCATTGGTTTGTTTGCATGCCGCAGTCACAGTAGGGTTGAACTTTTACAGGATAGCTCGTGCTTTATTCGTGCGCTTAGCCGCTGACCCTCATTGACATTGCTGAGCATTCGTCTCGCTGTGATCTTGCTTCGACTTGGAGAGGTGGAGAGTAATCCCGGGTCCAGGATTGGAGGACATGCTGACCTTTCTGATAGCGTTTCGTGAAGAAATTTCATTTGATCGAAAACAAGTTAACCCAGCAAATTGCAAGCTTAGATACCCAGGTCAGCGCCATTGAAGAAAAGAATTAGTAGCGTACCGGAAATCAAAAAGCACTTTGACGCTGTCAAGAATTCTGTTGAGGAAGTTAAGACAAGCATATCTAAAGCAAATGAAGAACTCGCCGATGTTGTGGATGACATAAGTAACAGAATGAGGCGCAAAAACTTTATAATCACGGGTATAACCGAAGAGGGTCATGAAGGATATGCCGAATCCGAAGCCATTGTGAAGGAATCTTGTTCCACTCGCCTGAAGGTCAACGTTGGTGACATTGACGTTGAACGGGCTCATCGTATTGGTCAGAACCATCAAGGTTTTCAGCGTCCTGTTATAATTAAATTCCTCAACTTTAAATCTAAAACAGAAGTGCTACAAAATGCCCACAAACTGAAAAACCTCAAGTCCCCTAAAGTGTGGATAGAAGATGACCTTTCGCCTAAGGTACAGTTGGCTTGAAGGAAGTTGCGCGACTTTGCTAAGAGAAATCGTGAAGAAAACGAACGTTTTTCTATTCGTTTTACGTCTCTACATTTTAAAGGTTCTGTTTACCGGTTTGACTCAGTCACTAATAGTGTTGTACAGGTTGCTGCAAGGAACCAACTTTCCAGTAATTGGCGAAGAACAACTGAGAGGCGTAAGTTTACGTGCGTACATGCAGTCTCGTTGCTCTTGGCAAACTTCCGCAGCCTTTTTCACAAGATTGATGCACTGAAAATGCTCGTACATTCTTGCCCCACAGATATAGTAATAGGTTCGGAAACGTGGCTTTCCAGTGACATCACTAACAGCGAACTTGCACTTTACCCATCTTTTTTAATCTTTCGAAAGGACCGGGAAGGCTCCCGAGGAGGCGGGGTTATTATAGTCATTAAAGATTAATATCAACCGTCTCTAGTGATACCCGACTCTCCTCTTGAAATAGTGTGGATCCCTGCACGTACTGGACATGCGCAATGTGTCATTGGTGCATGCTATTGTCCACCTGATAGCCGTTTGGAATTTGTTCATCTTTTCAATGATGCTTCACAACAGGCCATATCCCAGTTCCCAAAATGCGTATTGAGATTAGGGGGTGACTTTAATTACCCAGGTATCGAGTGGTCGACCTCGTCCTTAAAGGAAAATAACAACAGATCTGAGTGTCTTCATTTTCTACAAACGTTGCATTTTTATCACATCACTTAAGTAATGCGCGAACCTACTCTGGGTGACCACATACTAGATATTATTTTAACAAATCACCCAGACCTTGCTGCGACACATGTACTAGAAACATTAAGGGATCACAGGGTGGTGCCATGTTCCTTTGCATTGAAACGTTCCGAGAAACTTACAGCGAAAACAATGCATTCTCAACGTTGCACGGGCCGACACTGGCAGAATTATTGGTATGGCAGCCTCATTTACAGCCGACCTTGCAAACAATTTTAAAAACAGAATGCTAGATGATAACAACAGCTTGTTCCACGATAAACTCAAAGAAGTTGAAACTACATGTATACCAAAAATGACCATCAGCTCAGGGCAGAACGATCCGTCGTTTAACCGCGAAGTCAAGAACAGCATAAACAAGAAAAAGAAAGAGCGTTCAGAAAAGCTACCCGAACAAATGCTCCAGAAGACTGGCAAAATTACAAAACTATAGCGCGCCATACAGAAACTACCATACTTGAAGCTAAAGACAAGTTTTTAATTGCACCCTTCCCAATATGATAAAAAATGATCCGAAATAATTCTGGCAAGTCGCTAACCCGAAACCAAATTACACTGTTCCCTTACTAATTTCCGAAAGCGGAGCAGTGCTTAACGCAAAAGATAGCACAGAGCTATTTAGCAAATTCTTCTCTGCAGTTTTTACTAAAGAACTGCCGCTTGATAACACTAACATATTTGAACAACCATCTGTTGAATTCCCTTTTTCATCCATTATAATATCGCAACATGGTGTCTCTCGTGCAATTGACAGGCTTCCTCATAAAACCATCCCAGGTCCTGACGGTATAAGTGCTGAACTTCTAAAATTACCCTCGCACTACTCTTCAGTTTTGTTATCTCTAATATTTCAGCAATCACTAGATACGGCGTGCCTTCCGGAAGATTGGAAATCAGCATTAGCAATACCGGTATTTAAATCTGGTATCACAGCAGACACTAATAGTTACAGACCTACATCACTGACATCTATTTGTTGCAAATTACTGGAACACATCCTATACTCTCACATTATAGCCTGTCTTGATGATAATAATCTGCTCCTCAATAACCAACATGGCTTTCGCCAAAGTCGCTCATGTCAGACGTAGCTATATGAACTTGTAACAGATATTCACATTTCTTTGCACAAGTTGATTAGTACAGACGCCATTTTTATTGATTTTTCTAAAGCTTTCGACCCGTACCTCATAATCGACTAAAACACTACTAAATATCTACTAAACCCACTACTAAAACACTACTAAAATAATTTTACACCATCGAAAGCACCTACCGTCACAGAAGAAGGCCGTGTAAGCGCTATTGCGTTTTTTGCGATCTACAGACCTTTGTGAACGTCTTTAACTGGAACGCCTGTTGTGTGTGTGTGCCTCCGTGTGTGCGTGTTTTTTTTTTTTACGTTGACCTCTCGGTCCTCTTTTAACCCCTATCTCCCATCCCCAGTGTAGGGTAGCGAACCGGAGATGATATCTGGTTAACCTCGTTGCATTTACTATCTCTCTCTCGCTCTCAATCGCAATCACAGTAACGCCGAAATCTCACTCGATATCTGATCTTTTTGCGGGTGCAGTGGCCTTGGAATGTTTCCGACATATACTACTTGTGTTCTACGGCTTTTATCTGACGCATCCATATGCCACAACTCACAGAGGCACTAGCAACATATAGCGCAAAGAATGCGGCACAGCTTGCGTGACCCTTGTGTTACGAAATAGCGATAACACAGCTCCAAAGAAAAACAGAGCTGAAGGTCGTAGCAGGTCCTCCTCACGTAGGATCAATAGAGAGATAACCTTATGGGTTGAGTCAGGACGTCCGAAGAAAAGAACAATGACATGTCCTAAGCGTCGCAGCCTTTCCGTGCCAGAACGACGTTTTGTGGTCATTGTATCTTGTTTTGCCTCACTCGCAGACCAACGGAAACAAGAGACTCAATCCCCTGCCTTGTGCAACTCAAGGAGACCGCAGACGAGAATATGTGGGTGACGGTGACCTTTCTTGCTCTCGTATCTACGGCTACAATTTGCCTGCTCATGTGAGTTAGTCTATCACACCAACAACCGTAATACCTTATGCCTGACTTTACGTCACATACCACCACGTTTTATTTAAGCTCCAACAGACGCTTTAGGAATCTAAGGGGGGCAACAGGGCGATTAGGCATGTTCAGGGGCATCGGATTGCAGATCGCAATGTCGAGTTAGCTAATTAAAAGATCACCAATTATCTTTTCTAAATGGCTGGCTGTAGACAAGATTCAATTTTCGAAATTAAAGGTGATAAGCAATGAAGTCTTGACTTCTTATCATAATTTATACGAATGGCACCACTTTTGGTAAATCCGTCCCATAGGTCTGCTAAAAATACATTGGCGTTCCAGTTAAAGTCGCCCCTAACTGCTAAAGAGACGCTTTTAGGACACTGTGAAGTGAAAGGCTAATAAATATTGCAGTACATTTTAAAGATATATATCTAAAGACTGGTACTAGATTTAGAAATTCTGGTAAGAAGTGCCCGGCTTCAATTTCGCCATTTCAGCGCGTGCAATAAAGTTAAAGATAAAAGGTTATTTAGGTATTCTTTCTTATTAGCTTCCTGCTCAGGGCGTGCTGCAGTGCAAGTAATCCCTGCCTCTTCATGGAATCGACATGAAGCGGCGGGTTTTCACTTTATTCTCTATTTAAATGAGAAAATAAGTCTTCCATATACAGGGTGTTTCAGCCAACTTTAGCCAGAGTAAAAAAATATGCGATGCACTCTAAGACGACGCGACAAAATGCATGTTGTTCACTTTTGTATGAAGTGTGTCACGCTATTTTTTATTTTGCCAAACTGGATAATTATTTAAGGTTAATTAACCAACTTATAAAGCAACGAAGCTAGGAAAAAAATCCAATTAGGAAGTTGCAGAGCGGTTTGCAAAACGTCCGATTATACCCTTTCTAGCTTTCTATGTATTAGGCATTAGTGTTTTTCTGCTTACTGCAGATGCTCGCGAAATGCACGAAAATGCCACTTGAAATGTACATCTGCGCGCTGTGATTTCAGCGCTCCCGAATGTTGCGGGTACAAACGAACATAGAAATTAGGCGGGTGTGCTGCCACTGCGGCTGCTTATCGCTATCATGAACCGCCGTGAGGGAAGCACATGGGTGGCGTAAATAGCACAGCCAACGCCCGCGTAGCTGCACTGACGCCTTTTAAGCGCAGCGCACCCTGCTAGGTGCTTTGTTTGTTTGTGCGAGAAATGTTTGGGAGCGCTGCAATCACGACACGCAAGCGGGCATGTCACGTGCCATTTTTCTTTTTTTTTTTGCATTTCGCAGGCATCTGCAGTAAGCGGAAAAACAGTCATACTTAGTAGATAGAAAGACACACCGTTTATTCATATGTTTTGTAAAGCACTCTGCAACTTTCTAACTAGAATTTTTTCGCTAGCTTCGTTGCTTCAGAAGTTCGTTAATTACTCTGGTATATTATCTAATTTAGCAAAGTACAAAATATAGCGGGAAACACTACAACAAAAGCGAGCAATATGCATTTGGTCGCGTCGACTGAGAGTGCATCGGCAAATTTTTAAACTCTGGCTAAAGTTAGCTGAAAAAGCCTGTATATTAAAAAAGTACATCTTGTATAAGGATGTGCAATGAACATCCTGACAAATAAAAACACCTGATAACGCTCTGGCATGCACGCGTCAACTTGGCATAGCCGATAGTGCGTCATAATAATCTTAGTGAACTTAGATATTATCCACAAATCATTCAACTATACAGATGGATTCATGCGCATGCACACTGACTTTTCTGCAATCTGGCATGACTTCACTGAGAAAGAAAATTGTATCTTCTCTTATATTCGTGTTCTGAACTAAGCAGGAACGTTTTTTTAGAGTAGTTAAGTCCTTTGCTTTGAAAACCATTTTTATTTCACCTTGCAATTTATAGCGAATAAGTAAGTCTTGGGTTTCTAGACTTTAGAACACAGCCTGTAGCAACACACATATACATATGCCGCTAAAGCCAGCCGTATTTCAGGAGTAACAGCCGCCCCTGTAAGCTCCATGTTGGCATCGCACACAGACATTGGCATATTTTCTCTTACTCGTCCTCAAAAGGAAATCCAGAAGAAAAGCACAAGTACAAAGATCATTGAAATACACCTCAAACAAAAACCTATATCCAGAGTGCAAACACTCCGCATACTAGAGGCTCACATGCAAGGTATGGTCGCAATCACCACACTATAAACACACTAAGACAAACTGCCTACACCGTATCTCGCATGATCAGCACAGTCGCCAGTCGCAGCCGTGACATGAAGGAAGAAAACTTACTGTGCTTGACTCAGACCCTTATCGTCAGCAAAGACACTCACGCGACACCTTACCTCAATCTAACATCAACAGAAAACGTCTAACTAAACGTATTACTACGGAAAGCGTACAAATAAGCCCTCGGCCTTCCTCCAGGCACGGGAACAATGAAGCTTCTATATCGGGACGTCCACAACACCTTATATGAACTAAGTGAAACACACCAACATGCGCAAATCATCCCTCTCAACCCGAATATAACAGGCAGAACAACTCTTCGAAGATTGCAATACCCGGTGACGCAAACGAACGGTCGACAAGCACTCCTCAAGTCCCTACCTCAACAAAGAACACGCACTCGCATTATCCATTCGGCAAGAGAAATGCATAAGCAAAATCAACAGAAAAAGGATAAGGGCCTCTCTCTACTGCTCGCTGGATATATGCTGCAATGTACTCTAATGGGGAAGGCCCAATAATCAACGTGGCAGGACACAGACTCGAGGAACTGGCATTAGCCTCCATTCGTACGCACAACGTCGCTGCAGCAGAAGTGGCCATCATTGCCCTCGCCATCTCCGCATTGAGAGAGGATGAGGAAATAGACATACAGATTGTGAATCAGCATGTCGAGTCTATGCGAACGGCCATCTGCATAAAGTAGCATGCCATATCCTCAACCACCTTATTGAAATACTCCGCACCACAATAATCTGGACATCAGCAGATGAAGCCGTCCGCGGGAACCGTCGTGCACAGAAAATATCTCAATATCACTGCAAGTGGACCTTGCGAGAGACAACAGAAGACCTTATTTCACAAGCACTACACACTTCCTATGACACTATCACCTTTCTAGAAGAACCATGCCGCCACCACACCGATCCCTCACCAGAGCTGAAGGCACTGCCTGGAGGCAACTCCTGACCGACACATAGCCTCACCTCACTCTCCTACATGCGATGTACCCCACCCTTTATCAAGCCGTGTATCCTTTCTGTACAGAGCGAACTACTCTATACCATACCACATGTACCAGCCAAAAAACCACAATACTCCCCACCCCCCAAACGCAAGGCGGGGCAGTGGGAGATGGGGCTCACCAGCTCGCCATTGGAGGAGCTGATCACCAGAGTCGAAAGTGCTGCCACCGCCGCTGGGGCCCTAGACTGTGGGCTCCGCCCACCACGGGGATTCACCCCTGTCCAAACCACATCAAAATGCAGCTTTCTTTTCTCTCTCTTTCTCTAGAGCGAAGCGGTATTACTACTTGTTCAAGGAAGCTTTCCTCTCATGTGGGCTAAAGTATGAGGATTAAGAGCTACTGGCTTTTTACAGTGAAGCTGTTAGCCTCTCGGTACTTGGCATTTTTCGTTACCGTCAGTGAACAAAAATTGTCATCATCAGCAATCACTCATTCCCTCTCCCCCTCCCCCCACCCTAAGCAAGCAAAAATGGATTGGCCCATGCCCCTCGTAATGCAATGCCTACAAGCACTCAGTAAAGTGAAGCGAGCAGTGCACACATTCCTTGGAATCACGCATACAATGTACGCAACAGCATAAGTTTCAGTAAAGAACAGGCTCAAAACAACCATCTGTCATCATCAGCAATGACTCACATTCCCGTAATCAAGCAGAAGTGCAGTTGATCATACACCCGCAAGCAAGCAAAAATGCAATGGCTCATACCCCCGTAAAACAGAGGCTACAAGTGCTCAACAAAGTGAAGTGAACAGTGCATACATTCATTGAAACCACCCATACAACACACAAAACAGCTTACGTTTTAATAAAGGACAAGCTCAAAACAAGCGTTCGAACCATCAATAAATCAATGCATACCCCATCAGTAGCTGTCTTGGTAGTTTCGCAATAGCTTCGCTCAACATCCCCTTTCGCCAGGCCGGATGGCTAGTCATGTTTTATTAATTAAAAGGTTCTGAATTAATAACGGTAATCGTTAGCATTTAGCAATGAAAATGAGTTCTACTAAATTATTTGCTTGGTTAGCAGCCGAAAACAACTCAATTTTGCAATTATCTTTCTGCCGACCTGAAAAAAACGAAGTGTAGAGCTGTCTAAGAATAACACTTAATTATATTGAGAACATAAAAAAAAAACACTGGCATAAGCAAAAATTTGATATTCGCAGCATTCATAGCGAAGAAAATGGGCTTCCCACTGCGGTGATTCAGTGGCCATGGAAATGTGCTGCGGCGCATGCTTGACCGGTGGCCTAGCAGCTGCCATGAATGGGGGGCAAAACGCTAAAAAAAAGTTCGCGTTTTAAGGCGTAGGCGCGAGTAAATTGTCCCAAAAAGGTCATAATTCAGAGCACTTTACTAGGGTGTTTCAGATGGCCCAAATGTTGCTTTGCGGCGTTAAAGCCTACAAGTGATTAATTCAGGTGCTACGGAACAGAATGCCCCCTCATTCAAGTGCGTGTTCCGTTCTTTCAGATGGCGGTGGCGTCACTTTTCCTACTTCAAGAAGCTCGGCATACCGGGCCCAAAGCCAAGCCTTATCTGGGGAAACATACGAGAATACCAGTCAAAGGTAACTCCATCTGGAAAATATGTTGCAAACATCTTGCAGGCCATGCTTGCAAACGAATGGTGTTCTGCGGATCGCGCGCTTTCCGCTGCATGCAAACGATACGCTTATAAATTTCGAAGGAACCTTCCCGAGATGCCCGGGAGTTTGCAGAAGTATACTAAAGGTAGCACTTTTCAGATTTATTGTCTTGATGTTTTTATCTTGCGCCGGAGGAGATAGAAAGAGGAAGGCGTTCTCATTTGACAGTGTGGAAGCTTGGGCGAATTGGTGATTCAATATCGACATGTTTGTACACCGCAAAAGACGAGGACTGAAGGAAGACCACAACACAGGCGGTGTGTTGTGTTCTTCCTTCACTCAACGTCTTTTGCGCTGTGCAAACATACGTTCTTATTAATCTCGCGTGGAGATCTAGAAGCATATTCCGATGTCGGGGCTGATAAGCGCTGTTCGAAGTTACTGAGTTAGGAGAATCAAGAGTCACGGAAGCCTGGCGCCATATTTTTTTTCTTGCAGCCACACTATAAGGTCCTGGAGAAATGGTTTCGACAGTATGGTGACGTGTTCGGGTACTGTGCACCTTATTTAAACCACTTTACCTGTTCTATTCTTAGATAATAGCCATCGATTATGACCAAAAATGATCTTACAGTGTGATCACACCGTATTTACCCAAGTCGACAGCACGTACGTGCTTGAGAATGAGTGATCGTTTGAAAGCGTTCTAGTCGTAGACGGGACTCTTTTCCTCTACGGGACTCTAACGACCTTCAGCAAAACGCTTACAGTCCAATTCGCTCTGAGAGGTGCATGCTAGTAATTTGCATACAAACGCTTTGCGGTAACGCTAGCGCACGCGCGCACATCACTCGTACTAGCAGTGGAACGCATAACGCCTCCCTCGCTCCGTTATCAAGCTGATTGTGCGGAGCTTGAGGGCGTGTCAGCTTGGATTCTTGGCTGCTAGCTCATCGCGGGCGAATGAGCAACGCGCCACTGTCAAAAATGCCAACGCAGTTCCCCGCTCTGCCTCAGTGCTTGAAACCGTACTTCTTAAAACCTTCAACTTCAGCTGAGAACACTCGATCAATCGCTTATCCACATAGACAAGCTATTACTTTTACTCCTACAGCTATGTTTTAGGGCAAATAATTAGTTGTAATCCTCAATGAAACCAAACAAGCATGACCGTTTTGCCGAAGACGATATCTGAGACGCAAGGTCGGTATAATTCGACGAATTCATTTCTGTCGATTGTCTTCAGCGACACTTATCTTGCGGTCCTCCCAATAAATGTAATCATGTTGGCAGGGGGTAAGACACAGAAAGCTTCGCTTTAATATCATTCAAAGAAAATAACAATAATTAAAACACACATTTGGAAGAATATCTTATTGCCTTGCCCAACGCTGACCGCTTAAAGGCGTCATCAAGTTAATGGTGCCGCGTCGCAACCAGCGTGAAATAATATTTAAAAAGTGTTACGTCCCGACGTAAAGGTGCCAAGGCTCAGTAACTGAAAAGGAAGGAGCTGGTCGACACGTCACCGATGCTTTGTTGCGATATTTCTGTTGCCTAAAAAATTTGCGTGACCGTGTTGTAACTTTTCTCTCCGCACACTCCTAGGTACTACAATGGTGACGTGCCGTTTGTGGCGCTGAAGGACCTTGACTTCATCGAGTACGTCGGTGTCCGAAACTTCCAGAATTTCATGGACCGTGGTGTGAGTTGCGAGAGTACTACTCCTATGATAATTTAGTCACTTGTCGCAGCGAAACATCCGTTCGCTAAATGCTTAAACCAGCGCCCACACGCACGCAGGCGCAAATATTTATCCGCAATTTACTCTACGCGAGAACGAAATGCCGGTCATATGTGCATTAACCTTTTGTTGCGTAGAAGGTTGTTTTTATCAGATAAAGAAGGTTATTTTTTTAAGGCGATGGCAAGAGAAACTTCCAAAACACCTTTTCATTATTATTATTAATAATAATAATAATTATGCTTCATTTTAGGATCTAAGATTTCATCTGGTCACCAGACGTTAGAATGATAAATATTCAAATGATTCCCCGAGTTTGCCATGGAAATGAAGAATAAGCTGTTTGTTTGCTCAACCAGAAACCAGTTTAACTTCCGAACTGCTCATGCGCTCTTGATGGTTGCTCTTTTCTTTTCTAACCCTGTCAAATACGTGTGATTTCGCTTTGATCATAGAACTAACCTGTCTTCCGAGTCATTTATCCCCATCATTATGCCTATACCCACGTTCATAGTCTTCATTCGAGACGCTAAAATTTTCAAGTCTGCAATTGGTAATCACTTATGACCAAATAACTCACTGCTTATAGCTGCGAAATTTTTTGGCCTATGCCCTCCTTTCCTTAACGCCTGATCGGCACTCAAAACAAAGGAGATGAAGTAAGATGAAAGTGTATTTAAACTCTGGGGGCGTGCTCTGTAAGAACTCTTTTCCCCCGATTGTATTCGTTTCTCCCCTTTTTCACCAAGTGGCCGAGCCCCATGTGGTTGGGGCACGGTTTTTTCGTAGGGCCAACGATGAAGGACAAAGTGAATAAAAGAATAGAAAATTGAATGAATCGTCAGAAAATATGGCGCCACTTAAACACGAGCACCCAATGCTGATTTGAAGGAGGAAGGAAAGAGAAAAGCAGAAGGCAGGGAGGTTAACCAGACTAACGTCCGGTTGGCTACCCTACAGTGGGGGAATTGGAAAGGGGAAAACAATTCCGATTTGAAGCTAGCGAAAGAACGTATATAATAGCAGAGTTACCACCTCTTTTTCCTCCGAATAATGTATTCCGCATTCCGAAATATATTCCGCATTGACGACAAGAAGTGAGAAGAGCGCTGTGAAGCATAGATAAAACATTATAAAACAGTACCTATTTGCGCTAATCATGATGTTGCAAACAGCACGTCCAAAAGCCTAATGACTCCTAATGACACCATTCACGCCACTTGCAACGAGGCTTTGAAGTGCGAAAATAATCGGGCATGCCGTGGTGGTGGACAATTCGGATTTGTTTATTGTTTCTCGTAATTCTCATTGTTCCTCAATTCTCACTGTTTATTGAGGGTTCCTGAGTTTCTAGTCGCTGATGAAGAGCTCTATCCATGACCAACCGTGAACTACCTTTCGATAAGGGAGCGCCACACTTATTCAACAGTTTGATCTCAAGGAAGCTGTGGCAAACTTCACATGGCCACAAACTAGATTTTAGCACAAGCCAAGAAAGGCTTGTGTTACGCTCTGTTTGGTTTTTAGGAACGGGTACAAAAATTTCTTACATGATTAGGTCCTTAACTATTTTAGCCAACGTTGTCATTAGTTTCTACAAAACAAAATACATATTCTCATGCTGAAAATTAGCAACGTCTGCCAAAATTAAAGTGTACTCGCTAAACATAGTGACGCTGGCCAGCTTGCGCCTACCCCTCTTGTGTGCCACGTTGTATAGCTATTGATGTTTGTTGTTCTTGCTGTTTTCTTGACGCGGCCAAAAATGAAGCAAAACAAGTCAGAAAACTCTTATTTTTTTTAGTTGCGTCTTAAAAAGTCTGTGAAGAATGTACTCACTTCAGTCATCGAAATGAGATCGACGACCTTCCTTCTTCACGAGTTCTAATAATCACCCTCAGCGGAAGGGCGACTGTATGAGACTGACCGCATATCCCTGATGGTAACAAAGGACGAGTCAAAAGGAGTTTACGGGGGGATGGAGTGACAGGGTTATAACGTGTATTACCCTCCGATATGCGAAGCCCCTTTTAGTTCAGTTGCACTGTGACAGTGCGGAATAGGCTGTGTCGTTGGGTTCGATCCCCGGATCAGGAAAAATTTTGTATTCAAGAGCAAAAGCTAGGCCATATTATTTTATCATTTTCTTGCTAATTGGTGCGACACCATGGCTATGGGTGCGAAATTGACAGGGAGTCCGGTTGTTTCTTTGACACTGCGAATTTCACACTGCCCATAGCCATATTTTCTAAATAATATGATGTATGCGATTGCTTCACTGCTTAGGCGTTTATACGGGTGGACGCCACTTTCCCGTTCGTTCATTTGCTAGGTGTCGAGATGACCCGTGGTTTTTTTCTATTAGAGTTCGATCGAGAGAATATATTTGGTACATTATATGGGGTGTTTGAATTACATGAGGATGACAAGATGATAAGCAAACGCCAGATAATAAATAGGTGAGAACTAGGAATAAATAAGCAAATCAAGCACAAGATTCTTAGAAGTCCAAAATATAGCAACGTAAGTATAACAGTGGGTTATTCAATATTCAACGTGGTTGCCGAGTTCGCGGGGGCACGCTGTCTGTAGGCGAACTGCGGGTCAATGCCGAGATAAGGCGCGTACGGTTGGTCAGGATCCGTTCAAAAAAACAACTCACGTACGCCATGTGATGTACGAGACCAAATCTATGTAGGGCACGCAGGATCTGCGTGGGTGATTGCACCAAAAGGGCAAATTTTATGAAATAATGTTCAAGATTTTTGCACAAATATATGCGCAGGAACGATGGCTTTCGTATGTTTCACGCTTTTTTCACGCAGATCATTATGGCCATGGACTCGAAGCATCCAATCTTGGGCCGATCCATAATGCACGAAAGTGCACCTCGCTGGAAAAGCGTCCGAAATTCTGTGGCCTATGGTTTCTCAACAACGAAGCTCAAGCTTGTAAGAGCATTCTTTTCTCGAAGCTTAAATTCTAGCAAGTTTTCCAATGCGAAACATTTTTTGGGCTGTATTCTTCCTACGATGAGCCGAATAACAGGGTCAAATTCCAACCGACTAAGTAATGCGAGTCACCACAACTCTGTTTTATGCGTAACGAAACAATAAATCATGATGTAAAACCTGAACATACAATGTCGGTTCGCAGGCCACCTAATGGAATAGTGTAGTACATTCAATACCTTATTGAATTTCTGAAATTTAGACTACAGCATTCTGGTACATGCAACCGGATGCTCCGGCTTACAGAACACGCAATTTTGAATGACGAATCCAATGCCAGTAAGTGCCACATTGTTATGGATATAAAAACATTAAATCGTGGCATAAAACCTATATGCACATATAATGCCGGTTCGTAGATGTTCCAAAGGCACACAGACCTTATAACAGAGTACCACATGACAATGAACGGCTTCCTTGATTTTCTTAAATAACTTATTCCTGAATGTATTTAGATACACGTGGTGTGTACCTCTCATTGCGATACGTCCGCTGACAAGCATTCCGCTCGTCACATTTGCACGCATCACACACACGATTGCTCGCCTTAGACAGACATGCTCACCCGTCTGGTGACGCTTTGCAGAGACTAAAACGATACTGGATAGACAGGTATCTGGGAAATGCTTCGCATAACCTCGATTCCCAGAGTGCATGTGATCTGCTCTATACATTTAGTTGTACTACAACTTGCATGGGTTTCTTATATATCCGGACGAAATATACCCGGACGGAGCACGGAATCTGAGAAAAAAATCTTAATTTTAGAGCATTTTGTAATCGTAGCCAGTAAAACACTATCTTGCTGGCATTCACAGATACCTACGTTTCCTCACTTCAGGTTACAAAAGCAGGTTTTTGTACTATAAAGCAGGCTGGATATGAGAATACCATGCTATCAGGAATACCAGAGGCAGCGAAATAAGTGAGCGTTTTGTGAGACTCAGCAGTCTGTAAGCTTTTGACCCCTACGGCACCTAAAATATTTTAGGTAGCCAGCCAACAAATCATTCGTGACCCACCTCACCGAAAACATGCGCTTCGGTAAGCTTGCCTTCTTTTTAAAAGAAGCGAAATACGAACGCTTTAATGCTCTTTGAAGTTCGGAATCTTGAGAAGCAGTCGTTAAAAGAGATAACCGCCTGCTTTGTTTTTTAGCTTCTTTTATTGAGCACGAACATACAGCAAGAAAGTGGGCTGCAACATATGGGGATCAAAGCACAGTTATACTGGACGTGATTGAAGAAAGAGAGAGAGAGAAAATGATACACGAAAGGCAGGGAGGTCAACCAGGACTGAGCCCTGTTGGCGACCCTACACTGGGGGAAAGGGGAGGGAAAGATTAAGAAGAGAATAAAAAGTCTACCGGGGATAGTCAACCTGGCTGAAGCTTATTCTAAGTTTCGAGAACGGTTGAAATGCACACAAAATCAGTTCTTAGGATCGATTCGTTTGCAGGGTTTAACATCCAAAGGCGGGAAAGATGAGAGGTATCGTTGGGCGGGGCTATGAATTAATCATTTGATCGCATGAGCTGTTTTAATGGGCCCGAACATTTTCGGACTTCGCGCACTGTGAAATGCAGCTGCCACGACCAGGAACCGAACCCGCGACCTCGTGGTCAACACCATGACGCCATAGCCAGTGAGCTGCCTCGGCGGGTAATTTTGTTCCTTTACGGGTTACGAAGTAGTATAACGTACGCAGAAGAAATGGTCGCAGACGTAGTTGTCTTTTTCTCTTTCCGTGCCAGTGCCGGTGAACGAAATGCTTCTCTCTAATACGCAGCTCTTTACTTCCGCAACGCCCTGCAGATGATGCCCAGCATTAAGGAAAAAGTGGACACGTTCTTGAAGTTATTGGACGAGCACGCCGATTCGGGCGAAGAAGTGAACGTGTTGTCGAAATACGAGGAGCTCTCGATGGAGTGCGTCACCCGAAGTCTGTTCGGGCTCGACGAGCACTTCCTCGGAAAGCCCGATCACCCTCTCATAGTCGTCGCCAAAGCAGCCTTTAGAGGCCTTATGACGGGATGCTTACACGTGATTGCCCGTAAGTGAACTTTTTTTTTTTGCTTGTTTTGCCAAGTTCCTTTGATTGTCCTGGTGCAGCATATTTGCCTTGTAACGAATGCACCGAAAGATTAGGTGGAAGGCCTATATAAGGGAATTCGAATTAATTTTACCACCTGGGATTCTTTTACGTACACCTAAATCTAAGTAGAAGACGAGCGTTCTCGCATTTCCCTTCCATCAGAGTGTTGTCGCCGCAGCCAGGATTGAACTCGTGACCTAGTGTTCAGCAGCGAACGCCATAGCCGCTAAGTTACTGCGGCGGGGTAGCACTACTCAGCCTACTGAAAAGGAAAAGAGGGCACAATTAGTACAGAGGGGGTTCAATTACCGAGAACCTTTGTGACTGTGGCCCAATGGAAGGAACTGGCTTAAGCGAGTGACGCACACGAATGTGCGCAACATCAATGAAGGGGACAATGAGGATAACGAATACGAGCAAATGCGTGGCCCGCTGGAAGCTTTGTTTAGTGTAAAACATTCATGCTTTCCTTGCGTTTGTTTCAGAGAGCACAACGACGTTCGGCTCGCTTATGAAGCCTTTCTACTTCCTCGCGTATGCTGCTGGAGAATTCACCTTTCAGGAGCTATCAGATGAAACGGGAAAACTGGTGAACATGAGAAGAAACAACCCAGCGGTAATGCCTACCTGTCGCAGGAAATGACCTTTCCTAATTAACCGACCACTAGTATTCGGATCTCAGAGAAAGTCTTGAAATCATAGCGGCAGCGCCGCTGCTTATTGGTTGTGCGTTAACATTTGTTGGAAACCGATTTCTTGTCCTCAGAGGTGTTCTTTCCGAGCAGACCCCGTTCCGACTTCGCCCACTCGAAGGTGGGCAACACTGCTTCGAATTAAACCAACTGTTTCCGTGGCTATGGTGGCCGCGGTGGTAAAGGCCTGCGTGAAACGGCATGGTCGACATAAGACGTGAATGCAGTCGCAACGTGTGTCGGAGCCCCAAATTGGCTTTCAAACATAATTATCAATGAATTGATCAGTCAGAGCGCCTTGATTATATTTGAATGATAGATAGATAGATAGATAGATAGATAGATAGATAGATAGATAGATAGATAGATAGATAGATAGATAGATAGATAGATAGATAGATAGATAGATAGATAGATAGATAGATAGATAGATAGATAGATAGATAGATAGATAGATAGATAGATAGATAGATAGATAGATAGATAGATAGATAGATAGATAGATAGATAGATAGATAGATAGATAGATAGATAGATAGATAGATAGATAGATAGATAGATAGATAGATAGATAGATAGATAGATATCGTTCAGATACCAGACAACTCACATGAACGCTTTTTTTTTAAATCTAGTAATACGTTCTATTCGTTTATCACGTCGAGGTATAGTGGTTCCACATTCCAGATCAGCCAGCAGTTTGTACGGCTTCAGCGGCGAAGGCTGACAGTTAAGAACAGCCAGCCCCGACTGTGCTCAAATCATGCAGCGTTAGACCGAGGCCTGGAGCCCCCAAACCAATCTCTTGTACTTTCGATGACTGGTGCGATAACCCGATGGTACAGCTTCGCTACCTTTGATGCATCAGTTGTCAGATTGCACATACTAGACTTAACCCTCGCAGTGTGCGCCAGCACAGCCGATGACCATGGCGTGGATGCAGAAAATCCACCACCATGATTTTATTCTTACAAGCAAATAGCAAATGCTTATTTACGGCTAATATTTTGCATGTCGCAAGCGGCGGCACAGGAGAAACACAAACCAAGGGGGCGTCGTAGTCCCCACGACGCCTCTTCTATGTTATTTGCATCTGAGGAATTCACCAAAACTCGTCGTTTTGGGGAATTCCGTCGTTTTCAGTCCCATGACAATATTTATTAGACTCTCTTATTGTGAGTGAGGCCTCGTAGCGCCGACTAAGTAAAACATGACTGAGCTAACAACAGAAGAAATCACAGTTATTCTGAATCTCTCAAACTGTGGCATTCAAAAGAGCATGGCAAAGAGAAACATTTCTCGCAGTTATGACTCTGAGTGTTTCGTTGGTGAAACGTACGTAATAGCTATGCCGATTATTAATTATAGGCTAATACAAAAGGAGCAATAAAATGCACGCTCATGTGGACTCACAAACGCGCATATTGTTGGTTTGATGTGAAACATCAATACACACATTTATATGATATGACATAGTTTTATGTCGGGAATTACCCGTCGTTTACGATAAAAATCCTTGCTTGGGCATTGGATACCTCTTTAAGGCGAGAGCCTTAAGTGCCTCATACCACCGATGACCTTGAAAAAAACGCGTGGTCCAATCCGATGGTACAAAAACTATCATCCTCAGCAATTGCTCATGCCCTCTTAAGCAAGCAAAAATGTAGTTGCTCGTACCCCTGTAAGACTGAGGCTACAAGCGCTCAGCAAAGTGAGGCGGACAGTGCACACATTCATTGATATCACCCATACAACACACAGAACAGTATACGTTTCAATCCCTTGCTGAGAGGATGCAACGCAAAGTCGAAGACAAACGTCGTTGGCGCGAGTGTGTCCCCGTTATACGAGCGCGCGAAGCCGCAGCTAAGCGTCGAAAACGACCCGAAGAAGCCGAACTACGAAAGCAGCAAACGCGACGATGCGTGACGGCCATGTAGAGAGCACGCAAAAGAGCAGGCAAAAGCTCGCAGACAACGACTTGCCACACGTTTACTTCACACTCCAGCTCGTTATCTCATGCAACAAGTCTGACCCCTGCGGTCGTATAACTTAATACATTACCAAGTGTGCAGCAGGATTTCGCCTTGACACGTTACAGGAGTGCAACATGCTGGCGAACGTTTTCTCGCAGACATATTTTGTCAGGAGTCAAAGAATGAGTTAATAAGTATAAAATTAGTAATCTAGACTTGAATAAACAGATGCGCGACCTTTACGCGGAACGAAGGTTAGACCGAGTTAGTCGAAAGTATATGCCCCGAAAGCATATTGCCACGACAGTATGACAAAAATTAGGATATGCCAGCACTTATGACCCAACTGCCATTATATCTATTTCTGGTCTTGTGTTCAGCTTAGTGAGGCCACACTTGTTACACACGGCTTCTATATTGCGAGAAATTGACATCTAGAACGACAGAAAGATGAGCTAGTTGGTAAGGATTCATTATGCAAAAAGGTGAGGCATGCAGACAGGACACAAGAGAAGAGCGGTGGACAGCACGAAGACCGACTATCAACTATGATGCGTGCGTGCGTCAGTCAGCCTTTCATTACTTTACATAAAGAAGAGATTAAGTGCCTTAACAGTTATCTCTCACGTAGACCAGCACGTGTACCCTACTGACACGTGGTCATACCATTCCAGAGCTTGTGCAGATGAGTTTTGTGTCTTCTTTCTTTTTTTTTGCCTCAGTGCTCCCTTCAGTTGATAGTCGGCGTTCGTGTTGTCCACTTCTCTTCTCTTGTGTCCTGTCTGCAGGCCTCACCTTTTTGCACATCGACATCTATATGCCGAAACGCTATCAAAGCACGACTAAAAGAGGATACTACAAAGAAAGCTATGAAGGGTCGAAAATTTCTCGGTGTGGGCCTTTTATTGTAGGTATACTGATATTTGATAATTCAGTATTATACCAGGTCTTTTTTTTAGCTGCTCCAAGTTTCAAAAAATAAATATTTCTGTGACAGATAGCACGCTTCGAACCCTTGAACTAAATTACTGGATAGGCGTTAGAATTGTGTAGTATGGAATAGGCAATTGTTAAACATTTGGCGCAGCTAAAAAAAGACAAACGAGAAACACCCTTTTTAGTACTATACTTTCCTCTTCCTTTTTTGTTTGGTTCTAATGTCACGTCTCGCATTGCTTCATGATGATACCAGTTATGTTAAACAAATCCGCCAAGTTTTTTTACATTTTTTTTACATTTTTTAAGAATTATGCTATTATTGCTATGTTGCCTCCGCAAATATTTTGAGCGCTTATGATAAATAAATGAAACAAAAATATGATGATACCTATAGGCTTGATTCGATGTTATAAGATGCTTACAGGGATATTTTCGTTTCTCGAAAGCAGTACAGAAGACAAGACATGCTGCAAAATCTTCTTGACGCGGAGTACACTGACGAGCCGACAGGCCTCTCAAGCACAGCTTTGCCAAATGGTGATTTTCATTCTTCCTCGCTTCCAGTTGTTAATACTAATACTAATAAGTCGCCAATACCTTGTTCAATCGGCCTCTTTGTGTGGAGCAGCTTTTGCTAATTCGTTCAACTTACATTTGGGGGCACTGAAACGTGGCGCTTTAGTCGGCAGTCACGTGGCATTCTTTAAGATGTCTCGCACTTTAAAGACAGGCTAGAAAAAAATAAACAGGACAGTTAGCTTAGCATAGATGAAATAATGCGAAGTTGCCGAACAAGCGCTGCAACGTTTGTATTGACGATCTTTCGCCACCTCAGAACAACACCGCGGTAATTCGCCACGCGTAGCCCCTATGTTTACTTTTTTAATACTTGGCCCTAGTTCGCTGAAACACCCTGAATAAGCGGTTGTCCATTGTCGCATGCGTTGTACACACAAAAGCACATATTAGCAGCTGATTGGATGGTTATTGAAAGATAAGTTTTTCGGGGCACTGATTCCATTGACATGTTATTCATTTCTTCATGCGCAGGTAATTCCAAGACGCGGCCGCTGACTGTACAAGAAGTGGTTGTGAATGCTGCTACACTATTCGTTGCAGGGTAGCGATAATTGTTTCGTGTATTCTCATCCTCCTTGCGCTTTCCGCGCATTTTTGATAAAGTACAGTCTACATTAGTCCGCGTTTTTCTTGTATGTAAGCAAACCACGAATTGTTTTGTTTTTTATGTATTTCATGCGTAATGGTTTTGTTCACGAGATTTACTCAATAAAAAATCACGAAACCTTAGCAGCAGCTTCTGCTCATTTTTCTTACCTTTCTGTCGACGTACTTCAACTTTGTGCAATTTAGCTGATCAGCTGATAACGTATATCAATTCATTTCTGGTCGCGCGTTTCTTTTATGAGAAGAAAGTCCTCATACAGAAAAAAAATAAGAACGCAACATAAGATTTCTTTGTCTGATCCTTGAAAGAGGACATTTGCTTCGCGAATACAGTTTTAGATTTTCTTCTTACTACTGTACCTCACTGTTAACGTTATTCGCCATGGGGTTTACGCATGTTTTGCAAGTTGGCGTTAGTCGTGTGAAAATTCTTGCAGGTTTGAAACAATGGCTTCAGCTCTAAGCTACGTGACGTTTGCACTGGCAAAGCACCCGAAAATTCAGGAGAAAGTCAGGAAGGAAGCGGCCGACGCTATCTCAGCTTCGGTGAGTGATGTCATCATTATTTTGTTTGGACTTGTGTGGCTACTCCATCAAACTATTAAAAAAGCATGGCATGTGTTAAAGCAACCCATTGGAAAGTTCTTTGCTACACAGCGAAAGCTGTCACTTACTTTTACTAAAATCTACATAAGACAGGCGCTGACGATCAAGCGATTGTCAAGTGTTTTCTGCTCTCGGCTATTTACTTGCAATTTATAATTTGTATTTGCACTCGTTCATGAAATATGTTGTCCGAAGCACCTTGTGTGTCATATGTACCTCCGAGATGTGTGATTGCACAAATTTTGCAGGGTATTGCAACTTATACTTGTAATGCTAATTCATACTGAACAAGCGTGTTCGCTCTTGTTAGTGTCATCTTATTACTCTCTCGTGTGTCATATATTCCTAACCACGAGGAAAGCAAATGAACCAAATTGCGAAAAAAAAAAGACGCAAATGCGTGCACAGAAATCCCACATGCACGAGCCATCATTCACCGAGTGCATGATAGACAGCCCCACAAAACATCATCACTGTAAGTGCAGAGGTTTTGCATAAGTTGATAAACGTAAACTTCAAGTGACACCTGGTGAGCAGGAAACCTAGTTTCGCCGTCGTAAGTCCTTCAAGTGGCGTTTCATACACAGGGGCTGTAACTTTTCTTTTTCTTGATGTTAGTGTATGCAGCTTTCAGCTCATAAACGTGTCTTATAAACAATCCAAATACCATAATGTGATTATATCTTCTTCCTGTAGGGGTCACTGGATTACATGGTGGTAACGAGAAGACTGAAGTATCTCAGTCAAGTAATCGATGAAGCGTTGCGTCGGTATTCACCGGCTCCGACGTGCGTATGCAATTCGCTTTTACCCTTGTTTTCAACGCAGTTGTAGCAATTGTGAAGTCGCTGCGGGCTTGATGGAAGCTGCTACATGGTAACCTACTATTCGGTTGGGCCTCTACAACTATGCTAGCCCCGAAGCATTTTAGGAAGAGAGTTACAGCTCTCCGCTCTCCAGTTAGAAGAGCGTGGGCCGTGACCCAGCGACAGGTTCTGGCATTACAACATTGGCTTCTGAACACTCACCGAAGACTATACGTAACCTGTTCGGCTCGTGCTTTTGTGTGGCACTCCTTTGGAATGCGCTGTTGTTAATTACGCCCACCTCACCTCTGTTGCGTCAGGTCTTAGAATAACCAGCGTGTTGTCTTTATTGAGCTGCATGTTTAAGACAGGAAATGCGGCTCCAGTTCTGTGATCAATAAACGCGGTGATCCTAACAGCACCAAAGTTAACCCATTATGCGCTTCAGGTCCATCACGAGGCAAGCGAAAGAGGACTTCGTCTACAACGGTACCAAATTCAAAGCAGGAACATGCTTCATAATTCCACAGTATCATCTTCACATGGAGCCACGTTTCTGGCCCAATCCTGAAGAATTTGATCCCGAAAGGTAAGCATGTGACGCTAGTAGTTTTTCCGCAGCGCCGGTGACAGCAAGGTGAAATTAGTCATTTGCTGATGGGGTTTCATGGGCCAAAGTAACACTGGGTATATGAGAGATGCCACAGCGAGAAGCTCCGGATTCAGTACAACAGCCTGGTGTTCTTTAACATATATTTACATATAGGTATACGATTGTTTTTAATACGATATCATTATAGGCGGGCTACACACATTTCGTAGGTACCCGTATGACTAAAAATGTCGGCCGATTCCGACGCCAGTGTAGTCTAACAAAGACTCTTAAAGCGCTAGCTGACAGGCGAAAAGAATGCGAGAAACTGGCACGCGGCGCATGGGTCAGGATTTTCAAAGAGTGACCTTGGCACGCAAAAAGCATGCATAGAGCAGTGGGCTGCCATACGTGGCGGAGGTTCAGTCACGCACTTTTTTACAGCACTATTGGCCGATTTCACCCACTTTGGGGGTAACTAACATAAAACTAGCACGAAATCGAAGGTTTGTAAAAGGCACAATTTGCAGAAATCTCTTCTTGACAAATAACGGGGTTTTGAAGGGTTACCCGTGGCGCGCGCGCGCACACACACACGCGCGCACGCACACGATACACGGCACCGGTAGGCTACCAACGCCTGCGTTCATATTCTTTCAATTGAAGCGCCCTCATCGCTTTTCCCAAGGACTTGGTCACGTGCGGCCGGAACGCGACCTAAGCAAGCGGATTCACATGCGCGTCCATGGCGCCGGAGGTTCACTACGCTTTTCCCACCAGCACACCTTTTCCGTAATTTCAGCACAGCTCTGAGTGAACGAAAAAGTCACAGCTTCTAAACAGGTCTCGCTTTCCAGATTCTCTCCGGAGAACTCGTCTGCGCTGAAAAAGTGTGCGCACGTACCCTTCGGAATCGGACCACGCAACTGCGTCGGCAGGAGGATGGCGCTCCTCCAGCTGAAGTACGCCGTGGCCAGGCTTGTGCTGAAGTATCGATTCGAGCTGGGCGCTTCGCAAGAGGTGAGAAGCACGATTCAAGTACTCGTGAGGAGTGGAATTGCTTCCGCTCTAATCACGTTGATCGCACTGCACTGGGAACGAATGGATAAATTCAGTTGTCGCTGTCTTGAGGCCCTTATTTAGGGCCTCTAAATATTAAAAGAAGAATCGTCAACTTCGCGAAAAAAAAAATTGAAGCACTAAGTTCTCAATTGAATGACACCGCACAGAAAACAGATCACACTACTGTAAAATGCACCCCTTGGAGACTCTAAAGCAGACAAATCTAACACATTAGTTTAGAGTATTCTTTATTATTGCTAATGTTGACTTTGTGTACATGTCCTTTATAGAAGTCTATTCAGGAGAATTTTCTGCATAAGCTATACATCATTTCATCAGGTACGAATCTTGTTTGCTTTTGTTGCTTTAATATATGTTTCCTGAATTGCAGTGTATACATTGCAGGCAAAAAAAAAGTACAGTGCACACTATAATTAGTTTAGCCAACACTACAGGAAAGCTCCCGCCTACATCTGCAAACAGGCCTTCGAGTGCCTTTCTGTTTGCCAAGCTCTCTCATGGGTGGGAAGCCTCTTTCACGCAGAGATATCGACGCGTTTCGCAAGCCATTTGGCAGCGCTTAGTAAGTTGCCAAAAGACTTCTCAAGTACCTTGCACATGCAAAGCCTTTATTTTATTTCTGCCCAGTCGGACCTTATTCCAAGCAGATAACCTTCACGGGGTATCAATTTCACTATGTGTTAATTGGCTAAGCCAATGACTGAAGTAATGCCTTTACTCCGATGATGCGTCGCGCTGGGCCTCACGTCACAAAGACAGTGAGTGAAAGCATTTCCGAAAGTTATCGACAAAGAATACGGGTCATGTCTATGCTATATTTTCACTAACCCAAATTCAGGAGATTGCATCTATTTGGCTTACTTAGGTCAAATTCAAACTTTTCGTTTCAGGGTACCATGGACATAGAGGAATATTGCTTTCTCTCTGCACCCACCAGAGGCCCATGGATTGTGTTTCAAAGGTTGTAACGCACTGCGTCGACAAAACTTTTCAGCCTTGTTAAGGCCAGCTATACCCGGTGTCCGTTTGTTATAAACCCAGTTGACAAACCTGTGTGCATGTATGAACCCCTTTGAAGATTGGCCGGTGTGATGGACATCTCGTGTATTGTTGTCGAGACTCCGATTGGCCGATTATGCTATACGAACGGCCACGAATCGCGAACCACGCTTGCACCAAACCTCACCGCTAATTAGGCTCTTCTTTGAGCAAAACCAGCTCTGTAACTACTACAAGACTGCAAATCCACACGGAAACAATAGATAAGGGCGCTAGTGTGGCTTGAGCATGTCGGACGCAGGTTCCCATTGCACCCCAGTTGACTCTGCGTTTTTAATTAATCAAGGAAATCCGTAACAGAATGCCTTTGTAGCGCCCACTGACGTCGCTCTCAGTCGTTGCGCTGCAAAAGATGACGGAAATAAAGCTGCGACGTCTCTTTCCGCCCCCGCACCCCAAACTAAACAGGCCGCAGGCGCAAACGCTACGCTTATTACAGACGGATACCTATCCAAACCCGGCCACCTTACACATAATCTACCCGGACTTCTACCCAGACGATGCGCGCCCCTCGTGCGGGGTCACGGCGACACTCGCACACGTGCTCTGGGAGTGCAGAAACGCTCCGCCCGACTCTACCTCCGACAGGTGGGAGAAGACCCTAAGAAGCCCGCTCCTACAAGACCAGCAATGGGCCGTCCAGCAGGCTCGCGCAGCGGCCGCCAGGTATTCCCTGTCGGTCACTGCGTGGGAGACGCGCACTGCGCGCTGACGTGCGTCCTGCAGGACTTTTATTAAAGTTTTTCCAATCCAATCCTGCTACGCTGATCCTCTGGTTCTAGCGCTCCGCTGAAACCACTCGGTTCCCGACACCTTATTGTGTTTTAGCGAATACTTTCAAAAATCTTTGAAAGTTGCCTGTGGCAGATATCACAATTCTAGTTGATGAGCTGGTCTACTCTAAGCGGCGGACAATACTTTAAAAAAATTGAGATGCAAGGTCGACTAATTAATAAAGAGTGACTAATTAAGTTTTTAACTAATTACATTATGACCCATATTGCAATTTACTAATTACAGCCATGGAGTTCGCAAGGCGGATTCACTTAGAACGATTTTTGAAGAGGACACCAGTTCAGAGATATAAATTACCAAACTTTGCGGAAAAACGAATTGGCGTTCCAGTTAATTTGTTCACAAAACGTCGTTTCACGCACTGAAGCACACAAGTGACTGGAACGCCAATGCATTTCTCCGCAAAGTTCGCGAATTTATATCTTGAAACTGGTGTCGGCCTGAGAATTCGTTCCAAGTGGATCCGCCTTGTGAAGCCCAGTGCTAGAATTTGTAAATTGCAGTGCGGGTCGTAAGTTAATTAACTAAAGAGTTAATTAGTGAATTCTTGTTAGTTCGTCAATTTTGCCCGTCAATTTTTTGTGCAAGTAGTCTCCGCCGCTTCGAGTAGAGTGGCTCAAAAACTAGAATTTAGCCATTTGCCACAGGCAACCTGTAAAAAATTTTGAAGGAATTCGCTGAAACAACCTGTATATACCGAAGTATTACAAGGGACACTGCGAAATTCCGCTATATAGTCGAACTTGGCAATGGCGGCATTTTGAGCAGTTAGAGAATGCCTAGCGGCCCTCTGGGCCAATGATAAGTTACCAGATTGCAAATTCGAACATGTGGCAGAATTCGACAAATTCCAGAATAGCACCCCTGATTTTAAATGATACCCATACTGTCAGTGAAAACAATACCCCCATTTTTTATTATATTTTATTGTGTTGCCACTATGTCTCTTGCTCGTGTTATTTCTTCACCATTGTTTCTAGAAACGTGTTTGACTAAGCTGCTTTGTTGATTGCTGTCGAATGATCAAGGAGATGGGGCCAATCAAAATGCCTAATCTGCCGATTTAGCATCGCCTTCCTCATGGCAAATTGTGTAGTGTACATTTGTGAGAAATTAAATGAAGTCAGATGTAAAATTCCAGGAGCCCACAAACCATGGACACTGTGTGGAAGCGATGCGCTACGTAAAGTGGAACGCCCTCGCAGGCGCCGCCTGTTGGAGCGCACCGCCCTTTCCGCGGGGTCCACCGCGCGGCAATCTCGAAGGCCAAGCCGCCTCTACGTTTCACGACGCCATTAGCGACGTTTACTGCGAACATTCAGCTTCTCTCAATCCCGGAGAGCATACATCTCTCATCGTGGGCTCCGAGACCTCAAGGTGCGATCTTTGAGGACACACGTCCCTCGGCGTTGTACCGGAATTATGCGGCAGATGGCGTGACTGAGGTTGACTTGGCTGCGTTGCACTGCGAAGGCGTTTCTGTTTTCACCGCGTCGATCCGCATCGGTAATAGGTATCGGTCTAATCACCTTACAAACTCAGCGAAAGAGAGAAGAAGAACAAGAAAGAAAAGAAGTCAGGAAGGTTGTTTTTGCCGACGATGGTAAGTACTCAGCGTATCGTTAGCGAGAAAAAAAAACAAAGAAAAATACGAGAGGGTTAGCAAATGTCTTACATAATGTAGTTTGAAAATTGAACATATCTAGGCTTAGAGAGGTATCATTGGAAGGTCGCAAGTGCTGCCTGTCTTCCGGAGCAAGCCATTTCCTGTTTGTACTTGTACTTCCTCTTCTTCTTATTCTTCTTATTCTTTTTCTTATTATTATTATTGCTCTTAATACTTGTAAAATTATATATATAGATAGTGAGGGAAAGAAGGGAGCGAAAGAGGGAAAAATATAAGATGGCAGATCACACTGACTAAAGTAAAACATCGACAAAGCCTAGTGCACTGCACGCTTTGCAAAAGAAAAAAAAAGCGCTATCATTAAAATTTCATATTGAAAAAAAAAAATACCTATACAGCACTACAAAGCAGAAACATAACGTAGCAAAACATACAGACAATACCTAACAAGAACCGTTTCACTGTACTAATTTGAAGAAATTTAACCTACCTTCCAGTCAGAACATTTTTTCAACCATGCAGTGTAAGTGAAATTTAATGTTATTTGGAAGGTTAATTCGAATTATTGGTCCAACAAACGTTATACTTTAGTGCTCATGATCATTGTTAGGTTTCTCTAAATTGAAGTTATTATGCACTGCATGTTTCAACTCGCTTGGCTGTCACGTGACTGACGAGCGATTTGGTGTCAAATCGCCGTCGTTGCTGAGTGGCTATGGCGTTAGGCTGCTGAGCACGAGGTCGCGGTATCGAATCCCGGCCACAGCGGCCGCATTTCGATGGGGGCGAAATGCAAAAACACCCGTGTACTTAGATTTAGGTGCGCGCTAAAGAACTCCGGGTGGTGGAAATTTCCGGAGTTCCCCACTACGGCGTGCCTAATAATCAGAAAGTGGTTTTCGCACATAAAACCCCGTAATTAATTAATGTGGTGTGTCAGATACAACACAAACACAGATATGCTACCATGATCGCCTTTAGCAGAGCTAAAAAAAGAAGTAGGAAACTCTTCTACCGTTTCGAGAACGACAATCAGTTATGTATCACTCATAGCTGCCGTACCCTTTGTTGCCGTCTCTATAATTCAACATGAACAGAAGAGATGTCTTTGTATACAGCATTATCTTGTCGTGACACTCCACCTCGCTACAGACTGGTTGGTTGATTGGTGTCGGAAGTTATGGCCCAAACCAGTACGGGGAACTGTCCCAAACGGGCGGTAGTCACAAAAAGATATGAAATATGATAAATACATTGTGTAAATAAAGAGATTATTGTGATAATCGTATTCATTAATGAATGTTGACTGAGAAGGAGCGTCATTTTCTGAACAATTACTAGGAGTTTCAGGGATACATAAAACAGAGGAGGGGCTTATATTGATGTACATACATCGAGAAAAAAGACATCGAGAATATTAGCATGACAGTATTCAAGTTTTGTTAACTAAATTAAACACGGTATCATAATGCCGTAACTAGTGCAGACGGCCCTAGAGAGGATATCACGGGAAGCGTAAGGGCGCTAGCCCTTGCTGGCAAATAGGACCTTTGCGAAGCCGTTTCTTCAGAACCCGGAATTCGCGACATTCTACAAAGAAATGTTCGATGGTTTGAGCCACAGAAGTGCGTGGTACTTCTATAGGCGCGACGATGATGAAGTGGAGGTCGACCGTAGTAAAAAGTCGTGAGTTGTAATGTCAAATGAAAAAGCCATATGTCACAGCCATTAATGCTTGAAAAAGTAATTGCGGTCGCAAGATGAAAAAAAACTGACGAAGGACGTGTAACCAAGAGAAAGATTGCATAAACAATTATACAAAAGAAAGCAAGAAGGGGGAGGAGATGTACGCGAATGCGGGCAGAAGAGGAAAAAGGAACTCAAGCGTCAATGATTCTGCTGGCAGCGCGATTTTCGCGGCGGTGAACCGAGGAAGTCGTTAATGGGTAATCGATGTCCTAGAGGCAAACGAGAGTAAATGGGCGCCTGCTTAGCGCACGCATTATCAGGCAACCCGAGATGAACGACCAACGAAACACCGCGGGGAAAAAAAAAACACAGTCAAATCTAGCTCGTAATGAGAAGCTCGTTTTTCATGAGTTGTGAATTCATAGAACAGAAACACGCGAACACACGTCACAATAAGAAAAAGAAAGCATACAAGAAGGGACGCTGTCTACCGGGAAATAAGAAACCGGGAATAGGATATGTGCTGCACCATCCAAGTCCGTGAGTACGTAAACAAACTTGCTGGACTTTAATGGTACGCCCTTGTCGGTCTGTGCTGTTACACTCAAGCAACTACGAAAAGAGCGATGCAATTAAGACGGATGGTCGTAGAATGCACTGAAACATCTACTGCTTACTTTTTGATTAGTGCCGCTACATTTTGCTGCTTTTCGTCGGAATTGAAGCGGCGGTGTCGTGATGAGTTCTTAATACTCACGTACTTACTGGGTTCTCTGAAACCTAAGCACCTCCTACGCCCCTTCGCTGAGAGTATAGAAAACTGAAAAAAATATCAGTTCCGTGGGAATGTAACCATGTAACCACTACTTTCACTTGCTGCCTCTTTGTGGGCTGTCTGCATTGATACATATACTCAGTGTACTGACAAACAAGGTACCATGAAAGAGGTCTAAGGCGCTGCGGTTGTAGCTGTCCTTAGCGGACTAAATGGAAACTTTGGGAGCGCTACATTCGACATTTACTTTAGGCTTCTTCTTATGGCAAATCAGATTAACCGCTGCGATGAAGGAGAGGAAGATCAATTTTAGACCGATGGAGAATCGCATGCTCCAGACATTGCAAGGACAGTGTGGGACGTGCGAAGTTGTTTTCTTCAAGCGAAGCTTTCCTTGCTCAGCCCAACTTGGTTTCGCGTTGGTCGGTCGGTCATTAAGCCGGCAGGTAGATGTATTTCGCAGGATATATATATATATATATATATATATATATATATATATATATATATATATATATATATATATAGGCGCGAATGCCGGCTCTGCGTAAGCAGAAAGTGTATCACGACATATATCACTTACAGCCTCCGTCATACTTAACCCGAACTCGCCTTAAGCAAAGCGCCTTAATGCTTCTACTGCGGTTGCGGAGCGTGCTAGTGATTTCTGGGTGGGTTTCCTTGAAGTTCCTTCTTTAATGCGTATTCTTTCCGAAACACTAATTGTTTTCTTCTTACAAATAATTGTTCAAGTTAAATCTCTAGAAATGTGTCTTCTATGTTCCTATTACCTCTGACAGCGGCTTTACATATGTTGTTGCCTCAAAGGTACCTCAGAATTCCGCAGCCCCTCTAATGTAATAGCGCGTGATATTGAACGACTTATTTGATTTACATAACTTGGGCTACACCATTCTTTATGACTGTCCATATGCCACCCGACGCTCCGGGTTATATAACAGTGAACTTTTACCACCAAATTAGTGCGAGTGAGGGCACCTATGTTCTGTGTTTTTAGAAACTAAACTACTACATAAATCCTGTTAATATATTGTCACCTTATATGTAGGTCTCCAAAATGCACATACCTCTTAATGGAATAAAGCATGATTTTCAACGGCTTTTTTTTTTATTTCTGTATATTTCTTGTACCTGTCTTCCACCTTTGTTCGGTCACTGGATATGTGCCACTGTGAAACAAGGAGTAGCGAAGACTTAAACATATTTACACGTGTGCCGCTCTTCTCTGAGCCACACACCTCCGCCAGCCCTTCTTCCCTCCGCAAACATCAAACATCGCCTCCGTCTTCGTTTTCTGCGTCGACGCCTCACCACTGTGCATCCGCATGAACTGCTGTTTCCATTTCGGTACAGCTTGAGAGCGGGGATGGTACGACGGGGAGACTACTCAACATTAAAATGGGCACTTGTGCAGTGCATAAAAATAAACATTGCATGAGATTACATGTTGCACTAGATTGAAATAAAGACAAATATACGCAAAAACCCGAGTTATCTAGCATATAATGAGCTCCTTCACAAACGTTTCGCCGCTAGCCTTCCGTTGGCCAAATTTTTTCGGGCTGCGCCCACTTCGCTTGTCTGTCATGCGACGTCATAAAACCACGACAATTCACCGAGGTAAAGTGGCGTGTGCGCATTAAAGATGCATTAATATGCTAAACAAGACTGAATTGTTTGCGGAATAGTTGGAGACTGCCCCGTTCAGAAAGGAATAGAAGAGTGCCATACGTTCCTATTGCGCTGGCACTGACTGCTCGGAGTTGCGAATTATATTGTTTATATTTTGTTTATAGGAGGAATTATTTTGCTTAGAATAAAAAAAAAACATCAGTCGCAGTATAGCGTTGTTGAGCCTTTTCGGCACGTACACGACATCGATTTACCAAATTTTCTTCGGTAAAAAATGTGGTTTAGCGGCCCACTTATCTACCGAGGGTGAGGGGAGTGGCGGGGGTGGGGTTCACGCCGTTGCGATTTTCGACGTTCAACCAGCCAGCGCAAGTTAGGCCAGGGAAAGCCGGACAATTAGTCCCGAGAACGACCTACAAGGGCGCTGCGAGCGCTGCTCGCGTGATGGCAGGGCAACGACTCGCGCCTGTCCTTCACTACAGTTCGGGGAGTGTCTAGGCGCCTTCTGCAGTGCTTTTTGCTTTAACAAAACTTGTTGCTGAGCTAGTTGGTTCACGACTTAAAAAGAAAGGTTACGAAGCTAAGCAGACGAGGACGAAGTGAGACACAAACGACACATACGGGTGCCTCGTTCTCGTTATTTATGCTAGTACAGATGTGACGGTCGTCGCAAATATATTTTATTGCGATAGCAAGTATATGACACTCCAGGCGCATTTCTGCTGTCGGCGTGATGTTCCGTATTAAGTCCAAGACCGACAATATCGTCGGCGCGCGCCGTATGCTGTACGTGCGAGGGAAAGCGTGCGAGGGGGAGTCGAAGACGGCGGCTCGCGCGCGCGAGGGAGGGAGGAAAGCGGGGACAAAGCGCGCCGTCTTCCGTCGCGTGCAAGGCACCGGGCGGAGGGGAGGGAGGCGGGGCGCTTTCTACACCGGCGGCTGCGCGAGCCTTATGTTAGAGTGATCTGCGATGAGCACAGAGTGTAGGTGCACTGAGGGCTCATAGCTTCGTACGCGCTGCGTTTTGGTCGCTTACTTCACGTTGAAGTGAGAGGCAGCACGAAGGTTAATTCGCTCACTGCTGCTGCCGAGCTTCCCCACTCCAGCGTTTCGGCAGCGAGTTACCGCGGTCATCGAGTGAGATGTGTTCATGTGTGCTCGTGCGTGCGTGACGCCATGCTTGTTGATTTATTTTGTAAGCGAATGTTTACAATTTTACACGGCCGATTAAACTACTATCCTTACTTCGTATAGCTGTCTAGTAATTTGCTCTTGAAATGGATGCTTCGCCCTTCATGCAAAAGTGGGACTGTTTTACGATGTCCCCGTAAAAATTTATTCAGACGTTATTTTCGAGACAGCAATATATTGCTCAAAGGTATCGTTACGACGCCAACCGACTGAGATCAGTCCAGTGCGGTGCTGGTTTTTCATGCGAGGTTCTACACTGTGCAGCGGTAGTTCGCGTGGATAATAAAAGCGTAAACGCAAAAAAAAAAGACATTGGACAGAAGGATCCAGTTGAGCGACCATAGTTACTGGGGTGCAAGAACCGAATAACAAACACTGGCTATATATACGGCTTCTACAACATTTACCTTGATTTCTAACCGCGAGAACCTGTTTGCTCACGACGAGTACTTCAAGGTAAAATAAAATTTTTTTGCATTTCTTCCCAGAAAGGTTCGGCAACATGCACGAGGACTGAAATAACACTCCACTATAGATTCTACCACGGCAGCTTTCTCTTTGAACTGTTTTTTCAAAATTAGGCCGTTCTTTGTCGGTTTATTTTATTCGGTGGTCATTTGAAGTAAACATAATTGAGGCTTTCAGCTGTTGACACGACACGAGAAGGCTTGGACCAATATTTATTCCATTTACAGGGCTACACATTCCACTCCGTTCAGAAGCTTACAGGTGCTTGTTGCTTCGGGAACTGCAGTTATGACTGATTGGTTTGGCGAAACCACCCCAGCTGCTCCGCACAACCTTTAGGGGGAAATATTCCTTTTCTCCCGCCTGGCTGTAGCCAACAAGAAGCTGAAGCCTCACTCGTTATGGTGGTGTGGGACACAATAAGGATGTCAACATCCATTGGAGGAGGTCAAAAATGAAGTAAATTCATATGATGCTTTCGGTGTCTTTGTTAGGAGGCGGCTGTTCGAGGTGGTCTTTTATGAATTGACCAAACGAAAAGTTCTCAGTTTGTTTAACTAAACCACGAAGGTCGCGCCATCGTGATGCGGAAGATAGATGGATTTTCCTCTTGAAGGCAGCCTAAGCTACCCCCATACTTCCTTGAATATAATTTAGGCATTGGAATTGGCGCTGTAAAAAACTACTTCATGGTTTCAGTTCGGAGCTGTAGTGAACGGATGGGTTTCGCGAACAATGCGTGCTTCACCCTAACGCCATAACTACAATCGGTTGCTTCCGTTGCGGGAAGGGTGTACCATGAAGACTGCAGCAGCCAGGGCCCTATGAAACATTCCATCGCTTGTAATGGCTCGGCTCTGGATCGTAACGTCAAAGCTTTTCTTTTAGGTGATGGCCGTTATGGTGTTCGTGAAGTTTATACTATGCATAACGCGCAGTCATGTTACCAGCCATGAACATTGCTTTTACTGGGCGCCTGTTTCGTAGAGCGGTGAAAGTAATAGCAAATGTTTTCAAACAAAACATGCATCCACCTAATCCCTTTGTGAATTATTACAGTGCACACATTTCACTAGAACAACTTGCCAGAGCAATAAGCAGCTTGAAAGCTTCAAAGGCAGTATACTTCTAATATAATACCAAAATTGCTGTTCTGTGTAAAATGCAATGCCTGCCATAACCAAGTATACTAAGGGAATGGTATTCTGAGTTAAGCATCACACAAAATTTTATACAAGAGGCTCCTCGCCCATTGTCAGTCAATTAGATAACAAAAAGAAAATCTGTGAATGACGGCAATGCTATTTTCTTTCAAAGCAAACGAAAGTAGCCTCCTATAAACGAGGAGAGCGTTTAATTGGGCTGTTTAAATAAATGTTCCGGTTCACCGTCCGATGCCTACGTCGGCAGTTACGTTAGTTTAACGCCAGGAGATAGTAATAAAAAAACAAATTGGAATAGTTTTACTTTAGAGGGTCCCAGCATTACTGCTCACTTGGGTATACAAACCTACATTTAGCCAGCTCTGAACTGTCTTATTGTTACTGACAGGGGTATTCAAATTTTGACTGTAACTTTGTACACTTCATGCATTTAATACAACTGCCAGAAGTACGTGGCTTTGTCCTCTCGTGAACGATTTCAGCGCTTTTCTAAAATACATGTGGTCTAGCCTCATATGGAAATTCCCCATGGGAACCAGACCTCTAAAGGAACGTCAACCATCACTGAAACCAATGCCTTAACATTTCCAAAGGTTTTAGAAATTTACCCAAGAAAGCTGATGGGAAAATAGCGCCGCAGTAGCTCAATTGGTTAAAGTATCGCACGCGTAATACGAAGACGTGGGATCGTTCCCCACCTGCAGCAAGTTGTTTTTTCATCCATATTCATTGCCATGAATTTATCATTCCTTTAATTCAATTAGTAAGTACAAGTAATTTCCCTTATGTTGTCCTGGTCGTCTTTGTTTGCTGGATTCTCATGATATGATTAATAAAAATCGCGCCCCTCGGTTAACCGCCTTTCTTAAGCGTTTCAGGGATAGACAGAGAGAGAGAAATGCGGCAAAACGTCACAATGCAACATATGCAAGTAAAAAGCTTTCCTTTGTAATGAGCGAATGTTGATATATCCTCGTTACCGACATTAAATGAGATCTCTGCGGCTCTGAAAAAGGACACTAACACTTGGAACTGATTTTTCACTATATATTCATTTTTTTTGCTATTATTCAGCTAATGGCTTCTTTCTTTCGTTGTTTTCATCAGTTTAGTAGAATAAGTTTGATTAATTTCGATGCTACAACGAGAAGTTCATATCGCAACGGTTTATCCGAGCACAAAATGAAAGAGAAGTTGTTAATATAACTTCACACTAACGATGATGTGATAGAAATTTAGCGCTCGCGTCTGCGTATGGAACCATTATTTCCCATGGACAGGAGAATAATGATGACGTGAATATGTTTAACCTTTGTCATTCCACCTTCAAACGACATTGTGAATTCTTATAGTTACAGTATAGAAGCACAACTTTCATTACAACTTGTTGTATGTCAAAAATTAGTTTCACCTTAATATGGCTTGTCCGGCGTTGCAAGGAAATATAACCGTTTATGCCTCCCTGCATATATATATATATATATATATATATATATATATATATATATATATATATATATATATGTTTATTTATATATATGTACGTATGTATGTATACGTGCAAACTCGAAACTGTCATGGCTTGATTATACGGTGCAAGGCATGTGCAATGAAATGAAATAATAATGAATATAAACCTGTTAGTTACTCGATGAAATGACCTAACATTGACTATAAAACAGTTAAATACACTCGAAAATCGATGTGAGGATAGCATTGAATGCAGTTGAACCATACATAACAATAATAGAAGCTGCAATCTGTTTTCGCAATGATTACGATTCTAGAAAAATTTATTTTTAGGATACCGATGATTTCCATCGTAGCCGAATGATTGTGGCTTCAAATTTCCCTGTAGTAATGCTAGTATGGAACAGTATTCTAGTCCCCACAAGTCCCCGCCTTGTTTTTTTTTGTCGAACACTTCATGTATAGCTGCATCCTGACAATATATACGACATGAAATAGTCCACTGCCTTCTCGTATTTTCGGTAAGGCCTGACACGACACAGCTTTTTCAATATAGAACCTGCGTTGTTTGCGCAAGAACGCTTACGGAGAAAATTGCATCGGAAATCACGAACTCGCCCGGATCACAGTTTTGTCGGACTTAGCGGTCGTTTTCAAAGAAATATCGCCCCTCTAAAAGCCACGCTGCCCGCTACCTTATCTCAGTGCCCAAGAATTTATAACCACAATAGGGGAACCAGGAAGACTTACGACGGCTTGTTTACGTCCTAAAGTGGAGTCCAACGTTGGAGGCCTTCACATCTAGAAAGTTTAAGGATAAATCAATGCGCTTTTATTCGTTCGTTCATTCGTTCCTAGGAATGAAGCAAGTAATTGACCAAAGTCAAGATAAATTGATGTTCGAAATCCGAACGGCTCTATCGTTCACGATCTCCACACAAAGATGAAAACAAGGAATCTGAGCGGATCCTAAAATATATTTTTGTTTTGACTATATGGCTAGTGATCTGTTTCCTAACTAAATATACTACTACCTGACCAGACAGTACTCCATTGAACTCTTGGCTACTTATGTTTGCTCTTTTTTTCTTTTTATTCGGGGGATTGGCCGCAAAGCACACCTAGTAACAAAGTACAAAAGGGCATCAGAGACGAATGGAGCCCTGTTAGATGCAGGTACTGCTTTAATGCCCCATTCATTCATTCATTCATTCATTCATTCATTCATTCATTCATTCATTCATTCATTCATTCATTCGGTAGGCCTATCAGCTGCAGCATTCATTTTAAACAGTGTTAAATATCAATATAATTTACTGCTTCCCTTGCAGCATTGTCGGTGGTGCGTGAAAGCTTATGCGGAGTGTTCTTTGTTCATTTGAGCAAGAGCTTTATTGCGTATAAATTTTTCTGAATGCATTGTACGGGTATATTATGTTTCCTGGTTACAAGAGCATGCGGGATGTTGGACGAATAATTTTCTTGCTTTTACAGTTATGTGGGCAACATTTATGGGCTTATGTTCAATTAGAAACACTAAGGCCCAAACAATGAAACGTTCCTTTCCTTCGAGCGCTTCCTAACCTTACGTGAGGCCTCCTTACAGCGAAGGACCGATGGAGGAAGCAAGCATACTCTGAAAGCTCCCTTCACCCGTCCTCACGTAAGGAGCGGTTGCCGCCATGCCTGGGTTCGAGATTATCTCCTAAAAGCTTTAGGCGAACACCAGAACACCCCTATTCAATAAAAAAGGTTGTATCGTCGCACAATCTCTAAGTTGATGAGCTAATATAGAGAAGCGTGGACGCTATTTTTTAGTTTTGTTTACTAAATCTAAAGAAGCAGTGCATTACAGTGCGAAACTTGATGTGCTCCAGCAACGCTGGCACGCCGGCGTCGTGCAACGCCTAGCAACGCTTCCATGCCGCACGCGTGACTGAAACGAACGTGCCTGGCAAAACGTACCGTGCTCGCGCTTCTCCGAAGGTGGGCGACAGCACGCACGCGCAAGCAAACGTCACGTGGTTAAGCAGTGAGGCGAAGTGCTCGTTCAGGGCCAGGAGCGGCGTAAGGACGCATGAAGGTAGCTTGGCCCAAACAATAAAACGTTGCTTTTAGGGGTGTGCGAATATTGAAATTTTCGATTACGAATCGAATACGAATAAGACGAAGAACTCTCTTCGAATATCGAATCGAATATCGAATACATGTGTAATATTAAAAAATTGCAAGAGAGGTAACAATAGCTTTATTACCCTTTTAAAAATAACATTGCATTTTACAAGGTTGCTTCAAATTAAAGAGGTACTCAATTATAGATAACGGACTCAGGTAATGCCCTCAGTCAGGTAAAACGCTTGTTACAGATTGTCGTGAAGGAAAATTAACTGCTCAATATGGCCAGAAAGTAAACGCTCTCTATGCACTGTCACATTTCTACCGGTAGAAAAGACTCTTTCACTAGAAACTGAAGTGGCAGGGATCGCCAAGTACTTCCGGGCGAGTGCACTTAAAAGCGGGTACCTGAAGCGGCCAATGGACTGCCACCACTCACAAGGATTCATGCCCTTTTCCAGAAGAGGCTTTTGCGCGTAGTCTGTACCTTCCCTCTCAGGGGCAGATGCCAAATGTGTCTTCTCTTTGTTCATCACTAGATCGTCAAAAGCATTCCATACACTCGATGCCACCAGTGGACACGAAGTCGACGCTGGCACGGCGGTGTCCCCATGGTGTTCCACGACGGCTTCCTGGAGCTCCCTTGTCACAAGGTTTTTCAGCCAGATCATCTGACATGATCATCTGATGAACTGTGGCCATAAAGCGCGGATCAAGAAACATGCCTAGGCTGGCCACTTCATCAAATTTCCACTCCGCACAAAGAGCCTTGATACATCTTGAATCAATGTTAGCAAACCCTGAGTTGCCTTTGCAACCTTCAAGGCAATGGGGCATTCCAAAAATAATTGGAATTATAAAGCTTGGTGAAAAAGAAACCGAAACTGATCATGTTTCAAATGCCTGAAGCAGACAGACTGAAACAGAGCATACAGATAATGAGCGGATCATGCGAAGTTCTCAGTTAATAAACATGTTCTTAGGAGAATGCGGAGCAAGCATACAATTGGTTAATTGCTCAATTATTCGCAGTCTATCCGAATATTCGCCGTTTCCACCGTTATTCGGCCGTCCTCGGATATTCGTGAATTTCCGAACATGCATTTCTCGAATCGAATACGCTTCGAATATGGAAAATATTCGATTCGTATTCGAAATTCCGAATATTCGCACACCCCTAGTTCCTTTCCTTCGAGCGCTTCCTAACCTTACGTGAGGCCTCCTTACAGCGAAGGACCGATGGAGGAAGCAAGCGTACTCTGAAAGCTCTCTTCACCCGTCCTCACCTAAGGAGCGGTTGCCGCGTGCCTGGGTTCGAGATTATCTCTTCAAATCTTTCCGCGAACACCATCATTCTATTAAAAAATGTTGTATCGTCGCACAATCTTTAAATTGAATAGCTAATATAGAGAAGCGTGGACGCTTTCTTCTAGTTTCGTTTACTAAAGTTAAAAAAAAGTTGCGCATTACAGTGCAAAACTTGATATGCTCCAGCAACGCTGGCACGCCGGCGTCTTGCAACGCCTAGCAACGCCTAGCAATGCTTGCATGCCGCACGCGTGACTGAAACGAACATGCCTGGCAAGACGTACCGTGCTCGCTCTTCTCCGCAGGTCGGCGACAGTGCGCATGCGCAAGCGAATGCCATGTGGTTAAGCAGTGAGGTGAAGCGCTCGTTCAGGGCCAGGAGCGGCGTAAGGACGCATGAAGGTAGCTTTGGAGCCACCTTATGCTGAGGAAGCACCAAGGAAGCCTTCACCGAGGGCCCCTCAGTAAGGAAGCTTTCAGAGTGACATAAGGTAGCCTCACCCCAATGAAGGCTTCCTTAGTGAGGTAAGGAAGATTTCATTGTTTGGCTTCTTATGCTGAGGAAGTACCAAGGAAGCACCAAGGAAGCCTTCACCGAGGGCGCCTCAGTAAGGAACCTTTCAGAGTGACATAAGGTAGCCTCACTGCAATGAAGGCTTCCTTACTGAGGTAAGGAAGATTTCATTGTCTGGCCCTAAGTTGTATATCATTGAACGTAAAACCGTAGGCTGAAAAAAGAACTTATTTCATACTTGACTGTTTCGGGCAGTCTAACTTTAGTTCAGTGTGCGAGTCGTTCTAGCCAGAGCGTCTCGGCAGCTGTTTCAATTCCACGTGATAAAACAAGATGAGGAGAGCGCGGAGATAAGAGTACAGGATAACGCAATAGCTGAGGACGTGACCTTCAACGCGATTGCTAGAAGTCACTCGTGATGCTGCGCCAGCGTTTCCCTCTGCGTTCGGGCAAGAGAGAGAGAAGGGGGGAGGGAAAGGCAGGAAGGTTAGCCAGACTGAGTCCAGTTTGCTACCCTACACATGGGGAGGGGGATGGGGAGTGAAAGAGATAGATAGATAGATAGATAGATAGATAGATAGATAGATAGATAGATAGATAGATAGATAGATAGATAGATAGATAGATAGATAGATAGATAGATAGATAGATAGATAGATAGATAAAGAGAGAGAGAGAGGGGTTGGGCAAGATTTGAGAATGCGCTGTGACCCAATACTGTTGATTACCTAACGCTCGTCACTGCAGACAAACAGAAAAGCACGTGAAAGGCTGGGCAATCTAGAAAAAGAAACAAGATTATAGAGTTCATTGAAATTTACTGAGAGCTCTTGCTAATGACGGCTTCAGTGCATTGCTGCACAATTTATTATTGCCGTGACCACAACTTTGGCTTCATTAATATAGCTTAGACTAGAGAGGCAAAACAGCTTCATCCGATACTCTGACTAGCCTTCACAAACGTGACTTGTGCATTCTGCTATAGTTGTTTGCAGACATTAACTTGAAAGCATATCAGAGCACTCTTTGTTTCGTTGTTCCGCCCTATTCTTTCTTTTTCTCTCGTGCGCACACACAAATACACAAACCTCGCTCCTATAGCCTTTTGTCATGAAGAAGAAAACGTGCGCAATTATGCGAAAGCTACTTGACGTGGTTTACAGTGTCATTGTAACATCGCCCTATCCAATAAGATACTGGAGAACGAAGCGAGCAGCGCGTGGTGACAGTCATTAAACTTTCTGAGTGGACCTGTTACCCTGTTCCGTACTTTGTGAGTTGTTTTTCATTTGTAATACTTTTTCTTCCTTCCTGGCGCATGGATGAAACTTTCCGGATTAAAGCCTTTTTGTATTCCGCGTGCCACGAGACACCAATCCTGAGTGCAATTTTTCTTTTGAATGATACTTAGCCTTCACACAGGCAACGTCTTTCGAATTATATATATATATATATATATATATATATATATATATATATATATATATACAAGGGAAATGTACATGACAAATTTGTTAAAGCGACCAGCAAAATATGAGTAACGTTTATTTTCTCAGAACGGACACACTTTCCTAAGATCTCCTGTGGCATACAGCCTAATTCTCCTATTCTGGGTGTTAGAGTTCTCAAGGAAGGGTGACTAACGTGACAAATTGCAATGTGCGCTTGGCATATTTGCATAGTTGGACTGAATACATATTTTACTTATTTACTTTTGGCGCTATAACAGTTGCGGGACCGAAGGTGGGCAGTAATGGTGGGTCGGTGCACTTAGAAGGAATTCGAGCTGATACTGGAACTAGGTTCAAGACATTCGCTACCAAAACGTTCTGCAAAATGCAAGTGTAACCATAAAGTAGAAATTTTGACATATTTCCCGACCAATATTCGTCTAGTCCTCACTGTTACCCTGGTGTCCGTGTTTCCTGCATCTGCCTTTTCATACTGTTAAACATTGACAATTGGCTCTACTTGAAACGCATATCGCGCTACATTCTCTTTGCCGATCTACATAGTCGATGACGCCCCGCTTACAACTACAACCTCTTCAATCGCATAAACGCACCTAAAGATGTGCTTACATCAACCAGGAGCTAGGACAACATGCAGTTTCATTCTCACTATAACAGCCTATACCTGGGATATTTGATCGGTGCTAGTTGGGCACTCTCTTCTACAGCGAAGCTGTATATGACTCGGATCACGTGATTTCTTCGTCTCCGTTGACAGAACAGTTGACAGAAAACAATCCCATGAACCGAAGGGAAAAGTGCCTATCTACATTGAAATTACCAATGCAAGACGCACTCCAGGATGCGCTTCAATAAAGAAAAGCCCAAAAGGAGTGTCAAAACAACATAATAGATGATAAGGCGTGTTCGAACAAGGCGAAGCACGTAACCTTCGCTGCATGCACTTCCAGGTAATTATTGCGGTTGCGTAACATACAGTTGCCGGGAAGCAGCAGCTGTAGCATACGGACCAGGGAGTGACAACACTACACTTTCATACGTGAAAAAGGAACCTGCCTGGCAACTGATTTGATTTGTGTTGTGACAGGTTACGGGAAGATATAGGACTCCCGAAGAAAAGCGTGAACACGATAAGCGACTACGGGAACACGAACATCAAGGAAGGAAGGAAGGAAAAAGTGGAGAAGGAAAGGTAGGGAGGTTAACCAGTATGGCTTAACCGGTTTGCTACCCTACACATGGGAGAGGGATGGGGGAGATTAAAGATGGGGAAGGGGGAGAGGGAGAGAGAGCACATATCACAGCACACACACATGGTCCGTTGGAGTCCATCATTCTGGCATGGTACGCGACGTCACTCTCACAGCCGCTTGTCCAATCCCGTCTCTTTCAAAAACCGAAGTAGTGCCTTTGTCGCCTTCACCTGCGATATCTTCTGTCGGCGGCATGTGAAAATCGTGTCGAGCGACAATGGTCTACTGTCAAGGCGCGCTAGAACAGATGCCAGGGACTGTCGCTGAACGTTATAGTCAGGACAGTCGCACAGAACATGTTCCAGCGTCTCCTCGCAAAGGCAGGCATTACAGAGATCGTTGTCGGCCATTCCAATGCGGAAGGAGTAAGATTTGGTGAAAGCCACCCCCAGCCATAAGCGATAAAGCAGGGTCGCCTCTCTTCGACGCAGTCCAGTTGGCATATAGAGATGCATCAAAGAGGGCAGGTGGTATTGACGGTTGCTCTGGGTGGTCTGGCTGTTTGGTGTGCACCATAGAGATAGCGTGATCTCATGTGCAAGCACTCGAAGTCTGCTAGCTGCGTCGGATCGTGAAAGCGGTATGGCCTCTTCTTGTGCGTCCTCAAGAGCTGCCCGAGCGGCATTATCGGCGTCTTCATTTCCAGTGACGCCGCAGTGACTTGGCAGCCACTGAAACGTCACATGGTGTCCTTTCTCCTGTGATGTATGGAGTAGACATCTAATATCGAATACCAGCTGTTCGAATGGCCCGCGATGCAGAGCTGATAGTACAGATTGTAGGGCTGCCTTTGAATCGCTGAAGATTGACCATTGCCGAGGTGGCTCCCGATTGACGACACGAAGTGCAGCGCGAAGAGCAGCTAGTTCAGCAGATGTCGATGTTGTTGGGTGGTCAGTCCTAAAGCTGATGGTAATAGCTTTTGCTGGGACAACCACAGCACCGGACGAACACTGGATGTTTGTGGAACCATCGGTATAAATGTGTTCCCTGTCCGCGTACCTCTCGTGCAGAAGAAGCAGAGACAGTTGTTTGAGCACAGGCGACGACAGTTCAGACTTTTTTCCGATTCCTGGTACACTGAGATGGACTGTAGGGCTGATAAGACACCAAGGGGGTATCGATGGTTTAGATGCAGCGGTGAAGCCCGATGGCAGTTTGTCGTTGTATTTGATGATAGTTTTAGCGAATGATGATTGGTGCCTGTCCGAAGGTAGTGCTGCAAGGTGGTGATAGGTGGCACGTGCAAAATGTCTGATGTGCATTCTCAGGGCTTCCACCGTAATGTGAGTTCGCATTGGATGGTCCCGAGCAATCGCAATAGTTGCCTCTGTTGAGGTGCATCTGGGCAAACCAAGGCAGACTCTGAGTGCTTGAGCTTGTGCTGCCTGCAGAACACGAATATTTGTCTTGCAGGTGTTGGTCAATACAGGTAGACTATATCTTAGAAAACCGAGAAAGAGAGCTCTGTAGAATTTAAGCATTGCGTCTACTGACATCCCCCACGTCTTTCCTGCCAAGTATTGAAACAACTGGGAAGTTGCTGTCAGGCGCCGTTTCATGTAGGCCACGTGCGGGCTCCAACAGAGGTCTCGGTCAATTATTACGCCAAGGAATCTGTGGGTTCGGACATAGGAAATAGTCCGCCCATTGATTGAGATGATATAAGGCGTCATCGGTTTGCGAGTAAATGCTACTAGTGCGCATTTTTCTGGTGATATGCTGAGTCCCTGTTTACACAAGTAGTTCGCTGTCAAAGTGGCCGCTCTTTGAAGTCGCGCACGTATCTGAGGACGTGTGACTGCCGAAGTCCAGACACAGATGTCGTCAGCGTATATTGAAATTTTGATGGTAGTTGGCAAGTACTCAGCAAGTCCAACAAGAGCGAGGTTGAATAGTGTCGGGCTGAGAGCACCGCCTTGAGGAACGCCCCTGCTGGTATAGCGTCGCGTAGTTGGGCCATCGTCAGTTAACACAAAGAATGATCTTGCAGATAGGTAGCTTGCAATCCACAAAAAAACTCGACCACCTAGGCCAACCGTCGCAAGGGCGTCGAGAATGGCCTCATGTAATACGTTATCGTATGCCCCTTTCACATCTAGGAATAAAGCTGCAGATAAACGCTTACGGGACTTTTCGTGCTGGACATAGGAAACGAGATCAACTACGAACATCAATATGCACAACGGCGGCGTCGTGCTCAGTCTAGGCAGGACGCAGTGGCTCCTATATCAATATCAAAATTAATATAGCAGTTATCAATATCGCCACAAAGAAATGAAGTTTTGGCGAGAGAGAAGCCACAAGGGAAATGCAAGGTGGCTAACCAGGCTCGGTGCGGTAGGCTACCCAAAGTTTTGGAAGAGTTCATTTGTCTTGCCGGCGATCATTTGATGGAGTTATTGCTCAATCCTTCGAGTCTATATCACATTGGTCTGTCGGATCAGGTGATACCACATCTTCGCTGGCCGACCACCTTCACAGCGTGGACTGGAGCCCAATTTTTTTTCCTTCTCACACAATGCCACCACAGCAGTTTATTTCGGCAAGCCTGTATAGATAACAGGCTCCTTCAATTTTATGTTCCTTTCTATCGAACCCTTCGTGTTCTAACGAAGCAGCGGCTCTTTGTAGACTGCTAACGAACCGACCAAGCCATTGCCGATACACGCTTAATATACTGTCGAAGCGAGTGCCCCAGAGAGCTCAAGAACAACAAAACCAAACTAAAAAAACATATTTTACTTGTAAAAGCTCGGCCGAGTGCCTGCTCTCAAAAGCACACCCGGGACAATGGCTCTGATGAAGCGACGGTAAATAGAACACCATCACTTTCCCGTGAGCGACACTTTTTGTCAAAACCATTGTGCTCGTGTTTGCCAGAAGAGAGTCCGAGATCGATAATTAATTACGACGTTCCAATTTCACGGCCGACGCTGGCTCACCGGGCTACATTGTTTTCAGTTTTTTCTTCTTTATTTTCTTTCGTATTCTCGAGATTCTTTTCAAGATTCCAGTACTCCAGCACATCTTGGACGCCTGATTGAATAGCTAATTAAACAAAGGGACTTTGGCCGGGAACCGTTTAGTCGCGATACCGCAGAAACACTCACTGTTTCTTTTTTTATGTGTCAGCGCATACATTCTTTGCGAGCTCTCTTTAATCTCAGATTTCTGCGCAACGTTTAGTCGTAAGTATCTCGGGTTACGGGGAGTTTTGTTCAGAGGAGTTGGAAAATCGTCGCAGCATTCTTTTCTCTTACAATCTTTCCTTCTTGTGATGCGGTTGGTGTTGGATTTAGTTACGTTAGGTTCGTTTAGGTTATGGCATGAAGGTGGAAACCTTGTTTTAGAAGTGTCGTTTGTCGTCCGAAAATTAGTCACATAGCCGGTGCTTGCGGTGGACAGCTGGCTATCGTCTCTGAAGCATGGGCAATACTTAGTACAGTATTTCGTGATTCAGTTTTATCGCACGCCGATAATCATAATCAATCTTGCGTCCGTTTGCTTTATTTAACGCTGCGCGCCCGCTACTTTTCTGTAATGGTGGTTTTATGCTCAGTTACGCGTGGCGTTTCTGACAGGGAACTGCTGGTCTAGCAGCGTTGAAGAAGCGCAACATCAACGAAAATTGATGACCATTCTCGTTGCCCGACAAAAATTACACACTAAATGACGTAGAGCTTTCGAGAGTGCGTGCTGGTAATAACTGGCTTCGGCCTGCCCGAATGCAAGCTTGTTCTTGACGTATAATTTTTATCCTCTGAACGACAGGCATACAGCAAAATATAGACCATCGCTTTTCTGTGCAATAACACAAATGAACATATGATCTTTACCTACAGACTAGATGTTTGAGTAAGAACTTCTCTGTTCGAAGGCGTACAGGGCTGACAAAGAGCTTTTGTGTTTCATTATGCTCAAAAGGCCGGTGTGGTCGTTTTTGACGAATTGACTCATTCCTTGAGCGGGCATATGCTCAGAAAGCGTTCCTTTTTCTTATTCCTGTAATGTTGCTATTTGATTCCCTCTTTTACATAGGGCAAGATAGCCCAAGTAGCTGTATATAAATAAATAAATAAATAAATAAATAAATAAATATATATATATATATATATATATATATATATATATATATATATATATATACATATATACATATATATATATATATATATATATATATATATATATATATATATATATATATATATACTATAGAGGAAAGGAGCACCGAAGACGACGACGCGAGCGTAGGTCGTTCAAGCTTTTCTTGCGTCAGGCTTCCTCTTTTCTATTTTTCTTTCCATATCTTGTTTCTTTCTTTTTGCGGTAAACTGCTTTCTTCGGCAAGTTTCGTTTTATGACTCATACAATATCAACTTAATAAATAGAAAAATAAATTTGAAGGACGGAAGCAGAAAGACAAATGACCAGTGTTTGCGCAGTGCTGCCTTCGAAGAAACGCCACCATGATTGAGGATAGAGAGAGAGAGCAAATGATAAATTAAAGGTAGGGAGGTTAACCAGGACTGAGCCCGGTTGGCTACCCCACACTGGGGAAAAGGAAAAGGGGACGGAAAGGTTAAAAGAAGAAGAGAAATTCCACTGGGGATATCGTTCAGGCACTCAGTCCGGATCACAGACGCTGACTGAATCCTCTAGCTTACAAATATCGCAACAGCGCTTTTGTGGCCTTTTGTAGCTGCGATATGCGAGGCCATGGTCCCAAGATCTCGTTCAAGGTGAACGGTTTCCTATCTAGCTGATTGAGAGCTGTGCAGAGGTCATGTCTTTCGTTTTCAAAAGATAGACAGTAGATGTTCTATAGTTTCTTCGACACGACAGGCATTGCAATCGGCGCTATCAGCCATTCCAATCAAAAACGTATATGCATTTGTGAATGCGACGCCGAAGCGTAAGCCGCACATCATTGTTTCCTCATTACGCGGAAGCCCTGGCAACAGCCGCAGTTGCATAGATGGATCGAGGGAATGCAATCGATGTTGAGTGAAATCAGGTGTATGCCATTTCTCCAATGTCATACGGTGCGCTAACTTGCCTGAGTGTTGGGCTGCGTCAGTCCGCGATAAAGGTATAGAAATAAGGGTTGCTCCTTCGTGTGCTTTCTTAGCAGCTTCGTCAGCGAGGTCATTGCCGGAGACACCGCAACGGCCAGGCAGCCACTGAAACACCACATCGTGTCCTTTCGCGATCATGTGATGGTGCATTTCTCGTGTCTCCGACACGAGCTGGTCACAGGACCCGTGACGAAGAGATGATAGAAGACATTGTAAGGCCGCCTTTGAATCGCAGAATATTACCCACCGATTAGCCGGTTGGCTGTTAATATAATCAACGGCACCTCGGAGGGCAACAAGCTCCGAACCAGTCGATGTTGTCAAGTGAGAAATCTTGTATCGGATGCTTAGTGATCGTGATGGTATAACGACTGCCCCGGAGGAGCTGCTCTGGGTGGAAGAGCCATCCGTATATATGTGGACTCGGTCAAAGTAAAAAGTGTGCAAACAATCCAGAGCTGCTTGCTTCAAAGCCAAGGTAGGCAGGTCGGTCTTCTTTCTTATCCCTGGAATCGTAAGACGCACTTGAGGTTGTTTTAAACACCACAAAGCTGAGGTTGGACGTGCTGAGGGTGTGAAGCCCGATGGTAGGCAGGCATGATGCTTGCTGACCTCGTTGGAGAAGGGCGCCTGTGGTCGTCGTTCTGACAGGCAGGCAAGAAAGCTTGATTGCATCAGTGAAACATGACGACCATGGGCCCTAAGCGTGTCGGTGCTGATGTAAGTGGTGATCGGATGGTCTTCAGTCATTATAATGGTTCCTGCTATTGAGGCATTCTGCGGAAGGCCTAGGCAAACACATAGCAAAGACATGAGAGCTTGAAACTTTCATGTGCATGTATACAACATAATAAAGAAATTATTCTGTTTGGCACCCAGTGTAGATATGTGCCTGGCCTTTCTTCGATTTTAAAACCGTACGTTAAAACTTACTGACTTTTAGGAGCCGCGATAATTCATCATCACAATGAATATTATCAACATCATCAGGTCTCAATATATTTTTTAAAGACACTTTACAAAAATTGCAAACTCAAAGGAGAACGTAGCATTAATTTGACAACTTTGAAACTTCTAACTGAAAATTAGTACCGCAGGGAAGTTTAAAAATTCAGTGCGTCCAAAGAGGGCGAAATGGTTACAACACATATCAATGTATTGTAAAAATTTATTTAGGCCATTAAATTTTAAATCGGATGTTTGCAAACCTCACGTAAAAATATAACTGTTCAGCGTAAGGTCTCGATTCATATACAATACTGACACATAACGCAGTGATATACATGGGCAATATCGCTGTTCGTATGTGCTATCATTTGGCCGCTCTAACAGGTACAGCTTACATAATCAAAATACTTATTGTTCTTCAATATGAATTAGAGTAGTTGTAAAGTGCGCACTTATTCTTCTCTTAATTTACCAATTTTATTCAATCTTCGCGACTATATTGTAGGCCATGCAAAATTTGGTTTAACAACCCGTCAAAATAAATATTTAACTAAATGAATTAAAAAAAACATTCTTCTAATCAAATCAGCGGTAGGCAGATGACAGCGCTTCGTGTTTCACATACTACATTGGAACGGGGAAGGAGAAGTTGGTGCCAAGCTGCTCGTAAGCATTCCACCTTACGACGAGTGCCGGCCGAAGTCAGGGAAGTCGGCTCAGGAAGTTGAAGGAGCCAGCTGTGCTCGACCACGGAGAGCGACAGAGACAGTCGTCAGTGGGAAGCCCGACTCAGTGGCACGTGCCCGGCACTCACGACAGACGACGCTTCTTTCGAGCGTATCCCTAATTACTAAACCATCACTACGAGCGAACGCTGCGCGAAGTGCGACGCTGAGAACGAAAGTATGCAAGACGTGGTTACCTCGGGTGATGCTTCCAGGTAACATTCCACGAGAGGAAAGACAATGAATGAATGAATGAATGAATGAATGAATGAATGAATGAATGAATGAATGAATGAATGAATGAATGAATGATTGAATGAATGAATGAATGAATTGTAGGTGGAAATTTATTCGCAGAAGGAAGCGGACCCCAAGGACAGGACGGAGCAGATTACGAAAGCTGGGACTTACGTATTTCGCACTCGAACATAATTGGATCGCAGAGCGGAATAACGGCTTTAGGTTTTTTTTTTCACTGGATAACAAGCGACTGTAGAAATGCACGAATTTTCAAAGCGAATAGCTTTCTTTGGCTCACTCGCTTGTTTTCGTGGTCGGCGGCCAGAGACTTTGTCCGCCGGTGGAGAAGCGCCCGTATACAAAGGGGACGTGTTCTCGCGCGATAACTGTCTATACCCAGTAGCGGCTCGCATTCATCACCGAACATCAACTATAGTTATTTGAGAGGCACGTGGCCGTGTCGTGAGGGCTTCATGGCGTGCGGAGTTTTAGACGCTGTGGTCGGGGGCGGCACAGTGTCATGTTTGTGGGACGCTTTGCGTGCCGAGATCAGCCATGTCAAGATGCGCCTCTTCGTGTAGCCGGCTCGCGCCCCAGCTCTTAGCATTATACCGACTCCCACAGCGCGCGAGCTGCGCGATATCAGGGCGAATGGTGGCAGGAGAATCTGGCATCCGCTGGAGTAAACGAGCGGAGAAGAAAGCATAGGTTGCTCAGCCGTAGCCATGCCATCGCTGTCATGCTGTCGTGATTTAGATGACATCATCTAGCTTTGGTCATGCTGCCGTTACATCGTCTTCATCGTCCTCATTCCATCTACTCGTGCTCAACAGCGGAATTCAACGGAAACTGGCGGGTCAAGAATGTGAATGCGTGACCTTAATTTTAATGCATGACAAATATCTTGAAAGAGAAGGCTTTTTAACAGACGTACATAAATTTTACAAGAACTGTAGCACAGAGTGAGTCTACGTGACGCCCTTTGTTACACAATAAAATAGTGCAAGGTCCCCATAAAAAGATGAATAACCAATGACTGAAACTCTTTCGCCGTAAAGTTCCGAGTAATTGGTTTCCCCTTGGTTCCCCGAGCAAGAATTCTTGGAAAGCTCCTTTATATGAGATAGTCCGTCTGAAAGCACCATAGATACAGAGAGGCCCTCAGTACAACAAGATATCAGGCACACAACGCACACATACGCATAAGAACCTCCATTCCTTGCTCACTTTTTTTCCCCGCCGGCTCATTCAGCAGTCCTTCTCCGAACGTCAATTTTCAAAGCGGCGGTCACGAATCCGCGCCAGCCCGGCAAGGTTCGAGTTTAATAAGAACGAGTAAAAATACGCAGCCCGGCTTTGCCAGACAGGGAACAGCGAACTTCAATGAGGTCGCCTAAGTGCCCATGATAGAGCAAGAACAAAGAATAAGGACGATGGCGGGAAGGAGAACCCCCACGGTCAATCTATAACCCGACTCGCCTCCCCGGCCGCCGGCTATAGCCTGCACGTTAAGCTTGAACAGAGCGCAACTAGGGAAGAGCTACGATAAAATGATAACGAAGAGACTTCGAAAGGAGAAAGTGAAAGAATTTATATAACTCGCGCTCCCTATACAGAAAAAGGGACAGTCACAGTAAAGAGGAGGACATCGGATGGTCGAGACATAGGGGTTCGGATGAGCGGAGTGGCTGAAATTGGCTTGTTCGTCGGCGCTCCGGAGGAAGCCAGCCCGAGTCAGTAACAGCAGAGCAAAGGCGGAGGGCAGGCGGGCGAGCGGTCGGTCGGTCGGCGGTAAAGCCGAAATGCCGAGCTGTCCAATTTTGCCGCCACCGTCCGGAGGAATGCCCGCCGTTCCGGAACGAAGCCCAGGGCCGCCGAGCTTGGAAGGCCGCACACTGGACGAGGCGGCGGAAACGTGGCTAGCGGGCCGTGCTTCCTTTCTACCGGAGGGAGATGAAGAAGAAGGAGTGAAATCCGCGGTGGTGGAAAGAGAGAAGAGACGGAGATCGAAAAAAAAAAGAAGAAAGAGCAGTGCTTTTCTTGTTGGGAGGGCTGGTCGAGAAGCAATGCGCTCTGCGAAAGCACAGTGATTGCGCCGGATGGAGCTCCCTCCGACGTAGGCCGCTATCGTGAATCGACAGAAGGATGACGGGAAATGAGGGCGTCCGTCCGGTGGTCTTCCGCGCCACCTCTAAAGGAACGAAACAAAGATGAGCGCCGTCTATCGCGGCCTCGGCAGTGACGCGCGGTGGGGCGCCATTCGCTAGCGACATCCGTCCTTCCAGGAACGTGGTGGCTTTGATTACATGTGAAATGATTATCGTTTGATTAAGCTGATGGTTTCAACGGTGAGTGGCACATCTAATATAGAGCCGTCCATACACTTGTCGTAAAGAAGAACATGGGAGAGAGTTACGGAGAGACTAGAGAGTAACGCTAATCCAAGTTTAGATAGGCAAACCATCCTTATAAAATGCCAATGCGCTTTCGTGAAAACTACGCTGAGTATTACAAAAAGAAACACAAGAAGACGAAGGGAGACACATGCGCTCCCTGAGCGCAGTGCATACAACGAGCGCTCGTTTTACACATGAGTGTTCCAACCGGAACTACCTTTGGTTAACCTCCCTGCCTTTCTCTGCATTATTTTCTCTCTCTCTTCGTGTTTGCGTGTGTTTTTATTTCTTTTTCCTGGCGAAGTTTTCACGATCACTTACAAAATAGCCTCGTTCTTCGCGTTTCTAAGGTTGTTTACTAAGAAATAAAATCATGACCACGATTTTTTGTTTTGAAATTCGCACCGAAATTTTAGAAGCGGTGACGTCACGCTATTTCCGGGTGCACCAAGTGATTTCAATATTTGGCCTGCCTGAGGCTTTCGTTCCAATACAATGCAGCGCTTGTAACCTTTCAAAAAACCTTTTCCTACAGGAGATGGTGCTAACATCAGCGTCGGTAACTTAGCGAGAAAGCCGCTAAATTTAGCGAGTGTTTCGTAACTTTAACGACAACTTTGGTCTTGTTGGAGCTTGAACGAGTTTGTATTGACCTTTATTTTACTGACGTAATAGCCAATAAATTACCTTGGTAAGTTTATTACAATATTTTTGTCAAGTTCTATGCCTCGCCCCCATTTAATGCTAAGCGGGATACATGCGCGTGCATTTGTCCTATCGTTAAAGAGATATACCGAAGAGGTCATTATTAATGAGCCATCTGCATGCGTCGAACTTGTTTTTCGAAGCAAAGCACAATATTGAAATTTTATACCATTTTAGAAAACCGGATATTGTTTTCTCCTTTACCATTCCCATCTCTGACACGTTCTGGCAAAAGGTTTTTTAATATATAGCTCTAAAAATGTTCTGGAAAAAATCTAGGAACAATGAAGTAAAGGAACGCAATATTCTGAGCAAGTGAACAGCATTATCCTCCCTCAGCGACAATTCACTAAAAATGAAGTGATTTTGGTTCACAACACAGCCCCGATATCCATAAAAGGTTTACCAGCGCTGGTTAAAATTCCACGGCGTCACGAGCAGCTTAGGGCTCGTACGGCGCTCCGAACGACCGCTCAGGGTAAGACTGATCGTTATTTTTTTGTTGTTTTTGTTTTTTGAAGGGTCCCAATCCAGCCGAACTTTTCTTATTCTGAAGTGTCATTCCAACGTCTCCAAGAACACTTAATGGCCGCCACTGAGCTAACGGCCCGAGAGCCTGGAGCGGCAGTCTTATCGAATAATCGATGTGCCTTCATCCCACCCTGCTGCTCTACTTCAAGATTTTGGACTCCGCTGCTGCGTACATTAAACGAACCACCAGTCTATCACGCAAGTGAAGCCAGCGCTCCTGCGTGCGGAGCTTACTGCTATACACACTCCGGAGAGGTAGCGCAGCTTTAGGTGTAGCGTGGGTGTGCAAGAAACGAGATGTAAAGTTGAAGGAGCCGTGCACTCCCGCAGGATTGGGAGAGTCCGTACTGCATCTCAACTCCGTGCCGCTAGGCGTAGGCTATGGGGCTCGTGTCAGCCAATCAGTAACGAGAGCCGGCTCCGGCTGCGTGTTCCAGGATATGGAGGCGGGTCTTACCCATCGCCCATTGAACGCTACTCATGCATCATTCCGTAAAGCGTTTACTTAGTTGGCTTTATTCAGGCGGGCAGTGAGGGAAATTAATTTGTTAAGTAATATGCGGGGATTAACGACCTGAAACTGCACCGTGGGCTATGACGGACGCCGTGGTGTATAGCTCCAGATTAGTTTTGCCCATTTGGATTCTCTGACGCATATGCAATGCACCGGAATGCGGTCACCACAGCCGGGACAGAATCCGTGACCTCGAGCTCGATAGCGATACGCCTCTCTATCTCACACACACACAAAATAAAACTAAAATAAACTTGGGCAACCTGCGCTGCCTTCAAGTTTTCGCGTCTTTGTCTCCGGGTGCCCTTAAAGCGATACCGGTATTGGGTACTTGCTCACTGTAAGACGCGATGCTGCTCTCAAAAGCGAGCGCGGAAGTTGTCGCCATTTAGAAGGGAGTTCCCATGTCTCACTTATTGCCAGACACTCACATTCTGTTGCGGCCACTCTATGGATGTTTCATATTCTTTGACAATAAAAAATGAACTCTCCTCCGGATTAATCCATTCGAACCAATCAACTTTATTACGGCAACCGAGTTGTATATAGCGGCATTTTACTTTAGTTGCCATCCTTGGCGCTGATTCGACTTCCTTTACCTTTCAGTGACACAGTTGCTGAACAAACATTGTTAGCCCGACTGCCGTGTGTACAGTGCAATGGTTTAGACGACTAAACCAGCCGCAGCCTACAAACCAGGCTTGCCTCCGCCTGCCGATATACTGTTTTGCGAGAGCAGCGGTAGTAGCCACGTTCTGCAAAAGTAACGCTCACGACGGAAAACACGAGTGAAATAAGACGAACACATGTATAAATGAAGAAGAAATAACCAGACAGAGGAACAGAATAGAGCCCACTGGGCTGGAGAAGCCAGCACTCTCGTTGGTTCCAAATTGGCTGGGCACATCGGACAGAGCACTTAGCCCCGTAGATTGCTCGGCCTGCTATGACGTCTCGAGAGGGAGAAAAATGGGGGGGGGAGGGGTGAGCCACGAGTGTTGTGTGGTGCGGGGGTGGCCGAATAATTGATACCACCGGGGCGGAGTTGGTGGACCAGCACACCGGTGCCGGCTTTGCTGCGACCGGGATAGCGTGGATAGGAAGGCATTGAAGAGCAAGGGGTGGGCTGGGAGGGGGCGGCGGGCAAGGTGCCACGACATGTGACGTCAGCACATCTCATCGGCGAGAGATGTAAAGAGGGAAGCGCTTTACGGGGGTACTCTGCTTGCCGCCGCCGCCGCCGCGTATATACTCCGTTGACAAGAGGCCGCCACTCACTCACGGGCCGGGTGGCCATCAAATTTGCAGGAGCCGTTCGCCCACTTATATTGATCCGCACAACCGGACGGCGAAGGAGAAATGGTCGAGCAAGAAGTAGTAAGGTAAGCGGGAGGAAAGGGGGAGGGGGTAGGGGAGGAGGGACGGCGTAGCGGCACTACCGGGAGATCTTGAGCTATAGCTGTCTGCGCTTGAGTGCGTGTCTTGGGCCGTACTTGCGAGCGTATTGTCTGCGCCACTGTTTTAGCGAAGTGATTTGCGCCAAGTTTTCTCATTGGCTAAGGCATCCCGCTGAGAAGGTTATCGGGTTCGATTCCCAGCCGATGCGGCAGTGCCCTAATTGGGGCTGAACAAATACGTTCGTCTATATCTGCTAGCTTCCCCACGCGGCTTGCGTGCATATGTCCATCATGTTTCACCTTTCTTCTTTCCTGTGTGTTTCCAATCAAATGCGGGCCACAATAACGCCTGGTAGCTCGTATGGGAGTCAGGCCATTCATTCGTGAGTCATATGCAAGAAATATCTGCAAGATACGCCATGTCCTTGTTCAATATACCGAAGAGCAACTGATTGGCTTTTTTGAGGGATCTTGGTTTATAACCGGCATTTGGCACGCTACAACCGACAACAAGACGGCGTAGTCGAATCTCGCCAATATGGAGTCACTGGTACTTCTGATTACAAGGATCAGCTTCACGGCAAGCTTATTATGAATAACCGTTACAACAATGTTGTCGTGTTTCGATGGAATGCTAACAGCCTATGAAATAAGTAAGCCGACTTTCGCGAACAGCTCGCTCAACATCGTTTCAGTGTTTCATGTACACAGGAGGCAGGCGCGTAAGATGACTTTCGCCTCTCTAATTAGATGATATATGTAAACCATCGTGTCCAGTTGGCAACAGGAGAGCGATGTTATGCGTTAGAGAAGATCTACCATCGTAATTAATACAGTCAAGTGACTCAGACATACCACACTTCGTCGCTTGTACGTTCTTATTTAAACATACATCTCTTAAGATTGTAAGTATTTATTTACAATATTTTAGTAGGATTTCTGTAGAAAGCTTTGTGAAGTTGTTTAATGTCTCGAGCTCAACTGTACTGATCTGCGGGGACTTCACTGCGCATAAGGTTGTCTGGGGTATTGAGTATAGTGATGCTCGTCGAAATATTATCCAGTACGCAGCCAAGAAATGTAATGCAACGGTGTCAAACGACAACTCTTCGACATTTCTGCTTGGTTGTCGCTACTCTAGTTGTATAGACGTTACGCTCTGCTCACAATATTTCCTTGGGGGTGCAGGGGGGACAACGACCATAGCAACACATGGCAGCGACCCCTTCCCTGTTCTAGTAAAACATCAGCTGATTCGACGCGCAGATGCCCGGTACTACTCAGTATTTACAAATTGGAATAATTTTCGTCATCGCATAACTGACAAGTTGGGCGAAAAATGCGGACCTTGAAAGTTTTACAGGTATGTTGAGTAGCTCTTCACAGACTTCTACTATACAAGCCCCTGTACCAAATGAACGGGCTGCAAATGACAGGGAACACAAATGCATAAGGGCCATTAGAAGACGGGAAGAACGTGCGTACCACCACAGCGGACGAATTGAGGTGTACGAAAATGCACAAAAAGCTAATTCAACCTCACGCAGTCTCTTTACTATTGCAAGTAAATAACGCGATCCTAAAGCGACACATAGATTATTCATTGGTCGTCACAAACTGCTGAGGAGCGACTTCATTGTTTATTGGCGAGAGGACTTAGGGTGTGCCTCGGCGTTCCCCAAGCAACGTACAGACCTCTAGTCATCGCTTGAATCGCGTCATCCGCCCTTTGCATTTACACGTTCGGTTGAAGCTTGCTGACACGCTTACGGCATTTTAACGCAACATGAGAAGCATCCACTAAACCAGACTTCAAGGAAAAGGGACAAAGGCAAAAGCCACAAAGTTGTGCAGGAACGTAAAACATTATTCCCTAGCTTTGAATTATCCGTAAGTAAATATTAATGGTCCTCCTTTGATTCTGGCAACACCAAAAATGGCACTGTCGGTAGAGGGAATAAAGTGCTAAGAGAAACATATTTATGACAGCCGCGCAAAAATTGGCACAATATCAAGATTTACATCTTACATCCACGTGTATGCGGATCGTGTCATAACAATTTTTCTGCATCAGCATTCGTCATACCACATTTGGTATTACAGCAAACATTTAAAATATCCCGAGTGAAATCTTACAGGGTAGTAGAATTTCTTGTTATAGTATCGGTGCAGCGCTTAATAGCATCAGTTAATGGTTATTTTTAGTGATTTTAGCACAGAAAAGTTTGTTGCATACGTATTTATTGTACGAGAGGCTGAAAGTGCTCACAAAAGCAAGGGCGAGAAGTCACGTTATAGAGTTTCAATAGACAGCAGGTCAGTGCAATATCCCTGAAAACACTGCAGTGGATGAAGCTGCGAATCGGGCGCACAATTACCAAGAAAGATTAAATCTTCCCCTCTCACGCAGTGAAGTTCGCTTGCTCCTGAGACAGCTGTCGCATCGTCTCACCAAAAGTACCTGGTTCGATTAATAGTATAAAACGCGGTTATTTTTTATTGACCCATCTGTATAATGGTCAATTCCGCCCATAGTCCAAAGTGGTCGTGTGGTCAACCGGACGTACAGATGCACCACTTTTTTTCACGAGCGCTTAAGGCACGAAGCTGGAAGTCGAAATTTAGGACAGTTATAACGCTATTAGAAATACGAACATTCATTGTAGAAAAATACTTGGCCCATAGCCAACTGCGTGACTTCATAGAAAAGCGCTTGTCGCTTTAAAAGTTTTCATAGAAGACACCAGTATCTTGGATCTACAGTATAATAAATTCTAGTGTCCCCTGAAATATACATGTATGATATAAGTCTGTGCTGATAAGTTTGTTAAAGGTTACGTAGTATGTTATGTATGTGTATACTTACAGTGCGTGCGCTGGTCTGGGAAGCTGAATTTCTTTATCCGTTAAACTCAGCTACTTTTATGTCTTCGGGGACAATCCGAAGCACATGAGTTTACGTATGCAACGATATACGTGTTCACCTTCTGCGGGTCGCTGGACTCATGTACAAAACTTTTTGATAATGCTGACTGACTGTTTCTGACATTATTTCCTGTCTACTTTGTTACGAATTTCGAGACATTATTTTTTGTTTGCCAAGCGACGAGAAGCAGCCGGTGGCACTTAAAGGCGCCAACCTCTCCTATTGCATGATGTCAATAAAAAATAAAACGCCTAAATAGGAAGAGGCTTGCGTATTCTCACAGTTACATGTACGCACGCACACACTCATGCACGTCTTATTTAAAGAAATACTCAATGAAGTAATGAAAGTGCCAGCCGAAGCAGTCACAAAAAAGCTAACCTGACGACGGCACAACAATGGCACAACAACGGCACGATGGTGCACGCGGACAAGCACGTGAGATCCAAACGCGTATAATGCACTATTTGAGCTTCGTAGGTTTATTCATTCTCCCAATGAAACCTGTTAGTCATAAACATGATAATGATGTCTGTCACAAAATACACGAAGCTTGCTATCGCCAAAGGAGAGAAATAATACACGAAATGCTATCGCCAAAGGAGAGAAATAAGGAGCGAATGAGCGACGGATGGATGATCGCCCGTCTCCTCCAACCCTCCCGAACCTCCACCTCCGACACCAATAAAAAGCACATGTTTCCGGTCTCACAGCGTGCTGAAACCTATGAAAGCGTCCTCAGATACCGTTAACTCGGCCGTGCCACCTGCATCCACAAATATGCGGTATGCCATGCGCCATCTCCCCGCTCGTACACTTTCACGTTCCTCGATGATTTTTTGCATTGCGAGTGTATTCTGGCGCGAAAGTCCGGCGGTAAAGTAGCCTACTACTACTACACGTGTCTCACTGACCACGCAGGATGACGAGAGAAAGGACAGGAAGGGCAGCTGGTGTTTCGCAGGAGGTGTGTTGAAGGAAGCAGCGACTGCGTCATACGCCCGAGGGGTGCACGATATGTAGCAACTCGGAAAGCGGTAGGGGAACGAGCGTTCTCTTGCCTCTCATGCAAGCGCCAGCACAAGAGACGCGCAACTGCTACACGTATATTCGTATGCGATCCGACTTCTTTCTTTAGCGCTAGCGTTGCGTACGTGACCTTAATTGAAATGAGCCGGGCGACAGGCTGTATAAAACTCCTTTCAACATGTTTTCCCCTCTCTTTTTGAAGGTGTTTACAGACGACCGTCTCCGTTCGCGCCATTTTTACTTTGTCGTAAGGCAAGTAAGTGTGAGAAAGGCAAAGGTGATAACTAAGACAAATTGCTTAACGATGGCTGCTTTGGTGTTGTAATTAGCTACCGTCGCTTCGTAGCAGACATCGATAATAAATACTGCATCGCACTCGCTGCAAATTTCAGTACGTACTAACTCTAAGAAATATGCTCTTACGGCTCTTCGACAAGTCGAAATAAAAAAGAAAGCGTATTATTTTCAAGGTTGAGAAAACGTTGCTGAACAAAAGGAAGATGATTTTCTTAACAGTCACTAAGAATTGATACATTCAACACCTGTAGCCACAATTTCCCAATCGAACTCTTCAAAGGACCCTTCAGGCTTTCTCAAAGAAAGGACAACATTTTAAATCCGGAAAGAGCGTGCTGGTCTTGATAAGCATTTCTTTTTGTTACGTATTTTTCTCATACCTTGACATTAAAGGGGTAATAAAGGAAAACATTAAGTCGAGCTAGATTGAAAGGTTAGACTTCTGTAACAACGAATTCGTATTTTGTAAGCTATAATGTGACGAAAACGGAACATCAGCATGGCGCCACTTATTCTGGGCTATAATACCTCCCATGTGATGTCAGCACTAGCCGATTCAGATATAACTCATCCGTTTAGGAGCGAGCGATTCAAATTGGGCGCAACGCCCGAGGACTTTCGGTGGCAGTTTACGATACGCAACAAAGCTATATAACAGTGCAGTGAAAGCAATTATAAACTTCTAGGCGAACGATCAATCGACCTCATCCGGATTAATATTTTCGTTTAGTGTTCGTTTAGCTCAGTAGCTCATGTCAATGTAGCAAAAAAAATTATTTTAGTGTTGGCTTAGAGGAAGCGCTGCCGTATTACTTCTCTGCCTCATTGATAGAAATAAGCTCGAATAACAGTGCTATTTGGTGGCGAGCTACAATAACTACCGTGGGTGGTTAAATGCTGTAATGAAAGAGAACTCTCGCTTTCTTTCTCCTTGAGCGTTCAATACTTTCAAATGCTCCACTATATAGACGAAATCCTCAAAGTTCATCACGACGTCAAACAGAAAGGCCACGAAATTATTGTCCAGTGGCTACCTGGCCATTGCGGGATCAGTGGAAATGATGTAGCCGACAAAGCTGCCTGAGAGTCGCATCAAGAACAACACAGCGTTCCCCTTCTTCTCTTCAGGACAGACAATGCAAGGCAGCCTCGTCACCTGACACGCAAATCTTTTTAACAGAGTTTAACGCCCCAAATATATGCCGAACCAGGTTGTACGAACTGAACCCTTCGCTCCAACTCCGCCCTCCGCCCGGGCTTCACCGACGTGAGGCATTGCTTCTATACCGGCTGGGGTTTGGAGTGACTTTCGCGAAGGCTTGCGCTACTTTGATTGGACTGACCGAAAGCGCTGCATGCTACGTCTGCGGCGTCAAAGAGAACATCGAACACTTATTGTGCCATTGTCATCGGTATCGGTCGGAAAAAAAAAATGGCTGTGGCTTAGGTAAGGTTAAGCCCAGGAGGCGAAGCATACTAGCCTTTATTTTAGTTGTTGAACCACTGTTTAGCCTGGTGAACTGCTGTTGCTTGGCTATATTTGGTTCGGCTAGACGAAGAAACAACTCATGCATTACTTCTTCGCCTTCAAGAGTGGAACGCGACAGCGTTCCCGTCGACCCGCCAAGGGGTGTAAGACAATGGGCTACAGGGCAGCGACTACGCGCCCCGCATTGGACGCGGTGAGCGTCGAGCAAAGCAGCGTTCGGCGCGGCAACGAAATGTGCGCCTGAGCAAGAGACGCACGCCTTAGAAACAGCGCGTTTCTAAGGCAACACCGCATTCACTAGAGGCGCTTTTGTACCGCTTTGAAGCGTTGTACTCGTGGCTCAGTGGTAGCGTCTCCGTCCCACACTCCGGAGACCCTGGTTCGATTCCCACCCAGCCCGTCTTGCAAGAGTTGAGCCAAAGCCACTTCTCCTCTGTCGTGACGTCACGGTGTCACGTGATTTCATGGTCACCGCCGCGCCTGAGGAGCTGGGTTGAGCCCTCGTAATATGCTTCGCATAAAAAACATTATGTATCACATTGCGACGACTAGACGATCGGCCGTTGTCTGTGCAGGTGCCAATTGAAGACCGTCCCTACCACTCATTCGCCCACAAAGCTATGAAGGAACCTTTTTCTTTCTTGAGGGCAACTGGTTCATGTCAACACTTTGGATTCCCTCAGGCCCTCCGCGTGCGTGCGCGAGCTCACCGTGGCTTTCCTCCCCCTCCCCTCCCTCTATCTACCTTATCTTTCTATTCCCTCTTTCCCGTCCTTCAGAGTAGGGTAGCCAACCAGACGCATTTATGGTTATCATCCCTGCCTTCTCTGTCTATTTTCTCCTCCTCCTTGCCCAATAGCAGTATACGGCCCACTAAAATATATATATTTTTTATAGTACGCTTATATTGTACGTTTTGTATTTGTTGTTACTTATTACATTCCACAAAGTGTGAAGACGACGGCAGTGACTCGAGATGGCTTAATAAGGTGAAAAATGGCCTCGAGACGGTACACGACCAAGACTCCATAAATAAAGAAATAAAAAAATCCGGCTAATGAGCAAGTTTAGGAAGGCGACGTATGATAATCGCCTAAAGTCGCATTAGAGATCGCTTAACTGCCGTGATGCTTGTTCAAGTCAACGTTATCTTTTGCTGTCGCGTACAAACGCAAAATTTTCTCGCAGTTCATTCATCAGTGTTATCTCAAGTAGCGGGCTACACTTCATTTCACTAGTTCCGTGCAGTGCAAGGCACACTATCGGTCGCGTAAGCCAACCAGGACACAAAACAAGAAGGGCTTAGTTCCTCAGACTATGGTTGCCTCTTATCGTGCTTCGCGCGAAGACAACTGAATGGAAGCCTCACGAAAGGATTAGTACAGCACAACGAGAGAGACGTCGCCCTTCTTCAAGAACACGCAGTCAGCTCTCGTTACCGTCAGGATGACACACATTGGCTCTACTCATCGCTGCGTTGTAAGGAGTTATTGACACAAAGCGTAAGACTTATCGGAGGTCATCAATCATGGTTTCAAGAAAGCAAGAACAAAATGAGAGTGCTTCAAGCGTTTTCAAGAACATAGCTGCGTCAACGAACAGCGCTTACCCCCGCCATGCGCAAATGTAGTAGAAAGGAACTTCCACGAAGGCCATTGGAGATCAAAACAAAGTGGATCAGTCTACGTTGCGTTATTAAGAAGCCATTAGGGGGCAGCAGCGAAAGCGTCCCATTTTTCTTCCTTCCACTCGCCGCCGGAATATTAACGCACGCGCGTTTTCGCATCGCGTGGAAACGGTTGCCGAGTCGCTCACTACGTCGTAAACAAACAGCAAATCACAGTGACACGAGGTCCTAACACTTTCGTGCGCTTTTATGCGAAGTATATCTTTTCGCTTGAACTGGTAACATGCATTTTCCTTTTAGCTGTAAAGCTTTTAAAGAAGAAATTCGAGAGGAATTTGGTGGAGGTGCATTTCGTTATTGAGGTGTAAAATAAATGTTTCCCTTCCGTTCGCTCCTTCTGCTAATGCCCATGCTTGCTCATTTTAATTTTCCCGCGTCCCCATCATTTACCAAATATATATCGTTGCATTTTGTTAGTCTTTGCTTGTTGGGTTGTGGTATGTTGGGACCGGTGTTTAGAAGCAGAGTTGCCTGGCCCGCCTTGCTATGTGGTGTACTGTAAACAAAATTCAATTGAATAAAAGGAGAATGAGTGAGGGTCGAGAGAAAGGAAGGAAAGAAAGATTAGGAAATAATTAGTGTGCACATACCGAAGGACATCGCCACAGATGATGGCGGTTCGGGAAGTCGATCTGCTTGCGGAAGCTGAAAACAGTGCATCACATGCAGAAACTTCGAATTTGTCTACCAACATAATTTTCCTCATTCTTTAGCATAACTTAATATTTGTTTGCGTTTTCTTCTTCTTCTTTTTTTACAGCAACAACTGTGTATGGCTAACCTTCCGCTGTGTTTTCGGAGTCCGGCCACAGCAACGGACTTAGCGATTTCGAACAAACACACACGGGTGCAGTGCGGTGGTGCCGACGTCAAAATGCGGAACAGATTAGAACGCTCACCGTGAACAATAGCTTGACGTAAAAGTTATCCCAGTATATAAGCAGCAGATGTATCGGCACTAAAAACAGCGGCGTTATCGATGGGACGGACACGTATAGTTAGTGCATTCGGAGAAAAACATGCGTGCGAGGAGTGCTGGAGAGAAAAGCAATAAAAATGTAAATGGTGCCGGCACGAAACGACCACCGACGAAGAACGTTCCCGCAATGCTGAACGAAAACGACAATCGCGAGCCCGGGCACCCCGAACGAGCAACGACGCCAGACTCGCAACCTCAAAAAAGGACAACCATTCCACTCTGAGATAATGGAATGGCAACGAAAGCACTTTTCGTTTGAGTGTTTTGACTGACCTCAGCTTTCGCTGCCATTCCAGATTCCCAGAGTGGAATGGTTGTCATTTTAGAGCACAGCTCTTTGGCGCCCGTTCCCGCGTTTAGCGTCGCTGTCGGCCTCGCCGTAACCAAGGTCATCATCCGCACTCTGCTCTAGCTGCTCGCGCTCCTGCTGCCATCTCTAGTGCACGGCGCAAGTTTTGCTCTCCCCTTGTCCTCCAAAGCCGGACCACGTGTTCTCGCCTATCCTCTCGCGCTCTTCCTCCGCGCAGCGCCGTTGTGTTCACTCTCGCCGCTACCGTCCGCTCCGCACTCGCCCTCCCTTCTCCCGCTGTTGCGGCACTGCTGCGGTGCCGGCGGCGGGCGCTCGTTGCCGCCTCGCACGTCTGCCACGGCTCTCCGCTCCTCCGTCTACGCGTCGCGTGGCTGTACGGCTCTCAGCCGTGTGTCTCGCTTCCCCGTTTGCGGGGCGTGTTCTTCAGTGGCACTTGTCGCCTCTGGCAGTGTTCGCGCCTGGCTGTCCTTCTCCCGCCTCCACTCTGGCCCCATAATTCCCCTTATCTGGCGCAGTGCCATCGCGGTGACTCGAAAGACAGTTACAGCGTTTCGTGCCCTTCTACTTTTATACATTTTTTTATACAGAATATACATTTTTTATTAGCTTGGGGTAAAGTATATAGGCTCGGCTGCAATCAATATGGGCACGTCAGAAGTAGCAGAGTTGCGACTACTACGTTTCGCTGGTGCCAGAAAATGTGGTAATGTCTAAGAAGTACAGCATAGATTGATGCATATATGTATCTAAGAAAAAGAAAGCAAGAAAAAAAATGACAAAAGAAATACTCAAGTAAGAGCGATATGAATGACAATATACGCGAATTACCTCGCTCCTTAAAAAATGCAGTGTCTGTAAACATAAGAAAAAGATAAGTCACTAACAGCAGGGAAACTTCTGTTAGAAATGCTCCATCAGACCGTGATGCAATTGATAGGCTTTCACATACTAAGCCAACGTATTAGCCAAGGCAGATGCTGTTGACGAATACTACTCATTACTTCTGACCGCTGGGGGTATCTTCACGTCCAACCAAAGCGCTGTACACGTGCGTTTTCGCATTCTGCCCCCTTCAATATGGAGTCGTGCGGCCGGGAGTCGAAGCCGACATCTCAGGCTCAGCACCAGAAAACGATAGCAATGAGAGAGAGAGAAAGGCAAAAGAAAGACAAGGAGGTTAACCAGGGATTATCTCCGGTTGGCTGCCCTGTCCTGGGGGAGGGGAAAGGAGATGCAATAGGTGAGAAAGAAAGAAGGATAAAGAAGAAAGGAAAAAAACCCTAGAGCCTTCATGACTGGTATAGGCCTCCGTCGAAGCATAGTTCCAAGCGACAACATGCCTCTATGCTGTATAGGCTCGATAAGATATGCAAAGAAGAAATAAATCGATATTCACATGCGTTCTAGCACATCTAAGACCTTCACCGACATGGAAGAGACAAGCTAAAAGAAGAAATAATCTTCTTAAGCGCTTAGTCCTGTCTGGTTTGCATCAGTGCGCGTCTTTTGCAGGCCTAAGCTTTTAAAGCCCAACCACACGCGGTGAATCGTGCGCGCCTGGCTGCGCGTCACGCGTCTGCGAGGCCGTACGCGCCTGTCCTACGCGTCTAGAGAGGGCAGACGTGCAGGAAACGCGCGCGTCAAGGAGGTCTTGATCTTGGGCGTCATTTTGAGCGTATATTTTGAGCGTACGCGACGGAAGTGGCAGCTTGTGCACCGACGTCACGTGGGCCGCATGTACACTTCCGGCGGTTCGGAAAGGTTGTTGAAGTTGCAGAATCGTGCGGAGACGCCGGGAGTCGCCGCTGGTTTCGTGTCGATAGATCACAGAGGCTCTGGAGGCGATCAACAACGAAGCGCTGATCGCCTGCGTTGAGGCTCGACCTGCGCTTTGGTAGCAGGCGAAACACAAGCGCCACTAGAACAAGCACTTGACGAGGTGGTCGTGGATCGTCATGCCCAACGCTGCCGAACAGGTGAGTGCTCGGAATTTTATACGGGCGTCATAGCGGAGCAGTTTCAATCGCGATCGAGCCCGATCGGGGTCGGATTTGATGATCACGATTGCCTGTACCGCGCAATATGAGTAGAACCGATCGTGATCGAGAAATTTGATCGCGCTCGATCGCCATCGAAAGCCTAGCTGTGTGGCACTGGTATAAGCTGCCTCTCTCATCAGCAGACTCGCAGATGTCGAAAACGCGTTTCATCTGTGCAGATGACGTTATCACAGCGCTGCAGAAGTGATGGAAGTCCCTGGGGAATAAATTTCGGCGCCTGGGAAGACGTTGTCAGAAAGGAAAGAGCCGCGCCGTGCCAGCTGTCGACGTTCACAACGACGTCATCTGGCTGTTTTTCGACCAGATGATGTTTCTGCGCTACACAATGGAGTGTAGACCGTAAGTGATCTTGAAATTTCCATCTTAGCCGGCGTGTTAAAAATGAAACACGGGATTTTAGTGCTTTCCCTTTACCACGTTGACCGACGATGCCGTATGTTTGTATTATAGCTGGCAATGCACCGCACTTATGGGAATCTACTCAAAATAGTGCTTACAGAAGCAAGTCGACGCACAGTATGCATTATATTCAGCTTTGTCTAATTGGCGATAAAATATTTGTGCTGCGTCGCCGCTCCGATTATCGCATATTTCGTTAAATGTGATCCGGTAAGGGGACATACAAGCAGTACAAGAATAGCTTTGTATATTTATTTATTTAGGTACCCACAAAGCCAGTTTGGCTTTGCAGTGGGGAGCAGAGAAAGCAGAAAAACAGGTACAAAATAACAAGTAAAATAGCACTTAAAAACCTAACAATAAAGCATAAGACAGAAGTACAGAGAATATCACATACAAATTAGCAGGATGAATAAAAAGAAAAGGGCTTGCATGATACACACACAAAAAGAAAACACAAAACATGCAAGTAGTTTTTTTTATTCTGTGCACTGATCCTAGAAGGCAGCGTGCAAGTCAATGGCCAGTATTTAACTGAGTATTGAATGTTGCTATATTCACGTGTACCTTAGGCGCTTCAATGCACAGTTTTAATTTTTCATTTTGTTGCCTGCCAGCAGTGTGCAAATCGGTGCATCATCACAGACCCTCAAATATTACCTAGCTTGCTTAGGGATTCATTCAGTGTCATCATGCTGTAGGAATAAATGTGCCATAGTACTGACAACATTGTCAGCTGTGTAATTGATAATTCTTTTTGTGTCTGCTCAGCAGTGTCCTTGCTTATTATCAGCCTGTGGTTATTCTGCAGATCTCAGGTGCTGTGGTTATTGGTTTAAGCGAAGCTTTCACAATGTTTGTGGAGAACACTGTTCCTGCTTAGCAAAATTTCCGAGGAAGGACTAGGTGATCCAGTTTAACACATTCGCACTGTGCAAAAAATGATTATTGAAATTTTACATGCCAAAACCACGATCTAGTTACATTATTTTAATTGGTATTTGCATTACGTCCAGTACTGGTCACTCGTGCAACACAGTAGCCAGTAGTCAGCTGCGATGACAATGGTTCAATGTCTACATTAATATGAGTATGAGGCGAGCTATTTGGCAAGACAGTAGGAGCAGCGGTAGGAAAGTCCAGAGAAGAGGCAAAAAAAGCTTGGCTGTAAAAAACCTTCTGGAAGGGTTTGCTCGCTAAGGTCAGCTTTGCTGGGCCAAAACACCCTTTACAAGGCAGATGGCAAGAAGACAAACATTATTAGACGTAACTTCCTAAATACAAACAACAAATGCACTGACTACTACGTACACAGCTTCACACTGTTTAGACGTACATTCAGTTAAGAAAAACAGTTTAGAATGAGATGAAGTTTACAAACAAGTGAAAGGAAAACAAAGTTACAAGCCAAGAACGTTTCAAGTAGAAAAACTAGAACAGGAGAGAGCCTTATGCTAAAGCAAGACCTAACAGTACTACTACTCTATGTTTAGAAAGTGCAAGCATAGGTCTTTCAACATGAAATTTATTAAGTGATTTTACTGAGTAAATGTAGTGGAATGCTTCCTGCTAATTATTTCAAAACTGAAACATTCCAAATATCATGCACTGTTTTGAGTAGAAGTAATCACTAGGCTTTAGGCATGCAGATCTCGTAAGAACTGCTTAAATGCATCACAAGCAAAAACAGAAAAAGATACAAAAGCTACACTTACGCGCATGCAGAAACTGTTCATTCTGGTTGTGTAGGCAAGCCACTTTTGTCCCTACAAAACTGATTCAGAGCTTCAGTGTACTCTAATAAAATCACACACTAAAACAAATGTGGACGGATTTGAGCCTTCATATATTTTTGCATCCAGACTGGCACATTATTTACACATTGACAGTATGTGCAAACCTTATTACGCTCACATGCAGGATGTCCGCCAACCTTCCACCAGTGCCCCCATCAAGTGAGGAGGGAAGTGCTGCAGACATCTTAACAAAAAATGTGCCAGTTTTCCGATCTGGCAACACTTGAAGCGCCATCACCGTGAAGTGAAGAGTCACAAGCGCCAGCATCGACTCTGTCTTCGGCGTCGCATGAGTCTGTGGAGTCTCAGGACATTTTGGAATCTCTTGAATCACCGATGTTTCAATAAGTTCTGGTTCCTGAGGATTCTGAGGCACACCACAGCAGTCCGCAGTCAGGAGCATCGCTGGCTTCAGCAGGCAGTCGTAGGCTGGATACGTTAGGAAGCATTGCTTCTGAAGCAAAGTCAAGGGGGAGGAAAAGGAAAAAGAGAGATTAGAGTCAGTGAATATTGGAGGAATTAAGCAATGTTTCAAGTGCAATGAAAAGATGCAAACCACAGGATGACCTCGAACTTTTGCCGTCTCTCTGCTCAAACACATTAGAGAGGCCAGTGAGGATGCGCATCTCGATTTGAAAATTAAATTGATGCAAGTAGGAGAATAATTCAAAGATTAATGTTTTTAATGTATACTTTTTGTATGATAAAGCCAAGAGACAATGAAACAAAAGGAAATCATTGATGAATTTAATTACTTTATATCGAAATGGAAAAATAAGGAGGAAAATGAAAGTATATGAGAAGGTAGCTTCCCACTAATGGGAGACGAACCCACAACCTTTGAATTATGCTTGCATTGCTTTACCAGTAGAGCTGCAGCAATGGCTATCCCTCTGCAAACTTTCTTGGGCCTGTATGTGCATGTACTAGATCTCACCCTGGTAGTGTTAGCCAGTGCTACTCGTGCAAGAACACTCCAAGAGCCTAATCTAGTACACATAAACATTCTATGAAATTGATGGTGGAATAGCCTCCAGCTCAATTGGTTTTAGCTCCCACCAGTGGCAAGTTATATTTTGTCTACTTTCATTTCCCTTCTCCTTGTGATGTTGACATTACAAATAAAATGACAGTTATTTTCCTTTATGCTTTATATACGTTTCCTTGTCTGTTGTTGTCATGTCAAAGCCCCTCAGCTCTTCTTTTTTGTTCATCTTACACTGTGTTGTATCCATGTTTTTGTGCGGTATTCAAGAATTTCATAAAGTTGATATCTGTGGGCCTGGTTGGCTGGACATTGCTGCTGTAGAGATGTGTGAACATGTTTTAGCAACACATCTACGATAAAGAAGCACTGACTTGCAACTAAAGGTGTGTTGTTGCAAGACAGATGTTTATCGCTTTCATCTGTGTTTACTCATTCAGCCTGTCTTGCAGCAATGAACCTTTTTGAGTTCACCACCTGTGCATGTAGAGTTTGTACATGCATGTAGAGATGCGTGTACATGCCTCTAAATAAAAAGAAATGTAGTCAACCTTCAACCAGACCCCATTGAAAATTTCGGTTATATGCTGCAAGTTGTAAAGCCTGTTGGGGCGTTCTAGCAGCACAAGCATTTTTCTAATTGTTTTATTATTATTAGAAAAGGTAGCAGAAAGGGAAAAGTCTTGCCACCACATAGCCAGGAGGCGAGGTTCGCTGCCAACATAGACAACCTCTACCTCTCCCAAAAATATCATCCACAAGCCACATTCCTTGCTTTTTTTTCTTTGTGTTCTGTGGCTCAGTTCCAGAGTTGGTTTTGCATGTTCTGCATTGGATGTTTGGCCAAAGTCTTTGTACGTAATCAGTGACATTGAAGGCAGTGTGTAAATGAGACATTTATGCGTATGACCCTGCTTCTCTGGCAGAAAGCAGGGCTACCTGACGGGAGCCGTGAACAGCATGTGAGCTTTAAAAAATTTCTTAAGCTGAAAAAAATGTAAGAAATTTCTGCGGCTGTCGTGCTGTTCTGCAGTTGTTTAATACTTTGCAGGCACAATCGCCACTATATGACTTACACACCACTGCAGAGTCTAGCCGCCTCAATCCCCACACAGTAAGTCAAGGCACCGTCTTTTATGTCTTACCGGGATGCCAAGTAGCTTGAATGCAAGTTGAAAAAAATTAGTACGCATGTCTCAATTGTTTGAATACTAATTATGATGACATGATTTTTCTTGACAATGATCTACATGGCTGTGGAGGCCCTTTTCGGGTGACGTATGATCAAAATTCATTTGTGTAGGTTAGCTACCACCTTTGTTTAATACTACATGTGCAAGCATACCTCAGTGCATGTTTTACAGGTTGCGCAAGGTCAAAAGCACTGAGGTAGCTTTTGTGCGATGCCAGTCGATGGCAGTTTTTTTTTTTTTTAGTTAGCCGTAACAGTTACACTGGTGATGCAGTAAGTGGAAACTTTCAGTCTCTGTGATCATTTTTTTCTTGTATTTCTTTTCACGCGCATTGTCAGTACCATCATTACTATTTCTCGTTTTGTATCAGCATTTCGTGTACTATATATTTTTATTTGTTTATGAGTTAATACATAGTTAGTTGTGTATAATTCTGTATTCTGTGGAAAGAGAGAAATAAAGATGATTATTAATATATTATTATTATTATGTATTAGTATTTTTTATGCACGCTCATTGTCAGTCGTTTCCTTCTTTCTTTTGTTTTGCTTCAATGTTTTGTGACTCCTTCCTGATTTGGCTTCCAAAAGGTGGCAGGCAGTAATATGTAAATAAAATAAAATAAATGATACATTAAATGACAAAGAAACGGTGTTCTGTATTCCTCCAATCGCACATTATTACTCTTGGGGCAACTGTCCTTTACCAACCTTAACGCTACAGCAAGTCGTTCTCCAGGCTCCAGGGGTTTCTCGAATGTGGTGCTGCCGTGTGAGGTCCTCTGTTAAAAAGCTCCATAGCTTGTCCAAGAGCTGCGGCGCCTTGCGAAAGAACTTGTAGAAAAATCTGTGGTCATCCTGACGTATCCGTTGCATCTGTAAAAAATGGTGCATTATTGCCTGGCAGCAAGACCATGCCCTGCCCACATACACGCGCAGGTATCAGGAGCTGTACACTTTTCACTGACACACATGTATAGCCACTAGCCATCATCAATTTCACCCCCTGCTTTGTTTATGTGCTTGAATACAAACAGTGGTTCGGCAAAACAGGAGAGCCAGTCAACGGTATATTAAAATCGTGCGGCCACTGCCAAGAAACTTCCGAAATTAGTCGCACAGAATTTTAACCTGCCCCCCAGGTCACAATTTAATTACATTACACTTCATATCTACAGTCACACTTCTGAGAGACAGATAATATAGGAAATCGTATCTCGTCCACAAGCTTCATATAAGACAACCAACACGTGCAAAAGGTGTTCCTGAATCTATGTGCTATACTAATGGCACAAATATAACTAGCAGTCCTTAGCTTTTTGTAGGGGTGTGCTAATACCGAAAAGTAGATTTAGAATCGAATCAAATGAAGAAAAACTAATCTGGATATCAAATAAAATATCGAATAGCAGAAAATGTATTACAAAACGTAATCCTTACAAATTTTGTGCAAGAGGGTGCTACACAAGCTCTGTGTAAACAGTATGGTCTACTGTTAATAATGAAGGGAGCTCCAAATTAGTAGTGCAGATTGTCTGTTAAATAGAATCAAGCGCTTCTTCCCCTCTGAAGCTGAACAGTTAATGACCGTATGTCGTACGGCATACACGGGTTAGACAGGCGGTGGTTGAAACGTCGTGAGGTGTCGTCACCACGTATCCAATATACGATCTGTACGCTTCCGGCGGCTAATCAGCCCGATCTTCGCCTGTGCTTTCGCGCTTTCCGAGCTACACCCTGCTCTTGTCGTTCCCCCTGTTCGCGTACGTCACGTTATCGTTTCGATCGGTGCTGTCAACCTGGACGAACCTTGCACCGACGACGCGATGCTGTTCTGCGAATTGGGCGTTCGCGCGCTGCGAGTACGATCCCCGCATTACTACTTTAACCATTTCACTTATGCGCGCATCTAAAAACGCTGATAAGTAATTGCTGTCCTAACGAAGATAAGTCCCCATGTCCAAACACTGGCTCCTAGTTCTACCACTGTAGATCATCGAAAGGAAAGAAGTTACTCACAGCCGTAAAGTCCTTCTTCTTTACGCAGTTGAAAGAATGGCCGGACCCACCAACGTCGCCGCAGAGGCCGCAGACGCTTTCTGCGCTCCCGCCGCCTTTGCAAGAGCAGCAGCAGCAAAAGCTTCTTTCTCATGTGGTACATTGCGGGGAGAGTACGCTGATACCGGCGAAGCAAGCGGTTAAGCAAGAGCTCGGCAGCAACGTCGTGCGTGGTCGCGCGCAGATGTCAGCTGCAGTTGTGAGCAAGCAGACGCTATCGCGCGTGATGTTGATAATTGATGTAGCTTTTCTTGCCATAAGGATGTATAGATACGAACAGCGTTCATTTCTCAACTTAAAAACAATGTACTAGCTCTAACATTGATAAATTAAATAAAAATGGCTAGCCACAATGAAAGTAAAGATAAACTTTTCTCAAAGCCAAAGACGACCGTTTCCGCCGTCGCTGGGCCGCTGGTCTGTCAGCCCTGTGCTATACGCGCAGCGAAGCGCGCACGTGTGCGCGTATCGTGTGGCTGGACGCCCTTCCCTTCGTCACCCGCGTACGCGCACGCAGACGCGTACGCTTACGTGTACGCGTATCGAGACGCGTATCCCGGGCTGCGTGTGGTTGGGCCTTTACTTACAGGCGCAGCAGCCCCGACTACAATCCGCGCTAAACCAGACGAGTAACGTTAAATCCTTTTAGGGACGTTCCTACTAATTGGGTGGGAAGATTAAAAAAAGGAACGCTTCGTTGCTCCTTGCTTGTAAGGTAAGCTCCGGTAGGCGCAGTAACCACGACCTGCAGCAGGAATTCATCTTACAAATGATTGACTGCAGGTTCGCTCAAGCCGATCGTCTGTGCCATAAAAGACCAGTGCTTTTACATTAGCTCAGTGATAGAGGGAGAGAGAGAGAGAGGCTGTTTAACGAAAACTCGAAAGGTTTGCCTGGTGAAACGCCTAACAAGCTACTCCAGGGTAATGGTTTAAGCGATGATAAATGCAATTATATGCGCAGGACATACGGCGGACACGCAGGATATACAAAACGCAACACATACAATATAAAAATTAAAGCATCTGGTTTAGACCAGTGTCTCACACACAAACAAGTAAAAAAAAAAAAGCCGGAAACGCCTTCGTAGCGCGGGACGCACAGGCAGCACTAGTAAATCAATTATACATGTTGTATTTAAATGTGCGATCCACGAAATATGTTTTGCCCGAACCGGTGGAGACATTAGGATGGTCCTTCAAAGTGTAACGAGCTTAATAAAGGGAAAATGAGACATGCACCCAAACGTAGGAGTTGCTACAAAGGAAACCCAACAGGTTCCTCGAAGGATAAGCCTCGTAGTTGAAGCATCCCGGATTAGGACGAATTTTTCTTCAACTACGAGGCTTTTCTTTCGAGGAATCCGTTGGATTGCCTTTGTGGCAACTGCTACGATTCGGTGGATGTATCATTTCCCCTTCATTAATTACTTCTTTCCAAGAGGGCTTGACGGGGAGAACAAAGAATGGTGGTTTGACTTACGTGTCTCTTAGTGGCAGTCACGCCTCGGCGTTAGTGCCCTTTAGGTTAACTTTAGTTGAACACAACGGACGAACCCCACACGGAGGCAACTGTTTTTCATTAATCAGCCGACAAACTATAATGCTACCTTGTGGACCTCCCTACCTTTCCTTCCTTCCTTTTCATCCTCCTCCTCCATCTCCTCCTCCTTGTGTGTGACGTTATTAGTGACATCATTATTTCCGTTTCCTACTTGCGGGCTTACAGGAATTTCGCCAAAACCATGCTCTCGTGGCGGGTCTCTAAAGTCTACGATTCTGTTCTGTCGCATGCGGTAATCAGTAATTTCTAATTTTAATTATTCTAGACACTTCAACAACACATGTAGCTAAACTTATGCTCTGATACCATATCCACAATGAAACCCATGAACTTTGCACTGTACCTTTCTTTCTATCTTTTTCTGCTTTATCCTGAATTTTGTCCCCGGTTGTCTCAGTGATCTCTAACTATTTCTAATTATTCCAGACACTTGAGTAACTCAACTTGTAATTAAACTTATGCCCTGATATATTTATAATGAAACCAATCAATTTTGTACTATACTGTTTCTTTATTTTTTTCTGATTTATTTTGAATTTCCTCCCCGGTCGTCTCAGGAGGTGAACCGGAAGCGCTGCGCATAAAATAGTCTCACTCAGTGCTCGTGCCTCTAAAGAGGGTTCATAAGTACAAAACATGGCTCGAGTAAGCATAAGGATGCGCACTATACGCACAAAAAAATTTGGAGCGAGGCGCCTGAGACGAAGAATTAAGTTAACAGTAATATCTACAAACAGGAAAATGGCGCGAAATAAAAGAAGAAAAAAAAAGAATATTGGATATTGAAAAGCATAAGGTAATCCAAAACGGTGGCGTCAATTAGTCTCTTTTTTTTTTTTAGCCGACTGCCCAAAAACATTTGCATCGTCTTTCTAAATGTCATGGCGCTCGCTCGGCTTTCAAATTCTTTTCACGAACTCTTCAGCCTCCTCTCCAAATTTACCATTCCGTTGGTCCTTGCACGCTCGCCGCGTTGCTCCTGATGCATGGGTGAACAACGAACACTGCGCAGAACACTGGTTGCTGTATATTTGCCCCCGAATTCCCGAGGCGCATTGTTGCTTCGGGCTAGCGTCGCCGTGGACGCCGCGTGGTCACCGCATGAATAATGAGCTGAAGGTCCAGGGAGAAAATGGCGTTGAAAGCGGGGACAATAGAGCGAACAAAAAACGACTGAAAGAAAGAAAAGAACACAGAAATCTTTCATCCCGCTTGAGTGACCGCGGAAATCTGAATACGGCATGGGGACAAGTAAATAACGATCCGCGGGAGAGCAGCGGTGGGCAAAGAGGACGAGTCGCAGCCTTGCTTCGGACCAGCACTGAACGCCCCCTCAATCTCGACTGAGTGCCCTCGACTGCGTCATTGCCGGGTATTCGATAAAGGGGCCTCTGCTGAGAAGTGGAGAAAGAGCCGGCAATCTGGAAAGCGTTCGCTTCATCTTCGCTTTGTTCTGCATCTTTCTTTCTTTTCTTTTTTTTCTTTCAAGTATACCGGTGGGCGTTGAGCGGTGCCCAAACTGAGGGACAATTAGTGCGTGCGGACAGCCGGGGCACGGTGTACCGGGGTCATAAAGCTATGAGAAAGATGACGACGATGACCGCGCCCATCGCATACTACTACTGGTGATTTTCGTGCTATGAAAATGATTTTCTATCATTGGTACATGGATACTGGAGGAGCGTCCGATTAGTTTGGGTATACAGGCCATAGGTAAACATTTCTCCATCAGGTTGCCGAAGCTCCAGCACGGGCTTCTTTCCGTAAGCAGACCGACTTTTTGACATTGTCCTTTGTCACATACGTCACTTGGTTTTGTAGGCGTGCTATCACGGAGGCATTGTCGGAATCCGCAGCGCCTATTTTTGCAAACTACAGACAGGTTCTATGTGACTAGTGCCAGAAAATTGTGCCTAACACACACAAAAAAATTATGGTCATCCCACGCACTGTGAAAATCGATGTAAGCGAAGCTTTCTGTTCTGGATGCTTTGATTGACGATTATTAGTGGCGGTTTAGACGGCTACAGCTTAATTTCTTCAACATTTAGGCTAACACGAGAGTGGTGAGTTGATGTTAAACGTTATCTTGCGTGCACTACTGCTATTTGTCTGCGTAGTACACAGAACAAACAGGGAGAGGTGTTTACTTGAGGCGTTGTTGTGCGCCCTATTTTATAACCTCCGAGAGGGTTGAGCGTTGTCATTGCCTCACATGGCACATCGCATTGTGGAAGAAGCATTGAATTGGATTATGGGGTTGTACGCGCCAAAACCACATTCTGATTATGAGGCACGGTGTAGTGGCGGGCTATGGATTAATTTTGACACCGTGATGTTCTTTAACGTGCCGCAACTCTAAGTGCACGTGCGTTTTCTATTTCGCCCCCGTCGAAATATTGCTGCCGCGATTGAGATCAAATCTCCGACCTCCAGCAATGCCATAGCCGCAAAGCTAACGCAGCGGGCACAGAAATTCTGTGACGTGAGATCGCTTCCGCAGTGTCGCCAGGCCCCTGCGGTGCGCTTTAATTAAAGCGGCTCTGCTTCTGCACGCCCTGCGTAGTTTGTCCGCTTGACATATTTGCATGGTGTTCATTTTTACCAGCAACGCACTGAGCCGTACCTTGAACTTAAGCTCTTCTTCTCTCTACAGTTCTATCTGCGTCCCCTCTGGCCTCGCACGTTAGTAGAACGGGAAGCGCTGCAGTTTCTGCAATGCTTCTGAGGGAAGTCACGCATAATTACAGCTGTCAAGCGGCTAATGTGGCGACGGCCAGGGAGGCCCAGAGGACATTGCGCACATTTGGCGCGGTGGGGGGGAAGACAAGTTTTTCCTGTCGCCTTTTCTCTCTGACTCGCGCTTGTTATCTATACACACTCTATGAACGCCTCCCTCCCCCCCCCCCCTCCTCGACATGGTGTGCACGACAGCAGCAGCTACAGCCGCCCACAGCAGTAGCAGCAGCAGCAGCAGCAGCAGTGGGAATGTCGACGAAAGATGCAAAGAAACCTTGGCTTTAAAAAATGAAGCCTCGATTTTAGCGTTAGATGCGATGGCAATGCATTCGTATTACGTCGAACCTCTATGATGTCTCGTATCCATGATTCAAACCACGTTCCCCATATCGCAAAGTGTTTTTCAGGAGTTCCTGCCTCATTGAGGAGCGAAGTGCAACAGTGCAACCGTCTGTTCTCGTCCCTTCAAGGTTACTACGCAATTAGAAAAAGACACACTCCGCTCAGCAGTGTTGCTCTAGATTCATCTGTACCTCTATTCAAATCTTTCGGAGCCTATTGTCTGCGGTACAGCAGCATAAATGTTTGCTCCGCAGGCTGGAACTATCTTAATCCAATCGATTACCGTGTCAGATTGATTCTTCTTATTTTCCTTTTTTTCTTATTCAACGCAATTTGTTCATTTTATTCTTTTTCTGTTTCTTTCCCAACACTGAAAATACCTTTTTTTATTTGCGAGTGACAACAATTTACATGTTAATTCGTCCTGTACCTTTGTCTGATTTTTAAGCTGCTCATTCATATTCATGGCCAGTTCGCCATTGCTGGTATGCGCCACGAATATTCAGGAGCACATCATCAATAATATCGCCATACAGGCATCAAATCAAGCTTGTGGACTAATGTGAATTCGTGATGCTGCAGCGCACCAGACGCACATCTTCCTTGAAGTGTACGCAACAAAGAATTGAATTCCTAATGGAATTGAACTGCGCCGTACAGTTCACATAATGATACTAATATTGCCTGCGGAGTAAGAACGTTATTTTTTTTAAACACACTGATCGTACATGATAACTTTTTCATAGACCGATAGTGTAATAAATAGACCGTAGCAGTCGAATAAAAGATAACGGAGTGAAAAGAGACGAAATCAAGAAAAGCTTTCTGCAGTACGCAAACAGCTCCGCTACAACAAGAGGAAGAAGACCAGGGGCAATTTTCATTGTTTAATGCGCTCCTGTGTACTGTTAGGTATAATGTAAATAAATAAAATGATATTTCATACTTCACGCTACCTTTAACCTGAACCGTTAGAAACGTGTTGAACAGCCGCAGTAAGGTTATAAAACATTTTTTCTGTGTGTGTGTGTTGTTGTCAGGCGGGTGAAGACGGTGAAGCGCAGCGTTGCTTGCTCGGCTGGCCCTTTGGTACTTTCAAGGCTTACTTTTAACGATGAAAGAAAGAATTTTATATTTTGTGATTATATATTATAAATAGCAGCGGTTAAACACATTACGCGAACTCGGGGGGAAAACCTCCATAACGCATTTCACTGCGAAAGCAACTCGGGTGGTACGCGCTCGGACCAGTAATGTACATTTGGCGTGTACGCATCCAACAGAACGAGAATTAAAGTATTGTGGTTTAACCAGTCGACGCCCGCGACCCTTAACTGCACGCGGACTGCGCCAGGCTAAATGCCCATGAGTCATAGTTAAGTCTCAAACATTGAGCACAGTTCTTTCACGCACCAAAGACGGTTCTGAATAGTTCTCTCATAGAAATCACAGTCCTGATGCTGGGTTTGTCCGTACAATAGAAAATGTGGTCGTCCACATATTCCACTCTGGTTTCCTCATTTACGAAAACACTGAAACAGTGAACGCTGGACGAATCACACTTAAGTGCATTGGTTCTAACTGAAGTGAAAACAACAGTTTGACGAAGAAAGCCTTCCTTCATAGTGTAGTGAAGGGTCACAGGCTTTGAAAGGTGGCTATTAACTGTTAAGGGAGTCAGAACGATTGTAGCAGAGATGCACACCTTCAGGCATAAAATAGAGCCAATGTTAGCGGGCTGGAGAACCAAAAACAGAAAGCCCTAAAGCGTTATGCCCAAACTTTGCTCCTTATACCATCTCAATCTCTGGCACAGCTAAAGCATGCATTTTATTTTGTGGCAACAACACAGTTCTACGTTTTGCAAACACGTCATTGTTCCTGGTTTAGATTCAGCGTTCTAACTGAATATTGGGAACATTTATTTGGTCATTAAGATAGGAGTGAAATATCAGGTGAATGTAGTTTTCTCGGCATGAGACAAAGGTGGGGGTGTTTGCCCTTCGGCAAACAGTATGTATGATAACAAGGCTAACAGTCTTACTAACAAGTGCTCGAACCGCCATGTGCACGAGTCTTTAGAATGTAAAAGAAATGTAGTGTATGAAATCCCTTTCAACTGTGGGCAGTATACTATGTCGATCAGACTGGCCGATGCACAAAGGTAAGGTTAAGGGAACAGCTGGCGAGCTTAAAGGGAAGGCCCTACGCACATTTGGCATTGCACTGTGCGCAATGTACATTGAACCCGTGTAAGCTATTGTTTCACCGAACTGCTATTTTGTGTATTAACTCTAATCAGACAACGAGAGAAATTATGGAAGGTTGACGCATATCTGCACTGCAAGGAACATGTGTTTGTCATCCGTCTATCACTTTGAATGACAGTGAAATTCACTTGCTCAATAATAGAAGGTAGTGTGTCGATTGTGCTGCATTTCTGAATGTTGTTATCATATGGAACCTGTGCTCTGTCGCGCATGCGCGGTGATAATCAGATGGTACTCGAGGGTGTATATGTGCTATTTTTAGAAGCAAAGATCAGTTGTCAGTCTGCGCCGGTCTTTGTGTCCTTTTTTCTTGTAGTCGTCGTTTAGTGTGGGCAAAACTTTCCACAATCAAATCAAAGCAACTAGCCCGCCATTCAGTCTTATTGAAGTCAGTAAGACTTGACCATCTATTCAGAGCAGTTGTGCAGGCCGATTGGGATTGATGTTCCTTTATAATAAAGAAATAGTGCCTCGTTGCCTCTATTTTTTTTTGTGACTGTTCCGAGCCATTACTTCGGGTGTTCTAGTAGATTCATCTTGCCATCGTTTTATGAAATTTAGTGATATTGAGAAATTTTGCTTCGCATTTTCATTGGAGGAAATTCATGCCTAAAGGCAATTTTCCAGGTGCGTTTTCTTTTTTTTGTATTTAGGTTCTAAAATGAATACCTGTTATGTTATCTTTTGTAAATATATAATGCAGATATAATAGCTATGCATTTATTGCCTCCGTTATACCGCTCATTATATATCGGCTAATCTAAACAAGACGTGCTTGCATGAGTCCGTAAAAAGCGTATTTCCCCTTGCTTCAAGGCATTATTTTAGGGTGCGCACTTAAACCTTACCTGTTAAAAGCCTGGCTACATAGGAAAAGTAGTGTTGTGTCTTTGAAGTATTGTTTTCTCCACGAATTATCAAAAACTATAAAACTCTGTTTTATTGGCTTCAAGAACGCCACTTTATTTTAATACGTTCACCAGTGAACTTAAAAAAGAAGACCGGTCGCAATATCCACACCATACACCTCATGTCATCTAAAACCGATCATGCGCCTTTAGACGTGGTATAGCATAAGGGATTGTATCATTTATGAAAAACTCGCATGTTGGACAGGAACGCAGAGCCAAGTGTTTCTTCGAAATCACATTTCAGTGAAGTGATTTCCGGCTTGAAAAACCTCGTTGTCAAAATTACTACCCATCGCACTTATACCGCTTGTTGATGAACTATGTTTTCTTGGGTCCTTTTTTAGGAAACTGTTCGAATTTTTACAGATCCCCTATAGTGTTTGTTTTGTGTTTGTAAACGTGTCTATGGCTCTTCTGGCGGCTATGTATTACTGGTTCCCGCAGGCCTACTTGCTTTTTGTAATATATACCATGAAATAAAGAAAGTCGTAGTTTCGCCCGAAAGGCGACGCATGGATTACGATAGCAAATTAGTAGAGAGCTATAAGAAGTAAGGGCAGTAGGTTTATCGACTATATAAACTAAATGAAGAAGCACGGCTTCAAGTGCGCACAGTTAAACACGAACGCATCTCACTCGATGACCGCGGTAACTCGCTGGCAAACCGCTGGAGTCCGAAAGCGCGGCAGCCGCAGCGAGCGAACCGACCTTCGTGCTGCGTCGAACTTCAACGCGAACTAAGCGTTGAAGATGAGGCCCTCGTGACCGCGCACATTATCCACATCGCCGACCGCTTTCAAGATCGCTTCTATGCCCGCGCTGCCGCGCCGTAGGATCAGCCGCCGTAGAACACCCCCTCCCTCGCCTCCATGTCCCTCCCCTTTCTCAGATAATTAGTGCGACGGAGGACGGCGCGCTTTCTTGCCGCGTTCCTCCTTTGCGCACACGGTATTGAGCCGCGGTCGTCGTCGGACCCTCGCAAGTTTCCACTCGCATATACAGCACACGGCGCTCGGCAATGATGTTATCGTGCTTGGACTTTATGTGGAACACCACGGTGACGGCGACGGCGGTGACAGAAATACAGCTGGAGTGTCCATACAAATCGCTGTCGCAATAAAAATGCAAATGCACTGTGGTTGTGCTATAGTGGCAGAGTTCCGCTTCAGAGCCGTGGGGCTTGTGGCTCGAACACGCGTAAATATACGACTATTTTTCTAACTTTATTTTTATGTCCGAGGCTTCCAGTACAACTTTGGCTATCCCTATAGCTAGCTCAGAACTGCTTAGGGCAAGTATAGTTGCGATATCGACAAGGGGGTGGGCCTGCCTATCAAAAAGACAATAAAAAATTATGCAGAAAGAGCACGCCGCTTAATTCTTGAGAAGAAAACAGATATATCTGAACATACAGAACACTTAACTACATGGTTAGTAACTAACTGTGTCTCGCACGCATCTAACGCTGCACACCGCATGTCTATTTCCAGAAGGATTTGCAATGACGTCGATCGAGCGCCGGCGCCAACAACGAGATCATTAATTAAGCGAGTTGGTGATTCATCAGGCACAACAGCGCGAGCAGACGGCGACACTAAAGGGGAGGCGATGTTGTGGTCTATTGGTGCTTCTGTTAGTTTCCTTGCAGGGCCACCCCGGTGGTTTGTTTGCGTGCTTCGTTTTATTTTCCAGTCGGTTGTGCACGGGCTTCGAAGCGTGCATGAAAAATGTAGCACCGAGAACTGCAAAGCGCCGCGAATGTACAAGCAGTAATTTCAACGAAGATTTTGGCACCACTCATCCGAAAGATACATCTTTACCATCTCTGCGTAAAATGATAACAGCAAGAAAAAAAGAGAGAAAGAGAAAGGGCAGATTCCCCGCCCTGTGGGAATCGATCTTATGCGAAGCATCTTGCAGATAGCTAGCTACCTAGCATTTCTTGGTGTTCCGCAAAGTGACACCAGGCGGGTCAACGTGTTCGCGTGAATGCAGTAGTTATGCGTGTGGGTTGCGAGAGCACGTGCCAATGACGAGATAAGCACGACGATGGTCACGTTGAGGATGATTGTATGGTGGGAATGGCATGATCTATACATGGACCGGTCGTTCGACGCCAGCTTACGACATGGCAATTGTTCGTCTGTACATGAGTAGTGGACGAGCGTAAATGAGAGAAAGCCTTCTAAGCACACGTATCTATGGCTATGTTATCTCCAGAATAGTGGCTAGCCGGGCTTGTTGGTACGGACACTTACGTTAGCAAACAGCGCAATACTCCTCTGCCTCTGCTTCTCAGCCTATATATTCTGCGCTCGCACAATAAATGTCAGCGCATGTCAAAAGTCAGCGCATGCGTTGTGTGCCCCTTTTTCTGTGTCCCGTTTTTGCGCTGTTTGCTAGAGTACCTGAGTACCTGTTATTTATGTAAAACGACGATGGAATCTGTACTCCAGCGAATAATGTTAAGACAGTATTAACTTGGGCGATCATGAAGATGGTACAACGTCGCACAATTTCTACATAGCGCGCTACGCGGAAAGCACTCAAGAAACTCAGTCAGTCCCAGAGATCATCATCATCATCATCAGGATGGCTACGCCCACTGCAGGGCAAAGGCCTCTCCAATACTTCTCCATCTACCCCGGTCAAGTGCTAATTGTGGCCATGTTGTCCCTGCGAACTTCTTAATCTCATCCGTCCACCTAACTTTCTGCCACCCCCTGCTACGCTTCCCTTCTCTTGGAATCCAGTCCGTAACCCTTAAGGACCATCGGTTATCTTCCCTCCTCATAACATGCCCTGTCCATGCTCATTTCCTTTTCTGGGTTTCCACTAGGATGTCATTAACTAGCGTTTGTTCCCTCACCCAATCTGCTCTCTTCTTATCCTCCCCTAACGTAACACCCATCATACTTGTTTCCGTAACCCAGAGATGGAGCAGTCCAAAGGTCAAACTACAAGTACACGCCTACGCATGCGCAGACGGTGCGGGACAGATCGTACGCGTCGAAGCGCAGCGCGAGCACAGATATCTGCTCCAGACCGATATCGGGCTCTGAGAGGGAGAAACGAAAAAGGGAAGGTAGGGATATTAACCAAGGACGTGCCCAGTTGGCTACTCTACACTTGGGGAGGGGAAAATAGATAAGGAGAGAAAAGAAAAATAATAGACATTCACGGTCAGTCGAAGAGGAATCTCCACTGTCACAACCGTTCATATAATTCAGCATCCTTCACGAAGTGCAGAAGGGCTTTTGCAGCCGTTTGCATGCAAGCATACATAGGCCATGGTCCAAGAATCTTCGGAGGTTGCTCTATTATCTACCAGCTTGAATTCAGCTTACAGAGTAGGTCGTTGAGCGTCAAAGGATGTCCAGTGACACAAAAGGTGCTTCTGAGTCTCATAGCACCCGCACAAGTTACACGACGTACTGTTGTCCATCCCTATCAGAAATGAATAGGTATTGGTAAATGTGATGCCCAGCCACATGCGACAATCAGGTTTTGGCTGCCTCGTGTTTCCGTGTGCCTGGCTACGCAACTGTGCCCTGATACAATATTCACTCAGACACAGATTTATGTCATGTGAAGATGTGACTTTTCTTTACTTTGTGCGCTGATTTAACGGTTCAGAAATGAAACAAAGGCGTTTAGCGATACCTCAGCATCTTGAAGCACTATCAGTAACAAAGTACGAGACAATGCCCGTCAGAACATCTATCAGTGAGCCAAGTCAGTGTGCGCTGGCGCGCGTCTCCAGATGCAAACTGCCATTCCTCGCGAGGTGCGGCAAACGCAAGACGCGACGGTGGCAGCTTTCGCGCGCTGCTAATTAAGCGTAGCTGTCACACGGAAAGAGGAAGTGGCACGGCGCGCATGCGCCAAGCATTTCAAACAGTTTACTGACTTTGGAACGAGAGACGTATGCGTGGGATCGCAGCACGCATATCCGCCAACCTTAGACAGGGTGGCGGATATTTATATACGTACGTTTTGTTACATAAGGCAATAAAGAAAAAAAAATACTCAGCTTAGTGCTCACAGCACTGAGCCGCTATGTTCGACGGCAAAGGTTCGATTCCACCGCCGGTCAAACATTATTTTATCTTTATGAAAGCGAGGCAAGACAGCAACCAAGCTACCTACAGCAAAGTGCCAAGAATGAGGCAATAAATACTTCGCGTTACAGGAAAAAGTTGCTGAATGGACGATTGCCTGTGCAATCTGCTCTTCTTCTGCAGTGCAAGTCTACAGCGGTTTCGAACGTACTTGAGGCTACGTCTTCTGCAGGTGCAATTTGGGCGGTTTAGGAGAAGAAAAATCAAAATTTCTGAGCTAAGATGAAATCTATTCTGCTTTCACTTCCACTGTTAAACTTGAGGAAAGATGGTACAGACAGCTGCGCTCTTTCTCTGCTCTCTTTGCTTGGCAAAGTCCACGGCGACAGCAGCTGAAACAATACTTTTCTAGACGTGCAATTTCGGAAGGTCCGAAGCAAGACCATAACCATATTTAACAACGAAGCATTTCTGCTGTCGGTCCTGCTATATGTAGCATCAGAGTGGTAAAAAAAGATTAAAATAACTGATATAAACGCTGCCAAAAGCGTTCGCTCTCTCCATGCCATTGCGTTCGAAGTGCTCCCTACAGAGAAAGAACTGTAATCGAAGGAGACGAAGCAGGCTTGATGCCGACAAAGGGCATGTGAGCGTATTTATGTCTGTATTTTCTGTGGCGCGCCGTCTACATTACACGCGAGAACTTCGCTCTTCTCACGCGAAGCCGTTCGCACACGTACATGCACACTCCTTCCCGACGAAACGCGAGGTGCTCTACGGTGTGACCCAACAGCTGGAGCTATACCGAATGACGCGCAGCTCGAGAATCAATGGCCCGATGCGGTGTAAGCCTCCATTATATAGGCGTCGCAGCGCCATGTACTATACCATAAAGAAAGAAAACGAAAACATATGGCTGGTTGCGAAGCATTCAGCATTCTGCAAGAATGCGCGCGCATCTGGGCCTCCGTATAGAATCTCAGGAGTCGGTAGGCTTGAGCAAAATCTTTACAGCTCTTTGTTTTACTCAAGTCTTGTGTGCTGTGACGCAGGCTATAAGAACCGACGGGCTGTGTCTCGTAAACAGTGCGAACGAAAAAGTAGCGACAAATTTCAGAAATATTTCAGTCATGCATGGGTCTCTGTTCGAGGTTCAAGCACTCACGAATGCAACTCAGTGTTGTAAGACACTCACCAGTATGCGTGAATAATAGCGTGAACGATACATCATAACGCGAAAAGGATGTGTAGGGAAAGATCACAAGAACGAGAGAATAAAATTCCACAGTATGGTACGCACACGCGTGCACAAGCGGGCATCATCCAGTCTGTCACAGGTGGTCGCGTGACTTCGTGAACCTCAAGAAGCACTGCAGAGCTTTCGTGGCCTACCGCGTCGTTGAAGCATGAGGCCATGGTCCCATGATTGACTGTTCTGTAAAGGGCATGTAATCTAATTTCATCAAACGAGTCCCAAAGACATGCCTCTGCCCTTGCTACGATGGACAACTACACAACAGGTGCTTTAGAGAGAGAGAGAGATGAAGAGGAAAGCAGGGAGGTTAACCAGATGTCAGTCTCCGGTTTGCTACCCTACACTGGGAATGGGAGATAGGGTTTAGAAAGACGACAAAGAGGAAAACGCAAAAAAAAACACGCACACATGGTGACACACAGACATAAAAGGCGTTGCAGTTAAATACGTTCGCGAAGGCCGGTAGATCGCAGAAAGCGCAATAGCGCTTGCACGGCCTTCGTTTGCGACGTTAGGTCCCTTCGGTGGTGTAGAATTCTTTTTTCCGATAGCGGTTGGTCGTCCAGTTGGTCAACTTCGTAGCGAAGGCATTCCCTCTGTGGACTGTACAGCGGGCAAGCGCACAAAATATGTTCAATTGATTCTTCATGTTGAGTTTTAGTGTCACTATTGGATCTATCCGCCATTCCCATTAAGAATGAACAGGCGTTAGTAAAAGCGATACATATTCTCCAGTGATAGAGTGAAAAATCTTCACGCTGAATAAGACCAGATAAGAGATTTTATTTCAAATATGGATCGACTTCGTGTAGGTGCCAGATAGAGAACTCTGGTAATTTTCCTTTCTTTCACAGCGGCCCCTTAGCGTTCTTGCTAGTAGAGTAGAGTCCTCCACTACAGCGTGCCTCATAATCAAAGAATGGTTTTGGCACGTAAACCCCATAACTTCATTTTAACGCGCTGTTGACGTTGTGTGCAGAAACATCGCGACTCCCTGATAATGCATAAAGAGTGTTCTATTTTGTCTAGAGTATCATTTGTGTACACGTCATGAGATGATGGTGGTCATGAACATCGTTATCATGATCATTATTTCAATAATTACATTTATCTTCTGATGGCCTCATTTGCAAGCACCCGAATTTTCATTGCAGCGCCTGTTCTTGAGAATAGAATGGAGTCTCCCAAGCCCTCCTCATGTGCAGATCGTGCTGCTGCGTCGGCATGTTCATTGCCGATTATGCCACCAGGGCTTGGAATCCACTCTAACGTGATGTCGTGTCCTTCCTCGACGGGGTGGTGAAGCAGCAGTCTGATTTCTAGAACTAGTTGTTCGTGGTGTCCTCGGAGTAAGGCAGAAACCAAAAAATGAACAGCAGCCTTGAAGTCACTGAACACGCTCTGTTTCTTGGGTAGTTCATCAGAAATTACACGAAGTGCACAACGAATAGCAGCAAGCTCCGCGGCAGTCGATGTAGTCTGGTGAGATAGTTGAATTTTTATGGTGGAGGGTTTTGCAGGAAAGATCACTGATCCTGCATACCCATTCAACGTGGTTGAAGCGTCAGTATATAAATGATGATGCTCGTTGTATGTCTCATATAGCAAAAGCAGTGAAAGCTGCCTAAGTGCTGGAGACGAGAGTTGGGCTTTTGCTCGTATTCCTGGTACCATTAGTCGAACCTTTGCTTGAGCTAAGCACCATAGGGGAAACGGAGGGAGAAGTAGATTTTAATGAACCGAAAGGAGGAGAGGTCGGCCTGGAGAGCGTGTCTCTAGCCTGCTACTCCTCACTGGGGAAAGGGGTAGTGGGAAATACAAGGAAAGGTAGGTGGCGGGTGATTATGTTATAGTACAATGAGATACTATGTACACGTTGTCCAATATGCGGGTGCGCACTGAAGACGCATAAACGTAAGGGTAATCTTGTCCATACAAAAAGTAATATTGTCCCAAAAAGTTATTGCGCAAGCACATTTCGTACTGACTGCACGTCTCACAGCTTCTAAAGGCGATCGTCTTGACCAGTCTCACTTAAAAAGTCAAAAAGTGATTTTGGCACGTTGGGCACAGTGAACACTCCTCCACGCGCCCAAAAGCTTTTCTTCTGAAAAGGGGCGGGAGTCCAAGCTGTCAACTATTGATTTGAGTGTTCTTCGTTCGGCCGCATATTGAGGGCACACACAAAGTACGTGAGCTATTGTCTCGAGAGTGTGACAGACGCTACATTCAGGGTCCCGCGCTTGTCCAATCTTGTGAAGGTATCGGTGGGTGTATGCCACACCCAGCTGTAATCGATGAATGAGTGTTTCCTGGCTTCTCCGCAACCGAAGTGGAAGCCGGAATTGTAATCCAGCGTAATTTTCGCTGGAGCTGTATAACCTGATGGAAGGTATGCACGATAGGGCAGGACTGTTTCACAAAAGGAAGCACGTGGTCGGTCCTCTGGCAGTGAGGCTAGATGATGGACAGGGGCTCGAGCAAGGTGTCTTACGTGTGCTCCGAGCACCTCCATTACTATATGGGTCTTGGCTGGGAAATGACAATTGTTTCAGCTGTTGACGAGCACCAGGGCAATCCAAGACACACTCTAAGTGCCTGGGCCTGGACGCTTTCGAGTGTACGGATATTACGACTGCAGGTGTTGGTCAGCACAGGCAAGCTGTATCGCAAATACCCAAGAAAGAGCGTCCTGTATAGTTGCATCATGGCATGTACTGACCTACCCCAGATTTTTCCTCCAAGTAACTTAAACACATTATAAATATCCACCAATAGCTTGTTTAGGTAGGCCACATGAGGACTCCAGCATAGCTCACGATCAATAATTACGCCACATAAGGTATGCTTTGACAATCCATAGAGACATTGTATGATCTCATTGGCTTTCGGCTAAACGCGACCAATGCGCACTTTTCTGGCGAGATCTTGAGGCCTTGTTCATTTAAGTACGTCGATGTTGACATCGCAGCTTTTTGAAACCTGGCGCGTACTTGCGGCCGTGTCACACCAGATTCCCAGACGCAGATGTCGTCGGCATACACTGATATTTTAACTGTGTTCGGAAGTCATTCCACGAGACCAATGAGTACAAAGTTGAAAAGCGTGGCACTGAAGACACCGCCTTGTGGAACTCCATGGTGCGTATAATATTGCGAGTTTGGGCCAGCTTCAGCGTTAACAAATAGAGTCCGCCTATGTAAATAACTGCGTGTCCAACGATATAATGGACCACACAGGCTCACCGATTCCAATGCTTCAAGTATGGCGTCATGAAGAACGTTGTCGTAGGTTCCCTTTATATTTAAGAACAATGCAACAAATAATCCCTTACACGTCTTTTGGTGTTGAACGTAGGTTACCAGATCGATTACATTGTCGAAAGAAGATCGGTGACGTCGAAAGCCAGCCATAGCATCTGGGTAGATTTCGCTATGTTCGAGATTCCACTCAAGTCTGGCGAGTATCCATTCGCTCCATTACCTTCCCAACGCAACTTGCCAGCGCAATTGGTCGGCGTGAGGCTTTATATTTGGGATAGCGGTTTGCAGGGATCTAGCGACGCATAAAATTTCGACCTATAGGGTGCCATAAAACTCTCCAAGGTCTGCGCCGTTCCCAATTTCGTGACGCAGGAAAACAAACGCTGACGCACGTGCCGTTTGAAGGGCGCGCGTCGCCGAGACTCCGTCGAGCGCTGTAAATAAGCACTCCTGGCACCTACGTGTGCCGCTGTAGCGGCGGCGTAATAACGAAGCCCGCGCCGAGCAAGGAGAGCGCGAGGCCACGTGCTACTGGCGCGGGTCCGTGGTGCCTCGATCGATTTTGGCGGCGAAGCGGGCGAGGAGGTGCGCGACGCGCACTTTCCACACGAGTATGAAACAAATGTGAGTGAATTTCGTTTGCGGGGTTTACGTGTCAAACCCACGATTTGATTATGAGGCACGCCGGAGGGAGGGATTCCGGATTAATTTTGACCACCAGGGCATCTTTAACGGGCACGGGACACGAGTGACAGTGACAAGAACTTTATTAGAGTGTCCTGAGGAACTTGATTAGGGGGCAACCGAAGGCTCCCCGATCAAGTTGGTGGCTCCACCCACGACGGGACAGGGAGATGGTGACTCTCCGCGACGTCGCGGGCCCTCTGGACGGCCTGTAGTTGGCTTGTGAAATCCGAGCTCTTCAGCAAGGCGTCCTACTTGGACTCGTTATGAAAGTCGGAGCCCGCGTTGTACGGGCACAGCCAGAGCATGTGGTCGAAGGAGCAGCACGCGTGACCGCATTTGGAGCACGATTGCGGAAAGTTCGGGTCTATCCAACTAAGCGCTCTCGGGGTGAGGTACGATCTCGTCTGTAAAAGCCTGAAAGTAACAGCCTGAGCCCTGTTCAGTTTCGGACTGGGGGGAGGGAATTTTCTCCTGCTGTGTCTGTAATATGACGTAATTTCGTGAAAGGTTGTAAATTTATCTTTGAAGGGGCAATCCTGCGGGAGAGCCGGACTGCTAGCTCTGGCGCGGTTCATGAATTCACGCGCCAGGCAGTTGGCCCACTCGTTAGGGTTGCAACCCGCTCGGTTAGTTGCATCGTCCATGTGTGCCGGGAACCATGCTATGGTGATATGTCCTGCAGTTTCTTCTCGCGTATTAATACGAAAGCATCTGTTAACGATGTCGGCTGCGTGTTTACAAACTAGAGCGGACGAGAAAGCCCTGACCGCCGTGCGCGAGTCGGAGAAAATGGACGCCGGACCTTTTGCGGCTTGAAGAGCCAAGGCTATCGCGGTTTCCTCCGCCTCGTTCGCGTGTTTGGCGTAGATTGATGCGGCGCTGATAAGCGTTCCGCGCGCGTCAACGACCGTGATTGCAAACTTGTCTTCGCTGCCATATTTGGCGGCGTCATCTGCCCCGTAAGGATCTATTCGTCGAAGGATGGCTCTAGCCCGCGCTCTTCTGCGACCTTCGTTATATATTGGGTGGATGTTCCTCGGCACGGGCTCGATCTGTTGAGCGGTGCCTGTATAGGGAGTTGACCAGCTTCATCAAGAATTTTAACGCGACAGCGTTAAGGAGCTCGTGTCGCAGAAAAGCCGGTGTCGGCGGCGTCGGTGTCGGCGTCGGCGGCGTTGGCCGTGAGCGATAAATCTCAGCAGGCCCTTCATGAATAAAAAACAACTTGCAAAATGGGCTGGGTGGGAATCAAACCAGGGTCTCCGGAGTGTGAGACGGAGGCGCTACCACTGAGCCACGAGTTTTTTTTTTTCTTTATTGCCGGTTATTGGCCCGGATAAAAAATACACTTTCACAAATAATCAAAAGGCACACTCACAATATGTTGAAAACAACCGCAGAACTTGTGCGGCTGCACTTGTGCTAAAATTCCCTTATCGCCAATAATAATTCCACTCGTGGCAACCACTCTGGGATGCACTCCAGCAACTTTTGTTCCTCTAGAAAGTTCCGTATGCTTTCTTTGAAATACTGGCGAGCCGCTCTTGCATCGAGATCGGCATGCCTTACCGCAAGTCTACATTTCCAAATGCTATGCAGGGCCATAAGCATGATCACATCGAATGGGGTACCATCATCACTTTCTATTGGCAAGTAGCGAATCCCATACGCATCTAGGGGGAAATCCTTTCCATGCTTCAAAGCGGTACAAACGCGCCTCTAGTGAATGCGGTGTTGCCTTAGAAACGAGCTCTTCTAAGGCTCAGGCGTGCGTCGCTTGCTCAGGCGCACATTTCGTTGCCGCGCCGAACGCTGCGTTGCTCGACGCTCACCGCGTCCGATGCGGGGCGCGTAGTCGCTGCGCCGAAGCCCATTGTCTTACATCCCTTGGCGGGTCGACGGGAACGCTGTCGCATTCCACTCTTGAAGGCGAAGCTTAAGCGTCCTCCAGTTTTTGATTCCCGGCGTGGTTGACGAAAGCCTGGAGATCTGTGCAATAAACTGTGCTTCAATTAATTCGTCTGTGGTATTGTGAATTCCGAGTTCAAGTAGTTTTAATGTGCTAGCGGATTGTGGAATACCGAGTATTCTTTTGACGCCGGACCTGATGAGTGTGTCGAGTTTGTTCTTTTCAATTTTGCTCCACTTGAGGTACGGTGCCGTGTAAGTAATGTGACTGATAAAGAAAGCTTGGAAGACCCTGAGTAGGTTGTCCTCCTTGAGTCCCTCCCTTTTGCTTGCGATTCTAGTTATGAGTCTTAGTGTGTTTTTCGCCTGCGCGCTCAGCTTGTTTAGAGCATCTGCATTACAGCCTTTGGCGTTGATTAGAAGTCCTAAAATTTTGATGGAGTTCACCCTCGGAATGGGGTGCCCTTCTCGTGTTGTAATTTCGACTGGCAGCGTTTCCAGAGGCTCGAGGTTCCTAACGCCCTGCCTCGACTGTCTGTAGAGGAGGAGTTCGGATTTGGTCGGTGACAGCTTGAGACCCGTGCTTGTAAGAAATTCTTCCGTTACATCTAAGGCTGCCTGGAGAGATTGCTCTAGATCGGCCAAAGATCCCCCCGGGGACCAGATTGTGATATCGTCTGCATAGATTGCATGGCCTATTTTTGGAAGTGCAGCCAGCTTTTCAGAGAGTTTATGCATGGCGATATTAAAGAGTAGCGGGGATAGGACCGAGCCCTGAGGGGTTCCGCAGTTGCCCAGTTCGTACGGACCACCCGAGATCGTGCCCAGTCGAAGGAACGCTTTCCTTTCCGATAGGAACGAGAGAGTGAAATTAAAGAATTTCCGCCCTAGGTTGAGATGGGAAATTTCGTTCAAGATGTGTTTGTGAGCCACCTTGTCAAAGGCCTTAGCGAGGTCGAGTGCAATGATACCTCGTACGTCCCGCGTCTCGTTATCGAATATAGATCTTTTCAGGAGGAGCATTGCGTCCTGTGTGGAGAGTCCCTTTCTAAAACCTATTAGATTATGCCTAAACAGTTCGTGGTTTTCGACGTGTTCGACGATTCGATTGTGTATTGCATGTTCTGCCACTTTGCAAATGCACGATGTTAGAGAGATGGGACGCAGGTTATTTATGTGCGGGGGTTTCCCCGGTTTGGGGATGAGCACCACTTTGGCGGTGCGCCATTCCGACGGGACCTGCCCCGAGCTCCACACCTCGTTTATCTCTGCCGTTAGGATTTCGATGGCCTTGTCGTCCAGGTTCCGGAGGAGCTTGTTGGTGACCCCGTCTGGCCCTGGGGCCGATCTTCCATTTAGGTTGAAGAGTACGTCTATGATTTCTGGAACCGTAAAAGGTTCGTCTAATTCTGGCCTGTCCAGCCCCGTGTAAGCCGCTCTCGCGCTTATGCCTTGCGAATCTCCTTCCTTGACGGGTAGGTAAGTTCGCGCCAGGTCGTTGACAATTACATCGTTTGTGAGGCCCGAGGTGACCTGCTTATGTATGAGCCTATCGACGGCGAGATTTAGCGCATTCCGGGACTGTTTATCGTTTAGGAGGCTTTTAAGCAGATTCCACTTACTACCTCTTCTCATGCGACCGTCCGTTTCGTTGCACGTTTCGTCCCACTGTTGCAGGGCCAGTTGCTTGGCACGAGCGTTTTTTTTTTTTTTGCATTGCACCCGCCATCGCAAGACGGCCGCCGCGGCCGGGATTCGATCCCACGACCTTGTGCTTAGCACCGCAACACCTCAGCCGCTGGGCCACCGCGGCGGGAGGCAGTGAATGAAAAGCAATTACGCGAGCGGCCTTCGGTGCGCGAGTGTGCCACTGCGTATACTGTGCTTTACTTCTGGTGACGCGGTCAAAAATATGCGACGCTGCCCGCGAACGTATGCCTTTAATAAGTTAAAATTAACCTAAATTATGAGGTTTTACGTGCCAAAACCACTTTCTGATTATGAGGCACGCCGTAGTGGAGGACTTCGGAAATTTCGACCATCTGGGGTTCTTTAACGTGCACCTAAATCTAAGTACATGGGTGTTTTTCGCATTTCGCCTCTATCGAAATGCTGCCGCCGTGGCCGGGATTCGATCCCGCGACCTCGTGCTCTTTCATATGTTGTAGGCGTGCAATGCTAGAGGGCGTATTTGCCAATTAAACAGGATACAACACCGCAACTCGCACTACGAAATCAGTGCGAAAGTATTTGGTAATTGGTGAAAAGAAGAAAAAAGGCAGAAAGAAATAGATATTCTGGAATTTTACGTGCCAAACCACGATGTGATTATGAGGCGCACCATAGTGCGGAACTCCGGAATAATTTTGGCCATCTGGGGCACATTGGCGTGCACCCAAGCCGCGGTCCAAGGGTGCTTTTGCATTTCCCTCTCAACGAAACGCGGTCGCTGTGGACGGGATTTGATCCCACCCACGTGGACTCCGCAGCACAAAGCTAAAGCCACCCCGGCGGGTCTAGAGAAGAGATAGGGAGGATTTCGTCAAAATCATAAGCAACTTTACAAGATAAAGCAGAGCTATAGGGGCACGTCCCGACTAAAATACATATAGTAATATATAATCGGTTCACTTTTAGGCTAGGTGATTGCATATTTGTCGCCGAAACGATTCAATGAGCATGCGATTAGCAATCTTCATTCTCGTCATCATCATCCCGGCGGCTGAGTGGTGCTTTGTTGACGGCAATAGAAACGCCGCTGAGCGGCGTTAATCTTCCGTTTTTGTTGAAACGTTTCGCATGCAACCACGCGAAATCCGAAACGCCCGCATACTCATAAGTTGGAAGCACGCATTTACGGAGCGGAGTGGAAGAATTTTCGAAGACGACCTAAAACGCGCCTCCGTTCAGTTTACAGACGAGCGACACGCATCTTGCTTTCTTCGACCAACCCAGCCAGAGAATCTAAAGGTCAGAACACACAGGGTGCGCTAAAGACGCACGCACGACCCATTTGCGGAGCGCGCGAGGCAATGCGACTCCGAGCCAGCGCTCCGGCGGCATATATGGCGAACGACGAGAACTCGCGTTCCCCACTCATCCCCGCCAATCCCGAGATTGAAGTACGCACTCCCCAGGCAATACGAGACCCTCTAACAGTTCGCGCTCGGATTCGTATCCGCGGGGAGTCTCTGTGCGTCTCCACACAGAGGACGCACGCCTTGCTCCCGCCTTATCGCGTTTCCCTCGTTGCCAGCCGCGGGAATTGGGGAATAGGGCGGCGCGATGTGAACGCGATTGCGGCAACGCCTTCACCGATCCGGTAACGGCGTCGTCAGCAGGGGCGCGCTTCGCAGCGTGGCTCATTAAATTAGATCCGGCAAGCGGATATTGCCTTGTCTATACAGGCCGTAATAAGGCGCGCGAATGGGCCAGGAATATCCCGAATGTTCTGTCTGGCAGTCCGTGTGATATAGGGATATTTTGCAGCGAAAGAACTAGATAAATAAAAGAGGTATAGCCAACTAGATTAGACAAGGCAAGAAATAGCGCCGACTATCAGCTCATGTTTATTGCTGGAATGTGCAGAATTCTCTTGGATGCTGAAGATTCCTTTTTTTTTCTTTTACAGTCCGTTCGGCGTTGTCTATTTTGTGTTCTCGTTCTTGTGCTAGAACATTACACGTGAAATCGCCTAGAACGGGCGAATGAAAGGAAATGGAGCCTCAGACTTCAGATTTCTTGTGTGAACATTTGTGTTTTCCCTGACGTTTACTTTTTTCTCTGAGGGCGTATAGAAGAAAATTTGTTAAATGGTTTGCCTAACACCGGATAAACACCATGGGGTGCTGCGGCTAAGTAGACTCACTCACTCACTCACTCACTCACTCACTCACTCACTCACTCACTCACTCACTCACTCACTCACTCACTCACTCACTCACTCACTCACTCACTCACTCACTCACTCACTCACTCACTCACTCACTCACTCACTCACCCACTCACTCACTCACTCACTCACTCACTCACTCACTCGCTCGCTCGCTCGCTCGCTCGCTCACTCACTCACTCACTCACTCACTCGTTTCTACCATTTGCCCATGATCATAAAGCTACCAGCTTTTGTCGCCGCCCGAGCACCGGTCTTGCAGTGCCACGTGCCCTGTTGCACACCTTTTCTGTATATCTTTTCACGGTCTATCCAAAACACGACAGAGAAAAAAACATAAATGGCGCGATCAAAATAGCGCGTCGTAAATCTGCCTGGAACTCTGTTTTTTCCACGGTATCCCATTCTCTCTCTCTCACTACGAGCGCTACAGCCGCAACACCGCAACTCACGTCGATCCGCCGTTCCCCTGCGTGTAGAGCCCGCATGTGCGCGCGTGTTCTTTTTTATTTCCCTCCCCAACTTACGCACAATCACGCACACATGTTTGCTGTTTTTTCGTCCGTTCGTGGCCTGCGCTCAAAATCGTTACGCTCGGGTCGTCGATTTGGTCAATGAGCGCTGGCGGTACACACCCGCGCTTGCTTCGGGGTGGTCGGCGCTTATTCTGCACCGCGCACATTTCTGTTTTGATTGTTTGCGCGTTGGTTCGTTCGCTTGTGTTGCGCCTGTTCGTCCTGCGTGCTCTTTCTTTCGGTCGGTGGCGTGCAGGAAGGCCGAGGTAATCAACGCTCGTTCCACCGCACTACCGCTAAACGAGCAAAACTGGAATTCAAAGACAATTTCATCGCGTCGCCAATTTCGCCGGTGCCTATCACAGGATGCCGTCCATTTAAGTGTCGAAAAAAAAGAGAAATACTGTGCGCTTCGCAAATAGCCAGAGGCAGCAGTGGACAATAATTACGTAGAGACAAAGAACATGGTGCTAAGCTAATCATGATTTTGCTCACGAGGCGAGGGGAAAATAAAAGAAAGAAAAAAGGAAAGACAGACAGTCAGAGAGAGAGACAGACAAAAGAAAGAAATTCGAGGACGTTTACCCACTTAGACGATAATTCGCGTACTCTTGGAGGCAGCAGAGCAAAGGGGAAAGAAGCTAGGCCTCTTAATGGAAGTCAATTCGTATACAGTGATAGAATTCAGTTGATGAACAGTGAGGTTCAATGCCGTTGGAGACAGCCTATCCTTTTGTATTAGACAACAGGACGCGTTTTCTTATGTTCTGTAGCTTAAAGATGGAACACACTGCAAATCACCCCGCTCTATATACCCCATATCCTTTTTTTTTCAATTTACTTTTTCATCTTTGTGTTGGTGCGTTGAGGTACTACAGTATCGAGGTAATTCAGCTCAATGTCTGGGTTGTATGCTGCACATACTCCTGAGACGTGTTGTTTAGTCTGGTGGAAAGACCTCCGCGGACAGCAGTACTGTGTGAAGCTCATTAGAACGTGATGAATGCCGGAAAATAATATAGGCATTTGTTCGCACCAGCGTAACCATGTAAAAAATTATAACTAGTTAAAAAAAACACGCGAGGGGGATGGTTGCGGGCTTCGACCGACAAAGCGAATTGTGCGAAAATTTTTCACGACGTGGCTTTACCAGCAATCACCGTTGAACTTAATCAGCGCCGTCGGCCTTCCTCTAACAATCAAACATGTTCTCGCTGTGATATATACCAAGCAGACTGAACAAATTGAACAAAGCAAATAGAGCAAATATAGGAGAAGGGCGCTGGTCTCTAATGTCATGCCACCATGAAGCCGGTAGGGAGTCACAACTCCTCAACCGAAGACTGACCCTATACAGTGGCGACGGTGACTTGGAACCTTCGGCTATACAATCCTCCTCAGCACATTTGCCAGAGTTGCACCATTCTTGACACCATAGCCTACTCAACCGACTGCGATGAGTGTATTTGCCACCATGTACAGCATATGCAGTTGGTGGGACTGCAGATAAAAGCTACAGCTATGCCGCTTCATGTGGCCATAGCCCATTTTGGCAGCAGCAGAACGCAGTACACACAAACTTTTGCAAACATAAACACTTGGTAAAATCTGAACTTGAAGTATAAAAGATCGTTATTAATATGTAATAATCAAGGCCACGTATCTATTTCACGGAGATCACTCTATATGAATGAATGAGTTACTGAATGAATTGTTTGAACAAACTATGAAAATGAATTATTTGAGTGAATGACTGAAACATTATTTCTCAGTGAACACGGAGGAGGGTCAGGAAAAAGCCGCAGAGACAGCTTGAGAACTCTCAACCCCCTGATAAGGCAGCAGAACATAAACGGAATAAAAGGAATTATAAAAGAAGGAGAAAAAAAAACTGGCGCAGAAATCATTTCATGAAGAACGTCGACGGTAATTGTGATTAGCATTCGGGCAATGTATTATGACACCGTGTTTCTGAAGTCATGTTTGTTTAACATCTGTAGAGGTAATTCACACACTCACGCTCCTTATGATGTATGCGGCATATTTCGGTATCGTCTCACTTTCCTATGGCACTCGTCTTACAAGGTCGCCTATGCATGAGCTTGGCGGCGTGACGACGACAGTGTTTCGATGATGACAAGAGGGCAATGGGACGACGACGAGTGTACGACGACTATGGCGCGACGAACGCGGTATGAGAACGGATGCGCGATAGCGACTGTCTGATGACGACGCACTCACGTCTATCGCATGACAGCAATGGCATACTCACGATTGATTGGCGACAGCATGATTAGGATATAATGACGAAAAAGTAATGATTTTGATGGATCGATGAAAGCGGCATGACGCCTACAGTGTGAAGACAACGAGAGGACGCTACTGAAGTGATTACGATGGTAAAGTGTAGGCGTGAATACGAAGGTAGAACGACAGTGGCATGGCGATGGCAGTGTGACGACCACGGCATGATGAGAACAGGATGTCGAAGTTAGAATGATGGCGTTGGAACGACCGCGGCGATGGCACAACGATAGCATGACAACGGTGTGAGGAGAATGCGGTGAGGATGAGTGTATGACGACATTGGCGTACGGATGAGTGTATCTCGGAGCCTGTATGACGGCGATTCCGCGACGACGACTGCATGATGAGCGTAGGATGACGAAGCTGGAGTGATGAGGAGGGCACAAGCACAACGGCACGACGATCATGGTATGACAATGAATGCCTGATAGCGACTGTCTGATAACGACGCAGTGACGAAGACCGCATGACAACGGTAAAAATGGCATGTCAACGAGTGCATGACGGCGATGGCGATTATACCGAACGGCAGGATAATCACATTTAAATGAGGACTGTATGATAACGATACAATGGTGAAGAAATATTGACGTCGATGGGCATCACGACGATGGGATGGCGTTGCTAAAGAGATGACGATGGTAAAACGACAGCGTCGCGATGATGACGAAATGAGGAGAGTCGGATGGCGGAGGGAGAATGACGATGATTGAATGCCCACGACGACATTATACTACTCTACGACAACGAATGCATGACGACGACTGCGAGATGACGGTGGCATGACGAAAGTTTAATACTAAAGCTGCAATAAATTATGTATACCTAATATATGAAACTCATGTAGTAAGCGCGGCAAATTATTGTTGGGTAATTTCAAGCCATATAGGGAATGCAAAGTTGAAACTCTTCCGCCGCATTGTCTCATAGTCTAAGTACTTAAAAAATCAGAAAAAGACATCAAGCTGTTATTTATTTATTCTTATTTCTTTTGAAAGCATACACGTGGCAGGAAAGGGAAAGCAACCTGTAAAGAAATCAAGGCAGTTTTGAGCATAGATTACATTTGCTGAAATCCAGACGAGAACACACGGAGAGTCACAAACTCATGGTTCCCTGTGTCTCGTTGAGCAATGAAATATATTGTACTGTAAGAATTGTCAAATTACGTGCATTTTCTTGCATCTCTAGCTTAAATTTACAGTTAAGCGATAATCAAGTAATACCGTGTACCCTCCCGCTCATTTTTATTCTTCTGTAAATATCTTTGTCATAATCATGGTCCCCTGTGAGTAACTGACCCAGGTAAACCTACTCCTTCACAGACTCTAAAGGCCCATTGACGATCTTGAACTCTTGTTCCCTTGCCCGGCTATTGATCATTAGCTTTGTCTTCTGCATATTATTCTTCAACTCCATTCTCGCACACTCTCTCTCAAATTCCTCAATCATTTGTTGTAACTCGTCCCTAGTGTTGCTGAATAGGATAATGTCATCTGCAAATCGAAGGTTGCTGAGATATTCGCCGTTGAACCTTACTCCTAAACCGTCCTAATTTATTAGCTTGAATACTTCTTCCAAGCACGCAGTGAATAGCATTGGAGAGATTGTGTCACCTTGTCTTACCCCTTTCTTTTTAAGTATCTTGCTACTTTTCTTGTGCAAAATTAGGGTAGCTGTGGAATGAGGTCGCGGGATCGAATCCCGGCCACGGCGGCCGCATTTCGATGGGGGCGAGATGCGAAAACACCCATACACTTAGATTTAGGTGCACGTTAAAGAACCCCAGGTGGTCGAAATTTCCGGAGTCCTCCACTACGGCGTGCCTCATAATCAGAAAGTGGTTTGGGCACGTAAAACCCCATAATTTAGATTTAGGTGCACCTTAAAGAACCCCAGGTGGTCGAAATTTTCGGATCCCTCCACTACCGCGTGTCTCATAATCAGAAAGTGGTTTTGGCAAGTAAAACTTCATAATTTCATATAATGTTTTCTAGCTGTGGAATCTTTGTAGATATTTTCCAAGATATTTACGTAAGCCTCCTGCACTCTTGATTACGTAATGCTTCTATGAGTGCTGGTATCTCTACTGAATCAAATGCATTTTCGGAATCTATGAAAGCCACGTAGAGAGGCTGAGAGGCTCTCCAGATTTCACGATTACCTGATTGATGACATGGATGTGATCCATTGTAGATCATCCCTTCCCGAAGCCAGCCTGTTCTCTTGGTTGACTGAATTCCAATGTTGCCCTTATTCTATTGGACATTATCTTTATAAATAATTTATAGAATACTGGAAGTAAGCTAATAATCCCAGAATTGTTCAAGTCTTAACGTCTCCGTTCTTGTGGATTAGTATAATGCTAACATTCTTCTAGTTCTTTGGGACCCTCGAAGACGTTAGACATTTCGTATAAAGAGCCGCTAGCTTCTCAAGCATGATTTCTCCTGGATCTTTGATTAAATCGACTGTTATTCCGTCTTCCCCTGCCGCTTTTACCTGTTTCATGTTTTGCAAGGCTCTTCTAACTCCATGGCTAGTTACAGAAAGAGCCTCTGTAGCCTGTTAATTACTACATCGAATGGAGGTATCGTGGCTTCTCGGGGTACTGCACAGGTCAGTATGAAATTCTTTCGCTGCTTTTACTATATCTTCGAAATCGCTGATAATGGCACGAATCAGATCACCCGAACGTGTGCTTTGGCTTATCTTGATGGATAACACAGGCCTTAATAGGGTGCATTGCAACCTTAAGAAAACTGTTTTGTTTTGATGCGACAGGTTAAGATATACTGAATAGTGGATTAATTTCAACAGCCTGGTGTTATTTCCCGTTCACTGAAATATAAGTACACGAGCTTTTTTTGCGTTCTGCGCTCAATGGAATGCACCCGCAGCAGCCGGGAATTGAACAGGTGACGTCTTTTAGCTGTGACGTCACAGCAGAACGCCATAGCCACTGAGTCACCGGATACCCGGGTGCACCACGGCAGGTGCATCAATTTATAGCTACGATACTGACAAAGTATGTACCTGTATACGATATCTGCTTTGTGCTAATCTGGGCCTGGGGCCCTATAGCGTAAAACTATTACAATATGTTTTTATTTCACTCTCGTGACGTCAAGCTTATGTGACCGCGACGCAAGCATCGGAGAGTGACGGCCAGAGTTGTTTGAACAGGCCAATGAAATGCTCTCCTCGTTTACAGGAGGTCACTTAAGTTTGCTATCAGAGCAAATATCATTGCTTTACGTGGGCGGTTTTTGTAATCGGCTGACAAGAGGCCAGAAGCCCGCAGAAATGGAGAGGGTTTCGCTGAGGCCGGGCTAGGCCGGGCTAGTGAAGCTACATTAACTGATGAGAAGGGTGGTGCCGGCGTCTGTGATTCGCCCGCTTCTTCTAGCTTAGCTTTCAGTGCCTCGTAGAAAATCGCGGCGGCGTGCAACGGAAGAGTGAAAATGCAGCTAAAAGGGATCCTCAGCGAAGAAAATTGGGTATAACTACGTAGTTCACTATTGAAAGGGCTTGACAATGTTATACTGACATCCACAAATGTTTATTATACGCAAATAAACCCATTCTCCTCTGCAGCTCCGAGTGCCTAAAGCTAGAACGATCGGCAGGCAGCCATCTACAATACAATACAATACTCTACAATCTTTATTGTGCATAAAGAAAAACAATATACAGATAGCAGACCTGCCAAAGTATCAGAGGGCTTGACTGGCAGTGCCTGACACTCTGGTCACAAAAAAATTCACCTGGTTTTTAGCGGAGTTACCTCAATATATTCAACGAAATATTGAAGACGTTATACAATTTTTTTTAAACATGTTAGAACACTTAAACTATTTCCCACTTTTACACGCTGTCGTCTATCCTGCATAAAGTTAACAGATTCAAGAATAAACCACGAAGGTCTAGCAGAGACAGTTTCTGTAACAAAGTGTCATGACAAACACTGTCAAATGCCTTAGAGGCATCCATAAAGAGAGCACAGGCTGCCCGGTTGAGACCTAGTGTGGAATTTAATAGATAAGAGAAATCTGACAGTGCTTGGGTGTGATTCCCCTGCACAAATCCGCACTGATTTGATGATAAAACACTATGCTTATCTAGAAATTGTGTTGTCGTAAGAGCCACGTACATGTTTCTCTAATATTTGAGCTGTGCACGGTATTATCGAAATAGGTCTGTAATTTTCAATATTATTGCGTACACCTTGCTTATGAAGTGGAATTACTATTCAGGTTTTCATTTCAACTGGAATCACTCGAGCATCCAAAATAAAGTTTAAAAGCGATGAAAATATATGTTTTATTTCGTTAAAATGCCTCTGGCGTTCACTGACCGAGATTTTGTCAAAGCCTGGTGATTTATTCGTGTTAAAGTTAAGTACAATGGAGCTCAATTCATCAAGCGAGAGTAAGGGAATATATGCTGAATCTAGCAAGCTGTCTGTTAAAATGCACACAGATGGCCGCCGTTTTCTCAATCGCGAGATACTTGAAAAGGACTGATAAAATAAGTTCGCCACAGGTTCATTATACACAGATGAAACACGCTGTTTAGGCGTTGAAATGTTTCCTGCTCTAAGATTGCTGATTAGAGACCACGTTTTCTTTATGTCAGATCGAGCTTCTTGAAATTTTTTCTGCACCCGCTGTGGTTGCTCAGTGGCTATGGTGTTGGGCTGCTGAGCACGAAGTCGCGGGATCGAATCCCGGCCACGGAGGCCGCATTTTAATGGAGGCGAAAACACCCGTGTACTTAGATTTAGGTGCACGTTAAAGAACCCCAGGTGGTCCAAATTTCCGGAGTCCTCCACTCCGGCATGCCTCATAATCAAAAGGTGGTTTTGGCACGTAAAACCCCAGAAATTAATATTAAATTAATTTTTTTCTAAAATAAGCGCGTTTCGCTAGTTTAATCATTGCATTTACCTTGTTTCGGGCACTATCATTCAGTTTGGAACGGGGCAGTCTCCACCTATTCCGAAAACAATTCAGTTTTATTCGGCATATTAATGCGTGTTGAATGCGTACATGTCAGTTTGACTCGGTGAGATTCCGCGGTATTGTGACGTTGCGCGATAGACAATTAGGCGAAGTGGGCGGAGCCAGAAATCATTTGGGGAATCGCGGAGGGCTGATGGTGAAAAAAGTGTAGTATCGGAACAAATTATTGTCTTTTGTTCGGTCTAATGTTACATAATCAGTGTGTAAACGCCATATCAGATGAGCTTTCGCAGTTTTCCTGACGTCACGTGACCGACAATCTAATCGTGGAAAGCTGATAGCAGAAATGGAATAGAAAAGTCTGGAATAGCTTTACGCTATGACGCCTCGGTATTCATAAAAAAAAGAAGCTTTGACGTTAACATTCTTCCTAAGAGCACATTTCAATCATTTCTGACGCTGGATATATTATTAGCAAAGGAATCAAGCCAATGGTCAAGAGCACGCAAAAACGACAAGCTTTGTTAAAACGTTCCCTTGGCCTGTATTCATTAAAATCTCTTACACGGAAACTGTTCGTAAAAGCAACTTTCAGCCAACCCTGACGCGGGGCTTCCTATTAACAAACGCAGCCGGGAAGTGGCGAAGAGCACTTAAAAGGGAGAAGATTTTTGAATTCGGCCCCTCTTGGGAACCAGGCATGCCGGAAGCCGTGCCTTAGCGTCGACTTGGCGCTCAAGTCTTGAGCTTATGACGTTCTCACGTGGAGCAGCAAGAGGCATGTAAAATGACGCGAGCATTCCAACAATCTTGCTCTTGCTTGGCTCCCTGATGGCAGCTGTGCATCTTTTCACTCCAGTGTCCCCTTACTGCGAACCCTCGAATACGGGTTGAGCTTGCCCACTTGCTTCGCTGGCAAAAGGAATCCCCCAGCAAAGCAGAGCTCACGGGCACAGCGCGAGCACTTTAATTCCGCTTCCACGACGAGACGGTTGGCCAGCTACCGCAGGTGGTTGTGTCGGTGGCGCGCAAGAATGCAGCGCGCCGGTCTGCACCGAGGCTAACGAGGTTCAGCTGCCGGAGACTGCGCTCATGACTTGCGTCGAGGGACCCGGCGGGACCTGCTGCTGCACGCTGATGCAACAGCACCCGGGCCCCAATCCTCTCGGTACTTCCGCAAGGGGCATCATTACTCACCCAAGCCACGTGCCGAGGCGACGTGCGATGCCACGGGTGATTAAAACGGTGCACTAGCCTGAAAGCTGCAACCGCCGTCAGGAATGAAGGAGATATACGCCGAGAGAGTGCTGCGCGTGTAATAAAGCTTCGTCGCGGCCTTCCCTAAACATTTATCTCGCCAGCTCATATCTGCAGACTGCTTACACATATAGAGATATTGAAAAATAGAGAGGTTAGCTATTTGTGACCATTGATTGGCTACTGTACACTGGTAGAGTTGACTGTTGGGCTAGTTGGTCGTCCATATTTGAAGTAGCAGCTTAGCGCAAATAAAACCACGAACACAGGGGAGACAGACAAGGACAAGCGCTACTCACAACTGTTTATTGGAAAGGAAGGATGGTGCATATATATATATATCCTCTTGTCACGCATGCGCCTACCAAGCAGAAGTGAAGCCGGAACATGTACATCAAAGGCGATCGCGCAAGAAGTTAAATTCGGCATCCAGTAATGTGATAGAAGGCTCACTCCCACATCTATCTCTATTCTTCTTGATAAAGAAGGCCTCAAGAGCGAGCCTGGAAGACGCGTTGCCGCTCCTGCCAAGAATAGTTGTCTCTGAAAATCGAGCGTCGCAACCACACGCGGTAATATGAGCCACCAAATGTGCGCCCTTATCCTCTTTTTTCTTTAGTTTTTGCGCATGTTCCCTTAAACGGTCATTCACACAACGCTCAGTTTGACCAATGTAGAGCTGCCCACAAGGGTGCAAGGGAATTGCATAAACAACCCCTCTGGAGCACTCAACAAAGGGCTTCTCATGCCTCGTGCGGCAGCCCCGCCTGCTCTTGCAGCAAACTCGAGGACACAGCTTCGAAAGCTTGTTGGGCGCAGAGAAAACCAGAGGTATACCATGACGGTTAGCAACCTTTTTAAGGTTGTGTGACACCTTGTGTACATAGGGAATAACCTCTGGTCTTACCTTCCTGTGTTCGTGGTTTTATTTGCGCTAAGCTACTACTTCAAATATGTACACTGGTAGAAGAGAAAAAGACTAAAAAAAATGACTTCATCACGAAACGAAGAAACATGAACAATAAATGGGTTTGAGGCTTGCACGCACGCCCAAGGAAACGCACAGTGCATTCAAGGAATTAGCTGGATGAATAAGGCATCCAGGAAGTGTGGTCTCAAACATTGGATTAAATACTGGCCCATGTGCACCTCGAGCGGCATGGAAAAACGTGAGGAGACACTGTCGTGAGGTAAGCACGTAAAGATTTCTGTCTTCGCATGTGTAAGGACATGATCAGTTCCGCATATCTCAAAACCAACATCTTCTCGTGCTGAATCAGTGTGGTATAATATATTGCCTAGACCATAAGACAGAGCCCATCGGCTGCGTCTCCATAGAGTACTGCGGGTGCGCTGTGCACCAGGCTCATGTCATTACAAATTTATCCAGCTATAATTTCCTAATGCAGAGCTGCATAGCATATAAGCGCACAAGCAAAAAAAAGAAGAGCTATGCAGAGGTAAGAAACAGGGAAGAGAGAAAAGGCTGCATAGAAAGGCAGGGAGGCAAAGTAGTCAGTAAGACGTCTGCAGAAGATTTATATAGACAATTAGGGAGTTTTAGCCGAGCATTTATGGCCCAAGGATTCTAATGTGCATTCTCGGTGCATTCTAATGAATTGCCCCGAGCCGCTCAGCAGAAACGATAGTGCGCCTGCGCACAATGCTGACCCCAGCAGCGAAATGCAGCACGATACCCTCTCTCCACTACAGAGCCCATTAAGCAAAGCCTGAGGTTGCGTCGACTAGCCGTCGTTTTGTACTTCCCCAGTGTCTATAAGACAAGCGTTTATCAAACGCGCGAAATCAACGCAGTTCTCTTCGGTATCCAAGCATTTGAAATGTAAGCTAACCATTCTCGCCATCACAGCAGCCACCCACTCAGCGTTGCTTCGAGAGCTTTCCCTCTAGTGGGTGTTGGTTGTACAGCTAATACGAGAAGGTGATATATATATATATATATATATATATATATATATATATATATATATATATATATATATATATATATATATCTGAAATCGTCGTTCATATAGAAGAAGGCAGGGAAGTTAACCAGTCAAGAGCCCTGCTGGCTACCCTACGCTCTGGGGGAAGAGAGAACGAGAAGAATAGAAAGATGGGAGTGAGGCCGGAGAGTTCGGTGTCATTCCTATGTCCTTATCTTCAGCGTATTCTGGAGCTACTGTACGAGTATGACAACAACATGGCATCCCTGACCTCTCCTATGTACTCCCTATGCCAGAGCGTTAGCACTTAAGTTCAGTGCAAAACCGAAGTGACGCAGCTTTGTGGAACGACGATTGTGTTGCGTTCCGTCAAGAATTAGCTTCGTCTGCTTTTATAAAGCCTGCGAACATATAATGATTACGTACACAAATTACTAGACTATTTCTATACACCATCACAAGTTATAAATAGTCGATGAAATTTTTCCATACGGCGACATATCCGCATACGAGGAGGCCAACAGCGGTAACAGATTTAAAGGTTTCAACCTACGTTCCCATTTTTCCTCATTAAAAAAAAGTTAGGACCTTGACCGATTCATCAACTTAAGTCGGCAGCGTATCTTAGAGCATTGCATGGGCAAGCGAGAAAACGTACTACCGGGCTAAGTTTCTTGTGAACAGTGTCTAGTTTGCCTATCTGGGACCACTTATAGCTATTCATTTAAAGGTCGGAAGGTATGGTCCCTTAGCCCTTAACCTTAGCCTTTGCCCTTAGCCTTTGTGATCTACCAGAGCCTAAGAGCGGGCCATCCCAGACAGGTTGTTCTTAGATGCGAGTGGCAATGTGTATGTCAAGAGGACGTGGATGTAGTCTACAAAGCATATGAATGGCAGCGTAACTTTACGAAAATAGGTGGGCCAATCGTTCTAGCGAGGTATTATGATGGCGAAGCCGGGAAGGAAATGACCAGAAAATATTTGTGTGTTAACAAAATAGTTGTGTGTTCCTTAATCCATATTTTGTTCAGAGAACAGCTCGCGCCCGACCAAGGTTTGGAAGAGCCACAAGCCACCGGCAAATGGGTCCAGAAAGCAGGCCACGACAAAAGCGCGTCCGGTCAATCCCAAGTAGCTCTTGCGAAAACAGCTTTGTAAATGCTGCCCTTGATGCTGCGTTTAACAACTTTTTCGTCGGTAACAATGGTTTCATATTGGTACGCTGTCGGCCACTGACTGCAACTTGTTCTTGCGAACCGCTCACTCTAGCGTTCGAACTGCTTGCGAATATGGACCCGGAGCTCGTATTCAATGACAACCTAAATGAAAGAAACACTTTTGCGCTCTAACTGTTGGTAAGATCAGGTGCTAGTCAATCACAATATAGGACATGTAGATGTTCTTAGCTTGTACGTAAATATCTTACCGTTTACGGATTACCGGAGTCGTGAATGGGCGCAGCAAAGCTGGTAGTGACATCGTGTAATGTTCTGTCGAATTATAAATGTGTCCTAAAAAATTTGCGCGTCGTATGAGTGTTCTCGGAGGAAGGGAAATAAAAGAAAATGACTGCAACGTTAGCAATTATTTATGTTTCTTCTAATGCTTTAAATAAGCAGATAATAGAACATGATGCATGCTACTGCAGTACTAGCCTTCTGTTCTCTTTGATGAAACTCTACGTCACTAGATGTCACTACGAGCGCGGTTGCAGCCCTACACCTCTTCACAGTAACGCGGTAGGCCGCCAACGCGAATACATTTACGGACAAGCTAAATCTCTCTTTTGGCGAAGTGCCCGGCTAATGTAAGGAGAACTCAGAAAGGGAACGCTTAATGAATTCGGGCTCTGATTGGCTAACAGTTTCTTTTTTCTGTTTCTTTTTTTTTGCGGGCACTTTGCCTTTTGGCCTATGTGTGCTTAAAGGAAACCATGGAGGCCTTCCTCGCGCAGAAATTTCAGCAGTGGCTTGTCTAACTCATTTATGGCCTAGGAGCCAACGCCCATAACTTTCTGTCTGGTACTGTCGTAGCTTGGCAGCTCTCAGACACCTTTCTCGAGTATATATTATTCGTTTGTAGGCGGATCTAGCCACAACAGCTGGTGAATAACCACTGTAAACGCTGGAGCAGCACAATTTGGACCAACGTTATACTGCAGACATTAACTCTCAGCTTTCCTTTCACTGCATCGTTTTAGCAGTACCGGGCGCAATCTGCTGAAACTCATTTCTGACAGTTCTCTTTTATGCTTGCTCTATACTTGCAGTCGGGACAGGCATAGAAGAATCAGGAAAAAAAACCAGATCGGTTGGAGCAGTGAAAGGGTGTTCCGGCCGCTCCGGCTAAAGGCGGGCGTGTGCCGGTGCGTGCGCAGTGGCGAAGAAAGCAACAGGATCGAAAGGAAATCATTTGGAACGCTCTACACGTCAGCGCCACCGGTACCCCGGCCACGACCACAAGCACCCCGCGAAAGTCTCTTCCTCTTCTCCGCCCCGTAACGATGTTGCGCCTCCCCCCCCCCCCCCCCCCCGCCCGCCAACCGCCCACCCCCATGCTAGGGTTGCTATATTATAGCTGCGGGACCCAGGCCCGCCTATTTAGAAATGGTCGGTGAACCTGAATGGTAACGAAGCATCCCCGTCGCATGCTCGAACAGCCACACGACGTGAGTGCGGCTCCTTAATCACTCCGTGTGCATTCGTATACGAACGCGCATACGTACGAGCGGAGCAGCGCCGATCCTACTTCACTCTCCATTAAAGAAAAAAAAGAGAAGATGAAGATGGATGGGCTTGCACAAAACTCCGCAAGGCGCCTTGTATCGACTTTGAGCGATCGTGTATGAGGGCGTCGACTGGAGGAGGAAAATATCGTTCCTAGGGGCACAAGACAAACAGCGGCAAGGGCCGGACTGTCGGCTGCCAAAACAATACTCGCGCGGGATATGGTCTGCATACAAAAAAAAAAAATCCGCCTCTTTTCCACCCCATGAAAGTGGAGGTACAGCGCAGCTGGTGTGGACGTTAGACGACGTCACGCAAGCACCGCCCCCACAAGTGACGTACATGTGCGGAAGTCCAGCATACGTCCTCATTCTTGTAGTAGGCACTCCGCCTGGCGCAAGCGTGGCATTGAACTAACTGAGTTTCTCAAAGTAAAATGTGTCAGAAAATTCATAAAGCACGACTTACACACATTCTACAGACATGATTGCATTGGATTGTAATTCAAGTTTAGGAGAAAACGTAGTTTTATTACGCGGAAACTCGAATACCAACCCCTTTTCTAGCTGCCGTTTTGGGGTGAACACGCCACGAAAAATTCCGACCAACTAGAGGACAACAGCTTCGCTATAATGGGGCTGTTGGCTTCGGAAAAAAATTACTCCACAGTTTTCTTCCGTTAAATTGGCGCACTGCCTTGAGTCCGACAGATCTTGCTATGTGCGCATTGACGGCCAGTGAGAACACTCAGAGAGAGAAAGGATGGCCGGACGGACGGACCGACGAACAAACGGATAGATAGATAGATAGATAGATAGATAGATAGATAGATAGATAGATAGATAGATAGATAGATAGATAGATAGATAGATAGATAGATAGATAGATAGATAGATAGATAGATAAATAGATAGATAGATAGATAGATAGATAGATAGATAGATAGATAGATAGATAGATAGATAGATAGATAGATAGATAGATAGATAGATAGATAGATAGATAGATAGATAGATAGATAGATAGATAGATAGATGCCATATACATCTTAAAGGCCTCTGGCTGTTTAATTGGCACCTAAATATCAACACAAACGTTTTTTTTTTCGTTCCACCCCCAACAAAATACAGTTGCCGACGCTGGAAGTGTAGAATCTGTGGCCTTGTCCCCTGTAGCACAACGCCCAATTTTCCGAGCCACTCTCATATCTGGTTAACCTCCCTGCCTTTCCTCTTCATTCTCTCTCTCTTTTTCCGAGCCACTCGCTGCGCACGACTTGTATTTCCTTGTTTTCTTTTTTAGGTGTCTCGTTTGCTCTTGGCGGTCCACTAACGAGCTGGAAACGAGTCACTTCGAAGCCATTCTCAGGCAGAGTTCTCATAATCAGGCACAAAGGACTCCGACCTTAATCGCGTGCCCCAGTATCTCGCGTAAAGGGCGGCGTGTCTTGCCACTCGAAGGATTAAATAGAGACGAGATCTCCTTGAGCTCTTCGCACCGGTAAATCTTACTTAGCACCGGATCTTACTTAGCTCTTCCAGATTAAAGCCGTGGTCTTTAGGGCTCGGGTGCGTCAGATAATTACGCGACCTCGCCTGCGCCTTGCAGTCACAAAACAATACCATTTGGACAGTTGATAGAAAATTTTAAGTGTTTTACGGCGAAGTCTATACAGTGCCAAAATTGACAGACCACGAATTTGCAGCCTTACGTTTTTACCGTCTTTTGTCGGTAGACAGCATATAGACTTCATCCAGGGTGTCCCAGTTAACTTTAGCCAAGGTTTAAACATTTGCTGCAACTCTCTGTAGAAGGACGCGACTAAGTACGTGTTGGCTATTGTAGAGAGCAAGTCACGTTTTACAGCGAAGCTGTCTTTGCCTCTTCCGCCGACTGTCCCACTGCTGCTGTGGCTGCTGCTGTCCGGCACACCACGTAGGGAGGGGGGGGGGGGAGGGAGTTGGTTCAGAGCGTGTGTATACATGACAGGGGCAAGTCGCCTTGCGCGCCACCTGCAGGCGACGGAACTTGGGAATACGACAGAGGTTGCGGGGAACTGGATAAGCTTAAGTTCAAGGTACGCTGCAGTACGCTGCTGCTATTTCTGAAAAATAAACACAATGCAACTATGTCGAGCGGACGAAATCGCATTAAGAGCCGCATTAACCGCAGGGTCCAGGGGACACTACGGAAGCGGTCGACCGTCAAATCAACGCTTCTGTGTTCGGCGCGTTAGCTTTGAGGCTTGGATATAATCCCAATCACGGGAGCCGCTTTTCGACGGGGGCGAAATAGGAAAGGCACGTGCATTTAGATTTTGACACACGTTAAAGAACATCGCCATGTGAAAATTAATCCGGAGTCCGCCGATACGGCGTGCCTCATAACCTGATTGTGTTTTTGGCACTTACAGCCCCCTAATCCAATTCAAGTTTAATACTTCTGACACGGTTAGATGTGCCATGTGAGGCAATGAAAATGCTCAACCCTCTCAGAGGTTACGAAATATGACGCACAAAAACGCCTCAAGCAAACAGTTCTGTGTGTTCTGTGTACTACGCACACAGACAGCAGTAGTGCAGGCAAGGTATGGTTTAACATCAACTCACCACTCTCGTGTTAGAATAAACATTGCAGAAATTAGGCTTTAGCCGTCAACATCGCCGCTAAGTATAGTTAATCAGTGCATCTAGCGCGGAAAGCTTCGCTCACATCAATTCCCGTAGTGCGCGGGATCTGCATATTTTGTTTTGTATTCTCATTAACTGCCTGTTTAGTTAAAATTATTAACGAACTTGACAAGTATTGACTTTAGGGTAAAAGTTGAAACGAAACTTTTTGAGGGTGTCTTAAAAAAATGTAATTCAGCAGCATCTAACTTTTTAATTGTTAGGCAATCGTTTTGTGCACCCTAAAGAAAGTCCGCAATACATTTAGAAGAAACCATAGAAAAAAATACCTTCGACAAAGACCCTTAGGACTGTTTACGTGTGAGAATGCTAGAGGGTAGATTATAGTCAATTTGATGAAATGTCTTCTGCTGCGCGTTCCATGTCCGCGCGAGCACTCGTCTACGTTATAACTGCGCCTCTGTGAGGCAAAATCAATACGCGCAAGCGTCTCAAAGCGATCGCTTGCCCACGTGTGCCGTGACGCGACCAATGACGCACGCGCTGTAGGCACATATTTAGTCATCCAGAACCTCGGAGCCACCGTGGCGTTGGTAGAAGGGTACTAGTTTCGCATTTTTTTTTTTATTGAGATGAATATTAGGAGAGGTTGGCGCCTTTATGGTGGCACCGGCTACTCCTTGTGACTTGGCAAAGGAAACAAGTTTGCGTAAAAAGGGAGAATAGCGACACGAAAGATGGCACTCAATAGAACACTGGATGAATAAAAAATATACAGTCCAACAGTACATGAGTCGCAAAGTTCTGTGCATAAGTCCAGTCCACGTACGCATATATAAAGTCAGATATTTAGAAAAGTCATAACACTCAACACATGTAATGCACTGCAAGTACAGAACAGAAATATACATATTGCATAAAAGTTGCGATCGCCTCATAAACCAATTATGAATCGCGAACAACGTTTATGTTACTCATTTAGCGCATTCGGATCATCTGATGCCTAATATTTTCCCAAAATGTTGGTCTCCTCTAAAAACTTTTTGAGAGGAAGAAGCGCTCTTTTTTGAAGGCCCGCAGTTGGCCATGGGCCAAGTATTTTTTTTAGAGTGAAAGGTCTTCTGTCTAATATCAACAAATTTGCTTGCAGTGCCCTTCTTTGTGGATTGTATTTAGTGCACTCGAGGAGTTTCGCATTCTTGAGGATCGGGTTCGGTTCCCAACTAGACCGAAATTCACCCTATTTTCTTTCCAAAGATTTTAATTTACTTTGTTCGCAGGAACCTCCCAGAGAAATGTGACATCAACCCAAGGAGTTTGTGACGTGTTTTCACTCCTTGCGACGTCGACCATTTTTGGCACCGTCTGTCGGTCACGCCGACAGATTTTCTGATAATGGGACAGATAATCCTTTCGCATAAAAGAAAAACGAGACATGCTCGTCTGCGCGCGGCAATTCTAGTGCTCTGAAACGTGCCACGTATGAAAGAATATCGCAGTTAGATTAGTATACTGTCCGGTATGCTTATCACTATCATGGATCGCCGCTAGGCAAACACATCACTGGCCTAAATCCCACAGACGCTGCCTTGTCACTGTTTGAAGCGGAAGCCATTGAAGCAATCTTGGCAAGGCTACTGGGCTATAGTGATTGTTTTTTTTTTCTTATTAGCATTTTTTTGGATAGCACTCAAGCAGACGACGCGTGTACCTGGAGGCTAGCGAACATAACGCGTATCCCAGTACGTCACCTCTAAGATTTTTTTCAGCGCACCGCGGGCTGCCGTGAGTACCGCCTAATATCGAAGGTCATGCCGAGGAGCCGTTCTGCGGGGTTCTCAACGTTCTCGGTCATGCGTCCCTTCTGGTGAGTGGTAATGACGCAGTTCAAATTTTTTGAAGCTAACGCATCTAATTTTACGAGTACTTCGTGACTCATCCACGAGTATTTCAAACGCAAAAGTTTTTTACAGAGGCTATTTTGTATTTACGCTATCTGAAACACTAGGTTTTCTACGACGCCCAAGAATTTCTACCAGTTTACCTTTAAAAAGAGTAGGTGGTTGCTTTATATAAAGTCAGTGTGGAGCTTCTCAGTATGGTGCCGCTTTTGGACGTCAATCAATCAATCAATAAATCAATCAGTCAATCAATCAATCAATCAATCAATCAATCAATCAATCAATCAATCAATCAATGGAAGTGGCGTACTGTAAATATATGTGCGCTAACGTGGCACCGCTGCATTTGCAGACAGAGCATAGCATCCCACTTTCCAGACGAGGACTTTTGTATTCATTACATTCACTATTGCGGCAGCCTCATCATTATAGCTCTGCCTCAGCCGAGAACGAGAATTAGTGTCTAGCCTCGAAGTAATAGTGAAAGGTGCAGCTAGGGAATTAAGAGGGAGAGTGAGGCGGAGCTTCTCCTAGAGGGCGCACCGTGCTGCACCAACTCCCCACCCTCCCTTCCCTCGTAAAAGAAGGCACGATAAACCGCTGCCGAGCACCCCAAGGCAATCGAGCCGGTAAGCCGACGCTGCAGTCGATCCGCGCGCGTCGCCGCTTCTATTAATAGACCAACGCTAACAGCAGTAACAGTCGCACAGCAGTAGCAGACTACGTTGGTGCGCACTACTGCGAAGGGGCCTATTTTCCCGCTGCCAGAGAACAGCGACGTTTCACCAGCGCAGCTCCATGCGCTCGTTCGATGTTATTTGGAACACGGAAGAGAGTTTCCGCGCGGATGTCAGGATGTCTTCGGAATTTTGTGTTCGGGTTGCGTTCTAACGGAGTAAGCGGATTGTGTGCGGGCTGCCGCCGGCGACGTTCCATGCCGGAAAAAAAAGAAGTAGCGGAACCGACGTGCAAACAGTATCAATAAAAGGATAGCCAACTGGTCATTCCTTCTTCGGATAGCAGTCGACGTCAGTATACGACGAAAGTGGCAGAACGCAGAAATGCCATTAACACCTGCGGCACGAATTGTGGCCCTTCGTTACACGGCTGCAATCGAATTAGCCGTACGCATCCTACGAAAGTTCATTAGCCATGACTACTTATGCTTGATAGCAATGAGTTATACTAAATTGAAATCTCAGGGTGGATGACAGAGATAGAGAGAGTAAGGTTCGAAAGGTTCGCCTGACGTAGAGTAGATGTATATACAAGGCCTAGAAGCTTAGGGACAACACTACGCAAACGCTCATGCCGGGTAGTTTCTTTCCCGTGCTTGTCTACTTCTCCCTCCGAAGTTACGACGTGAATATACGGAGTCACTCAGTTCGAACATTCTTAAGCCCCATTATGCATTATGAGGCGTTGGATACAAAGAGCTGCAAAACCGCAAGCCCGAAAGGCTCATAGAAAAATCATGAAGTGGTTAAGATTTAATATCGTTTCTTTTTAATTGAAATGTTTTGCCCGGCGTAGTAAAACATATAAAGCACCTTATATGTGCATATAGAGTTAGTTCCATTTAATAAGGAAAGGAAGAGAGAGAGAGAAAGGGGGTATTTATTGAGAAAACCCAGAGAGGTCGGCCCAGTGTTCTGCACAGTGTCTTGCGGTAGCTTTCTCTATAACCTCGATGAAAAAAAATAATGGCAGTCTCGCATTGAGAATGGTATGGTGATCATAGCGCCGCCCTTTAAGGCCACATTTAGCTGTTGCGTCAGCAAGATAATTCCAGTGTAGTCCGCAGTGTCCAGACAGTGACAGGTATACAATTATTTGATGTCCTTTTCTTTCAATAACAGTTTGGAGTTCCGCAAAATCTAGGGCAAGAAAATAGCACGAGTTTTCCCTCACGACACATCCAAGTATTTGCAGTGCTGGTCTTGAGTAGCTTAATATGGTCCAGTTCTGAGGGAGCTGATGACAAACGCGCCCAATAACTTCTCGAATCCCCAAAAGCTCAGTTACAGTTGAGGTATAGCCTTTTGTTCCAAGCGGTATCTTCGAATGACGTGATGAGCCGGTATAACAACTGCCGTATTGTTGAAGTGGCGATGCTGTCCCACCATCCGTGTATTTTGCTTTTCCGGGATCTTACGTCCTGAAATCACGTTATGATTATCAATCGCGCCGTATGGTGGCAGACTCCGGATTAAATGAGACCACCTGGGGTTCTTAAACGTGTACCCATGCACGGTACACGTGCGTTTCTTCATCTCGCGCCCATCGAAACGCGACCGCCGCGACAGGGATTCCATCCCGCACCTTTGGAGCAATCCGTGTGGGCAAGCACGAAGTTGCCATATCCTTTCAATATACGCTTCAGTAAAGGTTTCCAAGAACCTGATATCGGGAAAGTCATTTTTTTCGCAAATTCCTTTTATAAACAGCCGCACCAGAGGCTCCATCATCACCAATGGGAGTCTGCGTGGTAAATGTGTGGAGGCATCTGAAATAGTAGCTTTCGCAAAAGTGCTGCCAGGGCGTAAACTATGGATAACCGGCAGAGGGTGGTGTTCATGTCGACGAAGCACTCCTAAAAAAAAAACCATTGAGGAGGTTTGTGTGAGAGGTACACAGCCATTGGAGCAGCGTAGGCCTTACCAAGTATGCCAACAGCCGCCTTGCAACTCGGTGTGTCTCGGCACACATGCATGCTTTCCAACGTTAGGTAAGCAAGTGCGGCTCACGTTTGTGGCAAGCTATAACGCACGCAGCCTACAAAGATTCCAGCAGGGATCTGTGGCGTGGAATATACGCCTGAAGAGAGAAACTTGAGAATGATAGATGAAAGGCAGGAAGGTTAACCAAGACTGAGCCCGGTTGGCTACCCTACACGGGGAAAGGGAGAAGGGGGAGAGAAATATTAACAGAAGAGAAATCCATACGGTCAGAGATGGTAGTCCAGTGAGCGCTTTGAACATAGCTACACTTTCAAGAGGTAACGGCGCCTTTATCAGCGCCGTTTTGGAGAACTCCACAAGAGCTAGGTAGGTCTGCGAGAGCAGCTGATCAAGGGCTGAAGGTACGAGACACTCTGAAGGCTCGCCGACGGACTGGAGTCACGTCGCATACTGCACACAACTCGTTCTCTTCGTAAGCATCATTCAACTGGCCTCCTTTCATCAGGGCAGCCTATCAGACTAGAGCAATATGGATTAGGTCAGCACATTAGACTTTTTTCCTGTAAGTAAATACAGTCACCAACCCTAGAGGAATGCATGGCCGATTTATCGGTAAACATCTTGACCGTCGATCATGTCGTGAAGCTCAATCTTCCAGAGATAACTGATGATAGATAAGAAGAGAAAGCCAGCTAGATATGACCTATCACAACATCTAGAGGATCTATAGTATATAACGAACGAAATCCTGAGTAGGGAGTCTGGAATAATAAATTACTTCTTCGTTGTTCGGGCAATTTTCCTTTCACTGCGTGATCAGTTTGACACGTGCTGTACAAACAAAAGTTCACGTCACTTGAAAGATACCACTTTTGGGTAATTTACGTCTTTCTTTTTATTTTTCACACTGTGATTGATGCTTACTTTGTATATTTCATTGTTTTCTTCAGCTGTTTGTTTTATTTGCCTGAATAATTATGTGCACATTGCACCGAGTATCTTACAGCACCTAATACACCGCTTATCGATTCAGACACATTGGCAATAAGTGCTCGTCATTGTGTGTATGTACCCGCCGCACTTGCTTAGTGGTTATGGTGTTGGGCTGCTAAGCACGAGGTCGCGGGATCGAATCTCTGCCACGGCGGTGCATTTCGATGGGGGCGAAATGCTAAAACATCCGCGTACTTAGATTTAGATACATGTTAAAGAACCCCATGTGGTCCGAATTTCCGGAGTCCCCCATTACGGCGTGCCTTATATTCAGATCGTAGTGTTAGCATATAAAACCCCACAATTAATTTTTTTTAAATATGCGTATGTAGGTGCGTATGTTTCCTTGGACATTTCTTCATGTACCCCATACCCGCATATTTTTTGGACAACCACCAAATGCTGTAGGAAAGCTGGAGGTATAATTTTCGATGTATCAAATAGCATCACATAAATCAATAAAATCATACGTGCGTGCTGCCATTGGCCGGCTGCCTTCAATAACATCGCGAGTGGCATCTGCTCTAAGAACAGTTCGAGCGTAACTACTTTTCTGCGACTCACTAGAAATGCCGAACATGATAATAATATCTCGTGAGGTGATTCAGTATATTCCCGCATAAACGAATGACATATGAATCTAAATGATGGAGGCATTGCGTTCGATGCAAGATTAATTTTGATGTTATCTTCTAACGGACAAGTGTATACCATTGCTGCGTCTACGTATTGAAATTCTCCGTTTTTGACGATTCGGAGAGCATGTTCTAAGCAACTTCGATAGGTTCTCAATAGAAAGAGCAGCATATCAAATATAAAAAAATGAAAGAAAAGAAAATGACATTCGCATTTTGATGCATTGAAACTGTAGGAGAGGTGTTCCAACGTTGAACTTGCTCCGCGCGTAACAAGTTAGCCAGGAACAAGAGGAGCCATTTCAATGTTCTACAGGTTTATTCACACTTTGCTTCTGTTGACAGTTGGACATGAGTATCATCAGTATACATGTTTATCAAGATAAAACCGTTGTCACCAGTGGTACATACGTCCTCATGTTACAACGCCTTATTTACACTGGGATGTCAATGCATCTCAATGTATGCCTTTAGGGTGTGCACAGGAGTAACTCGAAAACTGCGGGACATGTAAAAAAAACGCTGAAATTCACAAAGTAACCGGAAGAAATAACGGTTTTTTTAATTAAGAAATCTGTCAAGGGTAAAGACGAATTTGCGCTGAAATACATTATTACCGGGTGTAACTAAGCGACCAGAGTCCTTGTTGAACAACGACGCGTTCATGACTCGGCGAAAAATGTCTTAGTTAATTAGCAAACCCCATCTTTTCCAATAAAGAACTTGAGTTATTGTTGCACTCGAATAGTTCTAACCGCATCCAACAACAACAAGTTCAAAGTAAGCTGCGTTCCATCAACAAAATATGACCGTCAACCAGATGCACAAACTTATGCGGCTGCAAGCTGCACCGATGTCCGCAACAATACATCCCAAAAGTGTTTGACTTCACGAACCACTGTTCATTCTTACGTTTAAGGATGCGAAATCTGCAACACCTATCTATATTTCTTTAGGACAGCGATTCATAGCTTGCAAATATGTGACACTTGCCAGGCTACGTGACGCTGACTTTTTGAACAATATAACGTGCATGCAGAGTCTAACTTACTTAGCGAATAACAACGTTTCCGGGTGCGCGCACAAACAATGTCTGTTTTTGCACGTTGACAGTTCTCTAAAAGTCATCAGCGAGACAGTTTCGACCCTGCTTGTTCCGTGTGCGTTGCTATTTCAAAGAGTAGTGCAGACAACCAATCTTCCTCTCCACGAGAAAGCGACACATCTATACAACGTCAGCCAAAAATCTTGCGCACGCGTGCAACATGTGATGTGAACATCACTTGACACAAAACAGGCTAAGCGCTCTTCCACTGGCAACACTTTCCTTAGCATCGGTGCAGTGACAACAGCAACGTCAAACACTGAAGCGGTCAGTTTCTTGGTTATCGGCCACAAGTGCTCGTTTACACCAACAATGAATGAATCAGCCCTATTCGGCTTTCTTAAACCACTTGCGACAACGGATGTTTAGATCCATGGTTTGCCCGTACGCCGAGAAATAAAAAAAACATGACAACAAATAAATGAACATCACCAATCAGCGAAGACTCTCCCATTATTAATGCTACAAGCAACGCACAGTTTGTTACCGCACTTCGATGCGTGTCTAAAAGACGAAAACGCAGTAACGCTGCAACTGCTTTCTCCTTACAAATCAACGCCCTCGCAGACAAGAGAGAGGAAGAAATAAAAATACAGGATACAAATAAAGTGTAAGAATACGAAACACACTTTTTCAGCAGCGCTTCACCGCAAGACAGTTGGCAAGAAGTTAGCCAAGGTATGCCGACAAAAGAAAACTCATCGCGCACGTATATATAGGTAAGGCTCTGGTCGACGTGGAGTACGTTTGAAATGACGGCTTTCCGGAACGGTCGGTCCCTTGCGCCGAGAATGGTGGAGGTCGAGGAGAAAACAAATACCAGCCGTGACAGACCGTGGATCCACGACTGATCAACGCGACGCTCCGTCTTTCTCTTTTTCTTTTGTTCTAATTTCTATTTTCCTTTTCTTTTTCATCTTATGGCACTCGTCTACCAGCCAGCGTTTTTGCCGCTATCGATTCCAGGATTTCATCTCGCGCAATGTCGCCACGTCCGCGCACTCCTGATCGCCCTTTCTGCGTTAGCCACGTTTTTAAACGTTCAGTACCACTTTATTTTCTTTCTCTCTCTTCTTAAACAACGAGTTCCCCTTCTCTATACTTTTGCAGCAAGTGAAGAAGGAAAAGAAAGAGCGGCGGAAATGAGGAAATGTTTTTGACGGGTCCTTTCCTATATTTCTTTTCCCTGTTTTCTATTTCCACGAACTTCCCATTTCCCGCTATCGCGCCGCCTCTAGATGGAGCACAGCGGTTCCTTTTGCCAGGCAAAGGAATAACGGGCTTTTCTCCGCAGAACCTCAAGTCAGTTAGCGAAAACTTTCGCAGAGCTAAACAGACGTCAGAACCTTGCTGCACACATAATGAAACAAGAAAACGAAATGGAAAGAAGATTGCAGTTGAAAGTGACAGCGCAAACACATGGACAGGGGTACGTTTAGTGAGTGGATTTACGCCAACCTTTAAAATATGACAAAATGGTCGACTTTCCTTCTTGTCAGCGACAGATAACTTGCTTCTAACATTTTTTTTCAGGCACGCAGCATAAATCTAGCCACTCCAAGGCGTTGAAGAGAGAGAGAGAGAGAAGCTCGACATACACTTTCGAAATAAGCTGAATGATATCCAATTCTTTTTAAGTTACCTGCCTAATGCGTCTGCGTTTAAAACGTGACAGTTATCGGTTCAACAAGGACCGCGCTGACGGCACAAAGCGATCACTGTGGTAAATTCATCTGTTGCAAACGCCAATAAATGCAATCTCGAAAAAAAACCTAGCTTTTCAACTGACAGCAAAGAGCGAGTCGACAGGTCGACAAGACGCTCCATGAAGCTGGAGAATAGCTGCGATGTGGCAGGCGCACTTCCCGAGCACCACTCTGCTGAAGTTCCTGGAGCCAATGAGCATCCTCCTCAAGCAGTACAAGACAATAGCGATCCGTGGAAGACCAATAAAGACACGCTCAGTGACGCGGGAATGGAGCGACTATCGAGAGAAGGGGACTGAAAGAGTGGAGTCGAGGGAAACGTGGCTCTATCGCGGAACAACCTGCCATCGTGGCGAAGAGGGTCCGATGATCGAGTGATGCACGAACACGCCTCTTCGGACACCGCTCGGCGCCGGACGCGTGCTTGCCCCGCTATTGAGCGGCGCCAAGAGCTTGGCGCGAGATTCGCTCACTTCGCTGCAGTTGAAGAAGATTGGGGGCTCGATTCTCCCCGTGGCCCGTTTCCCTCCAAACAACATCAATCTTCTTTCCTCCTTTCTTTTTTTTTTGCCAGAATCTTGAAGCGGTGGATCGCGTTAACTACCGTGTAGTGGAAGGGGCGAAATATGTATAGTTCGACGTGCGCTTGTCTCAGGGACGCATCGAAGCCCGGGCTATGTGCTGTTTTCCGCATATTTCAGCTCAAACGGATTGTCTTTCGCGGTTCAAATGGTTGACGGTTACTTCGGATCGCGAAAGCGTCAATGGTCCTCGATTATAAGGTCGTTTCTCGAGGGCACATGGCTATAGTTTAAGCCTATTTGCGCCGCCTTTACACAGGTTGAGAAGAACTACTTGCGAACTATCGAAGCCTGGGAAACTAGAAAACGGTGCACTTCTTGCCGAAAAAAAAAAGTGGAATGAATAAACGCGGGAAGAAGTAGTGTTACAAATTTGAAAAGATAACAATTGCTATACAAAACTGAACGCAGCGTACGGAAGCCAAGCACCACTTGTGGTGTTGTGAATAGAAAAACGGTCGAAGGTGGAACAGCAAAGTCTAAAACAACAGGTGTAGTTGTTCCCTTCACTTAACAAAGAGTGCAAAATATTGTCGTCAAGTTACAACAATAATTGATTGAGAGCGCATTATATACAGCGCGGAGGGAAACAGCCCCAGACATGTGCCTAATCAAGCAGCGAGAAATGCCGTAAGAACTGAACACCATAGGGGGTAGTGCTTACATTGGGGACAGGTAGGCGGCGACGAGTTGCTAGGTGAGTGCGTTGTTAGTACGAGACAAAATTGAAGCAATCCCATTTCTTCGCAAGTCCCTCCTAAATGGCGCTTGACAACCCCCTCCCTCTTTTTTTTCCAGTTCTCGATTATACCCCTCGTTTCTTTTTTTCGGCTGCAAAATAAACCACGCGTTGCTTCCATAAAAATACCCAGAGTCACCATTTTGCCCAAAAGACGAAGCACCGATTACGATAGCAAATTAGTAGACAGATATATGAAGGAAGGATGGTAGTTTTATCAGTCGTATAAACTTGTAAACATTAGATTATTAACTAAACTAACAAGCAGAGTGTCACGCGCGCACAAGCAAACACGAACACATCTAACTCAATGACCGCAGATTCTCGCTGTCTAAACGCTGGGGGGAAGGAAGCACGTACGGCAGCAGTAGCGAGCGAAATGATCTTCGTGCTACCTCTCGGCTTCACCACGAACTAAGCGGCGAGAACATAGCGTACGCGAAGCTATCGGCCGCCGGTGCGCCTAGACTGCGTCTCCGTTCAAGATTGCTTTCAAGAGAAGGCCCGCGCTGCCGCGTGCGGCCGCGCCAAAAGCAGCAGCAGCCGCACTAGAACGAACCCTCCCCCCCCCCGCTCCCTCTCTTCCCCTTGTTGCTTTGCGCGTGCGAGACTGAGCCGCCATCGTCGGCTCGCACTTACGCACGTTAACTCGCACATACAGCATACCGCGCGCGTGGACGATGCTATCCTCCTTGGACTTTATTCGGAACATCACGGCGACGCCGACGGCGACGCGAACACCGACGGTAGAAATGCGCCTTGCGTGTGCAGATAATTGCTATCGCAATAAAAAGCTTTAACACGTTGCGATTGATGGTACAAACTTCAAGCGAGGAGTGCTAAAGTGTATCAAGTAATTTGTTGATAAGTGTTTTCGGGTAGTACATTACACATTTACTTCAGCTGCAACAGATAATACAGCAATACTTTCGCAAGCACGTAAGCTTCCTGCCGTGTTTTACCTACTAGCGGTTTCGCAAGACGCTCCTCTACGAGAATATTGGGGACGTCTAAAGGCAGATGCAAAACGAGCGTTTAAGAAGCGCTGAAGACAAAACCAATAAGCCTTCAATGGCAAAAGTGAGACTGGTATGAGTACGTTGGCTATAGCACTTCACTAAATGCTCTCTCCTTCAGAAAGCAACATGTTTTCAGTACTGTGTCAGCAAAGTAAACAATAGAATGAACACAAATAGGTGTCAGTCACTGAAAAATACGACCACTGTCAACATGCTAAGAGTAACAGCGCCTACCAAAAACAAGCAATAACTGCTACAACATCAACCGCGAGCGTCACATCATATTGAACTATCTTTTGTAGATTAAGAGATTGCAAGCAAGGAAGGCTTTGAAGTTCACGCAGTGGCGTAGAGTCATGTTCGTGAATTTTATTTGTTATAGTGGTACCTTAACACAATGTTCACAAAAATATTTTGCCAGAATGTTAAACATGGTGCGTCTTGTATTGGAAAGTCAGGTGGAAACAGGCTATGCCCATACTATAATACATTTGGCAACAGCTATGCTCTGACGACGCTTCGCATCGCTGCACTTTCAATTAAATCACGTGTTACGAAAACTTAGTGGCGACCGCTCTGTACAGATATTCTACCGCCATTGTACTGTTCTACTCACAAATTAGATTAATGATTCTGCTACAATGCCACTGGTTTCGTAATAATGCACATTTTGTCGCATCTTGGGTAACTACATTACTATAAAACAGATTGCTATTGAAGAGTAATCAATACGCTTATCAGTGGCGTAACCAGGAAGTGTATTTAGGCGCCAGAATATCCCTAAGAATTTTAGTAATCCCTGCGGTAACGACTGGTAGCAGCGTTCAAGCAGGAGGAAAATATCCCCGCACATCGTCAGCAAACTGAAAAGAGCCCCTTATGTTGAATCCTGGATACGCCACTGAGCTAATATCTCCCTCAACAACCGCTTTCGTCGGAATCAAAGGCCATAAAACATCGTGTTTCACGAAGAAGTATCCGCACCAAAAAAATAAAAAAAGATGAAAGAACAGCGATTATCCGTCATTGCACCACACGCTGGCGACCGTGGAAGGCGCAACAGGAGGCGCTGTCCGGAGAAGACGAATGATATGCTCCGTTGGTCGGGAAATCGGCCGGCGCCGCCGCCACCGTCACAGCGACCCAACTGCGCAGCAAAAGGACCCCTCGCTCCTGGACACCCCATCTCTCTCTCTCCGGAGTTCTTTAGGGGCGCACAAACACAAACTCGTTGTAGTGGTTCCAGCGGTTCTCCTCGGAGTCGACGCCAGGCTTGAGCGGCTCGTTTCCGGCGCCGCATGAGGTGCCGGTGCCGCAGGCACACACGCAGCGGAACCGCGACTCCTGGAGGCAGTCGAACGCCTGTTCCAGAGAGTTGTGCTTGAGGAAGAAGCGCGACGTGTACCGGTCGTCCTGGCCGCGGTCGGGGTCGCGCGACTCGTTCAGCGTGTCGCCGAACACTTCGCGGCACATGGTAACCTTGCCGCAGATGAGGATGCGCGTCAGCTTGCGGAACTTGACGTCCGCCAGGCCGTCGCGGCCGAACGCGAACGTTCCGCGGTAGCCCAGCGTTATGTAGCCCGGCTGGCCCGGGAACGGCGGCGGCACGGCGGACGTGGCCGACAGGCAGGTGACCAGGGCGTCGAGGCGGAAGTGCTCGGCCTCGGCCTTGAGCCTTGCCAACTCGCGGAACTCCTCGGGAAGCAGCAGGCGGCCCGACCGTAGGAAGTCCAGGATGTAGCGGAAGAGGGCCCCGTCCCTGTCGACGAAGACGCGGCCCTGCGAGTCATGCGGGCCGCCGTCGAGCAGCTCGCCGAGCACGGGGCAGCGAGACAGTGTCTCGCGCGACGCGCTGTACGTGGTGCCGCCCACGTTCAGATCGACGACCGCCGAGGAGGAAGACATTGTTGCAGCCGTCGCCGTTGCCGCCAGCTGTTGTCGCTCTGCTCGCTGGGCCGTCTCACCGCGCTTCGCCTCTCCGCGGGTTCTTCTCGTTTGACGACAGTGCTTCGGAGCAGCAGAGTGCGAGCGCGAGAAAGGCAGACTCTCCCCTCCACCCGCACTCTTCGTTGCGTGGTCCCTGAGCAAGGAGCCTGATGGCTGCGCGCGCAGCTCTTCTGGGGATCGATAATGGGTCGGCCGAAGCCCAGGCGTCTGGCGGAACCCCGGCCAGACCCAGGCGGTGCGGGGGTCTGTGCCTGCTGCATTGTAGGCCTCTCCTTCGCGTACAACACTTTCATTCCTCCCCGCCCACCCAGCACTACCACTTCCGTCACCCCCCTCGCCTTCCCACCTTCTGCTTTCGCACAACCCATCTCCTTCCGAAAGGTTGTGCTTTCCGCCGAGCGCGCTTTGCCTCCCTGCGCAATGCTGCAAGCCTCCCCTCCCTCAGCACCATTGGCAGCGCTTCTGCGTTACCTGTGCGTCACACTGATGCTTCTGCGGGCCTGCTCCGACGAAGACACGTTGCTGTTCTCTTTCTTGTTTTCCTCTCGTGTTTTCTCGCTCGCTGTGCGAGAAAGAACTCGCGCTTTGTGCGTAATTCGAGTGTTGAAAGATGGAATTGTGGAGAGATACTTTAGTCGCCAGACCTCGATAGAAAAGTTTCGATTGCCGCCGATATGGCATGTGTTGAGTGACGAGCCTTTTAGGGCGGGAAAAAAATCTGCCTTCCTTTGTAACGATGCGCTTCAGTAGCAACGACCTCGTGCAGTATTAGAGGTGGGGTATTATCGGTAAAAATAGAAGAGAGGGAGAGAAAGCAAGGCGAGGAAATGTAGGGAGGTCAAGCAGACGAATATCAGGTTTGCTGCCCTAGAGCTGGATGGGAGGTAAATGGGGCATATAACGAAAAAAAGGACCGGGAGAGTTCCATGTTTTCCTTGGAACACTCCTTAAAATAGTGCTCGTTATCACCAATTTTATTTCCCTAAATCATTTCCCCCAAAATGAATTATTTCCCCAATTTATTTTCCCTACACATCCCGCATTGATATACGTGCTAGAGTGAAAGAATGACAGAAAACGCCTATTAGAGTGAGCAACGTGTTCGTCTCGCAACATTCAAACGCTTTGACACCTCAAAAGGCAAGAAGGTTGTTCTCACCCTATCAGACCAAACGTCTTCTGCAGGAACTATTTTAAATGAAAATTAAGTTGTCCGAGTCACCAATGTGTTTTTCTCGTAATGTTTCCGAGTACTTACAGCGTGTTCTGCGTGACTGCTGTCATTACTTGTCAGAGAAGCAATCTCTTAAGGTTGCACTGCAGTTGCACTTGATTTCAAGCTTAAGAAATGCGAGACATTCTAGACCCGCGTAAAATTCCCACTTTCGCAGTTGCGCGATACGAAAGCGCTGGTGGTTTTTATAAGGCCTATATACAGGACTTATCCAGAGTTTCCTAACAGCTTCAATGTACATGTGAGCTGTGTGGTGTATGCGCTATTCGACTGAGGACTGTGCACACCATAACTCTCACCCAGCGCTTGGAGTAGCGTGCCAGGTATTAGCAAGGCTAACACAGCCGGGTTCTCCTTAAAGGCTGCATCTCTGTCTCTGGAACATGAATCCGTGACTGCGCTGAAGTGTTATATAGAAGTTACGGATGCATGCAATTGTGGTGTGTGAGCAGGGACACTGGAAGAAGCATGACGTGGCGGGTTCACCTCACAAAACGTATTGTTGGGCTAGTTGATGTCTCGTGACTTGCTTACAGCCCCAGAAAACACAGTGAGAAAGGGAGACAGCAAAACGATCATGAGATGTAATGACAAGGCGCTTCATGATCGTCTTCCTGTTTCTCTCTGTTCTTCGGGTCCCTATGCGCACTTAGCAACATTAAACGCAGTCGCTCCCCGTTGGCTGCTGTATATTTGGGGAAAGAAAAGGAGATACACAAAGATAACACAGGAGATAGGGACTTAGTGTGCGCACGAACGCCGAGCAATGCAAACTTAAGAGTGACAAACAGTCGGGAATTCAGTTACCTTCAAGAAGCGTAGGGGAACCTTAGCTACCTGTTGCAAACATTACTTTCTCAACTAGGGCTGCTGTCTCACCGACTGAAACTGTTTGCTTCACGGACAAATGCTTTCCCTGTGCCTTGCCACCTCCTTCAGAACGAATGTGTAGAGTACCGTAGCTGTACAAAGACACAAGGGATCACCCAGGTACGCATGTCAACTGTCAATACTCCGTGAAACACAATGCGCCTGCACTGAAGCAATGTTTATGTAAAGCGCAGTTACGCTAGCTATGGATGTGATGTCTATAAAACTATTTGAGCATGAAACCCCGCTTCTATGTTTTAGAGAATTCACTTTCAGACTTGTCTTCCTTTTCCTGTGGCCTATGTTCTGATAGTGCTGCTACAGGGCTATCAATGTATGTGTTTATAAAGCCCATTCGGCTGAAAACTCACGCTTCTGTGTCCGACCTTGTTCACTTTTGACTTGTCTTCATTTTTATCGTCTGCGTTCTAAAGGTACACTGAACTTACATTTACGCTCTGGATGTCTACTGCTGTGATATCACCCGGAAAAACAATAATTCACTGGCTCTGTATAGCCACATTAGATATTGTACACTGACTTTGCACCACATTCCCTCAGTGCTCCGAACAGATGTCCGTATGTGCGAACAACCTCAGTGGCTGGAACATGCTTCTATAGATAACTCCGCTCTGGGAATTATTTTTTTACAATCATGGGCCAACCCTGACATGTCACCGAGCAGCTACGCGGTCAATGTCTTACCCTTTCTCCCTCACTTGGTCCTCTTGTAATCTTTGAACAGGCTGTTGCGCCACTTCAGCCGCCCACGCCCCATGTAGCAAAGAAAAAAAAAAGCAGTAATAGTACTAACAATAATAATAATAATAATAAAAAGAAAACGGAACCACATCCTTGACCGCGTCGGGAACACACCGAGATCTCCAACAGTCCCGAACTATCACAAAGACAATAAGCCGGACGCACAAAACGACAAAGGCACATAAGAAACAAAACCTCAGTGAAAAGATCAACATCGGCAAAAAGCCGAGGAAGGCAGCACAAGACAGAAAAATCCCCCGTCATTTATAAAGCGCTTCCTGTGGTCCGCCTTCCCGGCCTACCGCGCCGTGCCACGCCGTTCCTCGGATTGCACTTTCACTTTGCGAAACCGACCGCTTATGCAACCGCAACGGTAAGAAAGAAAGAAAACGGCCGGACGAACCTCTCGGCTGTGAACACAGCCTGGCGTCATCGTCGCTCCCGTGCGGTGCGCACACGAGGTCGCGGTGTCCCCCCTCCGGAGCGCAGATCCGGGGACTTGACAGGGCTCCGACAGGACGCAGGTGGACCTTCAGTAAAAATGAAGAAGAAAAGAAAAGAAAACAATATAAAAACGGTAAAGACAAGAAGCAAAAAATGAAAGGAATGCAAGAAGGTGTTTGAAAGCACTTTTACTCGTCGCGCGGAAGCAGCCTGAACTTGAGATGGCCGCAAACGGTCAGCTTTTTGGTCACTACCGGTGAAAAAGGCAAGGTCTGCTCCAAAAGCCGGAACAAACAAAATAACCGTAACGCGGTCGCGGCTGTGGAATACCAAGCTCTCGGCCGCGGCTTGCAGTCCTGGCCTTAACGCAGTCGTGCGGAATACTAACGCAAGACCACTTTCATGCCTTCTGCCACCGACACCTATGCTGCTACCCTATAGGCGCAGTTTTGCTATCCCCCTTCCCTCTTGCTTTCATAACCCTCTTCCTCGGTCGGCCGCATTGGATTTCGGCAGCGGCAAAATGCGGTTGAGGGAAAATTTCGCCCCCCGACCTCTGTTTATTCACCACCCAGTCTTCCAGAATACGCCCTGCCAATGATTCCTGCCCCTGAATGCTAACGCAATACCCCTTCCATCTCCATTCGCTGCCGCTGCCTAGCTCACTCGTTCCTTTCGCTTTCCCCCCGATGTCTCTCTTCCATTTAAAGCCATGGATTTTGGAGCCAGCATGACGTCTTTGAGAGGCGGAAGTTCCGGTGGAGAAATCGCAAAGCGAGCGCGCGCGTGAGAGGGAGTTAGCAAGACGCGAGAAAATCGGTCGCTTATATAAGCGCGAAACTGGGTCCCCCGGCGAGGGGATAAAGAATCCCCGCCGTGTGTTTCTGGGCAGCGGACAGCCAGTGTACCTCCGCCGCGATGCTAACGACCATGCTCAGGATATTGGTGAGTGGACGGCTCGGGCCTGGCTGCCGTAATCCGCCCCGAGGCCTCGCTATACGAAGCGCGTTGTGATCCCGGGATTACGCGGTGCACTTAACCGCCGGATTAGCGCGTGCGAGAAGAGACCCCAGAGAGAGGATTAACGCCGTGAGAGGTGATTTCGGTGTTAGCGTCTTAAGTGCACGCGCCTTATACTGGTCCTCCCTTCCCACCCTTCGTGGGGAAGGGAATAGCTTGGAAGCTACAAATGGCTTTCGGCTGTAATACTCTGTAATCTTAGATCAGCGACGTAAAAAGAAAAGCGGGAGTTCTCTGTTTCACTCTTGCGCAAGAAGCGAAATTGGATTGGGGCGTGACATTTATGTTGACTCCTTGACACGCAGTTAGTCGACTGAAGTGATCAAACTCGAGTTACGTTCCCTGCACCTGTCAGCCGATGTTTACTGCTGTTCATTGATTGTTTTGCTACCACATATGTCTTGTATCCTCGTTCGTTGGCTTCTTTGGCTTACTATAGCAACAAGAACAACTACAGCAGGGAACCCTGTCGGATGTCCGAAGTCCGTACAATCGCTGCTCGGAAACTACTCAGGAGAGGCTAATGCTAAAGCAGGAAGCAAAATCTTGAAATCACATTTCTGGCAAATTTCTTACTTATTGCAGTATTTCCACCAGGACTATGCGCTGAAAAGGACTTGTATCATCGAAATATCTTTGTCTTTCGTGTAAAACAAGGTATGTTTTGCGTACACGTAGCGCAAAGGTTAATTAAAGCAAAGAGAAAGGAAAGAAAAAAAGGTGAATAGTGTCTCTGGATTCCCACCTAAAGGTTGGCCAAGGCGTTGTAGTCGGCTACATGTGTGCGTTACTGCGTCTAGCGTTGTTATGCTGCCGTGTAAGAATTCCTTGCATAATTTACAACACTGGGTTAGGAACGGGAAACACAGAATACTTACTTCACTTCATTTTACATTACATTTTTTTTCATAAAAGGTCGCTGTTACTCTCACACCGAAACTAGCAGTAAGCATATCGCACCTGCAGTGGTATGGTGCAATGACTCATTTGTTCGGTTATATTCTTTTCCTATCAACCACCGTTCATTACCGAGTTATCAGAGTGGTATCATGCGCCATGTATGTATGTAGCCATGTATCTAATAAGGGGCTTGCTATATCTTTAGAAGCAGCGACAAATAGAGGCACATGTATGTCCTTTGGGATAAAATGCGGCCGAGACATTTGACTTAGCCTTGATTAGCTTTAGCGAGGTAATTTACGGGCTATTTTTGTTACTAAGAAGTCACTATAGTAAAAGTCGCTACGACATCAATGTGGCGATGTGTCAGCTAAGGTGACTTGAAAATTGACGGATCCCATGAGAATATGTGCGAACTAATCAGTTATAAGCGAAGCTTTCTCTCGCGTTTACTGAACTATTTTGACTTCACTTGTTCTAAACTTCTGAGTAGCTCAGCGGTCCTCACTCAAGCACGCACTGGTCGCATTTTGTTACCTTCGTTCTCCACACCAGGCTGCTTGATTATTATTATTATTATTATTATTATTATTATTATTATTATTATTATTATTATTATTATTATTATTATTATTATTTAAAAATGATGGCCGCATACTTTCGCTTGTACCCACACTGGGGTATCGGTCAAGAATTGCCTGCCTGAACATTTAGTTTCTGTTTTGAAATATTACATATTCGATTAACAAAAAAAACAAAATTCAAAAGCTTATTCGTTTAGTTGATTGTATGTAACCGCAAATGGCATCGAACCTGTCCTTGTCGCTAAAACACACAACTGACGCACTGGAAGTCGGTATTATTTCTGATGTTGAAATTAGCCCTAGTTTAGCAAGCGGAGTTTCTAGAAATCTTTTTCCTAATGATTTATACCGACCGCATAACAAAAAATAGTGATCGATAGGGACCCTCTTTCTTGGCAGTATTGGCGCAGGGCCAAGATTGTCAGATAATTCGTGTGTAAATATGGGTTTAATGGAGGGGACATGGCAGCGTAATCTGGTGGTCGCTACTTGTGATTGTTTTGGTGGATACCGCTGAATTTTCCACGGGAATCTTGGGTGCTGAAAGTCTGTCTATGATGTTCTTGATTCAATGAAATCTCTACGAATTGAATATTTTTGACATGTCATTTCTGTTATGTGCGCCACTACTGAAGAACCGATATTACCGGTCCACTAAGGTACACACGCACTATTGAATCTGCCATTTCCTTTATATGTAATCCACAGTAAATTGGTATCCATAATAGTTTTACAAAAGTCAACTGTGGAGGAACTAATGTTAAAAACGTCTTTAGAGCTGGCGAATTGGCTGAAGGTGTAAGCGAAGTACAGACAGAAAGGAAATCTATTATAGCAACCGCACTGATTGCGTTCAAAGGGAGTTTCCGCAGTGCTAAAACCGTTGCAAAACGCCGGGCTTCAAAAACGGGAGTGATATCTGGCAGTCTAAAAAAAAAAATGACTAGCCAAATAAAAGGGAGGAAATGCCTACGCCAGCCTTATATTGTTTAGTGAAGCATCTGTCGCTATTATGTCATTTCTTTGTAAGTGTGCAATGTAATCTTGCTACCGGTTATTTAAGAACCTGACTGTTGAAACGTATGGTTTCGGGAGAAAATGGCTTCAAATTCTTTCTTAATATTCTGATTTGATGCAGTTGAAGGAATTATGTCTTCATTGTTCACATTTAGACTATCTAATTGCTTTTGTACAAGGACAACCCCTGGAGTGTGAAAACGTGGCTATTGAGCAAGAAAGAAGGAGTTTGAATCACTGATAAAGGCGTATTCAGATCGTTTAAGCAGAAAGGTCTTGTTCTTGTACTTGTTCACTGGTAAAATGGCCCAACCAACTCTGGGGGATCGGTCATGAATAGGGCACTGAAAGACTGTTAAAATTTTTTAATAAGTAAGGTGAAACGAAATAAGTATCTTACAAATGGGATTTAACATGTCTACTGTTACAGATATGCATGATAAATTATCTAAGTATGAAATAAAAAGTTGCGTGACCCTAATAAGTATTTAGAAGAATTCAAGCATGCAATTCTTTTTGTTTTACGCTGAAATATGCAGAGGGCTTCACAAACGTTTGTGTGGCTACAACCCAATACTTTAGCCCCAAAGAAAAGAATTACAGGAAGAGTCAAATTCAAGCCGAGCGCTTGGGAGGGTTCCTCTAAAAATCGTTTCTTTTGAATAATGAAACGGCGGCATGTTAAGAAGGAGTGTTGCAGAGATTCACTCTCATTGCATAAGGGACACAAATGTGATATAGGAGGTAAAGGTTCGGTGGGGGGTCTCGGCACCGTAGTCTCCTAATGGTTACTTCAATTTGCTAGTGCAGCAGCAATTGTTGTTCCAAGAAAAGTTTATATGCGGGAAATCAGATGTTACAACGATGATTGGGCGAAGTTATTTGCAGTAGTATGCTCTCTGAATCGCCCCGCAGTAAGGAAAGTTGACATAGGACCATCGTGGGATGCTGCTGCGAGTGCATCTGTATATTCGTTTAAGGCTAGACCTTCGTGGCCTAAACGAACGACACGTAAGTGTCTTGGGAGAAGAGAGTAAACATTTCCTAACGAATCTAACAATTTAGATGTGGTCATTGAAGAACAGACAGACAGACAATCATTTAAGATTACGGCTCATGACATAGGTGATGGTAATATGCGTAAAGCTAAGACCATTGCTCATAATTCCGCCTGAAAGATAGGCGTGAAGTAAGGTAGCCGTATGGGAAAAGACGAATTTAGAATTGGTGATAACAATTTCCATGCCTGCTTTCTCTTCACAGATGGAAGTATCAATTCCTATAACTGTCTTTGTGTCCAAGTGTGCAAGGTGGTCTTTCAAAATACTATAGTCAGATATTGATAGCGCAAATGCTTAGCATTGTTTGGGAAAATATTGTCAAATTCAATTTCAGTGTCTGGAGCACAGGAATTTAGTGAGACCACCTCGCATAGGCGCACATTTAATGTCTGCAATGGCCTTTGTACGAAAACAACTTGAAGGCAACGTGAGCGATACTACTGACAGCGAAAAGATTAGGCCAATTCATTAATGAAAACATACTGTGCCTCGTCTGTGGTGACGCATATATCTCTAGAATAGTTTGTACTGTTAAGATAAGAAATCGCACGAGAAGAGAAGGCAGGCGTGCTTCTTGATATAAGATATCAATAACAAGAAATTAGGAAGCCCAATACGTAAACGGAATGCCTCTCGTTCTAATAGAAGCACAGACCAAATTTTTTGTGCACGTCCGCTAGAAAACAAAACCGAAAGCTGTAAAATATTTGGCGCCGACTTCTTCACTTCATAATTGAAATAAACATTACATTGAATTCAAGTATTTTGATTTCAGTGTAGGAATCGGAAGTACATGATACTGCTGGATAACAAGATAGCTCTCATTATATTGCATGCCGCGTTAAAGATGGTATTCTAGTTCGGTTCTAAAGGAATTAATGTCGTTCTTTTTTGCTCCAATTTCGACGCCATTAATTTGACCTCTAAGTTTAGTAACACTATCAAAAAGTAAAAAATTTTCCGTAGTATACCGTGTTACTGCGGGGTTAAGCGTTACTGTTGTTGAACACACCTGCAGTAGACAAAGTGCCATTTTAGGCATAAACTGTTACACGAAGCATCCTATGTTGGTCTTTTTGTAACTGAGTCCGCAAAGTTTTTGCCAAAGTACAACTTCATCAACTGGAACTGCAACTCGAGAAGACAATATTTTGTGGCTCGATAATTATTCATAACCAATCTGCACACCTGCAAGCCGTGATGATTCTAATTCTCATCTTCGATTTCCGTGTGCAATTTTAGGCCGAAAAGACAGACCAGTGCTCAATTCGGCGATGCGATTCACCTGGCTGAATAATATTGATCTCAGAAGCCCCTTGTGGCCCGGCATTGAATTGATCGAGCCGCCTGAACAAGGCACCCGCACGAAAAGAAACTACAAACCAAAATGGCCGGCAGAAAGAGAGAACCCGGTCATAAGAGGGTTAGAAATAAATAAAGCTATAGCACTACTACGACGACATCATAACAGAATTCCGCCTGTGCAACAAAAAGAGAAATAAAAGAACGAGACTCGGACACTTCTTGATCGCCGAATACAATAAGGCTACGGAGCAGAAGTTCCGGAAAGAGCAGAAGCGCGCACTCCGACAAAATGCTTTTTGTTAAAGCTATCGTTGTGCGCACAGCCGCCTTTACGGGAGCATTTTTGGGTCATATTTTGCTGTCAGCCTAGCCGGTTGATTAAGGCGGGGTCTATTCATAGATGCAGAGTGCTCCGGGCAGCTCTAGAAATGGTTGTGAATCCAGGAATTAAAGTTCAGTGCGAGACAAAGCCCGATTCTGACATGTGTATTGAAGCCCTGTGACTTAGCCAGATAGTTTTCTTTTTGTCTTTTTTTTAGGGGGAGGAGAGTAGCACGTAGTTAAGCGGGAACGGGGAAGGATGAAGGGGAGGCTGGGCAGGCCGCGTACTAACACCGGAATTTCGGCGAGGGGGTGGAGGGCATGTGCTTGATGTGCCATCCACTGGCTACGCCACATTTGAGGCTTTATCACTGTTATATCCAGGGTTCCCTCGCAGCATGAATTACATGTTGTTTACAACTTTATTACATATAGGGCGGTACGTCGTAGACCTGACATCCCCAGTAGAAGAAGACGTAAAGCTCGCCACAGCAGCGTCGTAATGAAAACGAAATGATGGTACGGAGAACAGAGGATACTGGACGAGACGTTTATAAGATAGCAGATAAGATTACACAGAAACTGCGTCGCCTGCTCCTGAGTACTCCTTTGTCACGTCTGTTGGATTGTCTGATTTTCACCACGTACCAACCACCGCGACTTACCATTTTCTTTCGATGTCGTGACCGGCACCTTCACTGTAATGTTATAACGTATGACATCTATTAAAAAAAGCTGAATCACGCGTAATGTTCTGCTCCTTGTACTTGCACCGCACTTCTTATAGAGGTCATTAAAAGCTTAAAGCGGCAAATGCACTAGGTTACAATAGAGGCTCGCATACCTGCGCAAAATCTTTGCTGGCACACGAATAACGCAAACATTACAACTAACAATGTCCTCGTGCGCTCATGCGTTGCTTGGCAACTTTGCAGGATAAATTGGCGAAACTGAATGGCTTGTGGATTAGCACACTGGATCCGAGATTTTAGTCCTAAGGTATTTGCGCACAGCTATCAGGCCAGCAAGAAAGGCTGGGAAGATCTTCGCCCTCGGTCAGCTCTTCAATCACATCGTATCCTGTCCTTGCATATATAGCCTCATGATCAAAGCTAAAGTGTACTCCATGAATACTTTGTTTAGCGCAAAACAGACAAAAGAAAGACGACAGGACAAGGCGCTACTCTCAGCTGACATCATTTTATTGCGTCACTGCTTTATAGACAGCTCAAACTATAGGAACATGCGCAGTGAGCACCATGCGGTGGAGCCACCAACATCCGATCCCAAGAGCGCACTCATGCGACAGAATCCAAAAACCAAATTCAGCGCTGTACAAGGACTGTACAAGTTCCTTGTGTAGCACTGATTTGTTTTTTTTTTTGGATTCTGTCGCATGAGTGCGCTCTTGGGATCGGATGTTGGTGGCTGCGCCGCATGGTGCTCACTGCGCATGTTCCTATAGTTTGAGCTGGCTATAAAGGAGTGACGCAATAAAATGATGTCAGTTGAGAGTAGCGCCTTGTCCTGGTCGTCTTTCTTGTGTCTGTTGTTTTGCGCTAAACAAAGTATTCATGGATTCACACCAACTAGCCCGCCAACGCATTGTGCTGAACTAAAGTGTACTTCGTCTCTCGCCTAACAAGCCATCTCGCGAACGAAAAACAGGGCGAGATTGACGGTGTTCAAAATCTGTGACCACGTCGGATTTAACCACGCATTGAACTAAGCAAACTCCAGCAGCCATCATAGGCGCCAACCGCTTATAGTTTTTTGTGGAAGAGCGCACTACGTGAAGTGGCCAAATAGAAATAACAAGGACAGAAAGACGAGCGAAGTACGTCACCACAACGGCAAACAACGCTAGGCCGAGGCACACCTGCGTCAAGAGCCGAGAAGATGGATGGTGTCCTTACACGCAAACCAAACGGGCAGTCGGAGGTAAGCGTCGCCGCAACGTGCGGGGGCGACCAGCCACCAGAGGGCGCGCAGGGACCCGGTCGCCAATGTTTGATATCGGCTGACGCAGCGCCGTCGCCCAGATATTGCGCAATTAGCGCGGGCTCCATAAATCACGCCGGCGGTAATAAGTGGCTTCGTGGCAAACTCGACCCGGACGTGCTGCCTTTAAGGAAGATAGCGGGGGCAGGTCGTAATTGACGGACGCCTAATTAAAGAGAGAGGAACGACTCCCCACGGAAATGTGGAGGTGGGGAAGAAGACGACGAAGTTCTTTCTTTTTTTCTTTTCTCGCTTGTTTGGTTTCCTTCGATTCGACGAAGCCACGAAGCAATAACTGCCGCAGACCTGCGGTGACCTCTTGGTAAAAGGGATCGTCCCTCCTTTCTCGGAGACGTAATGCCGCAGCGTACGTGCCTTTTTCGTTCATCAGTGGCCAGCCGCTAGGAGAGCACATATATACCGCTCCTACAAAATTGATGCGCTGAAGATTTTTTTAACGGCTGGAAGAAGCACGGCTCTCGCGGCGACTATTAAATTATGCGTCCAGGGCTGTTCTAGATTTGCAGCACGTAATTTCATTTTAACGAAAACCGTGGATGGATACATGGATACACGCAATGGGTATATAGCATCAAGGTGGAGATGGTCGAAGATCGAAGGAAAGATGATTGTGAAAGTTGGCGAGCAGTTAGAAATAATTTTTTGACCTGCTATCGTCGAAACAAGTTGTCAAATGGACAAGGTAGATTGAGCAAATAACTTGAAGGCAGCGTAAATAATCGTGAGGGCGTAATTTCGTTTCAAAGAAAACGGACGCAAGAAACGGAAAGGGGACGTCTAGAGAGCTGGTTCTTAACACAGTTGTAAGTCAAACAGTCTAACACATCAACTCCTGCTCAATATAAATAATTAAAGCATAGTCCATATATTGATCAGAATAAACGCCTGGAAGATTAAATGGCAAGGTGGACCGACATTCAAGAAGAAAAGGATTACGAACGGCCAAATAGAAAAAGTCCTAAAGTGCTTTCTTTTAAATTTACTCATTGATTGAATGCCTTACACGGGCTATAAAAGTTGCCATGCAGTGTCTGCAGGGCATCGCTTTACCCTTGTCCACAGGAAGTTCATTATCGTGCAAAGTATGGCTGAGTACTGCTGTGTCATGTCCGTAGGATTAGCCGACTTTTACCACGTAGCAACCATTGCGGCTCAACATTTCATTTCAAAGTCGCGCCCAGAACCTTTACGGTAATATTGTAAGGTAATATTGTAAGCACAGCACAGCACAGCACATCACATCACATCACAGCACAGATAGATAGATAGATAGATAGATAGATAGATAGATAGATAGATAGATAGATAGATAGATAGATAGATAGATAGATAGATAGATAGATAGATAGATAGATAGATAGATAGATAGATAGATAGATAGATAGATAGATAGATAGATAGATAGATAGATAGATAGATAGATAGATAGATAGATAGATAGATAGATAGATAGATAGATAGATAGATAGATAGATAGATAGATTAGATAGATAGATAGATAGATAGATAGATAGATAGATAGATAGATAGATAGATAGATAGATAGATAGATAGATAGATAGATAGATAGATAGATAGATAGATAGATAGATAGATAGATTTTCTCTTTTGTTGTATTGATTGAATTTATTAACATGAGTTGTTAGACAAGCCATAGAGGAAAGCAACGCATTAGTGTTGGCCGTGTGGCTCTATTTAAGGTGCATCTGAAGCACAGCATAGAGTTTCATGCAATGACGAGAGTGAACTGTAGTGCTAGTGTCTACGGGAGCTGAAAACAGGGCAGCTCAGCCAGTAGAGGAATCATGGGTGTATATTTCATGGATTTGCCTAAACCTTATCCTTTTGGCTTTAAATGGCTTCATAGTCTTGTAAAATGATAATTTCGAGAAAGTACTGCGTTATAAATTATTAAATAGGCAATTGTTAAAATTGTCCCACGGCAGTATTGGTACGCATGACTTCTAGCACATAAACCCGATATTGAAACCACCACGCTACGGACACGTGGACAAGCGGAACCACTGGAGTTAGAACCGATTATGCGTGCTTTCAAAGACTTGTTACCCTCTACGGTAAAAAAAAAAAGTGTAAAGTGTTTTGAAATTTAGGCCAATTTAGGCTCAGATAAAGCGTAGTAAACGAAGCAACAAGAACGCTTGAAGCCTTAAGGCCGAAGATCAGACAAATCCGCGCACTTTCCATCATTCCCATGGCGGCTGAACGATCGAAGTGCAGAGTTCCCTCTAGTTTTTGTAAGAAACTCTGCGAAGAACCGTACACGTGAGCTTTCGCACATCGCCCCTACAGAAATGCGGGCGCTGCGGTCGGTACCTGGACCCGCGACATTGTGCCCATCAGCGGAAAAGAATGACCACTGATACACCGCAGCGGTTGGAATTCGTCAGTGCCACTGTCAAGGCAAAATTTACGAAGGGGCTACTCAAGCGTTCCGTCGCACTTAGCCGCGCACTTGAAAGCATCGGTGCGTGCGTAAATCACGCGCCCGAGAAGTCCGTCGTTCTCGCATGTGAGAATGCTCGGTTTGTTTGCCGCTCGAAAAAAAAAAAATCAAGTTCGCCGAAAGCAGCGCGATCACAAATCTCTGCCAGACCCAGACGGCGAAGAAAACAGCGCATAAAATGAGAACATTTGAGTCATCCTCGCCCAAGTCCTAGGCGCGTGCCAGCGTGCATGATTTATGCACGGTGACGGGAAATAAGAAAAGAGCGAGTGATATTTATTCTCGCAAACTATACTGTTACCTTTCTCTTCGCGCTTTCTTCATTTTTCATTCTTTCGTTCATCTTTTCCGTTTCATTTTCCTCTTTTTCTGGACCGTACCTCCTTTTTGTTATTATTTCCTGGATGAACTTGTGAGTTTGTGGGCTAGGTACTGCAGCCTGGAATAAAAAGCAATTTTAAATCCCGCTTGAGGCAGCCAGGTAACAATGAAATATGACGGCGCTTTTCAAACACCCTGGCTGTGGGAAGGACGCGCAGATGCCCCGCACAAATCTGGAAGGGAGTGAATGCATGTGCCGTGCGCTGTAGGACCAGTCAATATGTCTCGAGGAGGCGGACTTCCCGGGACATGCGCAGCCTTTCGGAACGCACAGAGGACGAAATAACAGCTGGTGGCCGATGCAGAAGCGTTTCATGGGTGTTCTCTTCCAGCTTCTTTTCTTCCTTCCTGTCTTTCCCGTCCTTCCTTGCTTCCATCCTTCCCTCTTCTTTCTTTGGGTACTGCATATCTGCAGATACAGTTGTCTTTCTTTCTTTCTTTCCTTCTTTTTTTCTTTCTCTTTCTTTCTTTCTTTCTCTTTCTTTCTTTCTTTCTTTCTTTCTTTCTTTCTTTCTTTCTTTCTTTCTTTCTTTCTCGAGCACTGTGTATCTGCAGATACAGTTCTGAGTGCGGCGATCTCCCGGCCGGCTTCCTGAGGATTGTGCCGTTGCGCAACATTTCAGAACAGAGCAGGTAGAGGTAGAACCCTCCTCTTTGCGCTAAGGGTTCTTCGACGCATAGAGAGAGAGATAGAGAGAGAGAGAGTCAACTTTTATACTGAGCCCTTAGTAAAGGTTGGTGCGCGCTGGCACCAGACGACGCAGTTGGCCTTACTCCGAGCGAAGTAGCCCGGAAGTGTGCGATACATGTGCATTTCCTGGTCCGTTTATGACGCAAGTAATCGCAGTAATATGCGATTGCGGTTCACCACGTTGGAAGCTGCTCAGGTATAGGCGATGACAATTTTTTTTTTTCGGATGCTGCTGCAGTTCACTGGGACTTGAGCCAAATAGCATTTCGAATTATATAGGAAAATCAATTCAAGCCTTCAACGCAGCTTTCTTTTCTCTCCCGCACAGTGCATTTTGCACTGTCCTAAATGTGCTAAGTAGCACTCTTGTTAATGTTTATTGCGCCCGATCAATTCCAAGATTTTTGTGGCGAGAAGTAGTTTTCAGTTTCGAAGACTTCGAACAGCTAAAATAGCGCGCTTCACCGCATAAGCCTCAAGTTCAAATGAATCCTAGTGACATCACCTTTGAAATTCTCCTTCGCATGTAAATGTCGATCTCTATGGTAAAGAATGGATTCACGATAATTTATCTTGGTTAATGCGGTCCACGACCTGAAATCTTGCGGGTGACAGCAGAAAAAATGAATGGTGCCATGGCAGGCGTTGGTAGCTTTGGTTTTATCATGCTGTGAGCTCTCATGCTAATTAGGTCAATAGAGAAACGATAGCGAATATATTTGCCGGATTGTACCATGTTAATGACGGAGGAAATCAGAATCAGCGATTTGATGGGGATGACGATGTGAGAACAATGGGTGGTTCAAACGCATGTGAGAAACATAGGGATGTGGACTTTGTGAGCCTTCTCGAGAACCCACGTTGCTGCAATCGCGAGATATAGAAATAATTTGGAAGATTACTGAACAATCCGCCATACACGGCAAGCGTAAATACACGACGACAACAGTACAGAGGTATCTACGCCCTTGAAGCATTGGACTAAATAAATTCATCGGATGGAAACTTGAACGTTAAGAGGAAATAAAGATAAACTAAAGCGATGGGACAGGATATTGTACGCCTCTCTTAAAGACATGGGAATACGGCTGCACGGATTTGAGAGTGAATCCGGCAGCCGATGTTTATTAAGAAAAAGAAATTGGGCAGGTTGTGCAAGATGGCAGACCTAATGACCGAACGGATAGATAATCGAACAAAGTGGCCGTCAAGGCAAGGAAACACTTGAGTCCGCAGAAAAATAGAGTGCGATCTGGTTAGAGAACTCGTAGGTTGATTGCGATTATGGTGATGAGGCTAATGTCTAATATTTCTTGTCCTTTGGAGGCGATATCTTGTAACACGCTCTCTCCATAACCTTGGACGCCACGTGCAGACAGCGGCGGTCGTAGGAGTCGTCTGCCTGCCGACTCCTTCACAGGCGGTAACCGAGAGAGTCTCGGAAGCAAAGACGTCAGCCTCCGCGGTGGCCGAAGACCTGAAGCCGGCCGCTACGGGTCTGATCGGCACCGGAGGTTACGGTGGCTACGGTGGTGTGGGTCAGGGCGTCAACAGCTTCCAGAGCGGCTACGGTAATGGCGGTTTCGGCAAGGGCTACGGAGGATTCTCAAACTACGGAAACAACAAGGTGAGCTTTTTTCATCGATCAAGCTTCTAGTTTTATAGGCAGCTTGGACAGCACGTAACGGGCACCACGATAGGTGTATACTTATACGTAGTTAGCAGCATGTACAGTTCATCTGAAAACAGATAACTTAGAGAGAAAAAAAAGACAGTTTTTCGCTATCAGCTTTGGTTTCTTCAGCCTACCGAAGAGACACTAAAAGATAAAATTATTTCACCTATTTTATTACCCTTCCAGAACACTAAACAAATCACTCTTACCTTAGAACGGAAGACTGGTGGTGCCGCCACTGTGGGGTTCCCACACTAGCTCCCCCTGACGTCACCAATTTTGGCGGCGTCTGCTTGCGCCTAGGTTATTCTTTGGTGTCAAAAATGGACTGCATTGTGTTCTAAAGGAGCTAAAGGCTTAACATGGCAGCATCTGTGAACATTTTACTGAGCCAGGGGGGCGCCAATGCGAAAAAAGAAATTGAAATCTGTGATGCCGCACTGACGAAGTGTCGCTTCATCTTGATCTTGTCACAACATCTGGCGAAACCTTGCATATATCGTACTGAAGACTGCGCTTCCTCGAAATACAAGCGAACTGCAAGTGATGGCTCAGTAATCCTGATATTATTTCTCCTTACAATATTTGCTGTGCAAATTTTGTGTCGTGACGTACAATGTCTTGATTTGAACATTATGCGTAGTATGCATAGTGCGTTCCTGCTTTTATGTGCCTTTTATCGTGTTGTTCAATCTCGTTTGTTTAAGTGTTTGTTTTGGCCGGCCTATATTTGTTATGTATACGGAATAATATGCAAGTGCAAACGGATGAAACACACAGACAAAAAAAAGGCAACGAGACAAGTGCCTTGTTGAAAAAGGAATACTCATCGGCAACCGCACTACCACGCAAATAAGTTTTACTCACACAAAAGAAGGCAATGTATATACAGATACGACTTCTAACAAAAACAGCATAAGTAAGCCGCGGCCTTATTAGCATCGTTTATTTTTATCTTTCAATTCAGTTTTCATGTTGTGAATACCTTTTCCATCAGTACCTTCTTTTAGGTTTATGCATTTCAATTTAATTTTCTGTTCATATATATATATTACTTGTGATTCAGCGCTTGTCCTGTTGCCTTCTTCGTCTTCTTGAGTCACCCGTATGCCTAGCTGTTACATTAAGCAGTCTCACCATCTCACCGAACTTTTCCCATTGATTTTGCTGTTTCTCTTTTTCTGCGCTGTTTGCATTTGCTGACTGGCCAAAAGAATAGCAGGAGCGGGCATCACCCGCGATTGCAACTTCTTCTACACAAACATTTATTCATGTAAAAAAAAATTATGTACTGGCGCTGGTGTTTCGGCATGCAAAAAGACGAAAGTAAATGGAACATTGAACTCATTATTTTCTTCTAATAACCAACTAATTATTCTTAAAGATCGAAAATATTCTTTTCAAATAAAAATTTTTTTCACTCTAAATTGATTCAGCTTATTTTCTTCAGTTTACCTTTAAGCGAATGAACAACGTAACTTAAGCAGCGTGTGATGTAAACGTGCTCGAATGCGTATGCCTCTAACATGTGACTGTCTTCGCAGCCGAAATGTAGCTATAGGACACCCTAGATGTTATAGAACAGCTGAGCCGAATAATGTTTTTCATCAAGTTAATCATCTTCTAGAAAACAAAAAGGACATTCCTATACAGCTAATGACAAGCCATTGACTCTTGCAAGGCTGCTTACTTGATATTTTATTAGATCGGCGTTGCAGTCCCATTTCCAATGACATGTTCTAGTGCGAGTTTCAAGTTCACAGGGCAGCCAACAGAAAAAAAAGTGTCGTAATGGGAAATTTTGCCAAACTGGTTTCAAAAGCGTCAACTTTCACGCAAAATACGCAGGCGCTGGCTGGTGGTGGCTTCGGCAAGGGTTCGTACGGCGACGGCGTCATCTCGGCGTACGGGAACCAGGGTCTGGGCCAGGGCGGTATCAACAACTTGGCCGCCCACGGCCTACACGGTGTCTCTGGAGCTACGGGCTTCAACCACCAGGGTGGCGTCAACAAGCAGTTTGGCGGGAAGGGAGCCACGAGGGACCAATTCAACGCAGGGCACAACAAGGCAAGCAGCGAGAAGTTTGACTAGATGCAAGGATAGAGCTGAACCTTAGAAAGACGTTGAACGTCCGAGCAACGAGCGAGGGAACTGCGCCGCCTCGCACTGCCACCTGCTAAACCCCCGGCTAGCTCAGATGGGAGAGCTATATAAGCCTTGGAAAGTCCTGGGTCGTGGATTAGCTCCATGATATAGGATTTTGGTTCTCTTCTATTCCAGAACGTTCTTTCTGGAAAACCCGGTGGGTTTCCTCTGGAGGTTCCATGTTGCTCTCAGGCTAATGAGAATTTTCGCTTTCACCCACACAAAAAGAAGAAATAACGGAGTCATGTTCTCCGCCGCGGCTGGCAGCATGCAGGTGGGAGTGATGCCTTTCTTGGCGACGCGTCGAGCAGGAAGTTGGCGGACCAGACGTGCAAAAGACGTTTTTTTAAAGGGATTCACAAAGTGAACTCCGGAGTGGCTGCTGAAGCGAAATAATTAATTTAGCAGGAAATCAGTAAACAGCCGAAAATAGAATAACCAAAATAGGCAATCAGGCTGTTTGTAAAATTTAGGCTAACTTCAAGGCACCAAGGGAAAAGTATGCATAACGAGCATGCCGCTGAAAACGACGCTAAGAGAGTCCACATGCCCGTAAACAGCATTCATTGTTTGAGCAGCGTGTTCGTGGGGTTGCAGGTTTTTCTACAGATATTGGCAGCAAGTTAGTCGAAAACAAAAGCAAAAATGCATCGATCTTCTTACATAACATAACCGCTTGTATTTTAACACTTGAATAACAGGTGACATGTCATTTATAGCATGTTAGGCCAGCTGATAATCTTGCCTCCTTAAAGGCAAGTCGTAAACGGGAGTGGATTCGTTGTTTATTGAGCTAGTATTATTATTTTAAACAGTCCAGTTTATTTTTTATTAGTCTAAAGGCCGATAACATGTGGGAAAAAAATATTCAGCGACAGAGAATTTTCGCCAAATGCAATGCCACTGTTATGTACTAGAAATGCTTGTTCTGTCGGTTGAGTTTATTCAACGTCGAGTATCGGTTGTCGATGGGTCCCTTCAGCAAACAGTAGAGCTGGATGATGTTTGATAGTATAGCTTCTCACTGCGACACTGAAAGCTCGAAACTGCAGGTTTGCTGCATCCGTACATTATTCAATACATCGATGACAGCCGTCGTCAGCTTAGGGGTACTTTCTTCGTCACGTTCACTCTCGCAATGTGGCAAAGCAAAAAGAAACATTTTCCATCACCACCAAGAACTGCGTACACAGTTCACACCTCTTGGTCAATACGCTGTGAACAGGCGAATGTGCTACGCTATCGTAGCCTTAGCGTTTCGGCAGTTTGCGTAGTGTTCCGAGAGTCGCGGCGTCCGTTCAAGCATCTCGGAGGCCACATCACTCAAATAAGGCAGCGGACGTGGGTGACGTTAAGTGCGTCGCAACGGCTTGCTGGACAAGATGCTGGGTCTCAGCTGTGAGAGCCCACTGCAGCCGCGGTAAATGATTTCAGAGACAAAATATTCACTGAGGTCTGCAGCTGTCATCACACTTGGTCGCCGAGAACCGGGCCGAGGAGTTCCAATAGACAGCTAACGCCACTAATAAATAAGAATAATAAGAAGAAAACACAAATAGACAATGACGGAGAAAGTAGGAAGGAGGACACTTGTGCATTTTTAAGTATCAGTATGACTCGTACAGCGTAAGCTTCTGATGTTGGTAAAGTCGCGGAACTTAAGATAGCACGCAAACCCGTTACAGCTGATCGTGTTTAACAGAGGGAAAAAAGAAAAGAAAAAAGGAAGCTCAATAATGGGCAGCTGCGCTCGACTCTCTTCATCTCTTTTCCTCCGAACTCGCTTCCCGTTTCTAACAGCATAAACGAAATTAAGAAACAAACGATGTAGCCAAGAAGGAACCACGTTGCACTTCCTTTTCGCATCTGAATCAAAGCAGCCACAGGTCTTGATTCTTAAGGTGCTGGCCGGTCGATAAATCGATCTCGCTAACGAGAGTATTTTTCATGAGCCCGAGTAACGGGAGAGGATTCTTTTAGCGTTCTGCTGCTTTCCCTTTTGCTTTCTTTCGTGCTGCGTGGGTGGTATCTTTGATGCGCCCGAGAACGAAGAGGTAATCGAGTTTTCGTTTAGATCCTTGAATCAAGGATGTGTTTAAGAGGGCCAAAGCTAAGCTGCCACGGGGCAAGTATGCACAAAGACATAACAACTTACAGCCCCGAATAGTTAATGAGGTGATTACTTCCCTTGCTAGAGTGCTCTTTCGAAGAACACAGAAAATTCCGACGAACGCGAACCATGGCGCGATCTTTAATCTTGCGTATCGACAGAGTCTAGCCGAGCATTGTACTTCCCTAGACTGGGGTAATCTTAAGCGCATGGAAAGGTGCACCTAAATTACATTCGCAGCGAGCAAGATATTCCTGCATGGTTTGCATTTTTCGGGTGGCGCGCACATCAGTATGGTTAATAAATCGTGGTACCAAAGAACGAGAACAAGGGGAACCGATCAGCAAAATTTTTTTTTCAGTCACAAAAAATATATACAAAGCCTGCAGAAAAAGCTGACGATGAAAGCTTAGGGGAAATGAACTAGGGCTTTCATTGAATTCTGGAAATGTAGAAATTGTAGTGCTGCAAAGCCAGTAAAAAGAGACTAAGGGCATTCAGAAACAAATGGACGTCACTGAGGTGCAATGTAAAATAAATTCTGATGAGAAGAAAATACTGCAGACGCAACTAAACACCTCGAGTGGCAAAACAGAAAGCTCAATTTAGAATTACATGTAATTCAGGTAACTGTAGGTGAGAACCTGCTACAAAGAGTTAACAACTTGGCTGATGGGATGAGTGTGCCGATACTCTCAGAACTAGAAGTTGCTGCTGTTCACCGTTTACCAGAGAGACCAGGGAAAATTACAAGCATAATTGGGAAGTACACGAGGCAGGCGGGGAGGTACCAGTGGCTGGAAAACCGGCAAAAATGGAAGGAAAAAGGTTGTCGTGGGACTGTGCTAGAGAATCTAACTATTCACAACAGGCAGTTCCTTCACGTCGCGAAAGAATGGGCAAGAGAAAATGGCTTTCAGTATGCGTGACACAGGAACGGAAAGGTTTTTGTGTGCAGGGCAAACAGCAAGCGTGCTATTGTTGTACGAGACGCACACGATTTTCCCGTATAATCTTGTTTCGGTCAACTGTAAGCCCTTGCCACTCTATCTAAGATGGCTGGACCAAAAAATCGCGTATTTCTTTCGCAAAAACTAACTGTTATCGGTGCCACTAATCACAAAAAAAAATCGCTGAAGTGTTTACACTTAAACGTTCGTTCCCTTTGGAATAAACAAGTCGATATTGAATTTTTTATCTCCGAATTCTCTTTTTCGTTTGATGTCATATTGCTTCTCTAAAACACGGGGCAAAGATAAGGATTACGCACGCACATTCATCTCTCGTCAGTCTTTCTGTCTGAGTCGCACAGCCCGCAATGGGGTTGGCGTTACGTTATTATTGAAGGAAGGCATGCAATGCGAAGTACTTCCTGACTTTTGCATCACGTGATGATTTTGAAATATTTACTGCTCGCACAGGAGTTTTTGGTATGTATAGGCCACCAGACGGAAACCCTGGCAGTTTTTCATGCTTCTATGAAAAGCTATTACGTTTTCGCCTGACAACCTATATCTTTTTGTATTTGCAGGTGGCTTTAACATAGATAAGTTATGTCATTTTGCATTACATTGATTGTATCAAATGGTTTGACTAGTGCCATTGCCTCAATAACCAGAACTACAGAAAATGTGCAGCTTTGCTGGACTTGTTTATTACAAATAACAACAGTAAAAACATTTTGGCCGGAGCTTTGTCACAGGATAACAGCAATCACCGTCCTGTATTTCTTTAAAAAAAACACATTTCGTGACAACGTGAGAACAAGACACTTTATTTTCACGATATCTCTGGGTCTAGTCTAGAGGCTTTTAGAAATGAATTGCTTGGTAGTAATCACCACGAGATTCGTCTATTAAAGAACGCTGATCAAGCCTACAATAACTTTTGAGAGATAATCTCAGACATTTATAAATGCCAATTCCCAGAAAAACAAGTCCATTTGAATAAAAAAATACTCGTAAACCATGGATGACCCCTGATGTGCTCATAAATATATTAAACATAAGAAAGAACGCTATCAAAAGTTCGTGATAAGTGGAAATTCTACCATTCTTAAAGAATACAAGACGTACAGATATCGATTAAACAAGGAAATCAGAAAACGCAAATCGCACTATATAGACAAAGAAATAGAATCCAGCGCAGATAAGAGTGACGTCCTGTGGAAAAAACTGAATTTATTTCTAAACTGGCATACATCAAGGCAAAGTTCGGAAAATCTTACAATCAACGGGAAGAAAATATCAAGAGTAGAAATTGGAAATATATTTATTGACTACTTTACGAATGTTATAGATGGCGTGATGTCCAGTAAACCTACTCAATTTCTTCCTGATCCAAATTTATCTTCCATCTTTTTTGAGCCTGTGGTGAAATAGGATGTCTACTCCGTTTTTTCGCAACTGAAGAACATTTCCGTTCCTGATCTTGATGGCATGCAGATTAGTCCCATTAAGTATACGCTGGATATTCTGCCCCCTTATATTACTGATACATTTAATATTCGTTTGTGAAGCGCAGTTTTTCCTGAAAGAATGCAGGGAGCAAAAGTCAGTGTCTTGTTCAAAAAGGTAGAAATGATGCTGGAAACTATCGACCCATATCTATACTGCCAGTTTTTTTCGAAAGAGTTAGAAAAGTTATGCACCGTCAACTGTACCAATTCCAATTCTCAGAAAACATAATGTGATTCCACGTACTCAGTTTGGTTTCAGGAAACACCGATCTACATGAATGACATTAATGGAGCAAAAAGAGTATATTCAATCCCACTTTGAAAACAAACATATCGTGCTAAGTATGCATGTAGACTCTAGTAAAGCGTTTGATATTGCTACGAGGCAATCTTATTCAGCATTCGTTGTTTCAGAAATTACGATGCTATACAAATTCGTGGTCATCCGCTAGACCTAATAAAACATTATAAAACATCGCAAACAGGTAGTCGAGATTGACAGGAACTGCTCGCAGCTGTAGTCCATTTCGAAGGGCGTACCGCAGGGAAGCATTCTTGGGCCTCTTCTCTTTATAGCCTACGTAAATGGCCTAATTCGCATTTATCTCGAAGCTACATATGTTCTATATGCTGTTTCGGCTGAAGAGAGTATAACAGTCCAGAAAAGAATGAACCAGATTCTTGTGGAACTAAAACACTGGTCATGTTTTAATAATTTAAGCATAAACACAAGCAAACCAAAGGCGGTATTATTTTGACAAAAATAAGCAAATCAACAGAAATTTGCAGCTTACGTATGGCCATACTGAAATTGAGCTGGTAAAGTATATAAACATTCTGGGAGTTACATTTTCAAGCTACATGCCTTGGAACGAAATTATCGAAAGTGTGCTGGTCCAGTTATCGCGCGTTGTGGGTATGGCATATCGCTGTGAAATAGTGTTGGCATAATGATTTTAATATTTAGATCACTTTTTTATTCACTCCTTACCTATTCTTTTTTGGTATGGGGCTCCACAACTTCTGCAAACTTGCAAAAGCTATACCTGATGCAAAAGAAATATATCAGAATACTTTTAACTTACCGTATGATGCCATCACAGGTGAATTGTTTCAGCAGGCTGGAATGTTACTTGTCCACAACCTGTACACTTATAAGTTAACTGTAGCAATTAGGCGCGAAGTGAAAGAAAATCGACGTTTTCTACATGCCCTTTCACATTTACAGCAAAACATTACATAGCTTAATACACGATATAAAGAAACGCCTTTACGAAGCCTTCAGTACTACTAAGAATAGTTTAACTGCGCCTATTAAAATGTATTACAGGTAATAAGCCCGAGAAGATATACATCTAAGAAAGGAAAGAAAATGGAGATGAATCCGATGCGCTGCAAATTGCTACCCTACACTGGGGAATGCTAGCTAATGGGTGAAAAACATGAAGTGCCACTGTATCCAGAGGTGCACATTGAGACCATTGTTGGTCGCTGAAGTCTTCCAACTTCGTGAAAGCCGCCGTTCACGGCTTACTTTCTGAGTTTGACGTATTGGTTCTCGAGACAAGTCTGCACCAACCGAGTAATACAAGCGGGTCACACACCAATATAAATGACCACGTTTTCATGTTCCGCGCAAATTGAAGGGTTAAGAAATTGACACCCAGATAGTCTAACGGAACTGTATAGCTTAGGTAGAAAACGGATTTTCAAAACGCACCGACGAAAGGATGAATTACGAAACCTCAGGATACTTGCATTCCGCTGGAGTATGGACACACTTCGAAATTATGACAACCGACAATGCATGCCGACCCCGTGAAGGCTCATAAGCACTTCTCTCATCATCTGCTTCATGATGGGGCTTCCTTTTTTGATACGGAGACATTCCTTCGAAAAGACATGGTTGTATTCGAAGTACTTCGAGCTCGGTACAGTGGGAGCATGCTGTCGCGTTTGGGAAACGCATTGCTCACACGTCCCAGCATCGTGAATTTTTTGCACTAGTTTTTGCGTCGTGAATTTTTTCCCACCTCGACATGTGATCACCAACCTCGATGGCACGCAAGGCAAGGCAACCACTAGTGTTATCCTTACGACATTGACGTGACATTTCCATCACTGATTTGCCGATGCCTTACTATATGCCTGCTGTAGATGGAGTTGTTACCGCCCACGTTTCTCGCATCAGCAAGCCACGTTGTGTGAAGGTCTCATCCTGTGATAAGTGGCACAAAAGAAAGAATTCCTACTCCTGCATGACTTGTAATGGGGGTACCTAAGGGTATATTTGTGGTAAGGTTTCCGCACCGGATGTTCGCAAGACGTCTGGACACATTACTCGACTAAATATGCAGGACCGCAAGAGTACAGGCTGTCATACGCTTCGCAGAACTGCACCCTTAAACATTCTATATATACACTTTTTTGTTAAATGATGATGTGCCCGCCGTGGTACGGTGCCACATTTTGTTTTGTCTTCTATTGAGCCGCCTGGGTGGCCTACAACATATGCACCAAATGATTGACCTCCACTTTTTTTCTGGTGTAAACACGGCACAGAGAGCAATTTATCACGCGGTGTCTCGTTACCGCCGCGTGTCGAGTTTTGTAAGCCACTTCGTTAGTTACGAATGTTTTAGTGACCCTTTCATGCGTCAAAAACATATCGTTCATACTTTTAATCATTTTTGTATTTGCGTGTTTCAGCCTGCTTGCGTTTGCTAAGCACTGTATTGCTATCATGTGACTAAGCAACACGCAGTAGCCGACATCTCTCATGTTGTCAATGTCCCATGGGGACACAGTAAATATTCATAGAAAATTAAGCGTACCTACAACGTAGCAAAATAACCTACGTACTTTAAATTTGCCTCTTTCCTGCCCACCCCGTACCAAAGGTCTTCGCCAAGGAGAAGGTGTACGCAGTGGACCAGAGTTTCCAGAATGGCAACCGAGATGCCTTCAACCATAACTACGGCAACCTCGGTGGTTTCACGGGCCAGGGAGGCTTCGGCAAGCAGGAAAAGGTGAACCAGTACGGCAACCAGCAGTACGGCGCCTTCAAGGGCTACGGTCAGGGCAACTACGGCAAGCACGGACGCTCGTCGTTCGGCGAGGGCGCCCAGGGCATCAACAACTACGGACACGCGGCCGGATACGGGACGCAAGCGCAGCAGGGCAAGGGATACGGAGGCTACGGACACGGAGGCGTGGGCGCCTACGGGGGAGCCATCAATCGCGGATACGGCGGATATGGAGCCACACAAGCCGTGGCACCTATTCTCGCGAGACCCATTGCCCACGGCCTAGCGCCAGGCCTTGGATACGGAATTGGACACGGAATTGGACACGGAATTGGGCACGGAATAGGGGGCCATCACGGCATAGGGGCAGGGCCGCTCTTCTACTGAGTGGAACTAACTTATGGTAGTATGAAAACGTCGCTAAGCTAAAGTCAAGTTCCTAAGTCGACTCGAAAGAAAAACGGAAAGAATGAAAAAAAAAAGAAAGTGTCACTGCAACATTCACTGCTTAAGTTTGCGAAATTCGCTGCAAATGCAGCATATTATACAACCTACAGAAACAAATGCTTTGCCCACTTCACGAGTTTGCTTTGGTGTGGCTGTTCTCAAACGTGAGAAAAAAAGTTCTTGCGCAATCCGTTCCAAAGCAAAACAATAAATAAAAGAGGAACAAGAAAGCGAATCAGTCAAGGAAGCAAAAAAAAAACATACTTTCACGTTCATGCTTACCGCAGTAATGATCTGGCGCATTCGGTGATTCGAGATTATTTAAATAGGCTCAGAAACGTATCTCAGTATTCAGCCAAGTGAGGCTGACACGCCAATATTCAGCGAATACGGCGTATCGCTGCACGGCTAATATTTATTGCCTCTGAGTCGCGACGTTTCACAGCTTCCACCGCACAAGGGATTTCTCTCGAAATAACGCTACTTGCCTCCGGCATAGCTAGTGCCCCTTCTTAAATATAAACTTTTCTCAGCTATATATAGCTTGTTAGATCTGACCGCTACAGGCATCTTTCCTTCTCAGTGTCACATAAGCAACCTTTTGCTGAATACGTTAATATTCGCTACCTGTCCGCGATAATCGGATCTACTTCAATTACTATTTTATTTGCAGATGTTTAGCCCACATTTAAATGTTGTACCAACCCCGCACTGTTAGAAGCTGCGGTAATTAAATGTTCAGTGAAATGTGCGATCAGAATGTTCCGCACACAATGGCTAGCCTATTACTAAACCAGAGTGCTTTATTTCTGCCCATCTCTTGTGGATGTAGCTTCGACAGCGAGATGTCGCTTCGATAAAGAAAGACGAAACAATTGTGCCTCGATGGCGACACAATTGCAAAGTGAAAGTATGAGTCGGGACACCACGGTGAACAGGCGGTTATGAAGAACTTTATCGTGTATTGCAAACGTGCCACAAAACGCTAATGAACCTCATTTCTGCATAGGTGAAACTAAGAAGTTGTGTGAAGTTCAAGTGAATAAAACTGCAAACTGTATACCTCTGTCACGTGCTTGCTTTTGCTGTGCCCTTCCTTATTACCTCGGATGACGCAGCACCACCGTCATTGCCATGGTGTGAGTTACTCGAGCATGATAAAGAAATCACCGCCCAAGCACTCCGTACCGATGTTTAATCAGCGAAGCTGAAACGTGCGGCCCCAGTGTTTATCACTGGGTTAATCCGGATGGTTCCTTAAACGACGGCTTGGTAGACTGCCGGATCCTCGGTACGCAGTTGCTGCAAGCGTTCGGCTGCGCATTGTGCCCTGGCTGCAGCATCGGCACGCTGCAGACGCGATCGTTCCCTGTTATGCTCGCGACGTTGCTGATCGAAAGCTGCCTGCTCCTCAGGAGTACGTATGACGCGTGGCATACTAATTTCGGAGTCGGAGAGACACTGCTGCACAGGCACTCGGCTGCGACAGAGAGCAACGCCGTCACTATTGGCGCAGCCAATCGCGCGCCTCTCGTTCCCTTTTTTCTTCGCGCATGCGCATTGTGTTGTGCCGGAGAAGTTTTCGATGTACAGGCGACAGACGGACAGACGAATCGGCTGTCCGTCCGTCCATCCCTGATGCAGGGACGGACGGACGGACGGACGGACGGACGGACAGACAGACAGACAGACAGACAGACAGACAGACAGACAGACAGACAGACAGACAGACAGACAAACAGACAGACAGACAGACAGACAGACAGACAGACAGACAGACAGACAGATTTGGAAGAGCTAGATATTAACGCGTGTAGAAAAAAATTATCGCATAGCAGTGAACACAACACCGCGACCTTGCAAAGAAACACTGAAGCTTTACCGACAATGGCTGAAGTTTCTCGCTGTTACGCACAGCGCCTTGTCACACAATGAAATTCAAGCCTAGTTCTCTAAACGAACGCAAGCCCGCTCCTTTAGCAAATACAAGGGAAAGATAATTAGCCATTCTGTATTGTCATTACATTACTATCGGAAGTCTAAGATAGATCGCCATGTGCGCTGAAACTGGAGTGGCAAAAACAAACAATGCCATATACGCTTACCGATGACTACAGTGCCGTTATGGACTCCCATGGTTGGCCTGCGCGGCAGATGATATTTCACGGTGAATAATGACGATGACGATGACGACGACGACGATGATGATGATGATGATGATGATGATGATGATGATGGGTACCTTTTAATGTTTCGAACGCGTAGTTTCAGCAATACGATGCAGTGGAGTGCTTCAGATGCATTTCGACCACGGTACGAAAAAACAGGCGTACACATGGAGACCAATAGGAAAAAAAGAGGAACAGCGTAACGCTATCTTATGCTTCACAACTTATTTAACATGCCATCTAACAAAACTTATTTACGCATGCTGAAGGGAATGCAGCACCAACTAATCAATCGTGTACACTACGGGCATCTGCCTTTTCGTACGTTAGTTTAAACCAGCTTGTCCCACTTCTAGTCGCTCTAAATATTTTGAACACGTGAAGCACAGCCATCGCGGTCGCTAATAGATCCTACGATTAGTTGCTCAGGAGCATGGATGACGCTATAGCCAGAAGACGACCGAAAGGAGAATTCAAAGGAAAATGCCAGCAAACAACTTGTAATCCCGAATTCCGACGCACAGGCAGCCCATGTTGCATTTTGCGCAAGAACGGAAAGACTTCGACTTTTATTACTTGCACGCCACTGTTTATACGTTCTGCTTCGTGAAGCCCATCCTCCGTGAGATTAAACTGACGCAGCGCTTTTCTCTCAGGCAACGCGCCATGGAAGTCGGCTACGTCGACGCTGCTTTTGTTCGTTTTTACCTGGCCGTGGATTCGAGAGTACAGAACCTCTTTCTCCGCGTTCAGTTTATTTTAGACGTGAGAAACAGGCTGCCAGGGTGGCTTGGCAGAGGCGTTGATTGATTTTCTTGAGCTGCCGGTCCCTCCCAGTGGTCCGCTCATATTATACACGGCCGCTACGCTGTCCACAACCAGCTCTTTTTCTGCCACTTTTTTGAAAACTCTGTGCCTCTCTTTTATCGGCACACTATACACTCTCTGATGAAGGATCGAAGTGTTGCTTTCGGAACAGACTCGAAGCTGTAACCGGTAAAAAAAAACTGCGAAGAGCCACTCAAAAGGAAATCTAATGGTCTCTTTGGTGGTCGTTTCGGAGCTCTTCAGGCGTAGGCATCTTGTTTACGTTGTGAAAAAAGGGCTCGGTCCCCATTCGGTTCGTTGTTTCAGATCGGCGAAGTTCGACTTGGAGGGTTGAGAAATGCTTCCGCTGATGACGTCGGAGCAATTGCGAGATCCAGCCGGTTTCAGGACACGCGAGTGCTGTGCCGATTCCGTCAGTGCGCTTTTTTCCCTGATGGCACCCTGGGATAGGTCGCTTATGTGGTTTCGTACTGTCGTGTTTTATGTATCTCACGTCGACGATGGCGAAGCGGCAACATATGAATTTGTTAGCGGCAGCTTCAGTTACATTAAGTCGGAGGGGGAAACAGTGACAGCATGTTATCATAGTGCTGAATATTTGCTGTACTGGCATAGAACTACTTGTAAGTGACAGCCACTGTATAGCGGTCACTTCCGTAACACACCATTTTTACAGCGAAGCTGTATACGGCTCAGATCCGGGTTTTCGTGACGTTTTTGTGCAGAAACTATCACCATGTGGGCCAATCCTGGTGACAGTGCCGAAAGGGTCGAAGCTCAGTGGCACATACCCATGTGGGTTTGGAGATCTGTAACGCGTGCTTGAACTATCCTTGTCACACCTAGGACTCAAGGAGGTCCCAGGCATCAACAGGTATTTTTGAAAAAAAAATGTTTTCTACAACCTTTGAAATAAGGACTGTTAAAAAGATTCTCGGTGCCAACCGCGCGAACGCGCTCGTGCCACTGCTTGCGCCTTCGTCGTCGTCGTCGTCATCTAACACAGCTGGCTCCGTTGTCGTTCATCATTCCAGCGTAGAAATTCCAGCGTTCCAAATTACTCTGTTAGCTGGTCACATGCTTTCGGTAGTTTCATTTATACGAGGTGATATTTTATAGAAGAAAGAAACTAAGAACCTACAGTAGCAGGTAGCCCGGTCCTGTCGCTTTAGCTGCGTTACTTGAAGAGGCGGACATTATTTGCACGACAAATCACCGCATGATGCTACACAATTATGAAAGCTTAATTACCGTGTTTACCATTTACCTTAATTACCGTGTAAATATCACCATTTATACGAGGTGATATTTTATAGAAGAAAGAAACTAAGAACCTACAGTAGCAGGTAGCCCGGTCCTGTCGCTTTAGCTGCGTTACTTGAAGAGGCGGACACTATTTGCACGACAAATCACCGCATGATGCTACACAATTATGAAAGCTTAATTACCGCTGTACTTGTTTTTATTAGGACACATTTCTGAACTGTAGAATTGAAGCTGGGAAGTTATAGTTGCACACATCGCACAGCACGATTTTCGAGAAATCAAAATCCCTGGCAAAATGCATCGATGTTCCAATCGACACTTACCAGCAATTCGCGTTTTTACGACCCGCATGGATGTTGGCATTTAGATTTAGATTTGTGGTGAAAGCGCGAACAAAATGTGCTGAATCATGAGCGGCGGTAGGGGTCCGTCTCGCTAGGGCCAGAGTAAAGATGCGAGGGCTTTGCGTTGCAGTTAGAGAGTGCTGGCTAATATGAGGAAGCAACTAGTAAGTTACGGCCAGTAACGTCAGCATCGCCATTTGCAGACTCTTCGTTCCCCTTAATCTCGAAAGAGTGCTGCTGAGCTTTTTTGTCTTCTCGCTGTGTTGCGAATGCATTCTCCACAGCTTACAACGGAAATGGAACAAACACATTTCAGACCACAAACGCATGACGAGTATTAAATCACGGTGAAACAGATCAGGTGATGTGTGGCACCGCTATCTCTCAATGGACGAAGCGTTGTAAGCTGTGCCATGCGATATAGTCGTTGCTTACAGCAGAAGAATAACTGGCGTAAAAAAATTGTGAATCGTCTACATGATCATTAATTAAGAACATCACGAGGTGCTTCGCCAGAGCATTTATTAGCGTTCCATTTAGGACTGACTAGTGAAGCTCCTAAAGAGCCCACGCCCTGACGTCCACTTGGAAATTCCACCCACGTACCCGTGTCTGTGGGGCACCACCAGTGCATATAGCACACAACATGTACATAGGCCTAATAAAGAGGTGGCGGGACAGAAATTTGCATGCAGAACACGTTCTGCGTCTACGAAAAGGACGGCTACGTACCACGTGAGCTACTTACAGTGAGTAGTGCGTTCACTGAACGACTGGGAGAAGTGAAAGTGCGTATCACACGCACCGCCGATTGTAAGAATCGTGCTTGTGTTAGCGGCTAATCCTGTAGACCATAGGCTAGAGACCTCAAATGTGCAGCCAGCAAATTTGGAGCTATGTGTGCGTTTGCCTAACTTAAATACAGTGCAAGAGTTCTGTCTGTCTCAGGAGGAGCGACCAACAAGCGCAAGAGCGATAAATATGCAAAGGCGACTGCATGCCTCACACGGTTTACCATAAGACTTCTTCCAGACATTTTATATAGGTACAATAAGCAGTGGCCCACAATGCGGAGCAAGAATAGCAAAGCGGGGAGTTGGAAAAGACCACAGTTATTCGTTGTGTGTATATAGTGCTCTCAAGTCATGGGAACAGTTAGGAGTGTAGGAGGCAGCCTTAACGGTCGCCCATTATAGTGTTAGTTGTCAGGCGGATTTGCAAAGAGAACTTGTCCTGAGCTCTCGTATCTTCTTGGGTTCGTGCTGCAACTTACAACATCCACACCTGACGCGGTCATGTGGCAACGTCACCTGTCCGGACGTCGCCCACTATAACAGATGAGGAATCTGCTGCTGGAGGTTTTGAAACCATCGTCGCACGCAGATGTGAAACCTCCGATTTGCTACTCTGCACAAGGGGAAGGGAAAGGGGAAGTAAAGACGGAAAGAAGAGCGGTGACAAAAGAAAGCGTGCGAAAAAATGACGGGGACGCGGGATCGAATCCCGGCCACGGCAGCCGCATTTCGATGGGGGCGTAATGCGAAAACACCCGTGTACTTAGATTTAGGTGCACGCCAAAGAACCCCAGGTAGTCAAAATTTCCGGTGTCCTCCACTATGGCGTCGTGTGGTGTCCTCCACATAGCGCTGTACCACCGACACAATTCTGCTGCATACGCCGATTAACTGCCCTTCCCGCTGCAGTTTTCGCAATTTTAAATTCCTTTAGGGAGCTGCTTGGAAATGTACAAAGCTAAAGCTTGTAGCTTTTCCAACTTTTCAGCAGTTTTTTTCTCGAATGTCAGTACACAGAGATTCTACATGAAATATTTAAAGGCAGAGCAGCGCCAGCCAATGTAGATGGGCGCTGGCAGCAAGGCCGCGTTTAGTCTTCTGCGGTCTAAGCATAATAAGCAAGAATTCAATTGAGTACAAAATTGACATGCAAAAAGGGACTGCATTCTGAAAGAAACAGATCACTCGGCGTGGTAAGTCTGATCAGGCAGCATCGAGATGTAATAACTTTCCAACCGGGACGCCAACTTTTCAGCGAAAATGTAACAGAGATATCATATGCAGTAACTATTAGCGATTCTAGGCGTGAACTACCCGTTTTCTTAACACATTTCCCAAGAAACCACAATATCTAAGATGTCCTTGGGCGAAAAGAATAAAGCTGTCAAAGGAGCACTTGCCTGATATCATTCCGATAAGACACAGCGTTATTTAGACCCATTACAAACAAGGCAGGATGAAAACCTCGCACACCCGAAAATTCCACAACAGTTCTGCATGAAGCAACTAGGAACAGAGGAAGATGCGCGAAGCCACGCATCAAATAGATGCAAGAAGATGAAGTGTGTGAAAACTGGTGCGAGGATTTACCGGGCGGAAAAAAACAACAACAATTCCAGTTCTTGCAAGCTTCAGTAGCTTTAACAACCAACACAATGCACTCGTGCAGTGGTGCTACCTAGCTAGCGCAATGCGGTAAAGAAGCGGCAAGCGGCATTCAGAACTTTAGCGAAATGCCTTTACGCCACATGCTGCACTGCTGGCGAACCGAACCAAACACGGGCAGGCCATGACCAACTCCGTCGCTTACCCGTCTAAATATGATCGAATGGAAAAAAGAAATCGACAAGACCAAAGAAAGCACGAGAACAGGAAATTTCCCGCCGAACGGCGGCGATCCATTGCGACCGTTGCTCCCGCAGATGAGGCTCTGCGGGAAATGATTAGAACCGTATTGTCGGCACCTTTCTGCCAGTATTTGAATGCCCCACCACGCAACAATTCTCCTTCGACATGCCTTGAAGCTTTGGCCTACACACACATGCGAAAGGTGCTGCTTATTACGCTCTGAAAACGTGAATACGACAGAGAAGCACGATCAACGACGCAGAGCACTCTACGGCGCACGGCTTCCTCCTTTCCCGAGTGCACTTCGCAAGGCCGCCACGCGAGCAGCTGAAAGCAGAACGCTGCCCTGTGGCCTCGCTGCCGATTTGATGTTGTCTGGTGGAGTTGTAACCACTTGTGACTGTGCGTCCACTTTATTCGTTGTTTCTGCAGCGAAACGCACCGCGGGTCGGTCGCTTCGTTGAAGGCCTCCTATAACCCTCGACGCACGGGCCGAGCACGCACTGTTGATAGTGTGACAGCATTACAGAGTCCGCGGCGGGAAGCGTCTCGAACGCCCGTGTGACTGTGGCAATAAAAAATGGCATGCATTTCCGTGCACGATGAAGACAAACGACGACGGCCGGATGATAACGGCATGATAACTGGGGCTTCTTGGACCCGGCAGGAGGAGGAGGAGGAGGAATGAACGTTTATTGTGAGAAACAGCGAGAAAGTGTTCTTTCTTCGCCCTAGATTGGCGGGCGGCTCTCTTAGCCCAGAAAGCCGTTGGCTAATGCCGCAGTCCAGGCCCGGTCTACCAGACTTCTCTGATCTTCCAGGCTCTGTCTTTAACATTGCCTCCCACCCGGGAACAAAAAAAAATTAAAAAAAAATAAAAGGGGGCCAGGCGTAGGCTTTCTGGGATGATGATGGACGAGGCCAAACACATTGTATCATCGTCTACAAAACTAAACAAAAAGAGCAACGTGTTTTTAAATTGGCGTGAACGTATGGGAAGCCTAGTTTTACGTTTTCAATAAAACAAGATGCGCATTTTGCTTCATGTACAGATATGCATTTTTTTTAGATTAAGGAAAGATTGATTCGTAAAATTGTGGTTATCTGCAGGAAAAACTTGCTGAAAAACGGAGGGCTTCTGTTCTGCCACACAACTGTTGATGATCCTTGTCTCTGCAGCCAGCTTGATTTATCGGGCTGTGTGTTTCACTGGACGAAACCGCAAGCCGTCCAGGTATAACATATTGTACGGGACCTCTCTTTGTAACATGCTTTATAACATAGCAGAGTATGGGTGTAAGACAGTTGGTGATTTATTGTTTAGGGAAGTTACACCAAGCAAAACACGAGACTTAAAGAAAGGGACGGCAGGAAGCGGTTGTTCAGGTCTCGTGTTTTGCTTTCGGTCTCTTCCCGAAATCATGGTTTGTAAACAGAGTCAAAGGGTTCTTAGACCTTTTTATCCGCTCCGTGGCAATAATGTGTCCGTGACCTTGGTCAAGCGAATCTGGCAGCCGAATCTTCCATGAAAAGGAGCGTATTGTATTCAGCGTATATTACACTATGGAAGAACGTGGACTTCATGGGTTCACATGCAAGAAAGAAGCCTCATATGCGACGAGCTCGACTATGCAGCTTTCTTGTGCATCTCGCACTACAATTTATGAACAAAGGTTCAACTGTCTAGAAAAACTGGCGCCAGCTTGACGGTCGTATACATTTGTAGGCTTTTACGACTTACTTTGTCTTCGTTAGCGGATTTAGGAGGCTGTTCCAGAGGGTGAAGGCCTTTTTTTGGGGACCTGTGTCCGTAAAGAATGATCTGTTCCGTCGACTTGTCACTGCAACAAGGAATGACGACGAGAACAATATGATCGTACACCCTCAGCAGACACATGCACGCAAAAGCGACTGAAGTGCCGTCAACAGAAGCCACCGTAAAATACAGGCTGTCGCATTTCTCGCATTACACTCGCGTAATTTATGCAGACACTGGCAGATAAAATGTCTCGTCGTACGGATTCAAAGCGCGTGCGGATTTTTATTCGCGAAGTTTGAATCATTAGAAGAACAGTTAAAGAAAGGCAAATAAATATAGAAAAATGAAGTAAAGAAAGAGTTGATGGTATAAGACGTGTGACATGCCTACCAGAATCGCTTGAAATTGATGGGAAAAGCAAACAGTTCTTTCGCATCAGGACGCGGTTCGTATTCTCGTGCATATCAAATCAAGCTGGCAACAAGTGGAGCCAAAATGCAAAAAAAAAAAAATAAGAGGCGTCCTGAGGGCCGCATGCAAGCGTCGAACGCAGCACGGAGCATCAAATGAGATCGCAGCCTGGGGGTTGGGGTTCGGATACGACGCGTTTTTTTCTCGGTAGGAAACTACACTTGACGGAATCAGAGTCGTGGAAGGCGTCTTTGAAGGAAAAGGAAACGTCAACAGCCGAGAAAGGAAATTGCATCAATCAGCTTCTAGGGGATCATAAATTACCGATTCAACAAGGGCATAAGTTTGTAACATATGTAAAAGAGGTTACAACATCTGCCGACATTCTCGGAACTAGTAAAAAGAAAAACAATAATAGAGAAGTCGTTTTTCTAGGGAAGAAGCGAGGAAAAAAATTGTGCATGCCCGACATCTGAGCGTTCGCGTTCACCGCTAAGAGTACGAGGAATAATTGTGTCGCTTAGAAAACGGAAAATGAAAATAACTTAATAAATTCCCTCAATGCGAGAAAAGAGGGAAAGCTTCTTTTGGATTGCTTAGTAAGCGCATACAAATTCGCTTTTTATTTCTTATCCCTGTCTTTTCTTCCCCGCTCTTCTCTCCGTCTTTAATTCCCCTTTCCCTTCCCCTAGTGCAGGGTAGCAAACCAGACGCTTTAACTCTGATTAACCTCCCTGCCTATCTCTCGGCTGCATCTGTATCTCTCTCATTAAATCGAGTGTGGATAAGGAAAGAGATACATCCAATCGGCGTTACTGCAATATTGCCAAATATGTTACTTCCTTGTGTCGTTTCGGGGTGTTCTGGAACATATACGTCGAAACTAAATAGCACAGGTTTCTTTTTTTTTCACCTCTGTTCTACCTCATGTGCCTATATGCCATATGCGTGTTTTGTCGGCAAACGTAAACGTGAAATAGCGTGGTAAATGCGTTTTCAGCAACAATGCGTGGTATTTGCGATGAAGTCCTAATTAGTGACATGTTCTCGCCACGTTCTTACTATGCCCAAATCTTGCTTTCATCTTCGATAAAATCTTGGATCTCTCATGGATATACCTTGGATACATCTTAGATGCTGGACTGATTCGTTCATGGAAGAGAGCCACTGGGTGTACCTTGAGATGTCGCCCAGTCCCACAAAGACGACGCTTACGGATTACTAAGAAAAATAGTGAACATTGAAGAAACCGTCGAAGAGACATTCTACAATTTGGATTGCTTTTGTTTACGTTCTGATAATCAGCCTCTTTATCCGTTTATGCTTTCAGAATGTCCATGCCACCGCACACGGGCGTTTCCTTAAAATATGGGCTTTGAAATCGAGAACCAACACTTAAAGCATTTTCTTGTCTTTTTAGCAGGGGCTTGACACTGAAAAATATAGTTCCTCAGGGTGCACAAAGTAATTAGTCTGAAAGAACTTCGGTCGCGAAGCTCATAAGTTTAAAAGCTTGGCTGCATTGAGGTTTATATCACTGTACCATTCTGCATAAAAACCCGGCACTCCCTTTGAAGCGAGCCCGCCGGTGTCTGTCGCACTCCAGTAAATATGCAAATAGCGGAGCTCCTCTCCATCTCAACCAGCTTCCCGAGTTTAACGGTCCAGAGACTTTGCTTTGTCGCAGTGGCTGCATTCATCGTTCGTGACAATGCAACTTCATTACGTTATTTGAATTCGGTTCTCCGAAGCGTCTCATTTGTTGTTAGCGCAAATCCTTTTGGGGACGCAGGCCTTGGTATAGCTTAATTAATCTCGGCGAGCAAAAAGTAGTACGTCGTCTCGAATTTTCGTAATTTGATAAAGGACTCGAAGTTCGTCCTACTCAGGTTCCAATAATGTGGAAAATTCTTGCAAATATTTTATCCTTAACAAAATGTAATGGAGTTCCCCACATACTCACAAGATATGTCGAACGGCATGGCATGTATTGCGATTTTTAAAAAAACTTTTTAAGAGGAAGCTTTTGCTTGGGTGCTCCTATCTAAATACATGTAAAAGGAGAATTCGTTTTGCTCGGCAACCACTGCGCAAAACTTTGCGAGGTTTGTTGCATGTGAAAGAAAAACTTAAAATCTAATGACTGTTGGTTTCGAATTTTTTATTCAAGTCGTCCATATTTATGAAAAATGGGCCAAAATAGATAATTTTCAGAAAACGAAATTATCAGTTTACAACTCTGTAATTCAGCAGTGACAAATGATATCACAATTCTGTGAATTGCATCTAATAGCACATCTGAAGCGGACAAAATTGATATGTTACACATGAATCTAAAAAAATTTAGTAATATGAAAATACAACTTTTGCAGAATCCGTGTACACAACGTAACACAAATATAAAATGACATCCAATTTGTCCGCTTTCAATGATCTAATGGACGCCGTTTACAGAACCGCGATAACTTTTCTTGATGCATAGCTATTAATTTACAAACTTCGTGCTTCTGTTTTTTTTTTCAAATTTTCTTATTTTGAAAAAACTTTTTTTAACAAAATTCAGGCCCTAAATCGAAAAGCTGCTTCCAACAGTCACGAGAACTTAACTTTTTCTCTCAAATGCAATAAACTTAATTAAAATCGGTCCAGGGATTATCTCCGAAAAACGCTTTCGCGTTTTACATGTATTTGAATAGGCCGCGTTGGAGTTGGGCCCGAGCTAAAGCTTCCTCTTAAGTACGCATAACAATTATTATATGGGACTGTGTTCCAGTGAAATAGCCATTGCTATACCGTTTCGCAAGCTGTGATATTTATGCAGCCATATTAAGCCAAGAGGCAGTGAATGCAAGGAAAAACATAGGGGTAATTAGCCGTAGTTGAAATTGAATTGTAGAAAATAATGAAGAAAATGGAAAATTAAAGTTTACTAAAAGTTCATTTGTCAACGGCGGGAGGCGAACGCACAACCTGCGCATTACGTGTGCGTTGCACTACCGATTGTGGTACCGCGACGGCATTGGGTAATAGAGGACGTTCCACATCCGCCCCCCATGGCCCTGAGATGCGCAAGGTTAGATCCAGGGCTCGCAGGGCTAAATATAGTACTTTTAAATATCCAAGATAGTAGACGGATAGACGGCTGTCCTCTTAGCAGAATTAATAGTGCAATGCACGCGTAATGCGGAAGTTGTGGGCTCGTCTCCCTTCATCCACAAGTTATGTTTTCGCCCACTTTCATTTTCACTTTTCCTCATTATACTCTGCATTTCATTTTCAACCGCAAATAACGGCAACTATGCTTTTCCTTGGCTTCATTGTTGGTTTTATATGGTCACTATTAACAAAAATCGAGCCCCTCTGTTTCCCTTCTTCGCGTTAAATTTTTTATGTGGAACATTCTTTCACACACGCATATGCCTGTAACGAATATGGGATGATGTCCCGCATAAACGTCTAACGCCGCTTCATATATCTTGCTATTTTATCCGAAACGCCGTTCCATTTACATAAGTTGATCATACTTACAAACATTTTCCGCTTAGAAATGGAACCTAAGTGTAACAGCATAAAGGTCATCACCTCAACTGCAGAAATACACCAAAATTAACTTGACTAATAGCGACGCCCATGATAGAAGGAGTCTTCGTGCAAACCTATCCCCGGCTAATCGAACACGCGGGTTGTTTAGGGAGCCCAGGCGTGCCGGAAGGAACCGTGGGTAGCGCATCTGCTGGCGGTCAGCGGAGGCATGCTGGAAGTATGCTAGCCCGGAACAAGCAGCGGAAGCTCAGGAAGTGCCTCGTAACACCTTGAATGTGTTCGCAGCACACACATACATAGGAAAAGGAACAGGCGGTATGACAGGCTTCAATCTGCCAGCGCCTTTTCCCGTTTCCTTATATATGTGTGTGCTGTGAAAACATTCCAGATGCAACGTTACCAACTCGCACAACCTGCAAGCCTTGCACGCCTCGTAGCAATCGGAGGGGGGTTGGGGGAGGGGAGGTGGATTTGCTTGCTCTTATGCATACCGCCACAAACTGTAGTTTCCTATGCCTATGGACGAAGCGCACATCATCGCACGCTATCTGTGCATGCCGAGCTGTTGAGATAACGATACACAATCGATGATTTCGCGTAATTTGATCGAGATGCTCAGATGAAAAGATGGGCTGATGATCAAAACGCGCGTGTTTTACGAAATAAAGTATGCGTATTCCACAATCGATGTTCCACGTTGCCCACTGAAGATATTGACCAAGTGTAATTATTCTTTGAGAAAAAGCAGAATTGTGTGGCTCACGCTATGCTCAACACAGATATCTGCTGCTCTGCTAGGGAAGAGAATGGGTGCCAAGTGAAAACGAAAAACTTAGTCGAGTGTGGCGAATGGCTAGATGGAGCGATGAAGATAAGCTTATTCGTTATCGGCTGCATTCGTTTGATGCAGGAGTAACGCCGCAGGAAGGATAGTATAGAGTCAATGGGTACGTTTTGCAGGCAATCAGGGGCACCTTTTATGACAACGCGGAAGGCAAAAGAAGACACATTGCTTAACTACCTAATGAATTCTCATTGACACTCAGAGGGTGTTTATGAGGAATGACGGGAAAAAAAGAAAAATAAACACGCGGATCCAGCGCAATGTAGGAATCCAAATTACGCGAAGCTTGTTTGAGTTAGCGAGGTAGCCGAAGTAGCGGATGACCTGAGCACAACCTCGTCACCTGCACAGCTTTAAACAGTGTCGGCGTCACCAAGACCAAGGCGATGTATGATACTTGCCCAGAGATTAACGTTGATGAGTAGGTGTATGACACAGAGAAGCACAACACATATACGAGGGCGAATCTGAAAGTCCTTGCCACTATATTTTATTAGCCAAAATAAGGTACACACAGGTAATTACAAATATACGTACTATTCTACATACCTCGCAATATTTTTCCACATGTTTCCCACAACGCTTCAGACAGTTGTCCCATCACAGCACCAGATTTGACATGCCCCGGCCGTCAGTCAGTGACGCACGTGGCCTCCCCGAACGTTCATTGTCATGCAAGTCTTCGCGGCCTTTTATGAACTCATCACCGCCTCACACTTCTCAAAGTGAGATACCTTTCTTCATACGTGGGCTGAATCTCCCTGTGGCTTTCGATGGGCGTTCGTCCCTTGCTCTGTAGAGAACGAATCACACTTCGTTGCTCGTACGCTGTGGACGTGGGAAGCACAACCGCCAACTGACAGCAGCTCCGGGCCGGGCAGCTACCGGTAGATATGGCCGCACTGGTCTAAGAAAGATCCACCGCTGGAAATGTATATGTTGACTTTGCATTTACATCCGTAATTTGGCTAAAAAAAGAATAGGGGCAAAGACTTTCTCATACGCCCTCTTATATAAAGGCATTTAAAGTATCATACCCCTTTTGTTGCAGCGGCACATTTATCCTGAAGGGGCCGAGAGGGGGCAAGAATGGACACAAAGCCAGTGGCCAACGTTGCCTGCATATATATACCTACGTATATGCAGCAGGCAACGACAACAAACGCCAAACACCGGAGAAGACGCAAAGACAGCTTCACTTAGAAAGGAATGCGAATACTGTTGCTCCTAACCGACCTTGCTGCGAAGATATACCTTTTCCCCCTCCTTCGGTAGTGTAAGGCTTCTTGAATCTTATGTACGTCAAGTTTCATCATAGTTCCCATGAATGATACATGTTGAACTGAACTGTGGGTTGCACACCCCCTACTCGCAGTAAAATAGAAGATGACCCGCATGAGCACCTCGTAGCGTTGCAGGAAGCTCCCGTGCTCTATCATTAAGGCGTGTGTACCCGCATAGCCGATGTAATATACACTTTCCGCGTTAAAGCGGAACATGATAAACTCTTCGTGCTGGTATTCCACATAGTTTGTCTAGCGCTGCCTTGCAGATTTTCCTTTCCGTCCTATTGTGGTTTACGTGGCGGAACATCGAGTTTGTATATAGTACGTTAGCAATGCATCGCTTTCTGTCCTGTGTTGTCAAAAAAGTGTCCGATAAGTTCTGGGAAAGCGCGCACTAAGGAAAATCGCCCCCTCAAGGGTGTTTTTTCGCGTCTACACCTCAGCCACTTAGACTCAAAGAAAAGGGGGTTTAGGCAAACTAATAGAGCCATTTGAAAGAATGATTTCTTGATCGAAACTGCACCCTTTCTCCCAAGTGTGTTTTGCCAAAATGCACATTACGTTGCATCTTTGCCAGCCATATCTTCTGTTCAATCGCGGCCCTACTCCTTCGGATGTCCGCCGAAGTAATCCCTAAGTGTTTTCCGAGGAACTTATAGGAGAAATAAAACGACGAAAACAGAAGCCGCGCAGCGTGGAGTCATATACCGAGATGGCTAGACGGAAATATCACTTCTAGTCCACTCCACCGACATAACTACTGATAATAATACAGCATATAAAGAGTGCAGTAGCTCTAGCTGCTCCGATAGGCTGACGCCATGCATTTCAGTGCCACAGTTTATCTACAAATCAGCTCCAAGGTAAAGCAATTTAGGCGAACGTAGCCGTTCGTATACGATGGGAAAGGCGGGATAGAGAAAAGAGGAGAAAGTAAATGGCATCTTTGCACTTTACGACGGGAAATGCCACTTGCACAATAAATTCTGTAATAAATGCACAATTTAACGGCACAAGATTGCTCCGCACCCACCTGCGAATGTTTATTCTAACCCGATGCTGCATGAAACAGCGCAGCATTTACTCCACGTATGTGCCGGTCGCAATGCTGCAGCAGAAAGGATATGTGGCTGAAGGAGCGCGATTGGCTGACGCGCTGTAACGTGCTGATGATTGGCAGCTGATATATAGAACAATACCAAGCTGAAACAGCATAAATAAAACCACTGTAATGAACCGGAAAGTAAGGTACGCAATAAAAGAAACAAACAGCGATGTGTTGCTATTTCACCCCCGGATACACGATGCATATGAAGTAGCAGGTTGCCATTCGTAGCCTACTATGACCATATAACCGGCTCGAACAACAAATCGGCGCGAACAGCTGGAAAATACATGCACTTATGACTTTTTTATTTGCCTAAAATGTTGAAGAGCTCGAGTACCCTTAAATTCTGCAAAGTGTATCTCTTCCACAAACTCCCTTTAAGCACCCTGAATTTAATGAAAGGGTGCACTCATTTTAGAATGCACCCAATTTGTCAATTTTCAAAGAAAGTATGGGTGCAGAAAGGGTGTTTCGACATCCAAGCCACCCTACAGGGTATAACACTTCTCCCTCAGCTGAGCCAAGTAGCTCAGCTGAACCAAGCTGAGCCAAGTAGCTCAGCTGGGAACCAAAGTATTGTTGGTTAGCGTTAATCTCGGCGAGGAAGCTAGAGAACACCGAACAAGGACTAGCAACAAGTAACGACGCTCACAATCACGGCTCTTCTAATTGGGAATGTGCTTAAGGATATATACATAAATTATTATGCGCATAGCAGTGTAATGGTGCAATGACAATAAGACCTACTGCTACAAGAGTGGGTTGCGCCCTTTCTCTGATTGAATTGATCATTAAGCAACGGGCTAAGAGGCACTTACAGTTATGGTTGGAAAAATGAATGCACCTCGATTTCTGGAGGGAAGCCTGCGCTACAAAATAGGGGAACTAAGTGGGACGACGATCGTTATATAGCATGAGGTGAGCGATATTGTGCACTCATTCGGAGACATTCGAAGAGGTTGCTGCAAAATTTTGAATAATATAGGCTCAAGAGGTTAAAAAAGGTGCTGTCTTCAATTAAAGATTAATTAAACTTTCGGCCTTTACATGCCAAATCCATCACCTATTTATGAGGTCAGCCGTATTGGGAAGAGTCAGGAATAATTTTGATAACCTGGTGATGTTTCCCGTGCACCTAATGCCTAAGCACACTAGTGCTGGTGCATTTTGCCGCCACCAGAATGCGGTGCCCGCTGCCGGGATCGAGCCCGCGACCTCGTGCTCAACAGCGCAACATCATTGTCACTGAGCTACCGCGTCTCTTTTTTTAAATGTGGTACTTATTACAGTGAATGAAATTATGTATGTACAGGAACTATTTCAAATATAATGAACAGCAGGTGGTCATCTGTGAGCACAGGTATACGAGCAGTACGTGCAAAGAAAACGTCGCACAAAGCAACGTTTTCGATCACAACAAAAACTTGAAAGGAGAAGTTAAGCACCTCATCAAAAGTTGATACCAATATGGCAGACATTCTCCTTGATCGTAAATGTCCCCTAAGTGCGTGATCATTTGAGCGAAATGCGATCTTGAGGAAACTGTTCCTCCTGCATTTCGGTCTTGCATACGAGTTTTCCATAAACTATGCAAGCTTATCAGTAAAAAACATATCGTATGGTACATCATCTCACGGAACAACAAGATATCGGACACTGTGAGAATTTAAATCAAAATATTTTTGCAAATTTCTATGGAGGACATCCTAGAATAAAATGGCATTTGTACAATAAATAACGTAATCAATAGTTTCAGGAGCGCCACAGAGGGGACAGTTAATTGATGAAACCAAAATGTTCTTTTTCCGGAGCCATGTTCTGACTGCAGTTTGTAAAAGAAAGTTTTTGTAGAAGGGGGGACTGGCATTTTGCACACTCTTGCAAGTACATCATGTCATGGTAGTGCGATGTATACTGATCGACGAAACGGCGGCGGGAAGAACATCGATATTAAATCTTTGTAAAGATTTCTTTCTGAACACATTGAATAAATAATCTTTAGGGAAACATACAGTCAGAAAAGCCATAGAAAAATAAACCTCAGCATGAACCCCCATAAACACGCTCTAGAAAGAAAATTTGAAGAAACCACCAATTCTGGCAGGACATGAACCAATTTAACCTGCAAGAAGGCTCTTAATATTTAATGCTACCGCGGCAGGTTTGCCGTTCCCCCATCAACGGGCTGTTCGTGATGTCCAATTCCGCTGAGTTATTGGTATTCCTAAAAAAGGTGGCCAGGGGTGGACCGTCTCGACGAAGACTACCAGCGTTTCAGCTTACAACGAAACTGTGGGAAATGAGGACATTGCTAGCTTCTCGCTCACTCAAGCCACGGAAATAACACATAAATGCAGCGTGTTCTGCATGGGAAAAAGAAGAAAGAACACGATGTCAATGGATGCACCGACGCAATAAGGCAGACATGTGACAAGGGGCAACGCCATTCTCGTTCAGGCTACCCAAAATCACATTCTCTGGGGGTGCGAGGGCTTACCCCCTCCCAGGCCGCTCCTGCCAGCTCCTTCACAACAGACGGGGGAGGAGCTGCTCAGAACGCCGGATCAAAAACTACAAAAAGCCCTCGTTGCCTGGGCCGAAAGGGTCACCCTTATTAGGGGCCATCCTAGGACTCAGGCCTGCCAGATCATAATTGAGCAGAATCTCAGTAAAGTTGTTACCACCACCGACAGAACAAAGTCACTTGTTGTCGCATGTTGATGCTGCTGCTGCTGATGATGATAATGATATCGTTCAAATGGCACATACCCACGTCGGGGGATGGGCCAAGAAGTGGGTAGTACAACTATAGTATATTATGTAAAAAATTAAAGAACAATATAAAGAATCCTGCATCAGTTGTCTTCTTCATCGTCGTGGTCGTCGTTGTTGTCCTCGGATCTCGTGGATCATATAGATTAAAGTGTATATGGAGGATTGGTCAAGACTTCAGTGGATGAATCAGAATGAACATAGAAATGAAATTTGCCTTGCAAATTGGGAACTCTGTCAGCCATTCTTCTTCATTAGACGTGAAACGCGAGAGGTTTGGACACAGAAAGTGCAGGCTATGCCAGAACCTGAGCTAAGAAAAATAACAAAAATAAAAAAGGGGATAATGTTATTGCGTAACCATGCCAAATATCAGTAGCGAAATGACAAAGGAATAATCGAACAATTTGATGAATCACGCTGAAAATAAAGAAACACACAAAAGATTAAAATGTGCGACAATGAGAGTACGAGAATAACAAAAGCCTGAAGAGGACGTGAAAATTTGAAACGCGTAAAAATTACCGTTCATTAAGAATTTATCATATAACTGTCTACGAGAAAATTCCCCAGAGGCCTGATAGCTAATTTTTTGTTTATTGTGGCACGACCAGTCAAGCACATTTTGCACAGAGAAAGACGCCGATCTGAATTGTTCAGTAGACCGCGAGATGTGTCACTGCTGGCCATGTTGGGTGCATTCAATGAGACTCAACAGACACTTTCATATTTTCTCCTCTTTAGACGATAAGAAAATTCGCAGTTCCACCGGGAAGGCGAAGCATCGATTGATATAGCAAATTAGTAGATAGCTGTACGAAGTAAGGATCGTAGTTTGATCGGCCGTATAAACTTGTAAACATTCGCTTACTAACTAAATTAACAAAGATATAATGCGCAAGTGTGACTCAATGAGGACGTAGAAAGAAACAGACACACGGAGGCAGCGCTGTCTTTGTGTGTGTGCTTCTTTTTACGTCCTTGTTCAGTCACGCTTACACATTCTATCCGGCATTCAAACCAGCTAGCCCGTCAACGGGTTTTAACTAAATTAACCAGCATGGTGTCACGCGCGCCCAGGTAAACATGAACACACATCGCTCGATGACAGTGGAAACTGTCTGTGGAAAGGCTCGAGTTAGAAATCGCGGCAGCAGCCGCGAGCCAATCCTCCGTGCATCTGTCGCTTCAACGCGTACGAAACGCAGAAAATAAAACGCATACGAAGCTACCGGCACTACGCGCACCATGCAAACATCGCAGATCGCTTTGAAGATGAGGCCCGCGCGGGCGCACATGGTAGCCACGTCGCAGACCTCTTTCAAGACACACGAGCGCCGGCAACGCGTCCCTATAGGGCGTCCACCGAACGCGGTCCCCACAATTGGCGTGGCTAACGCCGTCGGAGACACCGCGGTTGGTTCCACTCTGTACGGAGCGGTGGGCGAGGAGGACATCGAGACGCCCTGGAAGCCGCCGGAGAAGAACGCCCCTCGTCCCTCGCCTCACCCCCATGTCTCGCGCGCCAGAGGAGAGAAGACGCATCCGGGCCGCGTTCCTCACTCGCGCAGGCGAGATTGAACCACATTTGCAGGCTAACACGCTTTCACTTATACGGAACATCACGGCGACGGCGACGGCAACGGCAGAAATGCGCCGCGAGTGTTCATATAATTGCTATCATAATAAAAACAACGTCGTTAGGCTATTTCGAGACGCAAATGGTATGGGAGCATGTCCACAGTATGCGGTCGATCTTTAGTTTGCAGAGAAGCGAAACAAAGGGTCAATGCTGTGCCACTAAGACGATTATGTTCGATGGCCAGGTGGTAGCAGGTGTTAATGTGTCTAGGATATGTGCCTCTGTAACCAGTGTATCTGCTACTTCATTGCCTGAAATACCGACATGAATCGGAATCTACCAAATCAATCTGACTATGTCAAGTGTCTCAAGAGTTAACGTTTTATTAATTTTATAACAGCGAGGAATAGCCACATTGGAAACAATAATGAATCAGTGCCTGCAGACCTGCTTTAGAATATGTGAGAAGCTGCATGCAGCTCCGGCAACAAATTTCACAGCTTAAAAAATTCCTGTTAGGTCTGCCACTGCAAATGGCGTGTTAGCGCCTTGTGTTATAACGTTTGCGTACGTCACGTGCCGCAGCAGCTTCATACGCCGCTTTTTTGATCGATCACTTTGGATTTTCGAACGTTGGATTAAATCAGCAGACACGGTGCTCGTCCATGCAGTGAGGCGTCGCATTGGACGTTAGGCGTCACATAAAAGTTAAAGTATTCCCGAAAAGGGATTCACCGACGAAACGGCCCTAGGTACCACCTCGCACTATAGACAAATTTCACCTTGAAGCAGAAAGTGCTAGCGCCTTGTAAAGAAGTGAGGCTCCCACGAAATCGCAAGAAGCAGTGAAGGCTGAGATTGCTATGGCTTATATGGACTCGTTCCTGAACTGTTAGAGTATCGGAAGAGACAAAACAAAGCGCTAACCATAACAAAGCGCTTTAGAGAACTGACGGAGAACTGGCAAGATGACGCAACCATGTGATATTATAGTCGCCAGCTTTCAGTACCGTTTAAGTTAACCGCCAGAAACAACGACGCTCATTTAGTGGATGGGGGATAACGATGGCTAGTCTAAAGGCGCAGAGATAGGAGGGATCAGTGAGTGAAAAGTAAGTGCGTCGTGGACAACGGACGGATGCTCCTGTATACGTATGTAGTGCATGTCTACTGTTGTCATGTTATCACGTGATGCCGAAAACGTGTGTCTTGTAGTGGTTTCTGATACATACATTCATGATCTTTGGTGTCATTTTGTGTTTCTCCTCCTACTTCTCCGTTGTCGGTTAGCTGAGGCGCACAGTTGAGTGGCCGTTCTCTCTCTCCTTATATATATATATATATATATATATATATATATATATATATATATATATATATATATATATATATATATATATATATATATATATATATATCTTCCACACTTGTAGGTTGAAAACGAACGTACGAGAAAACGATGCATTACTTCCTACGCTTCCGCCGGGGTTCGACCGTCTTCCGGCCTTCCCTGTTAAAGGCCGGACAGTTGCTTAAATGTGGGAAAGAACTAATCGCTTTTTTTTCTTGTACATGCGTCCTCATTTTAGACGCGTCTGTTCAACTTCCGGATCATGGATGTATGACAAGCACTTGTGTTTCGTGCTTCGTTTTTCCCATGTCCCCGTTAATTTTGCGCTACCTGCAGCCATGGATTATGTGACAGAGCTGTCTGAACTAGGCGAGAGTAATATCGCACCCACTGCAACCAATGCAGACAGACACTGAAAGGCAGGTTGCTAATTGCAAACGCACTAGTACAACTCTCGGAAACAACTCAAGCCCGAAATAACGCGCTGGAGTCGCCATCTGTGCGTAAGATATTTCAATACGTGCGATCAATATAAATTCGCGCCACATGGTGGTCCGCCACGTCTTATGCGTGGCTGTGTTTCATCTTGCCAGCGAGAGAGGGCGAGGTCGTCCAAGCTAAATGCCATAGGCGCGTCTTTTGAAATCGGCAACATTCTTGAGACATGCGAGCAATATGCCGGCGTTTTGGAGGGTACTCTGCAAGCGTGCACATGGCGGTGCACATTTGCATGAATTTGAGCCGCCGCTGATTCGTCGGAGCTGTGCACCAGTGCAGGGGAGACTAGCTTGGGGGCGTGCCTCAATATAACTGTAGGGTGCCTCGGTACGCGGCGCGCGCACTGAGGCACTCACTGGTGCCCGAGCCTTACCAATCAGCACCTCAGCAGCAGGGGAAATGGAGAGTCCACTATGTGAGCACTGAAACAGTGCCCCCTTGTCCTCGATATATCTACATTTTGATAACCTATGTCTTATTTGGAAGGGGACGGAACGTGGCGCAGGTTCTCACTTTTTATTTGCATGCTCCAACTGTCGCAGGGATAAGTTAACTAACGTTATCAATTGGAAAATACGCTTTGACCACCGCCAGAAGCAAGAAGTATAATCCGCGGGAAGGATTTGGCCAAAAACCCCTTCAAAAGACATCGTAAGCCCTGCCTTCTGGTGGCTACGTATGCGTGTTGCCATGTGGCTATCCTCTAATGCCCGGCTTATGGGCGATCTCTCAAGCATTGTTATGGGGTTTTTTTTGTTTTTTGTTTTTTTGTGCCTTGGGCTAGTTTGGTAAAATAATACAATATTGTTTGTGTGCGGTCTGTGAATCAGTGGAGTCATAACTAAACCTTTTAAAGTGGAAATCGAAAGACCCTCTTCATAACGTCCAGCCAAAAGTGTATGAAAGAGTCGCGCGACCTCTTTTGGAATAAGGCAGCGTCATACGGGATCGGTACAATAAAAATCCGATAACCAGATGCGAACGGGTTCAAAGACGAACTGTTAGATTTATTTGTTAATTGTGTTAATTGTTAATGTGTGTCACTGATTGACACGCATTATTTAATGTGTGTCAATCAAATAAGGTTATATGTTTTCTAAAGTAGGCGAATAATTAGCCAAACCAGCATCTCATTTGCATTCTGCAAAACGATATACAGGCCTCAGTGAGAGTCTGTAAGCAACTTTTCTGTTATTGCACTTGAGTTAGTGTACGTGTCAATGTGTATATGTGGGCTTTGATATAGCGTTTACCTCACTCCCTTTTTTTTCTATATCTCTTGTCTTATAGTTGTCTTATTGTCTTATTATGGGCAAAATGCACAGCAGAAAAAGAAAAGTCGAACCAGGATGTAAAGCTGACGTCTTGAAATTACCATCTACATTGGGGGCCAATTTCAAGAAGCGAGGCTTGTCATTGATGTATATCTTCTGAAATGGTTATTTAAGTCAATTATAAGAAGCAAAGCAAAGTTCTTGAATGTGTAAACTGACTTACTGCTTTCTTTTACGGTCGTTTTAAGGCCACTTCGAGGTTGAATGCAAATCAACACCTTTTTTTTTTAACTACGAGGAAAGGTGATTGCGGTGCATTCGTTGAATTGCCTTCAAAAAAAGAGGATGAAACCTTGTGAAAAATTTACCCTGCAATCCTTTCTCTTACGCCGTTCGTCTAGTCTTAACTTTTGCGGCGTTGGTCTTTTCTTGCCTTCCGCTAACCTGCAAGATTTTACTGCTCCGTAGCTGCCAGTAACATTTTACTGTTCGCTGAGTGCTTTCGGTCCTTATGTAACAACAATGGAGGAAACAAAAAAGAATTGCCTTGAATAAACTGGGGCGCTGTCTGCGGCGGGAAGCAAGCGTGTACTCGATGTTCATGAACGTGAGTAAGAATTCAAGTGGTGCTCAAATAATTGTCTCTGTTATTTCGGCAAAAGTACGAGTCAGCTCTGCTGTAGCGTTTGTTTGTGAATGCCGCAAATACACAAAATAGGCCCCCAAGACAACGGCTAACCACCGACGCAGAGATAGCAATGAGGGTAGAGTTCGCCAAATTGCTCGAGAATGCTACCGGCTAATGCTTGAAAAAGAACATAGCGTACGTTCCCTTTTCATGGTATATACGTACTGTATGCGGCGCACATAATGGCTCGGCTATTGGTTCACTGCCGTAAGCTTGGCTTACTGGGTATTACATTGCCTGGACGATGAAGAGAAAGACCTGAAGCACTACAGTGGCAGACGAGTCTAATTGGCCTCGTAGTCCGGGAATATGCAAACTCCCCAGCATATTTGCTCCTAGTCTGGCGTATGCTGTCAGGCCCAAGTGATCCTCGAGGTTGCTTGCGAAGCTGTCGTCTTACTGGTGTCAGGCATATGCTTCGCCACACTCGAATAATCGCCACAGCAGAGAAATAAGATAAGGTCAATGTTGGTGCGTGCGATCCGTGATGGTTAGTCCCCAATCTGCGCATCCAGTCGACCCGGACTAAAGAGCGTTTTTCTGACTGAGGAGTATTTATGGGCGTCGAGAATATTTGGTCCTTCTTAGTGCTAGTTTGCTCGTATTCCGGGAATATGCAGACTCCCAAGAATATTTGCTCCTAGTCTGGCGTAGGCTGTGAGACTCAAGTGATCCTCTATGTTGTTTGCGAAGCTGTCGTCTTAGTGCTGTCAGGCATATGCTTCGCCACACTCGAATAATCGCCACAGCAGAGAAATAAGATAAGGGCAATTTTGGTGCGTGCGATCCGTGATGGTTAGTCCCCAATCTGCGCATTCAGTCGACCCGGATTAAAGAGCGTTTTTATGACTGAGGAGTATTTATGGGCGTCAAGAATATTTGCTCCTTCTTAGTGCTAGTTTGCTCGTATTCCGGGAATATGCAGACTCCCAAGAATATTTGCTCCAAGTCTGGCGTAGGCTGTGAGACTCAAGTGATCCTCGAGCTTGCTTGCGAAGCTGTCGTCTTACTGGTGTCAGGCATATGCTTCGCCACACTCGAATAATCGCCACAGCAGAGAAATAAGATAAGGTCAATGTTGGTGCGTGCGATCCGTGATGGTTAGTCCCCAATCTGCGCATCCAGTCGACCCGGACTAAAGAGCGTTTTTCTGACTGAGGAGTATTTATGGGCGTCGAGAATATTTGGTCCTTCTTAGTGCTAGTTTGCTCGTATTCCGGGAATATGCAGACTCCCAAGAATATTTGCTCCTAGTCTGGCGTAGGCTGTGAGACTCAAGTGATCCTCTATGTTGTTTGCGAAGCTGTCGTCTTAGTGCTGTCAGGCATATGCTTCGCCACACTCGAATAATCGCCACAGCAGAGAAATAAGATAAGGGCAATTTTGGTGCGTGCGATCCGTGATGGTTAGTCCCCAATCTGCGCATTCAGTCGACCCGGATTAAAGAGCGTTTTTATGACTGAGGAGTATTTATGGGCGTCAAGAATATTTGCTCCTTCTTAGTGCTAGTTTGCTCGTATTCCGGGAATATGCAGACTCCCAAGAATATTTGCTCCAAGTCTGGCGTAGGCTGTGAGACTCAAGTGATCCTCGAGCTTGCTTGCGAAGCTGTCGTCTTACTGGTGTCAGGCATATGCTTCGCCACACTCGAATAATCGCCACAGCAGAGAAATAAGATAAGGTCAATGTTGGTGCGTGCGATCCGTGATGGTTAGTCCCCAATCTGCGCATGCAGTCGACCCGGACTAAAGAGCGTTTTTCTGACTGAGGAGTATTTATGGGCGTCGAGAATATTTGGTCCTTCTTAGTGCTAGTTTGCTCGTATTCCGGGAATATGCAGACTCCCAAGAATATTTGCTCCTAGTCTGGCGTAGGCTGTGAGACTCAAGTGATCCTCTATGTTGTTTGCGAAGCTGTCGTCTTAGTGCTGTCAGGCATATGCTTCGCCACACTCGAATAATCGCCACAGCAGAGAAATAAGATAAGGGCAATTTTGGTGCGTGCGATCCGTGATGGTTAGTCCCCAATCTGCGCATTCAGTCGACCCGGATTAAAGAGCGTTTTTATGACTGAGGAGTATTTATGGGCGTCAAGAATATTTGCTCCTTCTTAGTGCTAGTTTGCTCGTATTCCGGGAATATGCAGACTCCCAAGAATATTTGCTCCAAGTCTGGCGTAGGCTGTGAGACTCAAGTGATCCTCGAGCTTGCTTGCGAAGCTGTCGTCTTACTGGTGTCAGGCATATGCTTCGCCACACTCGAATAATCGCCACAGCAGAGAAATAAGATAAGGTCAATGTTGGTGCGTGCGATCCGTGATGGTTAGTCCCCAATCTGCGCATCCAGTCGACCCGGACTAAAGAGCGTTTTTCTGACTGAGGAGTATTTATGGGCGTCGAGAATATTTGGTCCTTCTTAGTGCTAGTTTGCTCGTATTCCGGGAATATGCAGACTCCCAGGAATATTTGCTCCTAGTCTGGCGTAGGCTGTGAGACTCAAGTGATCCTCTATGTTGTTTGCGAAGCTGTCGTCTTAGTGCTGTCAGGCATATGCTTCGCCACACTCGAATTATCGCCACAGCAGAGAAATAAGATAAGGGCAATTTTGGTGCGTGCGATCCGTGATGGTTAGTCCCCAATCTGCGCATTCAGTCGACCCGGATTAAAGAGCGTTTTTATGACTGAGGAGTATTTATGGGCGTCAAGAATATTTGCTCCTTCTTAGTGCTAGTTTGCTCGTATTCCGGGAATATGCAGACTCCCAAGAATATTTGCTCCAAGTCTGGCGTAGGCTGTGAGACTCAAGTGATCCTCGAGCTTGCTTGCGAAGCTGTCGTCTTACTGGTGTCAGGCATATGCTTCGCCACACTCGAATAATCGCCACAGCAGAGAAATAAGATAAGGTCAATGTTGGTGCGTGCGATCCGTGATGGTTAGTCCCCAATCTGCGCATCCAGTCGACCCGGACTAAAGAGCGTTTTTCTGACTGAGGAGTATTTATGGGCGTCGAGAATATTTGGTCCTTCTTAGTGCTAGTTTGCTCGTATTCCGGGAATATGCAGACTCCCAAGAATATTTGCTCCTAGTCTGGCGTAGGCTGTGAGACTCAAGTGATCCTCTATGTTGTTTGCGAAGCTGTCGTCTTAGTGCTGTCAGGCATATGCTTCGCCACACTCGAATAATCGCCACAGCAGAGAAATAAGATAAGGGCAATTTTGGTGCGTGCGATCCGTGATGGTTAGTCCCCAATCTGCGCATTCAGTCGACCCGGATTAAAGAGCGTTTTTATGACTGAGGAGTATTTATGGGCGTCAAGAATATTTGCTCCTTCTTAGTGCTAGTTTGCTCGTATTCCGGGAATATGCAGACTCCCAAGAATATTTGCTCCAAGTCTGGCGTAGGCTGTGAGACTCAAGTGATCCTCGAGCTTGCTTGCGAAGCTGTCGTCTTACTGGTGTCAGGCATATGCTTCGCCACACTCGAATAATCGCCACAGCAGAGAAATAAGATAAGGTCAATGTTGGTGCGTGCGATCCGTGATGGTTAGTCCCCAATCTGCGCATCCAGTCGACCCGGACTAAAGAGCGTTTTTCTGACTGAGGAGTATTTATGGGCGTCGAGAATATTTGGTCCTTCTTAGTGCTAGTTTGCTCGTATTCCGGGAATATGCAGACTCCCAGGAATATTTGCTCCTAGTCTGGCGTAGGCTGTGAGACTCAAGTGATCCTCTATGTTGTTTGCGAAGCTGTCGTCTTAGTGCTGTCAGGCATATGCTTCGCCACACTCGAATTATCGCCACAGCAGAGAAATAAGATAAGGGCAATTTTGGTGCGTGCGATCCGTGATGGTTAGTCCCCAATCTGCGCATTCAGTCGACCCGGATTAAAGAGCGTTTTTATGACTGAGGAGTATTTATGGGCGTCAAGAATATTTGCTCCTTCTTAGTGCTAGTTTGCTCGTATTCCGGGAATATGCAGACTCCCAAGAATATTTGCTCCAAGTCTGGCGTAGGCTGTGAGACTCAAGTGATCCTCGAGCTTGCTTGCGAAGCTGTCGTCTTACTGGTGTCAGGCATATGCTTCGCCACACTCGAATAATCGCCACAGCAGAGAAATAAGATAAGGTCAATGTTGGTGCGTGCGATCCGTGATGGTTAGTCCCCAATCTGCGCATGCAGTCGACCCGGACTAAAGAGCGTTTTTCTGACTGAGGAGTATTTATGGGCGTCGAGAATATTTGGTCCTTCTTAGTGCTAGTTTGCTCGTATTCCGGGAATATGCAGACTCCCAAGAATATTTGCTCCTAGTCTGGCGTAGGCTGTGAGACTCAAGTGATCCTCTATGTTGTTTGCGAAGTTGTCGTCTTAGTGCTGTCAGGCATATGCTTCGCCACACTCGACTAATCGCCACAGCAGAGAAATAAGATAAGGGCAATTTTGGTGCGTGCGATCCGTGATGGTTAGTCCCCAATCTGCGCATTCAGTCGACCCGGATTAAAGAGCGTTTTTATGACTGAGGAGTATTTATGGGCGTCGAGAATATTTGGTCCTTCTTAGTGCTAGTTTGCTCGTATTCCGGGAATATGCAGACTCCCAAGAATATTTGCTCCAAGTCTGGCGTAGGCTGTGAGACTCAAGTGATCCTCGAGCTTGCTTGCGAAGCTGTCGTCTTACTGGTGTCAGGCATATGCTTCGCCACACTCGAATAATCGCCACAGCAGAGAAATAAGATAAGGTCAATGTTGGTGCGTGCGATCCGTGATGGTTAGTCCCCAATCTGCACATGATGTCCCCAAGGACATCTCCCTGCTTCAGGCCGATCTCAATAACGTCAGCAAATGGTGCCGATTGTGGCGAATGGAACTGAACATTAACAAATGCAAATTTCTGAGAGTATCCCGATCTAACGATAATCTGCCTGTGTACTACTTGAATAACGTTGCTTTAGAATCTACTAACTCATATAAGTATTTAGGCCTACATATAACATCTAAATTAACATGGAATCATCACGTCGAATACATAATTAATCAAGCTAACCGCTTGATGGGATACTTACGCCGTAACTTTTCTCATGCTCCCACTCCTTTAAAATTACTACTTTATAAAACCCTGTTACGGCCAAAATTAGAGTACGCTGCAGCTGTATGGGACCCTTACCACGAAAACCTAATACATTCCCTTGAACTCATCCAAAACAACGCCACTCGTTTTATTCTATGGAATTACTACCGTGGTGCGAGCGTTTCTTCTATGAAATCGAATCTGGGTCTTCAACCGCTAGCAACACGTCGAAAAATTTCCCGCCTTTCATTTTTTCATAAGCTATATCACCACCCTACACTTCACCCAAAATTCATATCGCAACCATACTACTTATCTCACCGTACAGATCATCATCATAAAGTTAGAATTGGTACATGTAACACGACACACTTTTTGCACTCATTTTTACCACTTACGTCGAAAGATTGGAATGAACTTCCTTCTGACATTGTTTCCATTAATAACAATGATCATTTTCGAAAAGCACTAGCTAACAATATATAATAGCAAACATTTGTACGAACTGCTCCTGGTGTTTTCCTTTTTCTTGTTTAATGTTACTTTTATATGTCAAGTTCTATTACTGCATTTATCATACTTACAGCTAACATTGTATAATTAGCAAATATTGTGTTTAAGTTCATGATTTGTTTCCTCCTTATTTGTTGTATAACCCACTCCCCTCTCTAGTGCCGAAAGGCCCTGAGGGTAAATAAATAAATAAATAAATAAATAAACTGTGGCACTTACCCACTTGTTGTTGCTGTAAGGTCATGTAAAACCAAAGAAGAGGAGTTATACAGCTTTCTTTTTCCTTCTCAGTTCTCCATTATAAATTGTACTGCGCCATAAAAGTTCCGGCACTTGTCTTTCTTTTTTCTCCTCGTGTTTAGAAAAAACATAAATTCAATGTGTGTATTTTAACATGCCGCACTTTCCCCTGTATGCCTTGTAGGGGGCACGGACCCGCGTCAAGCCTTTTCAGGGCTTTTTGTCCGTGCCCCTAAGCATCTCAGGATGTTTGAATAAACTAATTTGATTTGATTTGATTAGTCTGTACTAGATTATTAACATTGTTAGAATGCTCCCATAAACGATCTTTGAAACACCTTCCCATCTGACCAATGTATTCCTTCCCGCACGAAACACCATACACGAAACAAACCCTGCTCGCTGTATTTTATTGCAATCACAGCGCCTCTTCGTAGTATTGTTAGGTTTCGCGCACAAACCAGACAATTTCAGAGTGGCTGTGAAGACGACGTCAACGCCAGCACGATTTTCCAATTTTCTTCATATTATGGCTAGCATGGTGCAAGTACGGCAGGACAACCACTTTTCGGCTTCTGCTTTGTTGGGCAGTGGAATCCGGGTGATCAGGTTTTCTTAACATGCTGCCAGCCACTGCTGTCAGCATTTGCAAGGGGTAGCTAGCTGCGCTTAGACGCGAAATTTGGTTTTCGAACGAAGATCGTGCCGCAAACGCCAAGCGTATGCACCTTTGGTTGGATTACCCCTACTGACTTCCCTCCCATTGCAAGTGGGGGTGACTTGAACATAGACGTCTCTCGGCCAGATGGAAAGCTCTTCGTGGCATTTCTCTTGGAAAGGTTCGGCATTCAATCATACACAAACATCAGTGTGCTCACGACGCGTCGTCGGTCGTGTATAGACCTCAAGTTGGGCAAGAACCTTTCCAGTGTCGCTACAGAGCGACTGGCCGTGTATCACAGCAATCACGAAGTTATAGTCACCTTGGAGACCAAGTGTTAAATCCAAAAAAGCAAAGAAAGCAAATGTATAAAAAAAAGAAAAACAGCGTTAAATAATTGCCTCAAGACAAGAAAAAGCCTTGAACATGCATTTAAAAAAAACAAAAATTGTGAAAGAATGAAATTCACTGTGGTCTGTATCCTTAATTTTCAATCAAAATATTTATTTCAGCATATTTGTGATCATTTATATAGCTCCGCTGGTTATCCACCTTCACAGAGTGTAATGGCTCTGAATTTTTGTGGCACATTATCACGTGAAGGTCAAATTCACAGATAACGGGTAATCATTGCTTAATAACGAATTCGGCGTTCCTTCTTGTATTGCTCACATGTGCAGAGCAAAGACACACGCTTGCTTCGTACTTGTATAATAATAATATTTGGGGTTTCACGTGCCTAAACCACTTTCTGATTATGAGGCACGCCGTATAGTGGAGGACTCCGGAAATTTTGACCACCTGGGGTTCTTTAACGTGCACCTAAATCTATGTACACGGGCGTTTTCGTATTTCGCCCCCATCGAAATGCGGCCGCCGTGGCCGGGATTCGATCCCGCGACCTCGTGCTCAGCAGCCCAACACCATAGCCACTGAGCAACCACGGCGGGTGTACTTGTATACGAAGCCCGGCAAGGCTGCTTTGTCGCTGTTATGTAGATGGATTCGCACCACTAACCGAATGGCCGATGCAATGCGCGCACCGAGCCTGACGTGCATGGCTCGACGACACCGCGTCACGCCGAGCGGAAAGAAGGGCCGACTCTTCGCGCAAGGCGGTTGACTTGCAACGAGTGTGCCTTACTGCTTCCAACGATGAGTGAAACATGATCCTGGGACGGGATGATGTAACGATTCTGTTCCGATACCGTTCCTTGTCGCGCTTCATAAGCGGTCAAGGGAATGGAATGGATCAGCTGGCAGCGGACCCTGTATGATAAACGTAGCAGGTGCTCGAGCGGAAGTAATCGATACATTATACCGACCCGTGGACTCGCGAACAACGAGCTTGGCTCGACGGCCATCGGAAGCTTGGTCGGCGCCTGCCGAAGGAGTCCCCCCCGACGAGATGTGGCGCGCATGGCCGCTTTTGTAGCCTTATCGTAGGCGCAATGCGCAACGATGTGCGCAGGTTACAGAATGTGTTGCTCCACACATGCCCCAGGTGCGGAGCTGAAAACGAGGAGGTTAAAGAAAAAAGACTGCTAGAGCGGAAACTATGTCCCGAAGGTGAAGCCGCAGAGGAGGGCCACGATAAAGCTATAAATAAACGACAAGAATGGTGAAGAAGCGCTTTTCGCACACTTCCCACAAGTTAATCAACCTCCTTGGTTAATCATGCCTTATTTTACCAGAAACATACTTATCTACGTGTATCTCTGTATAACTGCTTTATAGTGCGATGTCTGAATATGCTGGCACATTTTATTGGGGAGAACGTCATCAATATTCAGAAGAAGCTACTATTTTTGTTGAAACAGCCAAGTTTTATTTTCTAATTAGCCTAGCACTAGAATAACTGAGCCAAATAAGTTAATATGTAAGCGGACATCACCCGGAAAGGCTCTAGTTCAGGTGAAGTAGGGACAAGCATCGGCTTCATCTTTCCTGATAAAAAGCTACGGGAGCTTCCGCTCCAGCAGTTTCTTTGACCTCCTTAGGTTAAACAGTCTTTGTGCGGGTTCCTATAAACGAAATATGTCGAGCTAATTCTAGCTTCGCGAATTCACACCTATGCAAGGTGCATCCTAATGCAGCATTGGTGCACGCAGCGCGCTGTTGTGAATGTTCAGCGCCGGAATTGTACACGGCTTGCTATAATAGGGCATGACGGAAATTTCGAGTAGCCACACGTCGCCAAACATCATACCCTGGCAACGCGAACGCGCGGGACACATTTTTCCTTCGTGCACTGCAAGGTTTTACCTGGCGAGTAAATAACGTATGCAAGTTTTTACTATGGTACTCAGTGGCTGTTTTCTTTTTCATGGCCAGGTCTTCTATGTATACTCACAACGCAAATGGTGAGATTTTGATTTGAAGGTGGGACACATTAAGGTTGTCTTCTGTGATAATTGCCTAAAAATTCTCCTTCATCCAACTCGAGTTGCCACAGCCCTGCTCGTAATGATTGCATTGGGGTAAAAGTCTTGCACACGCTTTAGGGATTCATGCGCCACCGAAGCAGGAAGTGGGCGTTCCCGTCTTATTAGTGTTGTTCTGAAGACAAGCGCCAGAATATGAGATACATGCGAGCGCGCCCACTCACGCACCCGAACGCCCAGGAACACATACATACAGACGTGCGCACATCAACAAGCGCGTGCAAGCACTCAAATGCACATGCAAGCACAAACATGCACATACACACACACAAACGCACATGAACGCACTCGCACTCGTATACAGACAAAAGCCTGCACACAGCCTATCTTAGGTAGTCGTTATGCGGAAACCCTCAAGGTGGAGAGAAGTAATGAATAAAGGGAAAATCAGACATCCACCCGTTCGTAGCATTTGCTACAAAGGAAGCCCATGCGGGTTCCTCGAAAGAAATGCCTCATAGTTGTACCAGGACGACCTGGACCAGGATTAATTTTTCTTCAACTATGAGGCTCTTCTGTCGAGGAACTCGTATGGGTTTCCTTTGTAGCAATTGCTACGAACAGGGGATGTCTGATTTTCCCTTTATTCACAACCCATTTTAGCTTAAACCCAGTTCAATCGTCCCTCAGTAGTGAAAATGAAATCCGTAAAGGGCAGGAAAAAAGAAAAGGAACCTACGTGTGAAGAATACTTCTCATTTTTATTGAAGTTGCTCCCATCTCGTAATGTCACACTCTCGCAACCCATATCACGCGCTTTCTTTTCAGGATTGCTCGTTTCACTGTCATCAATAATGGTGACGACAAAGCAGTGGTCAGAAGACACCCTCTACCTTCTACTAAACTATGCGGGACAGTGTCGCAACTGTGGTTCTTGGTGGGCTTCAGAACACGTAAATAGTCGCTGCTGACGAAATCTTACGCATGCGCAGAAAGCACGCGCCATGAGGCGGCGGACGACCGTGGCTGTCTGGAGTATCAAAACCACGTGCAGTGTAATTAAACCGCCGTCGCTAACACTCTTCTAATCTTGGGGGCCGAGCTCGCATTTCAACATGTCGGGGTTGTAGTAGATTCTGCGGACAGCAAATAAGGGAGGGCACCCGCTTTCATTCGTGCTATCATTCCTGCCGCTTTCATGAGTTATTACTTGCTCTGCGCACGCGCCACTCATTCAGAAGCCACTAATTACCCCATTTTGAAACCACTGTTGACACAAAACGAACTTGCGAGCGCTCAGCAACTTACACGAACGCGATAAGCGTCGACGGATATCACGTTTCAACTCTGGAACGAACTAGGCATGCTTTACCAGAACTGCAATGACCGAGCGAGAACCGTCATTATTTTGCCTTGCTTGCGTGTGCTTACGGGTGTGCGTATAGGTGTCTGTGTGTCTCTCTGTGCGCGTACGTGCTTGTGTGTGCTACGAAAGCAGTGCATTATGGACGGACTAGCAATTATTTAAAGGTTATGAAAGTTTGATCTGCTTGATTTTTATAATCAACGCGCTCCGAAGATTAGAAGCGCACTTTTTTGACAGTCAAAGTGCCAAAATTAGGCACACAAAGCTAAGAAATTCGGTACTAAACCGTAAGCTAGGGGCAAAACAAACCATGTGCCGACCGCGTTAGATTTGGGAGCGGTGCGAGTGTGTTCTAACAATTCCATGGCAGTAGTGGCAGTAGTGTTAATAGCGGCAATATCCTGCAATGCTCTTTGCTAGAACAATACGTATGAAACATTTTTGGGCTGCGCAATTAATCTCGCAAAAGAAAAATCGTAAAATAATTGCACAATAATGAGTGTGTCGCTAACGAACGCTTTAGGCCAGCACATAAGTAGAATGTGAAATGTCATTGCAGCTTTATGCGCTATCTGTATACACGATACGTCACAAAAAAGTTTCGCTAACAGCGTTGTTGCTTCGGTATTGCGTAAACGGTATTACGTTTACGGACAAGGTAAAACTCCACAGTGGTATTTGCACCATCCTGCAGATGTTCCTTATTGACGTTTTGTAAGTAGATGGCGACCGGCTGGCTGGTCGGTAAGGAGAGCAGCAACTCCCATCAATTGAAAAAGCGTCAAGCAAGAACCGCTGACAGCGCAGCGTCTAAAGAGATTTCATGTTAGGCGGCTAAGGCACACATAATAAATTGTTCTGTAAGAAAAATGTTTTACTTTGATCAAGAAAAACAAAAATTTTGAGATACTAACAGACATTTCATTCAAATGAAACAAGGTTGGTTGGCGCTAAGAAATTTCCAAGAAAACATATTTGGGCATACATTTGTTTGTTGCTACATTATATAGATCTATAACAAGAAATATGCGAGTGCATCGAAGCATCTTAAAACAAAATACTTGCAGTAGTATCGTGTATCTATATCTCCAACACTTGTCCGAGTGTCATGTATAATGATACAAATACAAGGTATCATTGCCCAGCCCTGCGCACAACCCATACTGTAGCTTAAAACGACACTTTAACCGTCATTCAGAAATGTAAAACTAAATCCGCAAAAGGCACGAAAAAATGTAGAGACTTGCGTGTGGTGAAAACTTCCCATTTTATTGAAGTTTGTCTCATCTCGTAATGGCACACTCTGGCGCCCCATATCACGTGGTTTGTTTTCGGAATTGTCCGCCGTACTGCCATCAACAATGGTGACGACAAAGCTGTCGTCGGAAGGAACACCTTACCATCTCTAAACTCTGCAAGACAGGTGTCGCAACTGCGGTTCTTGGCGGGTTTGAGGACACGTAAATACTCGCAACTGGCAATGCCTTACGCATGCGCAGAAAGCGCTCACCGGGATAGGGTTAACGGCCACGACTATCTGCAGGATCAGAACCACGTGCAGCGTAATGAAACCGCCAACGCTAAAAACATTCGAAGCGTTGGGCCGAGCCAGCATTTCAACAAGTTAGGGTTGTAGTAGATTGTGCGGCCAGCAAGTTAGGGAGGGTGCCCGCTTTTATTCGTGTTATCATTCTCGTCAATTTCGTGTATTACTTCTTGCTCGGCGCACGTCACTGGGATCACAAGCCACTAATTGCACCATTTTGAAACCACTGTTGACTGAAAACAGACTCGGGAGCGCTCAGCGACTCACGCGAACGCGATAAGCGTCGACGGGTATCCCGTCGCAACTCCGGAACGAAATGGTGGTACTTGGTAAGAGCTGTAATGGCTGAGCGAGAACCGTCATTTTGCCCTGTTGTGTGTGCGTCCCTGTGTGCGTATGTGCGTGTGCGCGTATGTGCGTATGATGCGTATGTGCTTGTGTCTGTACGTGCGTGTGTCCGTATGCGCATGTTTGCATGCCTGCGTGGATACGTGTGTGTGTGTGTGTGTGGGGGGGGGGGGGCATACATGCGTGAGTGGGTGTTCCGTGTATGAAGTTCCATCACCGACAACAAGAATAAAATCGTATACAAACGTTGATTATAGAGTCCAGAAATAGCCATGAATCATTCGTATGGGTACACAGAAAAGATAGACATAGTGGTGTTTTATATATTATCATATAGACTGAGAGAAAAAGCTGAAAAGCAGCTTGACTAGTTCCGGCATCCCGGAAAATACACTAAATATTCCGACTCTACTAAATATATACTAAATATATAGTAAATCTCTCTAATAATGAAGCCCATTAAAGCGATTAGAACGCAAGGCGCTCGAATGCTAGCCCGTCGGACGCATCCCTTGTTTTATGTCGCGCAGCTCATAACAGAGTTTCGTCAGTGTGTCTCTGCCCCGCCCAGATAGAAACGCACAGCGATAACGAAAACAGCTCTCCGGAAACGATAAACCTCGCGGGACAGCGCAAATGTGCCAAACGTTCTCGTAAACAACCTTTGTGCGGCGTTTTTGCATCACGAAAATAACCGTATATAGCGATCCCTAAGCGTTGTCGCTGCTCAGTCATGCGCACCTGTAATGGTTTATGCAACTGAAACGAAAGCACCTCCAAACGTTGTTTACCTTCTGCATGCCCCGCGAGTTGGGAAGAAGTTAACCTTGCAGACAGCATGCTGCTGGCGAAACAAACTGCACGCAAACTGTCGTCGGATCTTGCCCGCTTAAAGGCTCAGTGGACGACCATTTTTCTTTAACATACATTTGTTCCGTATTCATCCGCAGGGCGTAGTGTTTTGCCAGTGTGACTGCACAGCTCTCACAACGATCTACGGCTCAGACTGCATGGCGACGCAAGTTTTAGTACTTTCCCATACAGAGTACAATATGTTCCATTCCCAGGAATCTCCAAGTGTGTTGTATGCTCAGTTACATTAAGAACTAATGCATCGGCATGGCAGTTGAATTCATAAACTGTTTCCGTTCCCGTGATTCCCCTGAAGTGTGTGGTATGCTCAACGACACTAAAGAACAATGCATCAGCACGACGTAATGTATTGCCCTTAAAGTCATCCGAGAAAATGCCTCACGTCCAAACGTATCCTCCTGCGACTATCCGAACTTAATATGCTACTACCACAAAAAAAGAAAAAAAACTCGCATTGGCATGGCAGTCGAATTCATGAACTGTTTCCGTTCCCGCGAATCTCCTGAAGTGTGTGCTATGCTGACCTTGCTCAACGACACTAATGAACAATGCATCGGCACGATGTAATGCTTTGCCACTAAAGTCATCCGAGAAGACACCTCACTTCCAAACGTATCTCCCTGGGACAATAAAAATTTAATATCCTACCGTGGCAACAAAATAGCAACAAACTCGCCTCGGACACGGCTTCTTCGCCTTGCCGGCCACGCATTGTCTGCCAGCTCGATAGGGACAAACGGGGCTAACAACTTTCTTCCCCGTAGTACCTAGGCGAAGAGAAATCTTAAGGACCGAACGTCCCCACATTTCTCCCTCGCAACCACTGCTCTTCGCGCATGCGCACAAAGAGTGGAGAAATAAAATTATGATGTGCTCGTCTGCAGGGCTAAGGCCTCTCCTATACTTCTCCAACTACCCCGGTCATGCACTAATTGTGGCCATGTCGTCCCTGCAAACTTAATCTCATCCGCCCACCTAACTTTCTGCCGCCCCCTGCTACGCTTCCCTTCCCTTGGAATCCAGTCCGTAACACTTAATGACCATTGGTTATCTTCCTTGCTTGTTACATTCCTGCCCATCCCCATTTCATTTTCTTGATTTCAACTAAGATGTCATTAACTCGCGTTTGTTCCCTCACCCAATTTGCTCTTTTCTTATCCCTTAACCTTACACGCATCATTCTTCTTTCTATAGCTCTTTAGGTCGTTCTCAATTTAAGTAGAACCGTTTCGGTAAGCCTCCAGGTTTCTGCCCCTTACGTGAGTACTGGTAAGACACACCTGTTATACACTTTTCTCTTGACGGATAATGGCAACCTGCTTTGGATAATGGCATAATGGATAATGGCAACGCACCCCAGCCCATTCTTATTCTTTTGATTATTTCAGTCTCATGGTCCGGATCCGCGGTCACAACCTGCTCTAAGTATATGTATTCCCTTACAACTTCCAGTGCCTCGCTACATATCGTAAACTGCTGTTCTTTTCCGAGACTGTTAAACATTACTTTAGTTTTCTGCAGATTAATTTTTATACCCACCCTTCTGCTTTGCCTCTCCAGGTCAGTGAGCATGCATTGAAATTGGTCTCCTGAGTTACTAAGCAAAGCAATATCACCAGCGAATCGCAAGCTACTAAGGTATTCTCCATTAACTCTTATCCCCAATTCTTCCCAATCCAGGTCTCTGAGTACCTCCTGTAAACACGCTGTGAATAGCATTGGAGAGATCATATCTCCCTGCCTGACGCCTTTCTTTATTGTGATTTTGTTGCTTTTTTTTATGGAGGACTACGTGGGTGCTTATAGGAACGTTAAGGCGCATTATAAGAGGGTTAAGCGCCGGGAGATATCGGCGCACCAACTGTGACGTGATGTTCTGTGACACGGGGCCCTTAACGCTATCACGTTAGTATACGACAGGAGTGTGGCACAAAAGAAAGACGACCAGAGAAGCTCGTGTCAAGATTTATGCCGCGTTGCATCTGCACAATGTCCTCTGGACGCCTAACCAGGCGTGATCCCTCACAAAGGCTGTGCAGGAGCTGCCGCGCTAGTCTCCGTGCTCACCTGCAACAGCAATGACAGTAGAGGAAGGAGGTGGGAAGAATGTTAGCGAAGGAATGGAGAGAGAGAGGGGGGTAGTTTCGTGAGCTACAACGCTACAACCAAGAATGGCGCCGAAGCGTGCACTTAGTGCCTGTGAGTCGAAGGCTCGCATAAAGCGTCGAGCGGAGAAAGAACAACAAACACAAGCAGAGCAGGCAAGGTAGCATTTCACATCCCGTCCCGACTGTCGGATGCCGTCAATATATCACTGCCATTTAACGTCAATGAACGCTAACAGCACACAAAACTTCGCTTACATCGATTACCACAGTGCGTGGGATCTGCATATTTCTTTGCCTCTTTCTTCTCTGTCTTATGCTCCTTAACTTCCAAGCAATCACTTTTTCCGCGTACAGATCCGTGAAAGACATAAATTGGCAAAAAATAAAGCAGAATAAAAATAACTTTGACTTCCACTAAAGAATTTTCTATCTGTCTCTTCTCTAAAATGAGATTAAGAACGTCAAATGAAGTTGGTTAGTAGGGTTGCTAACCGTTCCGAATGTAGCGGAACCACCCCAACTTTCGCGTAAACGTACTGTGTCTCGACTCGACCCACAAAGGGCTGCCACTAACTATATATAAACTATATACCAAGAAAAAGACCACATTTTCTTTATATAATGCCCGACAGCTCGTTTGCACAGGCTTCTTTTTACACTCCGTTGTGTTTTATTATCATAAACATAAAGGTGCTTTCGCTCTTGTCGCGAAGGAGCGAAAGCAAGGAGAAGGAAGGCAGAGAGGTCCAATAGACGAGCGTACAGTTTGCTACCCTACAGTGAGGGAAAGAAAAGCGTGATTTGTCGTTGTTCTAGTTCTGTTATAGGCCCCGACTGTTCGCAGTACACGTGTTTCTAGTGGTAGCCGCGTTAGGTAATCAAACTGCACCTTGTTGTATTTTGCCACATGGTTGGACTATAAAGGAAAACCAACATTGCTCTACGTACAGACTGACTGCTTCTGCGCTACCATCGTCTGAAATGCCTTAAAGGGAGGAGCTGCGTATTTTGTTGTGAGTGATCTGGTTTTCGTGCCCATAGGATCCAAGACCCCTAAATTACCGTATGATCATATAACGCACCTTGAACGAATCCATACTACTAGATGATGTAGAATGTCTGTTTCCGCAATACTAAGTTAGCTTCACTTCGCACGCCTCACAAAAGCAAGATTTCGTGCAGTAACTGAGTTTCACTTCAAATTTCCTTACTTAATACTGCATAAGTCCTCATAATGTTTGCTTTGGATATTACAGGTTTATTACGTCTAGTTTATGATCGTATCATTAAGTTGCTGCATTTGCAAGTGGAATACTGATTTTCTAGGTGGACCAAGAAATTGAAAATGACCTTGCGTGACATTGCTGAGGGCTTCTTGTATAATGATTCTCATTGATATAACCGCAGGGTAAATGAAGTTATGCGATTAGATAATTGACAAGTATGGAAGAATGGAGCCTGCTGAAGCAAGACAAGCGTAATTGGATATAGATAGGCTTTCGTCCTGTAGTGGACATCATTTAGGTTATGTCGAGAACTGCGCAGTTCTACGTTTTTCTATACAACTTCTTTTTTTCTGGAGGCTGTAGGAGTTGAGGACGGACTTCGGGATGAAACACTTGGGGGGCTTATTTACATTATGTACAGTGAGAGTCAATTAACAGTCGTAGAGTCATTACGGGCAGGCAGCAACTCGGACGCTGCGGCCCGTCGCAAGAAGCTCGAGAGAGACGAATCAAGGGATGCTCTAAGAATGCTCCTCTGCTGCTCCCGGTCTGCGTCTTTTAAGCCCTTCGGTGTCGTGATGACACGTCACGTTCTGCCAATGGGCGAGCCCGCTCAGATGACACCATTTTCGGCCAATGGTAGGCGCCCGCGCGATGGAGTCACACCCGGCGAAGAGAGTCGCTGCTCGGGTGTTTGTCCGAGGGTTTACTTCTTCCTGCGGTCTTGCCTTTCTGACTTGCAATGCTTCGTCACAATGGGCGGGCGGGGACGATGCTTGGGCCCCAATTGACCGAGGGCTTTCTTCTCCCTGCGGTATTGCCTCGCTGGCTTGCAAATGCCCTCCTCAAAGAGGGCAGGGGGCGACACTGCCAGGCCTTCCCGGTACAACACAGCCATCTTGCCTCGGGACTCACGTTACCTGGCTGGAACAGTGCCAGGACGGTAGAGTCCTTTCCCTTCACTTTCGGGAAGAGCCAAGCAGTGAATAGCTCCACCGGCTGCACATGAAGTGGTGTCCGCCAACTTGTTTGCACGTGTCGTGCCTTAGGAATGTGCCATCCGTGTTTCTGCGCTCCTTAATTAGCTGTGGTGCGATTCGATGTGGTCTGGCGAACTCGAAGTAGGCTTAGGAAACGGCCCCGTATCTAACAAGGCAGGTATTTTTCCTGCTTCCTCCGTAATTGAATTTGTCAAGCTTAGCTTGAAGCTGGGCGCCAAGCAGATAAGCTTGCTTAAATACATAAACATATCATGGTAAATTTGTTGGGCAGAATCTCGGAAGGTGGAGAAAGTATCATGGAACGAGGATCGTCATACACCCGAATGTAGCATGAAGCTACGAATAAACGCGTATGGGTTTCTCGGAAAGAAACCTTGGCAGCTGAATGAAAATTCGTCCTGACCAGGACATTTTCTGCAGGAAACACGCACTTTTGTCCAAATATTTCCACAAAGGAAACCCGTAGGGGTTTCCATTGTAGCTTCGTGCTACATTCGGGTGTGCGACAATTTTGCCTTTCATAAATATATTTTCTCCCTCACACTCTCTCTAATTACCATGCACAAATATGAATGGAGTTCCGGAGCACACCAACACGTTTGCGGTTACACAGGTGACTTGGCCGCAATGTGAAGTTGAAAGACGCAGAGTTCAACAAGGACACTAACCATCACGTCGTTGAGCTACCAATGCCCATTAGGGCATTGTTTCAGAGGCACCTAATATGAAGAGCGTCTATTATTAGCAATGGATTCTTCGTAGCAATTGCATTACGGCTCCCTTGTAGCCGTAAAAGCGTCCACCGATCCACGGTAAAAGAAGAAAGCCAAATGATGCAAATCAATCTCATTCATCGCATATAATCCCTTCAGCGTTGGACGCTGTTGTGCTATCCTTTATGTATGTCGTTTCCATTTGATGGGCGCAGCTCTTGGGCAACCGGCCATGCTCCTACTGCAACTCAGTTTACGAGTTATCCTAAAGGCAAAGTACTTGCTTGTATTGCTCTGCACTTAATGGATGCCCTTTCGGACACATCGGCTACGGAACTGTGGCACTGCCGCGCAGAAACTTCGGCTCCGACAGCCAAAGGCAGGCTGGCTATCACGGTATCCAGCTGGAAGATTAACCGACAGTACGCTGTACTTGGCTCCGCGCACCCGACTTCTGTTTGCCTAGCTTCGAGTGTGATGCGACCATCAGGGCCAATGCAGCTGCCATCTTATGGTGCGCTGCGCTGTCCTATCCGCTTTCGCAATTATGACAAAGCAAGGCGCGTGCGAGTCGCAGTGGAAGCCCCGCCTCGCGCAGGAGGACTTGGATGAGGACGCACAGCTAAGCGTTCGAAGGCTGTTAGCGCCAGCTGCTTTAATGGCCCGGCCAATAATCTTCGCGGTCGCAAGACGAGGGCTCACAGTTCGCGCTCTCCGAGAATTGTGCGCAACATGCAGCCTCCTCAGACCCGAAGGGAACGTATGAATGTTATCGCTTTTCAAAAGATTTTTGTTATAGATACTTATCGACTACCATGAGAACCCCTTCCCCCCTTTATTTCTTTATTCCTTTCTTCCTTTCCTTTTTCTTTATCGGGGGGGGGGGGGGGGGGGCATGGTTAGGCGCGGAAAGCAACCTCTCCCTGACTGCAGCAAGTAACCATCACACCATCTTTTGTGCAGTAAAAAAAACAAACACTTTTATTTTGTTAAACACACATATATCAAGGTCTAATGTACGTGCTTTAGGCTGGCATGTTGATGCTAAATCCTGTATTATCATGTAAACGGGCGCTATTTGAAGCGCACTTCACGGGCACTTTTCGCCGCCAATGGCGCAGCGGCCGTCTGTTGGAAGGTAATGCTAATTTTCAAGGAAATCTGGCGTCAAGAATATGCCTAAGACACTTTCATACCTCTCCATATACATTCGATTTGATATCTCGAATGAATATTTCGCGTAATTGCTTCCGAGTTAATATTAACAAAGGCTTAAAGATAATATGCAGTGATACGGTGCCCAACTGGGTGATATGAGATCAAATAGAATATAATGTAATACAAATGCACGTGTTGACTTCTTTCAGTCGGAATAGGAGTAGCTTGTTACAGGCGGCTATACCGTGGGCACCGGGTTCCTTCTGAACAAGTGATAGCTCGGAAAATAAACCCTCGCTTGTCACCATCCTTAAGTACCGCGTTTAGAACGCGTTTGTTGAGTATGTGAAGACAGAGACGTATAATTAGCTTCAAATGGAATGAAATACATCTCTGCCTCTCTGACATTCACCTGCATTTTGCTGCACGCTACTAATGCCACGAACCACGTTTAAATGTGCAAGGGAGCTCTGGCGCTGGCAAGATTTGGCGCGTGCTTTCCTTGTGCACAGTGCTAGTTTTTAAAGACAGATGATAGTTTTGCAGAGCTCGGAGTGTGGTGACTAGAGGAATTTAATACATGGGGCAGGCAGGCCTGTTCTTTGCCAGAGTAAAAATGAGTAGTTCGGAGTTTTTAATCACTCAATATTTCAACATTGCAAAATCGGGCTTAGAGAAACGAATACAATGGCGCAATAGCCCGAACTGCTTCGACTGAAAATTGAATTATTCAACGAAGTGGCGTAACCATATTAAGGCTACGCGCAGTGGGTAGGAATATTTAATCGAACCACCGGACACGTAACGCATAAAGAATAGAATAAATGAATACGCGAGTTTTCACCAGCTTTAATTAACGTAATCGTTTTATTGTTCTTTATTTTTGATCATTAATTTTTCGGTTCTTGCCTCGACTGAGAGTGCATTATCATATACCAGCACATGGTTCAGAATTATGCAAGTAGAAGCCGTAATTAAAAGCCCTCCACTGCTTTCTCACAGTTCTATATGGCTCCACTGCACGGGATGTTAAACCAAATTATTAGATCAATGGTGATCAATCAATGGAGCAAATAATCGAGCAAATAAACCAACACGCAGTCAGTCATAAAGTCAATCAGCACCAAACTGCCTGCCTTATTACTCACGCATCCAATTAGCGGGCATGAGGGAAGCAAATATATGATTGCCTCTCGAAGAAGAAACAGTCATAATAAGAAATGAACAGATGATAAATATGTCCGCTCGTTTGGACGCAACAAAAGAATACGCTGCATGCCCGTATATCAGCTGTCCATTGTGCGCCTTTATGGGACACACGGAGGATTCCATTCAGCAAATGATTGGTTCCGCGGATTGAATGCATCGGAGGCATTCAGCTAATGTCGGCAGATGCAGTTATCAATCGTCGCGATCAGTGCTTAGTTGCGACTGCATCCTGCTATTACACCGACCTCTACCTCTCTAGCGTGGTGAAATCCAGCGTGCGCATTATCTATAAGCTTGGCGCAGTGCTTTCCTCGGTGCAAGTGTCTATTCTGGGGCTCTCATTAGGCTGTTCTTGCTTTTAATACACCTTCGTGTTCCTGTGATGAAGTTCACTTCTGCGCGCTGTGCAACTTGGGAAACGTGGAGACAAAACAAAACAACGACAGCAACAACGCTTTCGGTCTAGTCTGCTTTCGCAAGTAAGCGGAAGTAAACGAAATGCCATCAGTGGTTGCTCTGCTTCTCCCCCTACATAATGACTATACGGAATCGGATTTGGTATGTTGCACCACGGGTTATAACCGGCGACAATAAGAACACAACGCTAACGCGCATCTAGACGTCGGCGGCGGACATTGGTGATATCAATGAACAGTCCTGACCATGACAGGGAACGTCATGTCCAATTATTGTTGCTAGTCAGGCACCGGATTTCTTAATCTTTCAGAGTGCTTCCTCCAACGCAGAGCCATTGTGACACTGCAGTCCGCGGGAAACCTTCCCTTATGCTCACATCCCTGCCGTTACTAAACTTCCGTCCAAACCGGAGATCGGTGCGTTCATCGCCGATGCAATGACGCGAGAAGCGCCATTTGCGTTTAGCTTATTCTGTTTTTTTTTTGCATAACTACAACCCACGTCCACCACTGAGTGCAGGAGGCTTCTAACAATGACTGCATCCGCCAAAGCTTATTATTTGTTGTGGCTTTCAGGCTACTTCATTTCCAACGAAATTGTTGTAGTCGCCCAATATGAGAAGAAACGAAGCTGGTGATTTTTGTACGGGTCACTAACTGTAAGGCTTTCCTCGCTGCGAAAATTATGTACCTCCTGCAGGCTCTATATGTAAACGTAAGCTTTGCATTGAAAAAGACTGACTCACCGTCCTGAGCCTGCGAAAGTGGAAGTCCAACGACGCTGCTGCAAATAATAATAATAATATCTGGGGTTTTACGTGCCAAAACCACCTTCTGATTATGAGGCACGCCGTAGTGGGGGACTCCGGAAATTTTGACCACCTGGGGTTCTTTAACGTGCACCTAAATCTAAGTACACGGGTGTTTTCGCATTTCGCCCCCATCGAAATGCGGCCGCCGTGGCCGGGATTCGATCCCGCGACCTCGTGCTCAGCAGCCTAACACCATAGCCACTGAGCAACCACGGCGGGTCTGCTGCAAAACCAGCACTGGAAATTGCTGCTGGGCGTGTGCTATGCTTTATTAAGGGTTCGGATGCTTGTTTTGAGCTTGTTCTTTGTTGAAACGTGCACTGTTATGTACGTTGTAGGCGTAATTCCAATGAATATATGCACTGTTCAATTCACTTTGCTGAGTGCTTGTAGCCTCTGCATTACGAGGGGGATGAGCCATTGAATTTGTGATTGCTTAGACAGGGTATGAGCCATTACTGATGATAATTTTTGTTGACAGACCGAAATGAAAAATACTGACCAGCGAGATGTTAACAGCTTAGCTGTAAAATTTCACCGCACATTTACGACGTTTATCTGATGCTGTACCTGGGAAGGAACATCAAGACCAAATCAGTTTCGTCGAGCTGCTTCTTCTTCTTCTTCTTCTTCTTCTTCTTCTTCTTCTTCTTCTTCTTCTTCTTCTTCTTCTTCTTCTTCTTCGTCTTCTTCTTCTTCTTCTTCTTCTCTTTTCTTCTTCTTCTTCTTATTATTATTAAGTTAAAATGCCGTTACTTTCTTCAAATAATCAATTAGCAACTATCTTTAAATAACTTAAGCCAAACTTTGTTTTTGGTAAATAATCTCGAGGAGAAAGTTCCAGTAAACAGCCTGTTTCCGGTTCTTTTCAGCAACCTCCCACAGTAGTGACTGATGCTTTAACAGGCACTTTGTAAGCGCCTTCCAAAGAGCTGTCTCTCTATCCACTAACACTCGTCGTTAGGGCAGTCCGTATCTGCATCAGTTTTTCTGCCGAGAATTTCGAGCGGTGATTTGGAAGGAATTCTTTTCAGTTTCAGCGCTAACAAGACCCCTGGATATGATGGAATATTATTACACACCTTCAGAAGAAATTTCAATGCGCTGTCAGATATATCATCTTGCATAGAGTGAATGGTTTTTTAGAAGGCGACGAAATTTCGTAGTGCCTAAAAACTGCAGTTGTTTTCCGACTACACAAATCAGGGAAAAAGATAATATTGAAAACTATCAGCCAGTTTAGATATTGTCGGCGATTGCTCTGGTTTCTGGAAAAATTTCTTTTTCACACCATGTCTTCTTAAGAAATTTTCTATCCTGACTGATGGACAGTGTGGCTTTATTTCAGGGCGCGGTACTGTGGCAGTGTTTGAGGAATTTTCAGATGAACTGTCCTCGGCATTCAATCAGAAACTTTTCATGTCTGCACTGTTCTTAGATGTAGCGAAAGCGTTTGAAATCCTGAATCATCAAATCTTGTTAAGTATACTGCAATTTTGGGGATTTCATGGGCATTTTTACAGAATTCTCGAAAATTACTTGAACAGATTTAAAGTGGTTGCTATCGATGATAAGGGCGTATTTAGTTCTAAGCTGTCGCTGAAAGTTGGAGTTCTTCAGAGGTACATTCTATCGCCATTGTTGTTAAACATCTTCGTCAATGATTTCCCTTTGGCAATTTCCAAATGTTCCCTGTCACAGAATGCTCGTTGACGACACTGTGTGAATGGCAAAACATCTTTCTTACAAAATGTCCACTGAAATGCTGCAAAACGACGTGTGCAATGCAATACTTGGAATTGTTGTCAATGTGCCTCCGCCCTCCCCCCCCCCCCCCCCAAAAAAAAAGCCACTTGTTTGTTTTCGCTTTCCACTCAAAACTACTGTTGTTAACATCACTCTCTGCTTACATGAGTCGGACTGTGTTTCTTATAAGTGTGCACCTATTCTATACGTGGATTGCATGAAATATCTCGGAACATATTTCTGTAGTAACGTATCGTGGCAGCATCTCTTATCACTTATTTCTTCTAAACTGAGGTTACCCGGTTGGCTGTTGTTTAATATCAAATTTTTGCACCCTATTCTGCAAAAAAAGGTTATTGCCCATCTACTGGGTTACAGTGCGTTGAGATACGACATTACAGACTTCGGCTTCTGTTCAGATTGTTGGAGGTGCAGGGTAGACAGGATTAAAAATAATATTCTTAAAAATGTTGCCTACAATTCTCCAATAGTAACAGCTGCCAATATCTTCCGTGAACTTTGTCTACCGAATTTTCAATCATTACTTATCGAAACAGTTGTCGTCAAGCATTTTAAGTATTCCCCATTCAAACAAAAAGGTGCCGCCACAAGAGAACTTACAAAACACGTCCGTTATGTAGCTCCTCGTTCTGCCGCAATCGCTGTCGCGATAGCGTTAGCCATCTCGACGAGACAGCACTGGGTGTGTGTCATATTCCTGACGGACTCTCAGACAGCATGCAAAACTTTTTCCAGGGTCAAAACTTCCAGGGCCGCACATCGCCTTCTGAGTGGAGCGCACCAGCTCCCGCCACACGTACAAATCGTGCAGATTCCGGGGCATGAGTCCTTTACGTGGCAATCAGCAGGCACACGCCTACGCCCGAGCGCATGCACACCGGGAGCCGCGGGAGGGTCACGCCGAGCAGTTCCACACCGAGCTGCTATCGTTAACCTATCTATACGCCCATCCTACAAAGCTATCGCATTTCACGAAAAACACTACCACCACCTCGTCAAAATGAAAAATTCATGAAAGCAAAAATTAAGGCACCTAAGAAAAAATGTGCTAAATGTCTTCCTAACGTTTTGAAAAGCGCGCCACAGAAGTTCTGGAAATAACCTTAAAGACCACGAAAGCCCCGCTGCTTCCAGTTGAATGCTAAGCTAGTTTGTATGTTGACATAAAGAAAAAAGCACCTGTATTCGTCTTCCTTTCCGTTGTGCCGTCCCGTTGCGCTGTATTTCAAAATGATAATAGAAACTCCGTAAATTCATTTACTGGTTAATTTCAGTGGGCATTCAACATCGGTCATGGAAAACTTCCGCACGTGGTACCAAGTGACCAAAAGCCTATCCAGCCGCTCGCAATCACATAACCAGGCCCTGTTAACCGCTTTGTTAAATATTCACTCTCTTCTTTCATACATCTTCTCGTGCAACAAGGTCGCGAAACACTTGGCGCGCAGATCATCTCCGCCTCCGCAAATAAAGCTAAACAGACCGCACCCTGAGGCACTTGCAGACGGGGACACATCCCAATCCCCTATTAATAAGCAAAATATTTCCCCAAGCCTTGGCTTCATACACTTGCTCGCGATGCGGTAGCGCAGCAGAGCATGTGCTCTGGCGGTGCTCCGCGTTACGCAGCGACAATGAAAACACCGAACAGCCTTGGGACGCTGCTATCCGTAGCACCGAACTAGGAAAACAGACATGGGCAGTCCATCGGGCCCGAAGTGCGGCCGAGAGGTTAGGCCTTTCTATCCCGACGTGGGAGCGGCTAGCTTCGGGCTAGGAAACAAGGGCGACCTGAAGGACCTGAATGAAGTTTTTCATACCATAGCATACCATGCTAAGAAAGTTATTTGACTCGATATCATACCTAATACATTTCTTAAGAGAGATGCTGAGTGGAATGCAGAATATGTATTGCATATTTTAATAAATCATTAATGACGTGCTCACTTCCTACCGAGAGGAAAACTGGTAAAATCATCCCCGTTCATAAATCTTGCAGCACATTACAGGTATCTAATTGCAGGCCAATTTCCCCAACCTCAAATTTCCCTAACCTGGAATTTCCCTGACCTCGAACACGCGATGGTTAAACACATAAACACATACGCCGAACAGGAATCTGTTCTTTCATCCTACCAACACGGCTTCCGTCGTGGTCTCTCAACAGTCACACAGTTACTAGAACTAACACACGACGTGTCACAGTCTAGATAATAGAAACCAAACTTTATTTTATTGGACTACTCCAAGGCTTTTGATCGCGTACCCCGCAAAGAACTAATTACGAAGCTTCGGTGCTCACCAGGAGAAGCCCTATTGTTAAATGAATAGAAAACTATCCGACTGACCGCTCGAAGCTTGTGCATATTCATAACGAAGAATCTGCTTTAGCACTTGTTACATAGGCAGTGCCCCAGGGCAGTGTATTTGGCCGTGTTTTATTCCTAATATACATAAACAATTTGCCTTCCAGATTATATGTTAACATCCGTCTATTTGCTGACGATTGTATTTTGTACCCTGAAATTAATTCCGTTGATAATCACTATGTACTAAACAATGCCCTAGAGTCCGTCTTCTCTTGGTGTCAGGAGTGGCAGATGACTCTAAATTCTAAAATAATCTGTAACGCTTGCCTTAACTAGAAGAAAACAAATATGTGATTTTACTTGCATTCTTAACTCCACACATCTCACTCGTGTATTTGAGCTTAAATATTTAGGTGTCACTTTAACGCATGATCTTCGATGGGAAAGCAATGCTAACAATATAACTTCAAGTGCACTAAAGCAGCTTTCCTTCTGGGAAGACACCTTCGTCTTGCGCTTCCAGATACAAAGCTGCGGGCCTACAATATGCTTGGTAGACTAGTGCTAGAATGCGCCAATATTGTTTGGTTCCCGTACACAAACGAACTTATTGCAAGAATGGAGCGGGCACAGGGGAAGGCAATAAGGTTCATTCTTAATAAATATAAGCTAACGGATTATCCGACTGAATCGCTGACGAAAACTGGGTTGTTAACACTGCAAAGTTGGGTAAAACTAGCAAGACTAAAGTTTTTCTTTCAATTAATTCGTGGTGACAAACATTGACACGTCTAGGCTAATTTCATGCAATCGTTCTAGATAAACACGCTTCATGCACCTCAAAACACTTGTTGAATACACTTAATGAATAAACTCTTAATGAATACACTTAGTGAATAAATTCAAATTGCCTCGAATATTAACATTTCCCTGAAAACATAAGAGAATGGAACCAACTTAGTCATCATGTTACTAACGCTTCATCTTTAATAATGTTCTTAACTATGGTGGAAATGGATGTACAGGCTGAGCAGTTTCTGTAAACTAAGATCTAAAGGAGCGAGAGCAACCAACACCCAGTAGTTACGCTATGAAAATAAATAAAGTCAGAAAAGAACAATAAATTCAGCGACTGAACGGTGGCTCGATCTGTCATTGTTAAGGCGAATGGTGCTCACACCTATTCCCGCAGCGTTCGACGGGAACGGAACTATTGCAGCGGGAAGGGAACTAAAAATAAGCGTTTGTGTGCTGTGATTTAGGCGCTCGTCAACGAGCTCGGGGAACAGACATAAGCCGGCGTCCCTAACAGCCCATTTTCGCGACGCAGATGCTCGTCAATCAAAGCGTCAGTCAGTCTAATGCGCTTCTTCCTCGACCATAGCAGCTGAGACCGTCCCTCCAAGTTTCTCCGAAACTTTCGCCGCGACTGTCCCTCGTCTGTTCTGAGTCTGGCAAAGGGATCTTGTTGCTCTAGCAAAGGTACGTCAAGATAGACAGCCGGCTTAGCGGGTATAGCAAAGGCAATGGCAAAGTATTCAAGCCGAATCCCCTCCCCAGCGTAGGGAGAAGTTCATTCAGCGTGGCGGCATCATTTCTGCTTGAGGTGCCAGTTTTTTTTCTTAATGAAAGTAGCGTTTCATAGGAACATCCTTTCACACTGTCCGTTTAGATAGCCTCGATGCGCACAAACACAACAGCAGTGTAGGAAAACTTAGGTAAGACGAAACTGCATCTAACCGAGCGCAGGGGAAGGCAAAGTCCAAGAGTGTACTATTTGGATGCAAAATAACCACATAGATCCCAAGGATTCTCTCTATGTCAGGCTGAAACGTGATGGAGTGTGTTTGTAACTATACTCGGACCCTTATTCGCCGAGATAGCTTAGGATCATGTGCTTCAGTTTTTCTATTGTCTTATTCTTTTTTACTATCATTATTTTCGGAATGTGGCCCTTCTTTAAATGATTTTTGGTACTTCTTTTTTCTAACCATCATCATCTAACACCAGGAGGAAGAGCAAGCTTTCAGCAAGAAGCTTGAGTGTCTCTATTTGCTATCAGTTTTCATCAGCTTCTTCTGTTCTACGGCCTCAGCAACTTCGCCCTCAGTTAGCCAAGTTATCAATCAAGAAATCAATAGTGACATGACAGAGTTGACTTTATTCAGACTGAGATTGTACGCTTTGCCCACAACACTCACGCATGTCGGCAGGTGCTCATCTATCCTCTTGAAAAGGTCCCCAAAAACTGTCCTGAGACGGTCACCGATTAAGATGAACCAGCCCTAGTTTAACCTAACCTAACCTTAGCATAACACTTTTGGCTAAGCATTCCTCGCGAAAGCAAGTGGTGCTGCGCATTGGAGTTCCTACTCATAAAAAAGCTCGCACGTTCAACACAATGCGGGAATCTAACTGACGGGAAATATGTTTCAGAAAGCGAAATAGTAGCAGCATCGGTAACACGTACGCAGCTTCTTTCTATATAGCTACACGACCACGCTCGACCACAACATGCTGATCGATCACAATGTGCTGCTTGCGCGGTTTGATTGAGCGGCGGCCGTAGCTCTTGGCTGTTTGCTCTACGAGGAAGGAGGTGATGTATGATGCTTGTCGAGGGAAGAAAGTTTTGGAGGAGTTCTTGGCAGAAAGTACGACACATGTGTAAACGCATTCACTGCTTCATACTCCTTGTTTTACAGCGGCGCATATGCATCGTAGGAGATTGATCGAGAACTGACGCATATATTATGGCACACATCCAGTTGCGTATAAGCAGTGCCGATGTTGTCAGTTCTGGCACAAACCCAGTGACCCAAGGTGTCTATTACCACAAGTACAGCGAATCATCTACTCGTCAAGACAGCGGCCAGCACATGCACAGTGGACCAAGCAGCTTATTATAGCCCCAACTATGTCCGGCGAGGAGACGACGATAAAAACCAAACCCAGGGGAAGGAGAGAAAGTAATTAACCTTCGTTTTAATAAATGCGCAACCATGCCATCACCTAGTAGTTCTCCCTCCTTGCACCATTTTTAAGAGACGAAGGTGTTCAATAGAAACATGAAAAGGAAAGTAGAGAAGTGAAGCTCATGCACAGAAAAAGAGAGAAACAAGGACGCAGATACACGCACTTATACACACTTATACGCCCTTATATATCCCTTTTCCCAGCGTAGTTTAGCAAACATCATGTTTGTCTTCTGGTTATTGTCCCTGCCTTGCACATCTAATTGTTACCTCCCTCTTTCTCTAAGGGGCTAACGAATTAAAGCCCACGAAAACTCAAGTAGTTTGCACGCGTCATTTATGACTGAATTCTACAAGCAGAGTCATTGCGAATCTCCGTGACGGCCACAGGGCCGCACATCCGGCCATAATAAGTGAAAATGACCGCACTGGCACGGCTCACGAGCAGGAACATTGTTAAGTCGTAGTTAGTGATGAAATCTGTCATTCGATGCCATTTACTCCTGCTGGTGTTTGGAAAAGGCTGTTACAACTCCGTCAGCGATCGTCATTATGCGCCAAATACAACCTCATTCGTTACCGCAGTACATCGCTCATAAATGCATAGGAACAACTGGTGCACTGCTGCATTAGGCGTCGCGTTCCACCAAATATAAATAAGCATCGTAGCTAAAGCATGAGAGACATTCTTCGGTGAAGCGCCATCGTAAATATTTCCTTCCTCCCTCAGCGGTCGCAACGTGTGATGAATCAGCTTGTCGTCAGCCCGGCCACGATGACCCCGATTGCTCCTCATTAGCTGCGAACATTATGCAAGAATGTGGCGCCCTCTAAGATATGTCTTCCTGTCCTTTGCTCACGGCGCGTGCGCCACTGGACAGGCAGTGTAAACGTACACAAAGGCGACGTATCAGGCACCGAGAATCGCACACGGTCCGCCACGACACTTGTAGGTCACGCAACCTCTCAACGCTTCTACAAATAGGGCTGAAGCGATGCGTAAAATTAGAACGTAAGGAGATAGAAGGCCCCTTCTCGTACTTGGCTTCGCAGAACCAGCGAAGCCAGGAATGCAATAACCTTGCTCAGCCATCGATTCCGCGATAGTAATCCCTCTGATATGAAGGTTCCATATGCCCGGGCTCACTGGGGCTCTATATTGGAATGCCGATTTCACACGCTCCAAATAAAGTAATGCCGTCGTGTTCCTTAAGACTATTCTCCGCCTATTTAATTCACTTTGGCATTCATGAGCCCAATTTACAACAATTCAAGTACAACTTAAGCCCTAAAACGAATATTTAAAATGGTGCATAAATGAATCTTAATAACTATTGAAGAATTGTACTTCATCAAGCGAATTACAATCGCACTTTAAGAGGCAGCTTTAGCTCGGGCTCAACTCCAACGCGGCCTATTCAAATACATGTAAAACACAGAAACGCTTTTCTGAGATAAACCCTGGAGCGATATTACTGAAATTTGCGGCATTTGAGAGAGAAAGGTAAACTACAGTGACTGTTGGCAACGGAATTTCGACTTAGGGCCTGAATTTCGTTAAATTGTTTTTTAAGAATTCAAGAGTTCGAAAAAAAATATGAGCACGAAGTTTATGAATTATTAGTTCTGTATCACGAAGAAATATCGTGGTTCTGTAAACGGCATCCTTGAGATATTTCAAAGCGGAATAATTTTATATGTCAATTTATATCTGACATCAATGTGTTACGTTGTGTACAAGGGTCCTGCAAAAGATGTAGTTCTATATTACAAATTTTTCTCAGATTTATGTGAAACATATTAATTTGTCCGCTTTAGAGGTATTATCAGATGCAATTCGCAGAATTGTGATATCATTTTTCATTGCTGAGTTGCAGAGTTTTAAACTTGATAGTCTCGTTTTCTGAATATACGCGATTTTTGCCATTTTTTAATCAGAAATTGACAACCTACATTAAAAATTCGAAAGAAACATTAACTATATTTTAAGTTTTCCTTTCAAATGCAACAAACCTCGTCAAATTTGGTGCACTGGTTGCTGAGAAAAACTAATTATTCCTTTCTATGTATTTGGATAGGAGCACCCCAACTTAAGCTCCCTCTTAATAAACGCCTTGGTCTGATTTGTATAGAGTGCACGAGTCTATTTTTAAGCTGTGGTTCTATTTATGTGGGACGCCCGGTAAACTTAGAGCACATTCGGGAAACTCAGGTGGTCAAAGTTGTCCCCTGGTTCTCCCATGAGGCGTTCATCGTAGCCCACGTGCAGAATTATAAATCACCTATCTAGCGCTGTATTATGCGGCAGTCCAGCATCGCGCTGACGTCATTTTACAATATAAAACACCTAATGCACAGCACTAGAAAAGCCAATCTGACCATAAGGCCGAAAAAAAAGTCAGGACAATTTACCGTTCATTTGAGTGCGCCTAGCAGCTCCGAAGAAAGTTACTGCCATAGTCGAGCTCATTATTTTCAGTAAGCGAGTCTCGTATTACACAAAATTTGTCTTCGTTCAGCATTCAAATTCCTTCCCTGAGCCAGCTGAAGCGACAAAAATTTTAACTTTACAAATTCGAAAGTAGAGCTACATCCATGCAACCCACCCGACCACCATCTGTAGGCCTATCATTCACGTCACAGAGCCCTGCTGGACTCCATTTAGCATAACTTCATATGTACGAATAGCATGCGCTTCGAACATTTGATTCGGAAGAGCAGACTGTTGAATTAAAATAAATTCCGGCACATATAATCTCAGGATGACTGTCTACGCTAATGCGATTGCCATTGAAGCAATGTAGGAATGTACCGTATTGACACTGCCAAAATACGTCATAGGAGCTGTGTATTGCGTCGGGATCCTTTGTTGCGCTTTTCTATGGACACACTGCTTCATCTAGCGGCGCCGCCTTAAAGTTTCGGCGTGGCGCATGCTTTTTATATATATTCAAACAAGATTCACCTAATAGATGTGACATGTGTTCATTATGCTCAGCACAGGAAATATTTTAAAGGATTCTTCTTTTACCACGTACGAATATCTAGCGACCCAAGTTAGCATGAAAGAAGTTGACTGAAAAGCGACACATACCCAGCGTTACGTTCCCAAGTTGCTCTCATGGTTGGTTTCCGACCCGGTTTACTGAGCACAGCAGCGCTATGCTCTACTGAACGGACCTTACGGACCGCAAACTGGGTGGATTTGCCAACTAATGCTCATCGCATTAAAAAAGAATCTCCGCTATTGGCATTGCGACCCCATAGAAAAGATGAAAGGGAACTTCAATTATTCTAATAGGACAAATGGGAGCTCTGGCAAAAGTGACACGAAAAGATTTCAGCTCCTTTTGCACATTTTCACAGTTTGAATTGATTTGGTCAAGAAACAGGGCACAGCAGGCGTTCCGGGCCAATATACATGCAGGACGAATATTCCTCAAATTTCTTTCCCCGTGACTTAACCTCTATGCGAAGCGATGCACAAAACTGCCCTGCTAAGCGTAGTTATTGACATGAGGCTGCAAAACCTGAATCCGAGCATGTCCATTTTTTCATGCAGATAAAGTTGCACCCAGGTCATTTCTTAAAAGTATTAAAACACGATAGCTCCCTCATCGCATGTTTCCTCGTCGCTAAAGTGATTGGTGTACTTGCGTCATGTGCCTGCTCTGGAAGCCGACACATTTATCACCTTCAGACGCATCGGTCGTTTTTCGCATGTCACTTATTGTCTTTTGCACATGTCAGGAGCTTTTCATTTATTCCTCTAAGTACGTATGCGACCTGCAGCCCAGATGGACAGCCACGGGTGTATGGATCTTTCTCTACACAAGATAACATCTTTTTGTTAAATTTTGGAACGCGAGCGTGAACATCGCACCTGCGATCCAGTTGCTTACTAAATGTGCCGTAAGGATAAATAAAAGGCGCTCAAATTTCCTATGAGTCGAATTATCTACTTCGAACACGCCAGTACCATGAAACATTGTGTAACTCGTGTCATTGGCCAGTAAAGCGCTCGTACTCTCAAACACCCTGCTTTTTTCTTTAGTTTCTTTCTCAAGGATGTGAACATGATAAGGCCTCCTAAAAACTCAGAAGACACTTGACACCTCCACCACCTTATCAGTTCCTAACAACGTCCTGAAGCACTATACAGGAAAAAAAAGAAGTCAATCACTCAAGCATTCTAACGTGATTTCAATACGATAACTATAGGACTTGTCTAAGCTTTAATCACCTTGAAATAAAACTCCACCTTAATCCACCAGACTTTAATTTCTAACAGCCTTAATTCAACATATTCCACCTTAATCCACCTTGCGCTAATTTGTATCAACGTTAATCCACCTTATTTCCATTTTGGGAGTGAGCCACGGCGTCCCTCCGACGCCGTGGTTGCGTCCGCGCTATAAAAATCGGCTTTAACTCAGTCAGGTCAAGTTGCCTAACCAGCTTTCAATTACGTTGTCAGCCACATTCTCGCCTCTCTTTGGGGTGCAATCCAGAGTGCAACACGTTCATTCTCATCATAAAAAAATCAGTTTCTGCTCTTCAATTCTGAACCACAGCGAATGAGCGAATCGCGAGAAGTTTGAGTCGTTTAACGCGATTGTGCCGCAAACCCGGGGTGAAGCCCCGCAGTAGCCTCAAAGTCGGCTCTTTTCTTCACAGTCGACGTTCCCGTCCGATTTCTAAGTAATCTCTTGGATGCCACACCATGTTGCGCGCCGGCGGCTTGTTAGCTAATTAACCCCCGTCTCTTCTCCGTTGTTAATGAGAAAGCTAGCCGATCTTTGTCTTTATTCCACTCTATCAAGAACACTTGGTTTTGCGAGGGGATCTGGTCTGCGTCATTAGTTCAGCAAAGAGGCCAAAGTTTGATTCGCGTCTTTTGAAGCCTGCTGAGGTAATCGACCCCATAGGTTATTTCTTGCAACAATGCCAAAAGCGATAACTGAAGAACTCTTGGGCAGCAGTTAGACTGCCGTTACATTCCCCTTCGTTACGCGTTCTACGCTTGATTATCAGTGGCGCTCAAGTACACCTGAAGAATAGCTAGTACTCATGTTCATACGCCAGTTATGTTGAAACATCGAGAATCACTGTAATTTCGATGTGCGAAATTCGTAGGCGGGGCCTCCCTTTGATAAAATCAGTTGCACATGGTAGCAGGGCTTAGTTTTATCACAGAACAGGGCCAATATGGTATCGTGAAACAGGTTCTTCATGGGGTACAAACTGCCACCGAATAAGGTCACATAGGTGTACATCATTCGTACATGTTTTCCTTACATATTTTGCGTTTAACGCAAACACTGCGTTTAGCTCTGGGTATGATCAGGCCTACTGCAATTTGTCACTATGTATTTGTCTCTGGCGCATAACCCTTTTTCGTTGTGTCAAAAACGTGCAACAATGTGGTGCATGCGCATATCTATAGGTCCACATTAAAGTGCCTTCCACGATTCGCTACGCTTGCGCGAATATAGTTTGATTATCAGGGACTTCGTAAACGGGTGGACGTCTGGTAGGCTGAGTCCCGCACCACGGCATTGAACCGGAACGGAACAGAAAATTAAAACCCAGAACAAAGACGTTATTTCACGTCGAACAAAAGTAATTCTGTGATTTTACGTGCCAAAATCACGACGTGATTATGAGGCACGACGAAGTTAGGAGCTCCGGAAATTCGGGCCACGTGGGGCTCTTTAACGTGCACCTAAAGCTATCATCACACCTTGCTGTATTTTTAGTAAGTCAATCCTTATCAATCAATGCAGCTTCTAAACAGATTCTCGAAGGTCCAAAACCAGGCGCGGTACTTTCAATATTTTGTCGTTATCGTCGGCATGACATCCCGTTCATTATAATCATCGCGGAGCTACTACATCAACAGCATGACGTAACGCCTTATAGCGACACCTACTGTTCAGCTGCTGAGTGCCCCTACCATGCTTTAGGAATACAAATTCAAGAGCCTGTGGATGGAAACATCCCGTGGGATTGAAGCTGTATAAAAAGGGTAAAGTGCCCTAGACAGGCTGGCTGACGTTTGGATAGGTGGAACTATTTTTGCAAGAGGCGGCCTTGTTATCTTTAGAGTGTTAGCTTTAATGACTCTGTCTGAGGCAGTTTACGCCTGTTTATGCAACTTCCATTACCGCTGTTCATTAATTTTGTTCGAAGAAAAGAAAGACACCGGAAGTGTAAACCGAGGATGTTTCTACCTAACCCGAAGAACATCGGTACTAAAGCTCAACTCGGCGCTAACCACCGTGGTAGGGGAGTGGATAACGCGTCTCGTCGGGGAGCGGGTTTGGAAGGCAGCGGTGGCCAAATTGCGAATGTGGGGAAAAAGCAGAAAGGGTCGCGCACCATGCAGTTGCCGCACATTATAGGACCCCAGGTGGCCGAAATTGTTTTGAAGACCTCATAACGGCGTGCCTTCTAATCATATCATGGTAATGGCAGGCAAAACACCGCAATAAAATGTTAATTTTTAAACACTTGGCACTGAAAAAAGAAAGCGATAAAAAGAAAATGGAGAAAGCATTACTTTTTTTGGAAGATTTAGCATTCCCAAAATGTTACACCAAGGAAGCAGTACCAATTATGCGCATTAATAGTACTCGATTAGGTAATAAACGCACAGTATAGCCGTCTGCGTTCATCTCCTAGACAAATCAGTACATGATAACTGCAGGTGTTCGACTAGCTCCTACCTTAAAGCTAACCTGCAACTGCTTTACCTTTCTGCTCACTCTATAACCTAGAGTTTTTTCGCGCGCACTATTGACTATCCGTTGACGTGGCGACATCCCTACTCTTCCATTATTTAAAATTTTCACCGCAGTTGATTGAAATGCACCTGCGTATCATTATAATTTGCTGCTACAAACATTGGAGGGCTACAAACATTGGGAGACTATGGAAGGGGTAACCGACCCTTCCATAGTCCTTACAGTGTTGCAGTACGTTTAAGTTATAAGCTCGGCTTTAAATAAAGATTTCATGCGCAAATTAGTCTTCTCTAGCCAAAGACAAGTGGAGCACTAGAATTCATCGCCTCGACTGTTATTTACGTCTAATGAACTTTTAAACACGATGAAAACTGATGTCGCACCAGTACGTGAGAACACTGCCACCAAAGCTGCAAAAAACGTAAATTGCATTGTCGGTACGTATTGTCGGCGTATCCTTCACAATGGTTTCTCCTGAAAGCCATTATTCAGTCTCTTTATTACTGCAGTAAGTTATTTCTCATCATCGTAAACTGCGAAAGATCACCCCCGTATATCATCATATAGCTGTAAATATAAGAAAGAAGTCAAGCTTTAGGAAAAAACACTGAAAAAGAAGAACAGTTACTCTTCATGCAACAAAATAGAAGCCAAATCAAAAACCCTTGATGAAAGATTGAAAATGAAAGATTGTTAAGCATACAAAGAAGCCGCAACTGTGATGGTAACAATCGCAAACTAACAAAATTTGTCAAGTAATGACTTATTTTGCGCTTTCTCGCCGACTCGTATTAATTATGGCCCAGTTATTGCTCAGGAGATGAGCGTCTCTAGGTGATTCTTCGTGGTATACTGCCGGAAACGTCTGCTGCTTGGCGACCTGGGATAGAAGGTGATTTACGTCTGTTCTGCGCAGGAAAAAAAAAACGACAAAAGCAAAAGAAAATAGGAGGACCAGTAAGCGTGCAACCGGCAATCAGTGAGGCGCACAGCCAGTAATCGAACGAAATGAGTGGTGGCTGCCTCCAGCGCCCAAACTGGACCAGCCACCGTGCCTGACACGGGAAGAACAGTCGAGCATGACACAAGAGAAGAAGAAACGCCACGGATACACTTCTGTGCAATGGGGCGTTAATGTTGCTGACACTAGGGAAAGAGAATTTGGCCGATTAAGTGTAGCAGGAAAGACCCGCTATACCGGGGTCTGCGCAGCATTGGCAAGGCATTAGCTTAATAGAACCTCGTTACATGATTACGCTCATCCAGAGCCGCGCTCTTACACGCTGCGTGGCTCATCAGAGACTAAAGGATTGACGTCCTAGTCATCGTCATCGTTTGACGACCCACTGAGCTGTTGTAAAGCGGGACTGTGCACGTTCCAGCGGCCATCATCATTTTCCGCGCCGCGTAACCTTCCCTACAGGCTTATGAGAGGGCCCGCAGAATATGTGAACGCCGGAAGAACGGTGCTAACAAGACCTGACGAGTGTCTAGCTACTCCACTGTAGATGCAACGTTCCGTGCGTCTTATGGCCGGCAGAGCCTGTAACGCCACTAGGCGGATAGAGAGCGTTGCCCGATAGGGAGACATGTAATTTTCACCTGACCGGTGGTAGTGCACGAGGCTGGCATTTAAGCGGGCGTCAGTCCTCCGCGATTTCCGCCGGGGTGAAGAGCTCGCTGTCTGTATCGTAGTTAATGACCCGAACCTGACATTATTTCATAAGCGATTGGCTTGTAATTGACAAGCATGCATAATTTATGGCGGCCCGCCGAAGCAAACTATTTGTTCGCGTCGCTTGTGTAAAGCGTATATGCACTCGGGTTTTCTTGTTTTAGGCAATCTCCTCGTCTGTTTTCGCTTCCGCTCTGGCTATTTGCTGGGTGTAATCAGTAAACCGTGCATAGACCAGGAGAGTTGCGTTTCAGTTTATTAGTGCGAAAGGGATCCTTCTGTCATGCATATAAGCAGATTAGCCGGCAATCCAAATGTAGGGTAGCAAACTGGACTCATCCTGGTTAACCTCCCTGCATTTCGTTCCTTTTCTCTCTCTCTAATGAGACTGATGAAACTGCCCGATCGCTCATCTTCTATACAACGTTTATTTAATCTTTTCCTTCCAATAATAAATTGCCGTGCCCGCTTTTTACAACGTTCGTAACTCAACACAACTTGTTCTTTAATAATAATATTTGGGGTTTTACGTGCCAAAACCACTTTCTGATTATGAGGCACGCCGTAGTGGAGGACTCCGGAAATTTTGACCACCTGGGGTTCTTTAACGTGCACCTAAATCTAAGCACACGGGTGTTTTCGCATTTCGCCCCCATCGAAATGCGGCCGCCGTGACCGGGATTCGATCCCGCGACCTCGTGCTCAGCAGCCCAACACCATAGCCATTCAGCAACCACGGCGGGTAAAACTTGTTCTTTGGCTGGGTGGTTTATTAGGTTTAAGGAAAGATCAAGTACAAAGAAAAGATGTCAATGAAAACATAGGTCTCCATTCCTGTCTTTGTGATGTGTTATATTATTGCTTAGGTTTTTAACCACCGTCCATAACAATATATCTTAAGAAGCCGACAAACACTGACACCAAGGACAAAATAGGAGAAATTACTTATGCTTTATAAATGAAATGAAGAAACGATAAATCAATGGAAATGAAAGTGGATGAAAAAACAACTTGCCGCAGCTGGGTGACGATCCCACAACCTTCGCATGTCGCGTGCGATGCTCTACCAATTGAGCTACCGCGGCGTTGTTTCGCCATCCACTTTCTTGTGTATTTATGTTTTTTAGAAGAACCTTTGGAGTGTTAGCCACCACCCTCAGATCTTGGCGGAGGATGTGGAACATTCTGTCTGCCAGAGGCCTCACGCGAACGTGACGCTACGTGGCTCATCGGTTAAAAATCAGGCCCCTCGGTTCTTCTCGTTTATTGATATGTGTGTGGTTTGTCCGTACTGATTTACTCAGTGATACTTAAATGCGTTTCTTTGTGCTTCAGTTTTCTTATTTCGTGGCGGGAAGCAAGAACACAACTACGAGGGAGCCTACCTTGCTAACCATGAAGGCAGAAAAGTGGACTCGGCATTTGTTCGTGTCACGGTAGATTTCCGTGCACGCTCAGCGCAGGCCTTTTTGAAAAGACGAGCAGGGCCACCATGTGCTGCTGGTGCACACTTACACACTGCAACGAAGACGACACATGTGCGCGTTTGCCGTAAACAACCGAAGCCATGCGAGGATATCTGGAGAAAATTTGCACATAGCGGTTGGCTGCAGAGCCGCCGAACGAGTTTGCGTCGACTAAAACCTTAGTTATATACCGTGGGCTTAAGTACACGCCGGTTGTAGTGGCCGCAGACCAATGAATAACGACACGTTGTTAGTGTGAACTTGTTTTATTGTAACAATATTTACTCACAGGTTTCACTGCCACTCTTGTTCATGGCTGCGAGACGCAAACGCAGATTGGGTCCATGTGGGACGCACTTCCCTCGTCGCCAATAATCCTGGATCGGGAAGGCCGCTGAAGGTGTACTGCAAAGCGGCAAGCCTTACGTTGTGTGCTCCCCTGTGACACGAGCCAGCCACGGACGACAAAAAACTGACGCGTCGCCATTACAGACGTTGTATCGGCCGCTGTGATCCAGTTTGGACGGAAGCTTAAAGCCGCAGTTAAATTGGGTGGAGGGAGCAAAGCACGTCGTCCTCAGTAGTATGTAGGCGAACGCATAGCAAAAGTACCCAGACGAATGTCCCCAGATTTCTCCCTAGGGACTTTTAGGTTGGGCAAGCGCGAGAATGAAGCTCTTGTGGTCGAGACCGGAGAGCGCAGAGTCACGTGGTGGGTCGATTTTGTGAGACACAGGAAAGAGAAAAAATGAAGGTCACGGCGTCATGCAGAGTTGGCTTGCGAAGGCAGACTGCGTGACATCAAACTGGCTCGTAATTTGTTTCCGTCATTTAGTGATCTTGTTTAATAGCTTTTTTTATTGTTTTTTCGGACAATGGAAAGTTTGGGATATTTCCATGATGTGGTGTACTTTCTTTTTTCCGTGATCATTTATTCTATAACATTTTCGTATAGTCCATTGTAGCCAACGAGATTGCGTCGTGGCCTTACTTCTACTTTGGTATCCTAAAATGGAGGTAACCACATTGGTTGAAATATGGAATGCTCCCTCCCCCCACCCTAAATCGAATGGTATTGTCCCACGATTTTCTTCTTTCTCTCTTCTTTCATTCTTCCGTAACAGTATTCTGGTAATCTACAGTACTGCGCCATCTTTTCCTAAAAATTTTGATGCGTGCTTTTTAGAAGAGTATATTTATGGATGGCACTCCTCAGAAATAGATAAAAAAAAGAGAACGAAGACGAGACCTGGCGCAAGTTAAAGAATACGAGGAAAAATGTATCGAATACTGATGCAGACGGAAGATGCGAGATAATTCAGTGTATGGAAACGCCTTTCGCGGGCACAGACACGATAATCGCACGGCCACTTAATTTATTCTTATAACTTTAAGACACTATACTCGCAGAAGCCCAACCGTTTCCTCTGCGTTGGGCAAAAAGCATTCTTCAAGATATTTTTTTTTTCGTTGTGAATTTTCTCTAGGCTTGTCGCCATTTCTCACTTTTATTGTAGTGGCCATACGGAATATGGTCGGTCAATTACCACTACGCTTTGTTACCAGCTTATTCCGGGGCTCCTGCATTTTCTTCCCAGTAATATTAATGCTTTTTTAAGGCTGGATCGAGTATTAGCGAACATAAGAAAATGAAAACGTGCTGTACTACTTTTACCCCGTGGCAACCGGAAACGGCGATTATATTTCAAGACTGCTATGCAACTGCTCTTCCTTTCTATGTTCCTGGGTAATTTTCAGGGGAACGTCAGAACGACTCGGAACCTTTTCCCAAAGGTCGCTTTTCAAGGTCTCTTGTTTTATACAGCTCGCAAACTACAATTCGTCCGAAGAGATTACCCACTTAATGCGGAACCATTTGAACATTCCGCCGGAAGCCGCAGTACTCTTAAACCCCAAGTGCACTTAAAGCTTCTTTTTTGCGTTATATCCATAATTATGAGTAGGTAAGCAGAAGAATGAAAATGGCATGCATTGCATATATTAGGCATTACCAAGTTATTACCGACAGCTTACTGATATCCCTAAAAAGAAAAATAGCTAGCTCTCCCGTATTCAAGAGCACGTGTGAGCATGAAATAGCAAACGGCAAAGCAGATTTGGTGGGGATGATACTAGCGAAAATCCTAAAATGGGTGTAGTGCATGTTCGCAACGACACACTCCACCGCACCATACCCACCCACAGCCCACCACGCCATACTGTGCACTGGTCCCTATGCAGGCTGCCCAGCTATAAAAATAAACCCGGCTAAAGGCGGCACGACAGCCAGTGAAAGACGCCACAGAGACTGAGCTAAAAAAAGCTAAAAAATGAGAAACGCCTGAAGTGGCGCCATCTCTCGAGGCGACACAAAACCGGCGCCATGGAACTCACGGACTGCTGGCTTTCAAAAGAGCACAGGCAACCCTATCTCAGCGCTAAAAGATGACAATGAAGTGTATGGTGCCCTCTATCTGCCTTTTGAACATCCCTATTGGAAATGACAAATAAAACTTCAGCGTGCTAGTAGTTACAGCTTGAGTGATATTGTGAACAAACATTAGGAAGCATTGCCATTTGTTGGGCGTGTTGGTAAATTGAAAGCATATTTAGCGCCAGCAAAAAAGGACGTAAGGGAGACGACAACGCAATGCGCTAACTTCTGAAAATCAAGTTGTTGAAGTTAGCGCATTGTGTTGTCGTCTCCCTTACGTCCTTGTTTGCTGGCGCTAAATATGCTTTCATTAGGAAGCACTCGGAAGCAATATTTTTCGTAACTTGTTCCGGCAGGAACTAGCGTATATAATGCGGCCCTGTACAAAGGGTTGCGGGCCAGAGACCGCATTTCCTTACGTTTTGACTGGTTGCGGGACGACCTCGTTTTCTTCTCGCAACTTACCCGAATGTTGCCGTTTGAGTGGCCGGAAAACGGCTCTGGCTTTTGACTCAATGTCATTTGAAGATCGCCGCCAACAGGAGCTAAAAGCATTTCGCACTTAAATCTGTACAAACAGTGTGTTCTAAAGTATAAATATATGGGGCAGAAACTTGGAGCTTAACAAAGAGGTTTGAGTAGAAGTGGGACCAACGACGCAACAAAAAAGACGGGCATATTGCGTTTCGTAGACACGAAGACACTGGCGTGAGTTAGGAAAGAAACGGGCGGGAGCCGCTATTGTATAGTTGAGATAAAGAGGAATAAATGGAGTTGGGTAGGCCACAATTGTAATGGCGTACAACGGATAACCGGCGGTTTATTACAATTACAGAACGTGTGCCAAGGGAATGAGGGAATAAAGTTTTTTAGATAATCGTGGTAATTAACAGTGTCTGGAAGGTATAGTCCCTACGGAGCCCTATCGGTAGTATCAACCACCTCGGCAGAGTCAACCAGCCGTTGCTGGCCAGTCGCAGTTAACAATTAAAATTAAATTATGGGGTTTTACGTGCCAAAACCACTTTCTGATTATGAGGCACGCCGTAGTGGAGAACTCCGTAAATTTGGACCACCTGGTGATCTTTAACGTACACACAAATCAAAGTACACGGGTGCTTTCGCATTTCACCCCCATCGAAATGTGGCCGCCATGGTCAGTCGCCGTTATAAAGCTAGGGTTCGGAACATGAATGAAGTTGGGAATGGCCTGGCATTGCAGGAGCATACGCACTATGAACGGGAAGCACAGTCTAGCATGACAGAAAACTAGGCGGTGCGATGAAATTGGGAAATTTTTGCAGGCCTGCGCAATAAGGAAAATAACACGCTCGAGGTTGGATTGGAGGTCGGAAAACCCTTCTGGCATCCTTACTTTCACTGAAAATTTTGAGAATGGGTGTACGTGTTAGTAGAACCCCGTCAGTGCACGCTTTCATTGATTTCAGGGCGCTAGAAGCGTGTTTTGTGCGGAACATACTCCTTACAGAATTTGAAAGTGTGTGGGTGCTTCAAAAATTCAAGCAAGTAAAAAGGCATACGTGTTCATTTCCCAACGGTTTGCGCAAGTCGTTGTTCGAGCACATCCAATTGTTACAATAGGCTATGTGTGCCATTTAGCTATGGGTGCCATCATACACTTCACTGGTATATGGCATCCTCAGTAGTAGAAAGCCCAAGCTGACTCTTCTATCTTTTACCCTGCCTTTCGCTTTCTAACACTGGCTTTATTTAAATTGCTAAAGATCAGTGCTCTTTAGAGATCAGCTGCCAAACGTCAGTGAGTTATATCGCAGCAGTCAATCGTAGTTCAGGCGCATGTTCTTTTCTTTTTTTCTGGCGTAGCATTGGTACCAGCCCAATATTATGAACAGTAAGTCTTGCGTTGTTTTATGCAGTATGAGGCGGAATAAACATTCGCAGGGTGCACGAACAGCAATCTTCTGCCGATGAAAACACATAATTTATTGTGAAGATGGCAGGGCCCTGTCGTAAAGTGAGTTCACATTACTTTGCTCTCCTCTCCCCTTCGTGGATTTCAGATCTTACTGCTAGCTGTGCTTGAACTGTTTTGCCTTAACGCTGTTGATATAGATAAAAAGAAGAGCGCGGCGTCAGCGTATTGTACTGGCTAGAGGCGCCAGCGCACTCTTTAGTCGCTGTATATTATGCGTGGCAGTGTCGGTAGAGCAGCAGAGCGCGAACCATTACGAATCGTTGCCTCTAGTTCAGCAGTTCGAAAACAAGTAGAGTGCTCGCGTCTTGTTTCTTTTTTCATCGATTTTTTTTTATTTAGGCTTCTCGGAAACCATATTGCGATTACTTCGGTGGGCATCCGAGACACTAGGTTAGACACAAAATGGAACATATCGCTGTAAATAGAAGACGTCGTGCGCATTTCGGCAACACATCCATTGGAGAAATTGTGCAATTCCAAAAAAACAACCCTTTCATATGGGTGTATTTCATTATGGTTGGCTCTAACACTCTTTTATATGGGTGCACGCTCTTAAATGTTTGCGCGCTTTGTGGCTTATCTTCTCCACATGAGCGCGGGCACTCGCTGTCAAAATGTTGGTGTGATCAAGCGCGGCAGCAGCAGGGAGCGAAGTCACCGTCGTGCGGTCTATCGCTTCAACGTGTGCAAGAGCGACGAAAACACAGCGCACACAAAAGTATGGGCCGTCTGCAGATGCCTTTCAAGATACGGCGAGCGCGACCCCACATGGTCATGCGAAGTACGCAATTATTGGCGGAGTCGGAGCCGCCCCCTTTCCTCCCGCGCTGCCTTCCCGCTTTGCTCCATATATGGCGCGCGGGATTGAGCCGCGATCATCAGTTCCCCTTGCGCCGGGTCGCGAAATGAACAGTCGATACCGAAGCACAACGCCACCCCACTTCCCACCCGCCCATCTCACCACTGCCTTTCGCGCGACGGTAGACCGCGCGTTCACTCCCCGCTTCCTTCCTTCGCGTGCGCCCGATTGCGCCGCGAACGTCGGCTTCCCTCGTGTGCTTTCACTCGTACATGCAGGATACAATGCGCGGGGACGGTGTTATCGCCCTTGGACTTTATACGGAAGATCACGGGGACAGCGACGCCGACGGCGGTCCATATAATTGCTGGTGGTGGTGGTGGTGGTGATGTTGAAGCAGGCGGGGTTAGCCTGGCATACATAGCCGGCAATTGTTCCGCCTGATCCTCCTTCGAGTTGAGATCAGTGGGGTGTCACCAGGTGTCGATGAGCCCCGTGTCTCGCAGGAAGGCTATCAACAGTCGTTGCGCTCTCTTCCTGAATGCCGCGGGCCCTCCGGGGAAAACAACGTCTTCAAAGGTCCTGTGCGGGAGACCGCTCTTTTGTAGGCTGTCCACCATCACTTTTCTTTCTGTGTCAAACTGAGGGCATAGCCAAATGAAATGTTCGATGTCGCCAATGTCACCACAGAAAACACAGAGTGGGGAAGCGCGAAGCCCAGTCTTGAATAACCAAGCTGGGGTGTACGCGGAGTCGGTCCTGATGCGGTATAAAAGCGTCGCTTGTTGACGTGTAAATCCATGAGTCACACAGGATTCGTGTGGATTCTTGAACATCTCTCTAAAGTGAAGGCGGATTGCACCCTTAGGGTTTCGAAAAGCTTTTGGAGCTTTCACTTTTGGGACACATGTCAGCGCTAGGCATGCAAGGGCGTCAGCTTCCTCGTTTCCATCAATTCCTACGTGTGATGGAATCCACTGAAACCTGATGTTAAATCCTTTGCTCGTTAGGTCGTCGATCAGTGCCAGAGACTGCCTTGTAAACTTCTCTAGAGGTAGGCCCCGATGTAATCTCTGTAATGCTGACTTGGAATCCGTCAGCACCACGACATCTCGTGCAGAAAAGGCCCGTAGTTTCCTCAAAGCCGCGGTGATTGCGGCGCTTTCTACTGTTGTAGAGGAAACTACGCGATCCAGACGGCCAGAGCATGACACATCAAGGGATGGTATGCAGAATGCCGCTGCACAGCTATCTGTTTGTGCGCACACAGAACCGTCTGTGCACACTTGTAGATGGCTTTGAAACAGTGCTCAAGTGGTCCAGCACAATGAACTTGGCTTCGGCAGTTGAAATGGTGCGTTTCGTCGGTAGGTGGGGTACATTGAGGCTGCAGGTAACGTCCGGAAAAGACCACGGCGGGTCAAGGCGACTTCGTTTAGGCCATTCCAATCCTAAATATCGGAAGGTGTTCAGCGCCGCATGGAAATGTGAGCGAGTTCTTGCTCTTAGCCGCCGGAGAAGCGCCGTGCCTGCGCGTGACTCGCCCAGCCTTAATAGCTGCGTCAGCAAGGCCTGAGATGCCAAGAGGCGGAGTGGAAGAGACTCCGCCTCATTAGTGACTTTCTTGTTTGAAGCCGCCGTTGGAACTCCCATCGCCAAGCGAAGTCCCTTTCTGTGCACTGCCTCCAAGCGCTCGAATTGGCTCGATGACGGTGATATCAGAGGGAGCTGATAGAGAATGCGGCTTGTTATCAGTGCAGCGTTCAGTTTAAGCATGGATATAGGATTGTTTCCCCAACGTATACCTGCCAATCGACGAAGTGCGTTGATTCTTTGCACTGATGCAGCCACAACACTTTCGACTGCACCACGCCATAGCAGCTTGTTGTCGATGGTGACGCCCAGGAATCGAACATGAGTTGCACGAAGAATTGAATGCCCTCTGATATTCAGCGTCAGACGTGTTGACTTGCGTCTCACTCCCGGGAAAAGCATGAAGGCCGATTTTTCTGCCGGTAAAGATAGGCCAAGCGTCGCTAAGTGGCGATCGATAGTGGAGATTGCGGCCTGGGCTATTCGGGCCAAACGTTTGTGCTGGTACCCCGAGATCCAAATGCAGATGTCATCTGCGTAGATGGACATTTTAACTGCCGTCCGACCTACTGTCAGGGCATCTGGAAGGCTGGCCATGGCAACGTTAAAAAGCAAGGGGGATAGGACACTTCCTTGTGGGACGCCGAGGGAAATACGTCGCTTGTCACTCATTATACTTCCGAGCTTAACTTGGACACATCGATCACTGAGAAATTCATGGACGAATCGAAGAGCATTTCCCGAGACGCCCATGGCTCGGAGTCCGTTGATGATGCCTGTGTGAAGCACACAGTCGTATGCCTTGGCAACGTCCATAAAGATGGCGAGTGTGGAAAGGCCGTCTGCGCGATGGTGCTCGATATGGCTTAGTAGATCCAAGACACTGTCCTGGGCACTCAACCGTGGACGAAATCCGGTAATACATGATGGCAGTCTATTTTCTTGCTCGAGATACCATGTTAACCTCGTACATATTAGTCTTTCCATCAACTTTGATGCGCATGATGTTAGCGATACTGGCCGGTATGAGGTGAGGTTTGCAGGATCCTTTCCCGACTTGAGCACTGGCACCACCCATGCTGTCTTCCACGCTTCTGGGATCTCTCCTGTGCTCCAGACGTGATTAAATATGCCCAGAAGTGCTCGTTTTCGGTCATATGGCAGATTTGTCAGCATCTGATTGCTGATCGAATCGGGACCCACAGCACAGCGTCTTCTTAATTTGCTAAGCGCCAAATCCAACTCACGAAGGGTGAACGGCGTATCCATGGTATGTGATGCTTCAGACAACAGAGGGTTCGACACTCCTGCTGATCTGCCAGATGTGTATACGTCTGCAAAATCTTCTGCAAGGGTTTGCAAATCTTTTCCTTGCTTTAAAGCAAGTGCTTCGAATGGCCTGTGCAGGTGAATCTTTCCGGATAGGCTATTCATTACTCCCCATATCCTTGTCATGGGAGTAAACGCCGATAAACTCTCACAGAAAGCAGCCCATTGAACTCGTCTTAACCTTTTTGTGTGACGACGGATGACAGCGTTTATCCTGTTGTATTCAGTTTTCGCAGATGGATTGCCCGTTTTTCTCATTAGTTTTCGCTCCGCTCTCCTATGCGCTGCGCAGAGGTTCTTTAGTTTCAAATCAGGAGTAGGGAAATGATCTGGCAGTTTCAACATTGAGGTAGCCACTCTTTTGCTCCGCAGCATATCTGCGAACAGCTCACCTGGGGATTCGTCCAACACTTCTCTGTATGTGTCCCAGCGGGTCACAGCACAGAATTGTCGCCCGGCAGTGTGAAATCCGGTGATGTTCATGAAGATCGGAAAGTGGTCACTGCCCATCCTGTCTGGGGCCGTTGTTGACGATATGACAAGGTCTGTAGAATGGATCACGATGTCTATGGCACTCCATGAATCTGGTGGTCTGAAGAAAGTTAGTTTGCCATCGTTCGCGATACATAAGTCAGCAGCATCCGCGGCTGTGACAAGTTCCTTGCCTCGGGAATCTGCAGTCTTATCTCCCCAAAGCGAATGATGTGCGTTAAAGTCGCCACAGATTATTATAGGAGAGGGGCAACGAATGCAAAGGTCTTTTATGAACGCCTCCATATAGGTCTCCATATAATTGCTATCGCACTAAAACTAGTGTTTGTTGGTCAAGTGGACCATTGGTCGAGCCGGCTCATGTACAAATGTGTAAGTGCATCCTGCCAACAACATCCTACATGGTCTAGTCCCAACCTATAGGTGCTACTGGCACTTCCTATACGTTCCGGGCGCACTTCGTTGCTACTGGCCTCGGAAGTACACCAGCGCATGGCCGCGAATGCGACCACCGACACAGTGATAACAAAACAAACCAAATGCTTTAGTGGGTTTCCCCAACAAAACGCACTGGCTTCCGGGACGCTTGACGAGCAACAAGGAGGCAGGACAGCAAGAAGCAGAGGATCATCTAACATTGAAGTCAAGTCCTGCTCTCCAAGTCCTGCTCTCACTGATAATCGGTCGATGTCGTTCGGGGGGGAAGAGGGAGTCGTGCGAGGGTATGTCACTGCTGCTCGCGGTGGAAAAGCAATGAAATTCCGCTATTTCGAAGATACCTCTCTCCTTCAGGCCTTACGCCACCTGACTTCAAGCGTCAACAGGTTAGCACAAATTCGCGCTAAGGTCATCTGCTTCCTCTCTGGCGACGTCGAGCCAGTCGCCGTCTTTGTGGCCTTTTGGTCCCCGGTGGTTAATGTGTCTGATTGCGATGGATCTTCCAGCTATACGCTTGGCGCCGCGATGAATTGTCGCTTCAACAGTAGGACCCCGCCCGCTTCAGCAACAGCGATATTGTGTGATGATGCCTTGGTCGGTCTTGCCAACGAAGATGCAACCATAGCTTTACGGCCACGGCTACGCCTATGACAACGGCCCGTCGCCTCGGGCGCGGTCTCTCGTCCACCGTTCTCCCCTTTTCGAAATGCCACGCAGACGATGCGGGACCCAAGGGGGAAGTGTTGCGCGGCGACCTCCCTCCTTCGGCGCGGTGTTGCACTCCGAAAGCCCTTTCCTCAGGCAAAATAGGGTCTGTGAGACACTGACGACGGGATGGTCTTTCTCTCCTGGCCAGGGCAATGCTGGCTGTCTGCGGGACAGAGTTGGACCGGCTTGAGTGCTCGTTCCCTTTTTGTGTTCCTTTTGGGACTCCGGGGCACGGACGGCGTTTGGCTTTTCTACTTACATTTTCTATACAATTTCCTTTAATAAGAGACGGCAGCTCTGCAGGGACTGGCTTCTGCGATGTGTTTTCGCTTGCTTCTCCAAATTTCGCGACTCTGGGGGATTTGTCGGAGGCAGGCGGTGGCCCGTCCCTATCTTTTTCGACTCCGAGTTCAGTACATATGCCTGGGGCCTCTGCCACCGGCTTATTCGTTAGAGCGTAATTTCGTAATAGGCGCCCCTCACTTTTTGCAGAAAGCTACAATGGGGAAATACTGCTTGAACTCCGTGACATGAATAGGCCCGCTGAGTCCACGCGATTACTGCTTTGTCAGCTTGCAGTTGACTCGGCAGATTTTCTCCTCGACTTGGGGTGGTCCCACTCATTTGAGTGCTAGACTTGCATCAAAGCCAGTGCTAGATTCGTTGAGCAGGAGATTAAACTTCGAGGTTGTGTCTCCCTTTTTGAATCTAACATCTGGATGCGCTCGATCGCAAGCCGCCTTTTTTCTTGCGATTGCTGTCGCAAGGCTGCGGTTGCTCAAAACGCCAGTATTTCCCGGGTTTGGTGCTCACTCTGGACTGGACCAATCCAAGTGGTTTCACACTTTGCTGCTTCTTTGCTTGGCAGAAAGGGCATCTTCGCATGTATATATACGTAAGCCTTCATACCCTACCAGGTAGCGAACTGTGAAAGCTTTTGTCATGTCTTTGGTGCACTACCGTGACCGTCGGCGTCATGATAGTGCAGCAATGCAGCTCACCGTCGTTATCGTGAGATAACGGCGTTGAATCACTCATATGAGCCCTCCATGCCTGGAACGAACTTCAACAAAGTTCGATCTGCGCCCAGCAGGAAAGACTTCAGCTCACACGCAGCAATGGTAGCAGCAATATAGAGCTCGCGCCGACTGCAATATCAGCAGTCGTCGTGCGCACATGACTCTCCGATTTTTCAGGCTCCATCTAATTTTATTTTTACAATGGGGAGCATTTGACATATACAGTACGTGTCCTCCTGCTGAGCGTTAAACAGATTTGAGTGCATCTGCTAAATGTCATTTCGTAGGGCACATTTGACCAGATGAAGTGAACGTGCTCTCGACGCATCTATTGGCTACCAACCTCAGAGGCACGCCGGGGCGTGGGTGCCAACAGTACACACATGCAGTGATAACACCAAATGCTGCATTAGAGAGAGAGAGAGAGAGAGACTTTTATTGCCTAAAAGGATTTACGTGCAATGGTTCGAGCCCCTTTAGTCCAAGGCCCCACTGGCCTCAGCCGCTCACTTGACCTGTCTTACGAAAGACTGCTGTCCCCCACAGGTCTCAGCTGATTAGCTGTGCCTCCCATTGCTACATTGTGTGGTGTGTTTTATCAAATGGGTATGATTCACAATCCCATGTAATGTGTTGTAGGTTTAGTATGCCGTCGCCGCACCACGGGCAGTCGGGCCTATAACGGGGGGGGAACATGGCATTTGGTAAATTAAGGTGTGGGAATACCCCAGTCTGAATTTTGCGCCAGCTGTCCGCTTCCTATCCATTGTGTTGTGCGTGAAGAGGATGTTACATTTTTCTGGTTGCACGCTGATGGGCGAGAATTTCTCGGGCATTCGTTGGATGGGGCTGATTACATATCATATTGACCGCAAATAAAAACGGGAAGAGCGGAAAAAAACACAATAGTGACACGGGTGGTCAATATGACATGCAGTAAACACCAAATAGGCCAAACCGTCTCAGTCGAGTCGGCCCGGCTAATAATGCCTCGGGCTAGCGAATCAGCCAGTTCGTTCCCCTCAAGGCCTGTGTGACCTGGGAAGCATACGATTTCGTCGCTGTCATTGAGTGACTTGTTTTGATCACGTGGCCCCTGGGAAGCAGGCGACATGCTTCCTGTGAGTCTATTCTGGTGACGCTCCTTTGTTTGCATTCTGCTTGAGTGAGGTCCATTGCCTCGGCGAAAGTTTCGGCAGCCGCCGAAGTACCTGCTATGTCGGATGCCGTAAATTGTTGCTGGGCTTTCGTGTCTATGATTGCCACTGCGTACCTCTTGATGTTCTTTTGTGCGTCGCTGGCGTTCGGGTGTACATTCGGATACGCGGCTATGTCCATGTATATTGAGTTGTACGTGGGAACATTTTCATACACTGTTATAATATCATTACGCGCGAACCGTTTACTTAAAAATGCAAGTCAGATGAAGGGAGACGGTTGGCTTTATTCCGGGAGCGGTCCAAAGGTAGCATGCCGACCGTCGTCGTCCTCTTTCTCTCCCCTCCGTCTTTTTGTCATCCCCGCTCCTTCTGCCCTTTGTTACGAGAGCTCATGACATTTGCTTGTTGGCAGACGAAGCCCACCGGGCAAGTCAGTAAGTCGCTCGTCGATTGTAAGGTTTCAGGCGGGCAACGTGCATGACTTCGGTTTTGGCCGAGTGTCGTTTATTGTTTGTGAGGCGTGCAATGCGATATAAATAGTTGACATCACTGAGGCGTTCGTGCATAACGCAAGGTCCAACATAGTGGGCCAAGAACTTCTAGCAGCAGCCATGCTTGTGCAATGGCGTCCAGAGCCACGCAAGGTCTTCAGGATCGAAATATATGTAGCGTTCCTAACTAGAACTGCAACAGAAATGACATCATCTAAGTGAGACGGGTGTCGTCCGCCATTTTATTCCAACTTCTTCCTTCTCACTTCTCCCCTAGCACCCTCCTTCGTCTTCTTTCATGCGTCCAGCGCAGACCGCTTCACTCTTCCGGATTTCTTTTAATTACACCTCCTGGGGTAATACTTGAATACGTTTCCAATAGCGGCGCACTCCGTTTGGCCCGAGGCTCCGGTGTACCAGACATTCTTCAATATTCCATGCTGGCATGCAGTCTTAATAACTTGAAATGGTCCGTAATATTTTGAATTTGAGGGCACAGCTCCTTTCCTTACAAGGACATAGTCTCCAGGCTGTATGTCCGGTATCTCGCTACTGTGCCTTTTATCAAAGTTTCGCTTCATGCGGCGCTTGTAGATCTCCTGTTCTTTGACAGTTTTCCTTACTTCCGCAAGTTGGAGGTTCTCTAGGAGACCTAGCTCACGATCTGCAGGAAGTATGGGCGCTGTACCTGAAGTTACAAAATGAGGGCTGCAGCCTAAACTCGTGGTGTATGATCTGTTGTGATGCTTCACAGCGGCCTCGAGACAGCACTTCCAGCCACCGGCAAAGTCTGGATACATCTTCAGATACTGTTTGATGTCTCGTATGGCACGTTCCGCTAGGCCGTTTGCTGCCGGGTGGTATGGAGAAGAATACTTTATCATGATGCCGTGCTCCTGGGCCCACTTTGATAATTTGGCACTCCGAAAAGCCGGCCCGTTGTCGCAGACGAGCGTCTTTGTGTGTTTAAAACACTCAGCTTTGAGGAGGTCTATTACGCTGTTTGCGTCTTCTTTGCCAGCTTTAGCCGCAATCGTCCGTGTGCACTCATCTATGGAGAGCAAGAAAGCTTGCGTTCGCTTGACTCCTACCACTTGACTTGACTTGACTCCTACTACCAGCGTGCAGACGACTGGCATCCACTCGAGTCTTGTTGATAATAGATACCGAAGCTCCACTGTCAACGAGAGCCTTCACTTCAATGCCATCTACCTTAATGGGGGCGTACAATAAGCTTGACGACACCAAATATACTGTCTCACTGAAGCTCTTTTTCTGGGGCTTGTGATGCACGGTAGACAGATTATGTGGAAGTAGGTTGCCGTGAACTGCGGTAATTGGTTCTTCACCATCCTCACAGTCATGATTTACGCTTCCCAGAGATTTGTTTATGAAGCTGTGTTCACATTCAGTTGACGGCAACGACTCTAGATTGGCATCAAGTTGCTCTGTTCTACCATCTGGCTGTCTTCTCGATGTAATTCTTGGCACTGAGGTCTGTAGAAAGTTCAGAAGGTCATCAAACGTTCTTGGACCTTTGAGCTGGACATGACAACGGATCTCGATACACAACCCTTGCGTTATCAAAGCTACAACAGCAGAAGACGACAGCTTCGGTTCTGCAGAATACAACAGGCGACGCTTCTCAAGACAGTACTCAAGCAGAGAGCCACCTGTATAACTGAACCGCAGTGCCGCATCCCATCTTTCTACTGCGTTGCCTTCGAAAGCCCCTAAAAAGTTGCTTTTCCACAGTTCCCAACATGTTGTTCCATAATCCATGAGTTGCACGTCATACCATTTTCTGGCTATACCGCCCAAATAGCGGCGCATATGCAAAATCTTTGTGTCGTCGGAGTGCCACAGATTCTTGTCACAGGCGTACTCGAAAAAACACAGCCAGTAGTGTGCATTTTGCGATTTTCCTTCAAAAACATCTGGTTCAACAATACTTCGTGCTGACTGCTCTCGACTAAGCGCTTGGACGAAAGTTCTCATTATTTCGATCTGTTGTATAATGTTCCTTTGCAGTTCCATAACACTCAAGTCTAGGCTCACCTTCCCGGCAGGCATTTCCTCTTTGAGGGTGCCACGTCGTATGGGTTCCAGAACGAGTTCGCTCAGTGTCTGCAGTTGTAGATTCACTGTCACCGATCCTGTTTGCACGAGGGCTTGGCGGCTGATTGCAGCTTGTTGCAGTACCACGTTGATCAGCGCGGTAGAACTAACTTCAAGAGGAAGGTCCGTCGCTGGCTCACCGTGCACTTGGTATCGGGTGAACACAACAGACTCTGATGACGCCTGGTCGACGAAAAACGTCACCCGCATCGCTGGTCTTCGAAAACTGTCGGCTGCGCCAAAATGTAGCGTTCCTAACTAGAACGGCAACAGAAATGACATCATCTAAGTGAGACGGGTGTCGTCCGCCATTTTATTCCAACTTCTTCCTTCTCACTTCTCCCCTAGCACCCTCCTTCGTCTTCTTTCATGCGTCCAGCGCAGACCGCTTCAATATACATGTAGGCGACGGCAGTCGTAGCGGATCTTTGAACGGTCCTGCGAAGCCAGGGTGCGTAGCCCAGCAAGGCTCTGCGCTTCTTCTGCTCGACAGAGTATCTTGGTTATAGAGTCATTGTCATGAACGAAGTACGGAAACATGGTATCCAGCGTGTAGCGAGGCGGACGAGCATAAAGAAGAAAGAACGGTGAGTAACCGGTGGTCTAATGTCCTGCAGTGTTGAATGGATAGGTGACAGAAGGAAAGGCGCTGTCCCAGTTCTTATGTGCGGAATCGACATACATTAATAGCATGTTGGCAAGCGTTGTGTAGTACGTTCAACCAGACCATTAGTTTGTGGATGGTATGGCGTCGAACGCCGGAAGCTAGCTGAATACAGGCGAAGGGTCTCTTCAACAACGTCTGCGGTAAATTGTCTCCCACGATCGCTGATTATAATGCGAGGAGGCCCGTGTCGGAGAATGATGGAATAGAACAGGAAAAGAGAGACTTCTGCTGCTGTTGGCGATGGCAGCAATAACACACAATAACCAGCAACCTGTCACAATAACCACAGGTTTCACAGTAACAGGTTTCACAATAAGCTTTCAGGTGGTCTACACACAGAAATCCAACAATTACCCTTTGAGGATTGCGGGAAGGGGCCCAGGAGATCTATACCAACATGTTCGAAAGGGGCGCTGGAAGGCGGAACTGGCTGAAGTCGACCATGCGGTGTGTTTCGGGGTCGCTTTTAACGCTCGCATTCGGTGCAGCTGGCGACGTACGGCTCGGTGTCGTGACGCATCTTCGTCCAGTAAAAGCACTATTGAGCACAGTAGAGCGCTCTTGTAGAGCCAAGATGGCCCGACGTTGGATCGTCGTGCATGGCAAATAGTACTCAAGTACGGAGGCTCTTTAGGACACCTAAATGGTAGCGCGCGCTAGTGGTCGCGTAGCTCTTCTTATACAGGACGCCGTCACGTAGGCGACAGCGGCTATTTCCTGAAGGGTCGTGTGCGGTCGCGAAGAGTGGTTGCAAACTGTCGTCCTTCTGCTGTTCGGATATGAAGGTACCCATATCAAGAAATTCCGGAGATGCAAATGCAATGTATTGAAGTTGTCAGCGTCACGTTCAGTCGTTGGAAGAGGCATCTGAGAGAGGAAATCAGCATCAGCATGTCGTGGACCGCTGTTGTACGAAACAACAAAACCGTACTCTTGTAGACGTAGAGCCCAATGCGCTAGTCGACCAGCAGGGTCCTGGAGATTCACGAGCGAGCACAGTGAATGATGATCCTTGACCACCGCGAAGGGTCGCCCGTAGAGGTAAGAACGAAACCGTTGCACCGCGACGATGACTGCCAAGCACTCTTGCTCGGTCACTGTATAATTGCGCTGGGAGCGACTCAAGGAGCGGCTAGTAAGAGTACACGGGCTCACTTCCGCCGATGTGCTACCGCTGGAACTGTGGCACGCTATGCTGAGCTTGCGTCTGAGCATAGCGTGTTAAATAATCAGTCGCGACGATCACGCATTTGTTGCCATCGGGCCCCTCTTGCCCTCGACCCACTACCTACATGCGGCAATATAGCGCCATTGCTGCTCATGCTGAAAAAATATTGCGAAAGATATTGTGCAATATTTACTGGTGTATCGAAATTACAAGCTAGTGCAACGTAGGTCGTGATTGTCCTCGGCAGTTGAGGAGCTAAACGTTATCACCCCTTCTGTCTTTAACAGCCGGTTTCCGACCAAACCCCGTAGTAGGTAAGCGCCATGGAAAAGAAGCAACCAATCAAAAGGGGTAGGCAAACGTTCTTAAAGCCAACAAAGAATGTTTTCACTATAATCAGCATCATCATCACCTCGCGCCACACCACTTGAAAACCAAAAAGACGTTTTCAATAAATGACAGCGCTTTTGCGGCATGGTTCTTGTCTTTTTTGTCACATATCTCATTTGCAATACCTCAACAGCGCCGACTGAAGTCAAGGTTACTCGAAGATTTGCTTAGTCATATTAGATTAAGATTTAACATTCCGGTAATAGTATCATCTGGGCTTCAACACTAGGATATAGCCACAGAGATGTCCTTGTGCTCTGTTTGATTTATTTGGTGAGGTGAGGCGATTATCATGCTATTTTTGTGCAGTTACTCGTGCTCTTTGTTGACTTTTCATTTCACTAAAATGTATTGTCCAAATAATTTATTATTGCAGTCTTTAATCTATTGTTCGATATTACATCTTTCATAATTGTGGTTCAGTTAGCGTGGCTGCTCACTCGTGTAGTAATTTTGCTTTTTCCCTTATTTTCTATATATATATATCTTGTTTCTCCTCTTAGAATGTGAATGTGGTTTTAAACTACATGCTGCACACCGATTCTCGACACATGCCCCTCAGTTGATTTCATTGATGACCGTATTATTCTATTCATTCCTCCTCTATTGCCTCATTGATATATTATAGAAAATTATTTTTTTTCCTCTACGTAGCATGACAATCTACTGAACCGTTTCGATTTTCCCTCGCCTAAATTCATGTAACAAAATTTTAGATTTTCACCTCCATTTTCTGAACACATAAGCAAAGTCTGCCCGACTCTTGGCCAGTCCCCGCGAGTGGGTAAGCGCCAAACTCATCAAGGACATCATCATCATCATCAGCCCCTCAGTGGGTACGCACCGCAAACGCGCATCGTCATCGTCACCATCCATCCGTGTGCTTGTCGAGCAAGGCAGCGCCAGCGAAGACGACCGCGGCGAGGGCATGCCCTTGATGCCGGCCTCTCGCGACCATGAGTGCGGCGCGGCATGGCGCAGACGCGAGGGCGTCGGCTGGTGTGCCGGTGGCGCCAGCGCGGGATCCTGCCGCCGTCGAAGAACTGCCGGGTCCCGCCTTTGCCTCCAGCAGCGGGGGGCTCTCGGGGGCACTCATGTCTCTCGTCATCCTCGCTCTCTTCCTCATTTTCATCGTGACCATGACGGCCCGGTACCTGCGCGCCGGCCAGCCAACAGCGGTGAGCTACAGCTAACACTGGCTGCCACGCGAACACCACGTACACCTTTCTCTAGAGGCGCCTCACCGGGGTTTGGCACTGCCAAATAGACAAGCGTGGCGCTTAGATCACGCATTGAAGACTGCGTCTTCAACGCGCGAAGGATGCGTTCAAGACCGGCGTGGAGGGACAGACGAAAGAAAGGAAGCGGGGATCTCTGGAAAGAGCTGTCGTGGCAGTCGAGGAGGCGGTGGACCCTGGAGTATCAGATTTCAGTTGGTGCTGCGGGAAGCAACGGAAGATAGTGTCTGCTGCGGTCAGAGTAGCTCGCCTCCTTTGACGACATTCCATTCACTTCTATCCCGGCTAACACGAAATGCTTTTTTTTATAGTTCTCGTCCTAGAACGCTCCATCGACAGTGCTTTACAACTTCATGTGAACAAACCTAATTTCCGACAAGAATCTTGAGGCAAATATTGATTTCAACAGTGCTAGTTATATTACTGTAATGCAAAAGCAAAGCGAATGCACTTATCGGGAGAAACGACTGGGTAAGACAGAAAGGTTGCAAACATAGAGAACACGTGGCGGCGCCCCTGTGAAGTTAGCACCTCCCAGTTCATCACGACGTTATGCACTTTTACATTGTCTACTTGGGTCTGGTTTGTTTGTAAAAGACTATGTTCTATCCTAAATCAGAATTTAAGTGCTAGTAGTGCAGTGTCCTTGCAATCTGCCCTCAGACGAATATGTGCGCCGCGGTAGGAATTTGAACCACGACCTCGTACTCAGCAGCAGAGCCATCGAGTCGGGTAGTAGTTCGTTTCACAATACAAGCCGTCACATTTCAGGATGACTTGTATACAGTATGTCACCATGACACGTGGTCATAACGGTCCTTACAATTAGAATGCTCGCTAACGTATACTCAATCAGGTGAGTGGAACTAACGCGAAAATGTAAATAAATATTGAAATTCCGACACATAATGATGGAGCAGGCCCTCATTGTAAATGCACCTGCGTTGTAGATGGCCGTATGCATTCAGATATCCCCGTATGATACGCGTCACCTTACCTCTGGCAATCCTCTTTCTTAACCTTGATTGACTGCTATGGCAAGCATGATCTAAGTTCGTGAATGACAGGGCCCGTCGAAGATAAAATGAAGTCCACTAGAGTGTTACAATGCGGTCTGGTTGGTATGTAACCTTGGAATCATAGTGTAGCGCATACAGACGAGAACCATAGAGTGCACTAAATTCACGTGGTTAGCACCATATCTGTGTGCTCATGTACCATGCCATCTATGTATATTGCCCTCGTCTGTACGCGCAACGCAAGCATTTCGAGTTGATATTTGTTCAGCAAGGGGTAACGAGCTGTACTTGCAGTCTACTGGAGATCGCTGGAGAGAGAAATCAAGTGTGTAAAGCCCGTGCGGCGTGCCGCGATCGCGTATCTGGTTTTCTAACTCTAGACAGCGAGATAAATTATCACATTGTATGCCGAGTGCCGAGACACCGCTGCGCATACATAACGCTGCTTTATATGCATAAGCATTTCAGCGCGTACCCAACGAGAAATTTGTCCGTCACATAAGACAATGAGTGGTTCATACCCCCTTAAGCAAGCAAAAAAATGCTATAGTTCGTACCCACGTAAAGCAGAGGCTACATGCGCTTAGCAAAGGGAAGCGAACCGCGCATATTTTCATTGAGATCACCCATACAACACGCACAACTTCATACTTTTCAAGAAAGGACAAGCTCAAAACAAGCATCCGTACGAACAATAGAGCATTGCATACCCCACTCAGCAAATGTAATTTTGCTTTTGCAACAGCTTCTTTAATTTACCCAAACTAATACCAAAGGTCATGGGTCTGACTCCCACGAAAAGTAGAAGGTCCAAGCACCCTAATTAACTACATCCTAATTATCGGTGCCTAATTAACTTCATCCTAATTAACAACACTGGCCGTTGGTTCGAGTGCCGTATGAACTCTATCTTAATTAAATCTGCCTTATCATGGTCGCTATCGAACATAAAGGAACGACCGATGAGAGTTCATAAGGGTTTTTACTGGTTGGATCAAATTTCATAACAATGAGGAGATGAGGAAGTTGCACAATGCTTACGCATACTTAAATACCAACCAGAGGAGTTTCTGCGTGAATTTTTTTCAGGGATTCCACGAGTGATGCTTATCTGGGTCCTCTGAAGGCCTCGACTCGCTGGAAGGTGGCACCGATACGTGGACCTATAGTTCCACGAGAATAAAACCATTGTTTCTAGGACGGCAATTTAAGTGCTCAGAAACCGAGTGGGAGCGTAGCTTGGGGACGTTTGTCAAAATATACGTATTCCCCTGGAAGGTATTGATTTTCGTTCAAGTATCAAGGGCGAATATTTTCTATTAGCTCGTTTGCCGGCGCTATCAGCGCTCGGCAAAGTTTTCCAATGTGAATACATTCGGAAGCAAACTGCACCGTGTAGTCGTTAAGTGCTCGTTTGAGCGCCACATAATATTAAAAGGCGGCACCAGTGTGCGGAGCCAATTGATGTATTCGAAGAGTTCTAAAAAGAGAGAGCTAAGCCATGCTTTACATGAAGTGCCTAGAATGCAGAATCGAGAAATACTCAAAGCCTAAACGGGATCAGTTTGCTTATCCCTGCAAATGTTTGAAATCATTCCTTTTAATGTATTCAATTTTATTTCACCGCGGGCGAAGCAGCAAGTTAATCGAGCCAGGGCCCAGGCCTCGGGTCACCCGCCGGCGCGAATCCGAGGCGTCTTCGCGAAATTCCTCCCGGTGTAATTTCGGCTAAAATCCGCAGCTTCCGTGCAAGAAACATCTACACAAGCTGGTATAAATGCAAAGGCGAGGTCTACACGAATAAATGTGAGAGAGAGTAGTATTTTGCAATACTCGGAAGGCAAGCTTAAATTGATTTCATAGGGACTGTCTCGTCAACGTTGTAATCTATATACTTAAGATAGGCACGGTCGTTCGGAACGCCATGCATCACGAGGCTGCCGACCAATGCAATTAAGCGCGATCTTCGCCGATCGCCGGTAAGCATGGATGTTAAGAAGGCGATGACAGCGAGGCAAAGAACGCAGCGCGACATTATAGAGCACCCACTCTCTCGCATGCGTGTTTGATTGCGATAGCAATTATACGGACACCCGAGGCATGCTGCAGGGTGCCATCGCCGCCATCGTGTGCTGTGCTGGTATCTACGGCGCACGCGTTGCCCGCGCGTGGCTGGTCAGAAGGTTTCCAGAGATGCGCAGTGCGGTTTCGTTCTAAAAACGACGAAGCCGCGCCGTCCCACTCCTCTCAGTCGGCTCTGCACAGGAGCCAGAACAGCGGTCTGTTTTGCGCTGTGGGCACGAGCGTTGGGCGCACACACCTTAGCGTTGCTGCCGAGCACATGTGTGCGTACCACAGCATGATGCATACAGGAACTCAAGCGTGGCGTCAAACCTTGCTATCACTTTCAATGCTTCGCCTCATAAGCAGCGTTTACATGCATACGACAGGATGCAAAAAGCAATAAAGCACAAATGCAAAAAGCAATAAAAGCAATAAATATTGTTTTTTCGGTTTTGAGAACAATCGCAACCGCGGCACATACAGGGTGCCCCACGTAACTTTATCCAAACCTTAAAAATATGCAAATACCACACTGCTGGATAGAAGCAAGGTAATGTTGTTTGCTGTCGCTTGGAGATACTTGGATTATTACATGATTACATCACATAATTAGATAATTAGCCTTAATTATTTATCAACTTCTCAAATATTATATTTAGATTAAAGTATCAATGAGAAATTTGCACAGCAAGAAGAAAAACTCCTGATACAGCTTTCTGGTGGTCTATAGGCGCTACACAAAAGTGTTTTTCCGAGCGTGAAAGAAGCCCGCGATTACACGCAAAGTGCCTCGAGCAGACAGTCGAGCGGCAACTTTGGTTCAAGCAAAACTGCAAGAAAATTACGATCTCCGCTCCCGACAAGGACGTCCTGTTCCCGTTATCGTGGCAAACCTACTGATGCAGCACGTCGAAACACAGGTGCTGAACTCACTACCCGTTCGGGTAAAAATGTGTTGTAGGTGAGTGGATGGCACTTTTGTAATTTCGAAAAGGGGCAAACCTCGTTGCTTTCCACGCGGCGTTGACCAGCGTTCACCACGCCATTCAGCTCACGTGCGAAACAAAGAGAAAAAATGTCTTGCCTTTTCTGGATGTGCTTGTGCGCTGAGCCGGTGCATGATGGCATTGCGGAAACGGCAGCGTGCCATAAGCAGTGTGACACCGATAATTGTTTAGACTTTAACTCACATCGCCCGACCGAACAAAAATGCGCCGCTGTAAGAGCTTTCTTATATCACGTTGTGATGCATTGTGCTCGAGCAAGCAGTTGCGGCTACAAGAAGTGGAAAACGTATTTGATGCATTGCAATGGCGCCATTATCCCACGGCGTTTATTAACGATTCCCAAAAGTGAATGCGGAGGAGAAGGGGAAATGAGTCGCGAGTGAGGGCAGCCTCTATTGTATCTACTCCCTATGATCATGCTGTGTCACATACTTTTCGGAAAGCCATGCGTCCGTTGGGCAAACCGTTCAAAAACCCCCATAAAGCTTGGGGGAATGTGTTTATGAAACCAAAATACCAACCCTGCATGCGGGCGATAAGAGCGGGGTCATCTACGAAGTCCGATGCGGGGATTGTGACGCAACTTACACTGGCGAAACAGGCAGAAAAGGGTGAACGAGACTGAAAGAAGACAAAGGAGACGTTGACAAAGCCTGCCACGCAACGCGTTCTAAGACCGAACTTGTCAGACAGTGCTGGATGACAGGGCATAAATTCGATCTTGAGAATGCGTCGACACTGGACCGAGGGCAAACGCGAGGCAAAGAAACACCAGGAATCGTGGTTCATCCGTCTTGACGAATCGGCGTGCGACACCAACCGTGGCGCCATGCCGGACGTTTACAAGGACGTGTGGGACGAGTAGAGTGGACTTCCCCTCCCTTGTGTCGCTTAATACTGAAGATGCCATCTGCGCAGGTGGCGAAACGTCCATACCCTTTTGTCTTAATCTTGTATGTTAAACCAGAGTAAACCTATTTTTAATCATGAATTCACCCGGCTTCGGGACATTTTTTGCACCCTGTATATTCAGACAAACCTGTCTGAATATATATTTACATACGCGCCATCCGCAGACTTCACGGCACCGCCGCTAGATGGCGCAGCGTGTCCAGCTGGAAGCGCGATGGAGGAGCCAGGCTGCATACGCGCCTCGTCCATGACGCGTGTTGGCGTTGTCGATACGGTGTGCCGCTGCGTTGCTTCTACGCTAATCGCGTTGACGTCGACTTTCACCATCACATGGCTTCCGCCGGAATTCCTTCCGAGAAAAGTGTTTGCAATGTCTTGCTGCAGCCAAGGCTAGAAACATTCGCACTCATAAATTGCGAGGTTCGACCTGGTCAGCGCCCTTTCTTGACCAGGTCTAATCTCGCAATTAAGGTCAAGGTCAATTAAGGTCAATAAGGTCAAGTAGCACTTTCGTACGCGACCTGCCACCAAAGCACGCCGTTGACATGACACGTGGCTAGAGGGCAAAGCAAGTGGTCCCGGTAACAGTCTCGTTAATTAGAGATACGTGTTGCAATTTCTTGACTGTTAGAAATCGCTAGTGGAGCTACATAACGGAGGCCCCAATTACCGTAACGCGCAGTTTAGCGACAAGTACGGTATAAAACATGCAAGTGTGTTAGCTACAGAGCCACTCACATCCCAGGCCTTGGAACCCTGAAGAAGAAGAAAAATAATCTGGCAAGCGCGGAAGCAACAGCCGCTCTATGTCTGATGCTTGGAGCACCTACGTCGTTTATACGAGACTAACATAGGACAAATAAACTAAACTGAGTGCCATAATGCGACTGGATATTTTTTTTATGTCGCGCACTTAGACAAATGAAGTGCGCCAGCTGACGTCTTCTTTAAGTAAAGCTTTCCTAGTGCATCCAGAAATATTTCAGCATTTGCAAGAGCAACAATAAAGAAATAAAGTAAACCCAATGTGCAAAAAAAAAAAAAACACCAGGACATCGCTTCGCAAGAAAGTATTAGACACCACGGTGCCTTTCGTATCTGCTCATTTCAAGTGGTGCACTCTTTGCTTTGCGGAAATGACATTTTCGTTCAGCTAGATTATTTTGCTTACGAAACTCGTTGCCAGAATAGCTGGGCCCTGCGTACACATCAAAGGAGCATTTGCGAATATGAATAATGAAGGAAAGAGCACTCATAGGTGATGCACCTGTACATTAAGTTGCATGGAGTTCAACAACCCGCATAAAATGTATACGCTGCAAAAAACCTCTATAAAGAAGAGCACATTAAAGGAGTTTCAGAGGCTTACTCGATATAGCCCTGAATCGTCCCCAGCCAGCACTTCTTAGTGGAACCTCTGAATGGGTCCCGCCTTGAGTATACGTAAGGAATACTGAAGCTCCATCTGGCGTAAACAGTGACTGAAGGTATCTAGCATAAACATTTCAAAAACAAAGAAAAATTAAACAAGTCGTCTGTTACGCAAGGCCGGGCCGTTGAAACCTCTCTCGGACTGAGATTTGAATATATGAAGACAGCAAAGATAGCAACACATTTTACTTTTTTTTTCACTCGACTTTTTTAGGTTTTCCTCTTCTTGATTCTTGACACTGAATTTTATTTATTATACGCGGTAGCGACTTAAGCAGAGATGGCTGCAGCTGTGCATATGAATACTTCACGCAGCCGATTTTGCCTCCACATGCTTTTGGAATACCCTGGTGCAAAGATTTTGTCAAGCACTGCTCACAGGCATGCACATAAACCGCGGAGCGCGCTGTTTCACAGTCAGCACTATAAGGATATGTAAGCTCATTATGCTTACCTGACTTGATTAGAAGCGTCAACAAAAGCAAAATAATTATGCTACGTTGCCAGACAGAGGGCGAACAATCACTTTTATGGTAATGAATCATTTGAGACTGTAACCTAACAAGTACATGCTGCTAAAGTGAACGTTTATAAATAAAGTGACGTAGCATAAATAATTATGCTACGTTACCAGACAGAGGACGAACCACTACTTTTACGGTAATGAATCATTTGACATATAACTAACACTGTTTATAAATAAAGTAGCATAAGTCTGCAGGGATTCATTGTTTGAAAAGCTGTGCGCAAACAACGCTGCCAAAGAATGAAAAATGGCCACGCACACAAACGCCCACTATACCGTGTGTCGTAGCTAGCTGTTCAAAAGAAAGAAAGAAAGAAAGTTTTGAAAACAGGGTTCAAGATACAATCCTAATATTTACGGAGTCGGTTGTTTGAGGCCGGACGAGCGAACACTGCAGGGCTTTAGATCATATCTTGCATGGTATGTTTTTAATCCTTTTAGTTTAGTTCAACAGTTTGGCTGTATACCGTTTGCTGGGGCACCCTATATATGATAGCGGGCATTTGTATTTGTCTTTTACGTTACGCTTGTGTCCGTGTTTACTATACGCCAAACTTCTAAACCGTTAATCCTTGGCAATCCACTCAGCTTTATAGTTATGCAGTTGAGCACGATGTTGCAGGGTTCGATTACCGATCACGGTTATCGTATACCAATTTCGATTAGAATGCATGCGTGCAAAGTGGTTCAAGTAAGCACACTTAGGTTTATATAGGTGCATGGCAAAAAGAAAACATTGGCTTAGATTCATTGGGAGTTGCCTACTTCAATGTCGTCCGCAGCCTAGGTGTTGCTTTGGTTTCTCCAAACTTATTCAGTATGCTCATAAATTAGGGGGCACTATGGGCCACGAGATCGAGCAGAGTCGGCACCTGGCGGTCACAGGCTGAACTACGGTTAGTGCGATTTGCGCCCCACGTCGTCTGCTACGCCTTACGTGTTCACATGTGCGCGTACGACTTGCAGATCTGCTAAGACCATTTCTTGCTTGGTTCTGGCACGTCCCGTAAAAGCTGGTCCGCATTTTTTTGACCACGGACAGAAGCGTTTTGCCTTTCGCTGTCGTCCTAAATCAGTGAGTGCCGATGCCGGGCGCGTGATGTGTGACCGTCGCACTCTCCGTTCGCAGTAATTATACCATTTTTATGGTCGCTTCGTGTTTTGAGTAAACAACAGAAAGCGTTTCCTCTCGTTTTAAAGAAAACAAGTGTTTGCAGGGACACGTGAATGCCGCAATCTCCGTGCTACCACGCAAAATCAACAAGGTGGCTTGAATATCACTCAGCATTTAAAGAAAATATTGTAAGCAAGCAGTCATTCTCGCGTCACAGAACTTGTATTACAATAACAGCATCAAAATAATTGCAATAATTGCATAACGGTCATTTAGTGGGTACTGGTGGCCTGATGCATTTCTTTAGTATGTGATTCTGATGCCACGAGGTCTCGCGTATTTTGCTTCGCAGTTTAACTGGTGGGCTTTTGTGTTTGGACTCACTGCTACAAAAGGAATGCTAGAACATGGTATTAGTGAACATCATGCATGACAGCAGGCCCTGTAGACAAAATACGTTATAACACAGTTCATTCATTCATTCATTCATTCATTCATTCATTCATTCATTCATTCAAAATAATTTATAGAGATTGTCTTAGGAGGCATAGGAAAAGGCCTGGAATGTGCCTGACTAGGCTACACCACCGAGACAACAGGCGCAGTAGTGCGATCATTTTCATATTGTTACACATCATATGATCCCAATGAGGTGCATACATCAGTGCAATTACAACAATTATTCTTTCCCACACTTCAAAAGAATAAAAAGGAATAATGAAAGGAAACAAATTTCTGGGTTTTACAAACAAAAACCAGGGTCTGATTGTGAGGCACGTCGTAGTGGAGGACTCCGGATTGATTATGATCGCCTGGGGTTCTTTAACGTGCAGATAAATCTAAGTACAGAGGTGTTATTGCAATTCGCCCCCATCGAAATGCGGAGAATAAAATGGAGAACTAACAAACAATGTCGCACATGTATCATATTTCTGATAAACACAAATCCTGCACCAAAATGATATCTATAATTCATCACACTGCACAAACCTAGCCGTCAGAAAGTAATATTGCCTTAACTTGCTTCTTAAATTGTATTGGGGAGATTCTCTTCTGCAAAAAGGTCAGTATATTGCGGTATTCGTTCAAGAGTTCTGGTATTAGTGATGTTAATTTCTATAAGCAATAATTTGTACGTTATCTAGACTTAACTATTCAATTTTTTCATAGTTCGTATGGTGTCTACTCAAGCTGATAGTTTTCTAGAAACAGGGTTCTAAAAAGTTCGATGTCGGCGCATGATTTAAATAGTTTCTTTATCGGTAGTATGTTAATAGTACCCGAAATATGGAATTATGCTCTCAGTGTAGGAAACGTTTCCAACTGGTCGTATTGCCCACTTTTATGAAGATAAAAATGAATTTAAGTTTGTCTCGGTGGTCATAGACCGCACTAGAGAGGAGTACGTGAAGTGAAAGGTGGTCACTAGAATTACTTCTAGCTCTTAATTCTGGAGTTCTTAGCTGGACGGGAAACAGCGGCCATTATTAGCTGAAATAAAGCAACGTAATTATTTTAGCCTCTTAAATAATTACAATTTTCGCACGTAACCATGCAAGGGTAGCCTTCTGCTTAAATTACACGCTTTTAGCGTTACTGGGATGGAACTCCTCGTCTGAAGCAACCTGGTTATTCTGCTAACATGCTGCAACTCACAGCAGCCTAGCTTGTTTAAGTGAACTCATTAACTTGTTGTGTTTTGCAACAAACTAAAAAGAAAAAGAAAAAAGAAAAACGGGGAGACATGCTTTCAAATCGGTGAAGTAAAGTGCGCATTATCTTGCCGCTGTAAATTCGTTATACAAGGATGCTGCCTTTTTTAGAACCGGCGCAAGACTCACATATACTGCGGTAATAATTAAGTTGCACAACAATTTTAGCGCAGGATACGGAACGCCAGTGAAAAATGCACAAGTCCCTAGAAAGTGCCGAAACACAAATTGTTTGGCTGAGCGTCTGTCTCCCGTTGAATTGCAGTTTGCGCTTCATGGGAGCACATTATATAATCAGTTCACTGAGTTCAGTGCGTTTTATTACCATATTATTGGGCGAACTCGTCCAGAGCGCACATTTCAATGCGTTCCCCCAACCGCCTATCTACAATAACGCCGCAACGGTGCTGTCACCTGTAGCTCAATCTCGCGGCGAATAGGGAGGCCTGTATTGCTGCAAATGTAAACTTTGTTTGCATAGAGTTTCGTATAGGAATTACTTGATGGAAATCTGCCGCTGCAATCGTTTTGATGGCACGAGCACGATGGTTAGCATATGTGTTTGTTTAATATTCATGTTGGTGGCTTAAAACGTTCTTGTGATTTTATATAGTACGGTTTATTAGCACGATTTATCTTTCCAAGTTTCCAAGAGCATATGGTTGCCTAAACACATCAAGGCAATTAGTATCTGCCCAAATGCTTAATCATTGCGAATTGTTGCAAATGCAACGTAATACTTTATTAGAAGTGATTAATTTACAAAGTCACAAATCCGTTTCAAGCGAGAAGGACCACGTTTAGCTAAATTCATATGCTGTTCTTCATTCCCGTGCTGGCTGAACCGCCCTACTCACGGCTCCCATAGACGCTAGCACCTCAATTCCCTATGGTGAATTTTTTGCAAGAAACTTCATGCCTTCGGGCCAGCACAAAAGCCCGCAGATAAAGCGTTGAACCTTTGATCATGCCATTTCTCAATGGTAGGCTCCTTTCATCCCCTTGCTTATCGCACTCAGGCTGACTTTAACGGCTTCACGCACGAGCAGTAGAGTAGTTTCGTCACACTACAGTACTTTCTCCTCCCGAAAAACGTTTCGACGAGCAACAGCAATGCGGCCTGCGCTCACATTTGATTTCAGCATGCCTGACTCGACTCGTTAACTTCACCGGTCGGCGACTTATCGGAAAGTTTTTTGACATCGTCTCTCATTGCGACGTTTCGTGTGCTATATGTGTGCAGGCGTTGCCCAGCGAGGCTTCTTCTCGACATGACGTAAGATCGAGAGCTCGGCTTTTCCAGCAGGCCGAAAGAGGGTGCGCAGGAACAGCGGGCAGTTAAAAGGAACTTTAGGGGCAGTGGCGAATGGATTTTATGAAACACTCGAGAGCTATGGAAGGAATGGAGACGCGGAGTTACGGCGCGGTTGAATCCTGTCGCTCTCCGACAATATACATACATACTGCCGAGCGCACGAGCGTATAAAGTGCACCGATTGGTGTCGACGTTTAAACGATACTCTAAGGAGCCCTTCGTCCGTTCAACTCTGCTCCCCAGACAACCTTCGAACTTTTAACTTTCGCGGGGATTGAGTAGTGAAGTGCGAAGTCGGGTATATTACTGTACAGGGATTTAGAATCCCCTAAACGAGCCTAATCTGACAGGTACAGTTATGTTGCTTTCGTTCTTTCTTTCTTTCTTTTCTGAAACACAGGTCATGAGTGGAGCCGTTATTCTTTCGCTGTGACCGCTCTACTGCTTTACGGCAAGGCTAACGAGCATATATAGAAAAGCAGAGAAGCGGTTTTTCAGAACCCGTCCTGTCAATTCCTGTCCATCAATTACTGAGTACTCAGACCCCGACCAGCTGCCCTCTCATTCTCTCTCTCTCTCTCTTTACATATGGCATGGGCATAAATGGTCAGTCCCCACTCTAAATTTTAGCATTGAATGTTTACTGCTTCGCATTCAGCAGTAAAAGGTACTGGGTGACGCTAATATAGTTCTGAGGAGAAGTGAGTAAGATCGAAAATAAGTAAACAAATGGCTCCTTGATATTGAACGCGTTTATTAGGCACTTCTTCATCGTGTGCACATGATCATCATCAAATGAAGTTCTTCATCGCTTGTGGGTAATAATGTTGAGGTTGATCTGTGCCTTGAGTGGGATCAGTCCGCCACTGTTCGGGGCGTATTAAAGATCGCGCTAACTGCTACGTCACGCGTCCGACAGGATTGCAATACTCGTAGACTATGATATCTTTTAAGCTGTTCCACTAGTAAACGCATCCGCATGGTTGACAGCGTAGTTCCTCCAATGATCGCGCAATTTCCCGCAAACCATTCGCAGCACGTGCGAGCGGGTACTCAGAGCATTTTGAAGACATGCAAAATAAGCAGGCTAATCTTGGCACATAAAACACCGTAAAAGTATCATCAAATTTGCTTTTTAACCCGCTTTACACGTGTTGAAAGCAGTCTCGTTTCAAGGGCAAATCAACCACCAGAGAAAGTTCTTTGGCGAATTGCGGGATTAAGGTTTTTGCCCGCAGACTTATCCTTCCATAGTAAGTTGCTCCATGTTGCTCAACTAAAAGCTGAAAGGGTGGAAAGAGGAGTGGGGAGTAGGTCATCTCCGGGAAATTCGAATGGATGAATTCGGGGGTTTTACGTGCGCCAGAACCCCGATTTGACCATGAGGCACGCCATAGTGGGGGACTCCGGCTTAATTTCGACCACCTACATGTCCTTAACGTGCGCACAGTGTACTGGGCGCGCGCGTTTATGCATTTCGCCGGCATCGAAGTGTGGTCGCCGCGGCCGGGATTCAATCCCGCTCCCAGAAATTTATGGCTGTCACAAACAAGTCCTGCGGAATAATGGGGCTTAACATCGTTAGGCAACACAATAATCCAATAGAAACGCCGTTTAAAAGGCGGTTTACGCAATAACATTGCCCGCCTTGGATCTTTCAACGAGCACCGAATGCACGGTACGCGAACGTTATGCCGCAATCGCCCCTTTTGAATGAAGCCTAAATGGCAGGCAATTGCTGTTGGCCATTAGTCCTCTGTAGACTGTGCTGGTAGTGTCACAGTGGCTACAAAAGAGGAGACACTCTTGCCAACCAAACGCCTTAAAGCCAGACAGCAGCGATAGCACCGCTGACATACCATCTCCCTAAGGAGAAATGCCGCATCAGCTGCACTTGGAACGATTCTCCTGCATACAGAGTAACAAGATCGGTCTACACTCCTGCACGGACAATTGAAGTCGTACATTCTGATTCTCGATCTTGCTTGGAGTGTAACGAAATGGGCGACAAAGAGCACTTGATCCGGTCCAACAAGCCGTTGTGTCCTGGAAATGAAGAGGCTTCTGAGCTGCATGAGAGGAAGAGGGCTTCGTCAAGAACGTGAGGAAAAGTTAGTTTCCCGGCGGAAGTACCGCGGATAACGTGTACAGAATTATCGCTCACTCTTCTCGCATTTCTGCGAAAGACAGGATTGATCGACTCATGGCTACATATATATTTGTGAAGCGGAAAGAGACGCTCAGGCGGAGGGATTACCGACCAGATCTGTCAGTTTAGCCCAGCCTGTAGCGACATCATCACTCCAACCGCCACCGCCATTCCCGGGGGTCTCCGCGCCCTCGTTACACCCCTACCTGCTCAGTCTTCTTCGCCGCTGTTAGCAGAACGAAGATAGCGGTGGCGGCAACTGCAAGCCGTTCAATGCCCTCGCTAGTAAAAATGTGGGCGGAAGCGAGCACCCGTAACTTGGTTTTCGTATTGGACGCGCTGGCGTGGGAACCAGACCCCATATATATGTTCTCCTTTCATTATTATTTTTATTATTACTTTTATTTCCTGTTCACCACGGGTATTCTGTCTATGGGAGGAGCTAAGGTGTAGTCGCTGAGGCAGCTTTTTATGGTCCTTCGCCGTCGACGTTCAGCGCTTTTATGCTTGGAGACACGACCCCTTTCTTTGTATTTTCATTTCTTGTTGCCGCAGTGAGAGATATCTTGGATCGATTCGCAGAGTCGCAAACGTTGGCGCCGGTTCAGTTTGGTGCCTAACGCCACGCGAGGGCTGTTGACAACGGGTTGCTGTTTTGCTTTACGTCTGTACACGTTTACGCATGCTACACGGAAAAGCAATGAGTGGTCGCAAACGTCAGGGCCTGTTCAGCCTTATTCAGCTTCTAAAGCCAAGGAGACCATTGTCAACAAGTTTGGTTTCTTTGTTTTTTCGTGCTAGCTTGTGCGTGTTACAATCGAAAGGAAATCGCTGGCACGTCAGTGTCAAGTCAACGCTTTCACTCCAGCAGTGTGAAGTTCCTGTCCGGACGCCTTACACCGGAGCTCGCTCGCAACTGTTCTTTAAGTCAGACGAAGGCCATGCGCTTGTTGGTTAAGCAGCCTCCAACTAACGTTCAGCTCTTACATGATGGCAGCACGTTAGTCGAAGCTACCTATACATACCCACCTTACCTTACCACGCCATACCTATCTTACATACAAAAACATACGCTCACCTTGAACAAGTATGGACAGAAAGTAAAACAAAGAAAGCGATGCAAGTAAGAGAGAGGGGGGGGGGAGTAATATGGGAGAATGGGAGGGATGTCGGAATGTGTTGCTCAAGTGCCACGGCGTGAGCGAAATTACACCCACGCAATATGCCCGAATTGAAAAGCATCTCTGAATTCGAAACAGCGGGCCATTTCCGACCAGTTTGCTGCAGATCCAGCTCTAGACACTTTCTCATACACTGTAAGCCTGAGGTACGTAGGGCTCATGGCCGTGCCTGTAGAATGCACTTGGGAGATAGACGCCGCGGTTTAGGTGCAGCCAGCTTTAGTCTAGTGTTTGGTTTTGTCCTAGACACTTTACTAACAGAGAAGCTTCACGCAACCACGCAACGCGCAACGCAATGAAAAATGTCTGTGCGTAAAGCTGAGAGAGAGAAAGACACTGGCGAGGGTTTAAGCGAGCGGGGGTGGCCGATATGGTAGGTGACATTAGAAGGGGGAAAATGGAGCTGGGCAGGACATTTCAATGCGTAGGACAGATAACCGGTGGTCTATTACATAGTGGGTGTCAACGGAAGGGAAGCGTAGTCGAGACAGTAGGTAACTAAATAGTATGAAGAAATTAGGAAATTTGTAGGTGTAAGATAAGAATCAGCTGGCGTGAGACAGGAGTGTTTGGAGCTCGCTGGGAGAGGCCTTCGCCCAGCAGTGGGCATCGATATCATGATGATGATGATTTTGGTAACCACGAGTAATGCTTCCACATATAATTATGTTGCGCTCACTCCATCTTTCATATGTGCGAACACACACAACCGAATATATTGAATTTTGGTGACGCACATACCCTATTTGTCTGGATGGAACCGCTCAGCCGGCTGCGAATACGATCAGTAGGAGCCAATTATAACATTTTCGATCTCAACTGATCGCAGCAAACTTCTACTTAAATCACTTTTAGTGTTAGTGTTACCACTGATCAACAGCAAATTTATTCCTATGGGCACCAGAGTTTAAATGGAAAATTAGTCCCTGTATAATTTTCTATCTATATGCCTGGCTCTGGCGTTGAAATAAACGTTCTTACCTCGGGAAAGCGCTGCGTCCTCTTACCCCGTTCCTTTTCAGCATCGTTGAAAACAAATCAGTTCAGACTTCACTGTAAAATAATTTACACCCTAAAAAGTGAAAAAGGTTGTAAATGTGTCTATAACTCACACCCTTAGGGTGTTATCTATATAACGGACACCCTCAGGGTGTGAGGTATAGACACATTTACACCCTTTTTCACTTTTTAGGGTGTAAACTACTTTACAGTGTTGCCTAACTTGCAGTCGTAGATTCCAGTTTCTGCGTTTGAAACAGGCTCAATTCACTTTTCTCTGCGAACCCGTGCACCTCTGCTCGCGGGGGCGGGGTGCGTGCGAACGCGCCTGCACGTCTGCGTTTTGTGAGTGTGCGCGTCAATGGTGGACACCTGTACAACAACTATCGTGCAGATTGTGCGCCAGTTGACCGCGATATCCTCGATGCCCCTTGGCAGGTGCCGCAGCCTGTGACGGCTCCGGCGTACAGCGAGAACAATGGAACCGCGGAACGGGAACTGCGGAACAACAACGGAACCGCGTGGCCCGAACAGGAGGAATCGGAGCTTGCTGTCATGGCCGCGGGGAACCTGACGCTGATCGAAGCCGCGCTGCAGCCGGCGTCTCCCACCAACCGAAGCAGCTAGCCAAGCCGCTCGCAGTCATGGTTGAAGGACTGCATAGAGGCTTGGACTGGATCGCAGCCTACTTCGGCGTGCACATGCGCAAGAAGCCGCACATCGACTAGCACGCTAATCGAAACAATCCATCGTCGTGTCGGTGTTGCAGATTCCGCAGCGATCGCTAGAGACTGTGCCTCTTCGCTTTTCTTTTCTCCTACCCTTGCCTGTGTTTTTTTCCCTCTTTTTCATTACTACTGAAACACATCACTCCAAAAGTCGCCTTGCTGTTAGTTGTTCACGTGTTCATGGTGCCTAACCATGCCGTAGTTTTTCAACTCCTCTCGTATCCTTCCCTTTACATTTTTTTTTACAACTTCCTCTTCTCTTTTTTTTTCTTTTAATGAACATAACTCGCGCAGTCTCCTCGGCTGTCGGAGGTTCACGTGTTTGGCTTTGAAGAGGCTTTTAAAGCCTAAGCTAAGCTAAGCTTAAGAAGAGCCTAAGAATTTACGCTTTGAAGAGAGAAGTATACAAGCAGGGCCCTCGCTTGGACGGGCGAGTGCATGGCCAAATAGCTTCACGTGAACTAGCGGCATGATCCGATTCAACTCTTCTAGCCCTGAATCTAAACAATAACCTATTTTTTTCCCTTAGCTGACTATATGCACATCCTGCGACGTGCCCTTGACTGTTGATTGTTAACGTGACAGTGGTTTTCTCGGACATTTTCGGATCATCTGTGTGCGTTTTGGTTTTTCTTTTCTATTTTTTTTTTTTACTTCGTGGTTGGTCTGGCGTCCATGGTTCGTTTTCATAAAGAATTCATTCATGTCTACGCAATACCTCGGAGTGTTTATTCCTTCGTTAGCACGAGCTCTTGTCTCACACTACAACAGCGCTTGGAGTGAACGCTTCCACTGGCGCGGGCCAGTGAGAATTGGCGTCTTCCTCCATGTCAGGGCATGACCTGCGCACTCTCGTGTGTATATAGTGTTGAATGCCAGTGCACGTCTCTTAAAAAGCCAACTGCAACTAAATTTCACTTTGCATACATGTAATGTTGGTCATAAATGGCAGGTACATACAATCGAATTAATGTGAAAGCTACAGAGGTGGTAAAAGTTTATATTTTTGATTAATAGCCTATAGATAGCGGATTAGCAGATAACGCATGCACTGGTGGTGGGTGGATATGTAGAAAACTACAACTTATTGCCTACGAAACTTTCCCAACGTCGCAGGCGATCGCTAAATAGAAACATTACTCACTAAACACGCACAGAAGTAGCTAAAACAAGTGACAATATCACTAAAATTGTAACAGTGGATAGAGCGTTGAGTGTCGACTTTTTCTTGTTCTATGGTACATATGCAAATAAAAATGAAAATAAATTTTAGCAAATACATGTAAACTATTGGTAGGACCACAACATGGACAGAGTCAGCGGATAGTGAGCCCCTTAGATGAGCACAATGACTTCCAGATGCACTTCATACCTGATTCTGAAGACTTAAACGAGGTCCCTGGAGTCTTCGGTGGCTCACATGAAGACAATATGCTAATTGTCTTCAGGCATGATTCATCTGGCGATGATTCGATGACTCATAATTTGTTCGGGTAATAAGCTCATGCTATGGTAATAAGCTCAAGTATCACTCCCCCTCCGCCCCCATGCACTCCCAGTGAGACATGCGAACAGACCCCTACAGAGAGCGCTGGCTTTAACTTATTTTTCGCGTTAGTGCATTTACCTGGCTTCCGCAGGTGTTTAGATACAATCCAGGCCGCTTGCCGGCAGCATTACTGGACACGTGCTGTGTCTTTGCAAACACCGTCCCGCTGCCTGCTTCCAAGCGAGATAGGTTATAGCAAACGGCGCACTCATTAGCCCTCGCTTAGATCTTGATGTCCATACGCATAAGCCCACATCTCGCAGCAACACTCCACGTGCCTCTCGAGTGCTCTGTGCCATCCACCTGAATGCGGGGTGATGCTCCGCTCGCATCCCGCAATAGTTCGTGCGGGAGTCCCAGGTGCTTTGGTTCTGTGCAGTATAGTGAGATGTGCCGAATATACCGGTTGCGTAGCTGAGTGTGGGAAGTAACTCAGCGCGCCGCGCCTCACGTCCGTGCATTTTTGCCATGCTGAGACCGGGTGCGAGCATTGGGCAAATAGAAATGTGATCTATGTCCACTGGGAAAGCGTCCCTTCGGTAGGGAACACGCGGTTCGTTGCCGCGTGGGCTAAAAGAAAAAGAAATGCCTACCGCACGTGGTAAAGTGGAAATGGTGCTGGGCCGAACCTCGACACGGGTCTGTAAAGGTTGATGTCGTAATGGGATGAACGAACCGATGGACTTCGCAACCTGAGGTGCTGTGAGCGGTGTGGAGATGGAAATTGGCTTACATTCAGACAGCCAGGGTCGTGCGCCAGCATAACCTGTTTCTGACTTTGGAACTATATGGAATGAGCGAGTTTTCAGTCATAATCGCTTGAGGCAATTAATATTATAGGCATAGGCTCTACGAGGTGGAATTGTCTGTGGTGAGTACATTTCAAGACGAGCCACTATCGCGTTCTGCTGTCGGGCACAAGAACGTAGATTCAATTTCAGGCAGCATGGCTCCCATACTGCAAGAGTGAGTGAGTAAAGACTTTATTTGAAAACAAGGTATTGACGGATGACCTTGTTGTTAGGCAGCCACGAGCCCCTGGGCCCGGGCGGCTTCTTCAGCTCTCTCGATGACCTTGGCCTGCAGGTCAGGGTCGGAGCTGAGCAACACGGCCTCCCACTGCTCAGTATTACTTATTTCGTGATTTGTATGATTTTCGGCTGGGCACGACCACATAATATGGAATAGATCCGCTTTTTGCTGACAATGCTTACATGTATTAGGGTATTGGTCCGGGTAGTAGTAGTGATAGGCTACGGGGTTGGGGTAGGTGTTCGTCTGAAGTCGTCTCCAAGCTACTTCTTGTCGCTTGTTAAGCGATTTGTGTGCTGGCGGGTACACTGTCCTGGCTAACCTGTAGTGCTGAGTTATTTCCTGGTAACTGACCATGCGATCCCTCCCTGATCCTAGCGTGAGCCGTCCGGGTGCTCGGTTGGCGAGTCCTCGAGCGGTGGTGTGGGCGGCATCGTTGCCGGGTAGGGAGGAGTGTGCTGGTGCCCAAATGATGTGGATTGGTCGTGGGTGTTGGTTTGTGTCTATTATGTGTTTTACGGGAGCCGAGACCCGACCTTTCGCAAAATTGCGTACTGCTGCTCTGGAATCGCTAATAATGTAATGACAATGCAAGAAATTTTATTGGAAACTTTCTATGCATTACTCCCGCTTTTGGCGTCTTCGAACTTCTAACTGCGTCAACATATTTGTACCAACTCTGATGAAGAAAATAAATAAACAGAACCCGTGGATAACCCGCGAAATTATACATTTAAAGCGGAAAATTAACCGTGAGACAAGAAGTAAAAAAAAAATCGTAATAATATGTCGGCGCTAAGCTCTATGTTGCGCAAAAATATGGCTGCTGCTAAAACAAATTACTATGACGTGACATTACCTAATTTTATGAAGCACGAACCGCACCGTTTTTGGCACCATTTGACGCATAACAACGAACGTCCAAGTGACATTGTCGCTAGTGGCGAACTTGTGTCGGACAACTCGCGTATGGCAATATGCCTCAATGAGTTTTTTCAATCTGTCTTTACTGACATTTCTGCAGATGGTTTTTCACCCCTCTCACTAGAATCCCCGTACACATCATCAATGCCTAATATTCAAGTTTCGCGTGAAGGCATTGTAGCTCTTTTGCTTAAAATTAACGATAAGAAATCAGTTGGTCCAGACGGCATACCCAATGCCTTTCTGCGCAGATGTGCGGAATGGGTAGCCCACTATCTAGAGATCACTTTTCATTCATCGCTAAAACAAAAACGGGTCCCAGATGACTGGCTAGTCGCAAAAGTGTTTCCGGTTCACAAGTCTGGTGAAAGGCAACGTATTGGAAACTATCGGCCAATTCCACTCAAGTGTGTATGCTGCAAATTACTTGAACACATAATTTTTTCAGGGGTGGCACGCTGCGTAAAGGCAAGAAATTATGCAACGCCGAATACGTGACGCCGTTCAAGAAATAAGCAGTGAAGTTTTAGCGCGGTGTCAATCGCAAGTGAAGCGAGTCGCGTACGAATTCGAATTTCATGCAAGGTTTGCACGATGCTACATTCAGGCGCACAAACGCGAGGAAATGCTTGCTACAAGTGAATTAACAGCAGCGATAAGCAGACATCATGTGTACGGAACTGCTCGAGCGCAGGACGACACCGTGACGGCAGCGGTCTTTCGACATGCCGAAAAACGGCGGGCCTCCTGCAATCTTTGTTGACTCCATGCCGCTAGACAAGTAGTTATGCCTGCACTGTAGTAGCGGCCATCCATCCCTTTAGCAACTGATAAATAACTGATGCAATGCATATGAGCTCGCAGTAACGTATGTGTGAATCGCGCTGCAGCGCAAGCTTATGCGCTGCTCGTTTCTGGTGTTCGGCGCTGGTTCACACGGTTTGCCGTCGGGACTATAGGTGTAAAAGACCGAATTTTAGCAACGCAGATAATCAAGCAAGCTTCAGGACAGGCGAAGCAACCAGCATGGCGCGAAGTTTCACTTACCCAGCACGAAGAACTGCAGTTATCCAGCGCGCCCGACGCTCCGCTTCGTGAGACTTCGAAGGAACACGGTAGCATCTGATGTTGGGATTCAGGCCTTGTTCATGGCAGCCCACGACGCAGCAGTAACGACTGTGATGCTTTTTCGAGGCTGAGCTAGTTCAGGCTGCGGCCAGCTCGGAGCGTGGTCGGCGTGGTCTGTGGGGAGTGACGAGCCTTTTTGTACTCGCAACAGGGCAGAAAAAAGTGCGAATCGACGCAGAACTCAGGCTAAGAACGTGCTTTGCCACAACCACGGCTCAATACTACCCAAGCTGGTACTACCCAGATAACGTTTCTCGCCGCCACTAGGCGCCGCTACTATACCACGGAACTCCAGCGCAAGGCGCCCATTGACAGCGCAAGGGCACACTGACGTCATATAGTACTGAATCGGCTCGTACAGCACCCAATTCGGAACACATATTCTGCACCCGTACCCACCGCGGTAGCGCAGTGGCTATATCGTTGCGCTGCTGAACTCGAGGTTGAGGGTTCGATAGCGGCCACGGCCTCTGCATATGTGCACTGAGATTTAGGTGTACGTTAAAGAATTCCAGGTGGTAAAATTATTCCAGATTCCCCCGCTACAGTGTGACTACTAATGAGATTATGGTTTTGACAGGTAAAACCCCAGTATCTAATAATGTTTCTCCCCTCTTAACGCCCATGAATGCCTAATCAGCCCCTGTCGACTGTGGCGCTCGACTAAATATTGTGCGCTGCATGTATTCTTATTCACCAGCGTCATTTAGGACGTATGCGCATAGAATGAAGTAATTTAAATGGGTGGAAATCATCAGCACGGGGTCTTTCGGCATAAGCAACACCAGCAGCGTTTCGCAAATTGCCGGGAAAAGGCACACTTAAGCACTAATCAATCATAAAACGGCAACTGACGTCACCAGACGCATATACAAGAGACTGCAGAAGAGCCGTTCTCTCAGCTGTGAATGGAGGCCCCAGGGAAAATCCGAAGAGCCGCGGAACAAGAGCAACATTAAGAGATGACCAGGAACCTGGGACACGTCATATTCTGGTAATAAAGGGGCCTGTGCGTTGTACATATCATATGTGCTGCATTTCAATGCACTGTTCTCCAAAACTATAGAAAGCTTCGCTTACATGGGCAGACATTCGGGAAGTACTCAGTATTTTTTTTTTTCATCAGAGCACGTGCCTCACGACGTTGTGGCGGAAAACAGTGTCATCGGAATCTGTCTGAACCATACTGCGCAAACTGAAGTCTTTCTTTTGCTCTCACCAGGTTCACTGAGGTGCGGTAAATTTTGCTAGGCTTGACTGAAAAGGATGGGGAAGGCGGACGTTAGAAAATAATGGTATAACGCTTGATCTTTTCTCAATCAAGTGTGTTTCCTTTACGAAGCAGTTGGAGCACGTGCGCAGCCTTTTACCGCGGGTTCTGTTTCCGCGTGAGGTCAGCATCATTGATGCCCTCCGTAAAAGGCTTCGCGCAAGGGCTAATTGCCCCCAAGAAGAGGGCAGGGGGTTGTGCAGTGGGGCTCATTAGTGCCAGTTCACCACACGTCCCCTCCCTGTCCTGACATCAGCAACGGATATGCGGAGACAACGACGGGGCAGACTCAGGAACTCATGGCGTTTAGGCTCATTAACACTAGACCGATCTGACACCAATTTCGGTCTGCTAACTGTTGGCGACAGCGTTCTTTACACCTTGAACATGTTGGCCTCGAGCTCCACCACTGGAAAAGCTGGCGCCACCGTCGGCGTGACGTGCTAGGAGGGATCACGTGGACATAGCGGCCGCGTCGGCTGCTTCGGGCGCGCCGAAGCGAGCTGAAAACGAGTTTAATTCCCTCGTACGCTGTGGTCCTCATTTAGTGGCGAAATTTTCCCGCTTCGAGTGTCTCCTTTACAACGCTTGAAAGCACTACAATAGGTAGTGGCTGCCTTTGAAGGCGCGCAACATGGTAGGCTACTGCTCGGTGCCGCAGCGCCGGACGCACGTAAGGGAGGCCGGTGTCAGCCTTATTCACACGTAGCCGCAGGACAAGAAGCTGCGTGAAGCTTGGCTCCCGAAACATAAAACCGGCAAACAGTCATTGGCTACAACTCGGGTATGCAGCAAGCACAGACGCGAGGAAGATTCTGCCCGGTCTGCGATGTTCTGAAAACGTGCACTGAGACGCTCGCCCGAGTCCGCTGCCCGACTAATGTCATGACGGTTTGGTCTATGAACTTGTCGATGCTATAGATACTGGCAAGTTCAGTGGAGTGGAAAGGCAGCGGTAAGAAGCACATTTAAAAAAAGCATGTCATATGGTCATATTTCTGTTATGAATTAATGCACTGGGTTACAAAAAAGGAGCAGCGGGAAATTGCGCACTGAGAACACCGATAAACATACAGTACGACGCAACTCGAGAAACAGTATTGAAAGGTTAAATAATTTAGAATAAAAAAAAGATTGAATCGTCGTGACGGCACATCACAGTCCCCGTAGGTGTCGAAGTCTCTAGAATGAAATTATTTTTGAACAGCTCTGATAGCGCCCACGCAACAATGGTTGCTTGTATACTGTCAAATGCTCATATTCTGCGGCCTAAAGCTCATGGCACGGTGTGAAAACGCGCGCGCGGAGAAAGCGAAACAGTGCGCGGACAAGCATGCAGACGCGCAGTCGGTCGCTGCGAATCTGCGCGATCGCTGCACTGAGGCTTCGTTCTATTACACTCCCATTAGTTATACAAACACTATAAGAACATATTTCACATAGTTTGCTCTCAGCGTTTACCTACCGTTCACGCAAGAAGCCGGTTTCACGCAAGGCCCCGGAATCTACGGAGCACTTGGATTTCAATTCCGAAACTTTGTGCGTATAAGGTTTTCATAACCTTCTGATGCGAAAGGCGCATTGACGTTTCTAAACTCATGCTTTAGATTTATTTTTATACTTGGACTTTTATTCGCGAGGACACATTGAGTCTCTCTTTCTTTCCTTTCTTTTTGGTTCTCGCTACCCGTGGCTGCCAATCCAGCCAGAGCGCATGCGTTTTTCTCGCGCTGCATCGACCACCACGCGGCACACTTCTATGTGCGTTTGTTTTTATCTGACCGACTGGATTTTCGCCTGGCAGAGTTTTGGACGCTTTCTGGCTAGCAGACGAGAAAAAGAAACAATGCATAGTCGCTCGCTGCCAGCACTGCGGGGACTCGACAGATTGCAACGTGTTCGCTTGAGCGCAACCTCCCGGTAAAATTTTGTCTCACCGGTGCATAATACCGAGCAGTATGCATATGGTTCTCTGTGGACCAAGCGTGTCACGTTTTCTTCAATATTCCTTCGGTAGCCACACTTGGTGCCCAAAGTAGGCATTCGATTGTAGCCAACATGCTTTCCTTTGCGTTAGTTCATTTCGGCGCCCCCAACCTCACCACAGAAAAAAAAAGACATTGTTGCGGCGCAGCGAATTGCTGCATGATGAAAGTTCCATTTTGTTACTTGTTATGCTGAAAGTAATGGGCCACGGGACGCTTCATTTGCCGGATACTCTTCTAATATTGTTGCGATAGCAGTTATATTTAAACTTCAGGCGCATTCCTGCCGTCACCGTCATCCTTATGTCCCGTCTAAATAAAGTCCAAGGGCGATAACATCGCGACCACGCGCGGTATGCTGTATGTGAGAGTGAAAGCGCAAGGGGGGTCAGCATGGGCGAGCTGATGATTGTGGCTCAGTCTTTGTGCGCAAAGGAGAAAAGCGGGGAGGAAGCGCGCCGCCTTCTTTGCGCGCGGTACATCGGGGGAGTGGATGGAATGTGTACGGCATCTTGCTCTCTGTGAATCTGTGATTGTGCAAAATGTTTATTCACCTTTTTTGGTGTATTATGTACAGTAATTTTTTGTTAGATACGTAGATTTATTGGAGACTTATACGTATATCTAAATATCTTCTGCGAGGTTTTGTGTATACGTGCAGTGAACTTGCATAGGTGTTGTTGACTGCTTTTTTTGATCGTCAGGGGCTATTATTGATCGAATTTACTAAGCCTGGAGGGACTATCAATCATTTCCGATATTGTGAAACGTCGCACCAGCTGCGTGTCGCAATCAACAACAAACGACGTGGAAAATTGAGCAATGGGATCATCTCGCTCCACGACATTGCCCGTCCCCACGTCGCTGATGTGGTCAATACAAAACTGGCAAAGTTCAAGTGGGAAACGCTGCAACATCCGTTATACAGCCCAGACCTGTCGCCTTGCAACTTCCACATTTGGGAGCATCCGAAAAAACTGCAAAAAAAAAACCAAATTCGTGTCGGACGATGACGTAGAGTCAGTTACAGATCTTTGAAGCAGCAACCCAAGGATTTTGATGAGACGGGAATTACGCGATTTGTTTGTCAGTGGGACATATGTCTAAATGCTCATGAAGACTACATTTAAATAAATTACCTCGTTTGTCATATATTCGCTATGGCTCACTTTCATTTTATTCGTCCTTGTATATTTTGCAGAACTGCTGCTTTCTATATGTGCTCTCTGTTGCGACTATAATTTCGGTGCAATTACTCGCAATACACGACCGGTGACAGCTGCTCCTGCGCAATACATTCTAACAGAGGACAGCGTCATTGCGATTTTCGCTTGGTCGGTGCATATGTACAAAAATGTAAACAAGGTTCTTGAATGACAGAGAGTGAGAGAACGAGAGAGAGAGAAATGCACATTAGAGAAAGGCTGGGAGTCTAACAAATCTTCATTAAAATATTTGTCCTCAACTTGTACATTTCATGAGCTTTACATTTTTCATATCAGCAGCATGCACTCACTGCTTTGCGGGCTTCAAACTGACATAGTTCTAAAGTTCATGTGATATTTGTTGCACTTATTAAATATACAGAAAACATGGAAGCATTGATATCAGTTATTTCGGGCACAATTTTGAGACACACGAGTACGTTCTTTTATGCTGATGCTGACGACCCAACGGAACTTGAACTCCGCGCAATAGTCTGGGCATTATATAGAGTTTCAACCAACATGCAAGCAAAACACATCGATATATACACCGACTCTCAGTATGCGCTGAATGCCTGCAAGTCGCGCCACACAGCATCATCGGAAGTACTGCTCGTCAAGCAGGCCTTCAGGCGTTAGATTAGAACAGATTATGGGGTTTTACGTGCCAAAACCACTTTCTGATTATGAGGCACGTCGTAGTGGAGGACTCCGGAAATTTCGACCACCTGGGGTTCTTTAACGTGCACCTAAATCTAAGTACACGGGTGTTTTCGCATTTCGCCCCCATCGAAATGCGGCCGCCGTGGCCGGGATTCGATCCCGCGACCTCGTGCTCAGCAGCCTAACACCATAGCCACTGAGCAACCACGGCGGGTGCCTTCAGGTGTGCGGCGGCCTACGGGGTCACTGCAACACTTCATTGGATCCCTGGTCACCAGGGCATCGAGGGAAATGAGAGAGCCCATGAGGCGGCGCGCGCCCTTCTTTCCAAGTGCGTCGTCTCCCGGGAACCTTCAGAAACCATCACAACCAGCACAAGCAACATGACAAATGGAGCCCTGTATGATCCAGACAGAGCTCTGAGAGCAGCAGCCAACCGATGCAAGAGGCAACTCCGTGCGAGTGTGCCCTCAGACCCAGACTCACTTCCAGCGGGTCTTCCCAGGTCGGGGCAGGTGCTGCTGCGTAGGCTCCGTTCCGGCTTCGTCCTCACACCGGGTGTGCTAGAGCGGTGGTGGCAGTACCGGCCACGCCGGGAAAGACGCCCTCCATCGCCGTCTCCCAACTCCCTTCCATCGCAGGAACCCGGCCCTCCCACAGCCTCCGCGGACCAAGAACCGCTCCGGGCGCCACACAGGTGTCCTGACTGCGACATGACCACGCGGCCTTCCGCAGCCCATCTGTTTTGGGAGTGCCAGCGACACGCTCAGCAGCGGGACTACCACCTGAGGGCGGTGCGAGTGTCGTCCTACGAGGAGTGGATTAGACCCGCAACTGGCTCGATAGATTCCGACAAGGTCATTCTGGACTCGCTCTTGGCTTTCGCCAAGGACGCGCAGCTTCTAGGACGGCTCTGAATACGCCTCCCCCCTCCTCTTCCTATTCCCCATTATAGGCCTTCGCGCCATCCCTTAATAAATACATTTTGTCATCATCATGAAAAAATACATACTTGACTTGTCTCGGATTCGTTTGCAGCATCTTTGGCACTGGCAACGCAGTCATTATTAATGTTTATTGTATTTGATCCCTCGACTATTCTTATAAGGAGGAGGCCGCGCTGCAAAATGAGATCTCGACGGGGGGCTTGTGCGACCATCTGTGACTATTAATGCAATTTCTGTAAGGCCACACACGTCAGCGAACTCACCGCAATTTCCTTCTTTCCTTCCCTCCTCTCTTTCCCTGTTATCTTTGTTTTCCCCTTTCCCATTCCCCCGGTGTAGGGTAGCAAACCGGACGTTATTCTGGTTAACCTCCCTGCCTTCTCCTTATCTCTTCCCTCCCTCCTCCTCCTCCCCCCCCGAACGAAATTCCTGGCTACGCCACTGCTATCTATCTATCTATCTATCTATCTATCTATCTATCTATCTATCTATCTATCTATCTATCTATCTATCTATCTATCTATCTATCTATCTATCTATCTATCTATCTGTCCGTCTGTCTGTCTGTCTGTCTGTCTGTCTGTCTGTCTGTCTGTCTGTCTGTCCGTCCGTCCGTCCGTCCGTCCGTCCGTCCGTCTGTCTGTCTGTCTGTCGGTCCGTCCGTCCGTCCGTCCGTCCGTCCGTCCGTCCGTCCGTCCGTCCGTCCGTCCGTCCGTCCGTCCGTCCGTCCATCCATCCATCCATCCATCCATCCATCCATCCATCTATCTATCTATCTATCTATCTATCTATCTATCTATCTATCTATCTATCTATCTATCTATCTATCTATCTATCTATCTATCTATCTATCTATCTATCTATCTATCTATCTATCTATCTATCTATCTATCTATCTATGTGTGCACATAGCCACCTAAGTCTTGGTGCTGTCATGGTCGTTTCGTTAACTGGGTAGGTACGAAAATTGTCATAGCGTGACAAGAGTGCATGAGGCACAAAATGATAGGTCATGATATGAATATCATAAGATGTGTGTCATGTAAGTCATCAAACCGCCACGTACGTCTTGGTGCTCTCATGGTCGTTACGTAAACATGGCATGTGCCATAAATGTCATAGTATAACAGGATTGTATGACGAACATAAATGATAGGTTATGACTCGAATCTCATGACACGCATGTCATGTAGGTCTTGTAACAGTTGCTTACGTCGTGGTATGTGCCAAAATTGGCACAGTATGTGTGACAAGAGTGTATGACGAACATAAATGATAGGTCGTGACAAGAATGTCATGACATGCGTGTCATGTAGGTCATGAAACAGCCGCCTATGCCTTGGTGCTCTCATCGTCGTTTCATTAACTTGGTATGTACCAAAATTGGCACAGTGAGTATGACAAAAGTGCATGACGAACATAAATGATAAGTCATGACATCCCTGTCATGTAGGCCATGAAACAGGCGCCTACGTCTTGGTGCTGTCATGGTCGTTTAGTTAACTTGGTAGGCGAACCACAAACTGCTTTGTATAACCTTAATTTGCACAGGACGTGGGATCTGCCGGTTTTCTTTTTTGTTCGGGGGGTGGGGGTGATGAGAGCGGGGGAGTGAGGCCGTCTTCGATCGACGAGGATGCATTCGCAGATGCGGCCACCACGATCCGTAGAGCGATGAGGATGCCACCAAACATTTACGTGCGGAGGCATTCGTCTTTTGAAAAGGACAACAAAAAATCTACATTGTAACTGGTTGAGCAATGCGAAAAACAAAGGCTGCTTGCCTATTAGGCGTACCGGAATTTGGAAATAGGAGCTGGCTCCGAGTGCTACACCTCTACAAAATGCTCTCTGTAAACGAAACATATTTCGCCGGTACACCTTGGGGTTCCGTTTAACGAGATGCTGCCGTACTGAATTCGGGAGTTTTATGTTTCCCAAACGACAACCTGATTATAAGGCACAGCGTAGTAGGGGACTTCGAAAAATTTTTGGCCGCACTGGGTTCTCTAAAGTTCAGCTAAATCTGTGTGCATGACTGTTTTTTTGCATACCGCTCCCATCGTAACGTGGTCTGAATTGAACCCGTGCCATCGAGTTCAGAATCGCAATTCGCCTTAGCCGCTGGGCTGGCGTGGCGGGTCCAGGGCTTATCATGTTCGGTTTGATCTGTGAAATTCAGATCCCGCATTTCTTAAACGCATTGCACACTATGGCAGGTGGGATTCACGATTAGAATGTGGCATATATACAACACTTATCGCAGTTGTCCTTTTGTATTCAATTCTAACGCAGATGTCATATAGAGAATTTTCATAAACGAAAGTGTGCGTTAGAATGGAGTAAACAGTTCTTCAATAAATACGAAAAATCCGAAATTTGGATACAGGTAGAGTCGATTATTAAAACAAAACCATATAAAGAGAAAACAACAGAAACTAACCAATAAACAAAATAGTGAAAGTACAGAACACAGTCAAAAATCTATAACGAAATGGCACACACTCTCAGGGCCATTCTTTAGACCCCGGAGAAAATAAGTACGAATTAAGTTTATGGACTACAAGAACAGTACAAGCATGTAAAACTATTGTGAACACAGAGAAACATTTAAAAAATGCGCAGTAACTATAATTCACAAGAAATTTGTCAAATCAATGTGTACCAGAAAACCTAGAAGCGCGTTAAGAGCCAATTTCTGTTTGTTGAGGCACAACCAGAGTCCAAAGATTCTGCACACACCTGATTATCTTAGCGGTGCTCTATAACGAGGCGGTCATTCATATTGTGCGGGGGTGCGCTGGGACGCTGGTCAACGCATTTAACTGCGGTTGCTTCCAATTCTTTTTTGAAACTGCTGCATAATCAGCTTCCACAGAGATAACGGTAAGCGTGAAATTGTAGAAACAGGTGCCATAATCAGCGAAGGTACACCATCACTCTTCTTATCTCAAAGAGAAATTTGGTTATTAAACTCAGCAGTAAGACAGGTAGGGCGCGTCGAGTGGCTGTGCGATTATGTGCACAGGGTGTCACACTTAACGTGAGCGAAGGTGTTCGAGGGAAGATACGATCTTAAGACCGAAGATGTTCGGTCGTCATAGCTCTGACCGCAGGTCATACAATCGTATCTTGCACCGTGATATTTTTAACCCTCTTTTTCTTTGAATACCTTGGCTAACGTTAGCTGGGAACCGCGATGCACGAACACGCAAAATTTCCAATAAACGTCAGTTGCTAGAAATGCGCTTCCATGTGTTTTAATGTGCGCCTTACTCCATTCCCGTGTTCTAAGCAAAGTCCGGCATAGCGCTGCTTCTGTAGCGTTCCTTTAAAGACTCCTTCAAACGACCTAACAAGCAGCTGCTAACTCCTGCTAACTCCTGCTGCGACTGGGGGTCCGAAGATATCGAATTCAGTTTCGTCGGAGAGCAGTAAGGGAACGGGAGGCTGGGCCGAATATTCAGGACGTTCGACAAACATGTTTATATTACATATTCACAAGAAAATTCGAAGTACTACAGAAAAAGTTCATGATGGGAAGTTGTAGCAACCAGTGACTGTCGCCATCCGTTGCTCCTTTTATGCCCTGCGTGGTTCAGTCACTTCCCCCAATCCGGCGTCAGGAGACCGACGACATCAGGTCCCGGCAATCTGGAGGTCGGTTGCCCTTTTCCTCCCAAGGGAGCTTTGTCGGAAACACACGCACATCACTGAGGACGAACAGGGGAAGGGGGGAAGCCTGCGCTGACTCCGATCGTACACTGACCGCGTCTCCGTCGTGGACGTGCCAAATTGTGCGGCTGAGAAGTGGTGGTCGTATGCTTGCTAACTGGCCAAACCTATCCTGAACGAAGTACTCCCGGGTTGGCCATAAATAATCCGTTTTGAGAACCATTTTGACGAGCCCGTCGGCCCGTTCCCCATAATCGCGCTAGCCGTGACCGGAGGTTGCCACGGGCTGAACGGCCGATCACAACACCCCCGTATTCAGAAATGCGCCTTAACTTGAAGCTCACGCTTCACTTGATCTAAATGATGCCAGTCGCAAACTTGCCTAAGGAAACGCAATGAGTGTCCTACGCGCTTGTCAGGCGCCACCAATATCAATTCAAGAATGAGCTTCGAGTTTAAATGCATTTCTGAATACGGGGGGTAAGTGAACACGAGGCGCGACGGAGCGTGCAGAACACGCGTGCGGTATGAGAGCATTTCGCGTGCGTAGAGTGAGACATACAGAAGAGCAAGTAGCCGATAGGAGATGACGCACGGCTGGCCCGAAAAGCGGTAACGACGAGTGACCAGGGACGACAGGTGAGACAGAGCTTTGCGTAGTGATTGGTGAGTGGAGCAACCGCAGGCATATGTGACTTTATCTTTTAGCGCAGTGCTACATGCACACGGTGCAGCAAACCAAATTTATAATCGATAGTTTTGGGGATATTGACCTTAAGTTAGCGCGTGATGTGCGCAGTACGAGGTCATACAGACATGACTTCGCGATAGCTCTCAACGCGCTATCGCAGAAGACTACAAGCTGACAAGTAAATTTAATACCATAAGAGAACGGCAAGAAAGAAACTACTGATCTCGCGGTTATGTACGAGTCAACGGGTGGATGTATTAGTGTGGGTAATTGCTGCTTAAGGGTACTATGTGCGATAACAAGTAGTTTGCATCAAAAAGGAAAGTACATTTGATCTGAAATCTTTCCTTGAAACGCTCTCACTCTTCGTGCTTTTCTTTAGATTTTCTTTTCCAAGTTTTACTTTACGGCTGTGACGTGCTTGAATCCGAGTAGTATATTTTGACGGTGAATTGGTAGATATCATTAAACTTATATTTGCATGACTGGTAGGAAGTAATTGATTTCTTTTTGTCTCTGAGAACAGTTTCTTTTTTTCGGAAAAGGGGCGGAGAACGGAGAGGAGTGTGAAACATTTTGACTTTGTCAAGTGGAAATTGGCTTGGGAGGTAATTTAATTGAATTCTGGGGCTTTTACGTGCCAAAAACCACAAGTAAATCATGAGGCACGTCGTATTGGGGGACTGTACATTAATTTTGACCACTAGGGGATCTGTAGCGTGCCCCTGTGCACGATACAGGGGAGTGTTTGTGTTTTGCTCCGATCGAAATGCGACCCCCGATGCCGGGATTTGGTCCCGCGACCTCGTGCTTGGCAGCGCGACGCCATAGCCGCTACGCCGCCGCGCGCGGGATTGGACGGAAAGCAGGAAAGGTCAGTATCTATGCCCGTATACGTGCGAAACATGTTAAAGTTCACAGTTTGAGCAAAATTGACGTGCGACATGACAAACATTTCAACGAGTTCCATTGGACGTTATCTACACGAACGACTTTCTAGCAACACAATCTCACAGGATGGTTACAACTGTGCATGCGAATGTTCAAGCTTCACTTGGGGTGCGGGCTAGACGTTCTTGCTCCGACTTTCGAGCTTGCCGAATCACTTGGGTTTCTGAAGGTCCTGCTTCCTCCATGACAACTGAGCGCAAAGAATCTTTACAGCGTTGTGGTTTAAAATACTACGCTCCACTCCGATGCTCCAGTGCTAGCCGGCTTTCTGAGCTTGTCCTAGCGCAGCCGGGGGCGCCGAGCGAGTCACCGCTACCGCGAACAGCATCTGCTTAACGCAATGGGGCGGCAAACGCTTGCGGCCTCACCGACTCACAAAGGTAAAGGCGAAGCGTGACCACACCGCGGCAAAGCTTCCACGAGACTAAGTGAATGATCGGTGGGCACCACCGCTTGTGATGCACAGAGGGCAAAATCATGTGGTGGTGTTGCAGGAAACCGAGATTTGCGTCACGTGCTCTCTCTCATTGATCGAAGCGCAGGCGGGATCACGTGCGCTTCAACCAATGGAACCACGTTTTGGTGCGCTGCGAAGGCCTGCACGAATGCCGACAACACAAAATTGAGTGACGAGCTAACGAAGTGTTAACGCTTTAAGGTTGCGCGGGACAATTCTTCGCGTCCGTCTAGAGAACCATTTTCAGGTCATTTGTCATTGGCACTCACACTACTTCGAGATATTTCTAGAAACCGGATAATCTGGTGACAATATTTTATAGACACCTGCAAGCAATGCTTCGGAAGCTAAGTCATCTGGTAAGTTATGACGGTACCTGAACACTAGGAATGGCGCCGCCGCCTAATTCGAGCGAAAGATTCGAGTGAAAAGCTTATCGTTCTGCTTCCTACGCACGAGCGCGGTCAACAATAAATCAGGCTCCCGCGTAGAGGGTTCGAAGACACCGTTTCTCTTTCTTTAATTTTTTACCTTGGTCCTTGTCTCATTCCTCCCATACTTTATACCCTCGCCCATTTAGGTTATGCGTTATTCTGTAAAATTCTTGATATGATTATGGTCGTTGTATTGCGGAGTGAAATTACGCTTTCATCACAAGCACGTTTTGTTTGTTTCGCAATCGATCAAACAAATCATACGGTTCTGGAAGTATTTAGAACCTCAAATCTTACTGCAATTGCCGTTGCTCTATATTTAGTGTGCTTCTTATAAGCTGAAAGTGCAACGGAACAAAGGACAGCTGCCGCACAGGTGGCAGTATTAAAAGTATAAAGTGTCTTTTAATTCTGTGCCATCTTTTCGCTTTTGACCATGCATATATTTCATAGAGGTTTCCCTTCTTTTTTCTTTTTCGACAGAATAATGGGATTAGAGGGAAAGGCGGGAGGAGGACGCATATTCGTTGTGCGCACGTAAAAGTAAAGACGTCATGCAGTCTGCAAAAAAGCCCCAATTGACGATAGCAGTGAGCGCGAGCCTATGTCCTAACGAATAAATCCAGGAAGTCGAGGAATCTGAACAGCACCTTCAAGCGGCAGCGTGCATATCTTATCCGATAAATGACCGTATAGCACACGCAGAGTTGCTGTTGTTATGGAAACGTGACGGGCAGGTTGGGGCTGATTTTACTTTCAAAGCAGCGCCATTTGGAAGGGCTTCGATAGGCAAGGCCGAAAGAAGCCACGCAGGTGCGGGGGAAAAGAGTTATGTCGGCCGGTCCCTGTTGTGGGCCGAACGCGGGGTTGTAAAAGAACGAAGGAACGCAGTCGGAGATCGTTGGGACGGCGCGCGCCACGTCAGAGTCTTGTAGTAGCTGCCGGATAGGGAAGAAAGGAGTGGGACGGGAGAAAGGGGAGCACCACCACAAGTTACGAAAGAACGAGGCCCCTCGACGCGAGGCCCTCCTAAAGGGAAGGCCGAGGCTATGCGTGTGCAAAAAGGAAAAGGTGGAAGAGTGGAGCAAACGGGAGGGGAAGAGTAGCCCCACGCAAGCTGGCGCCGCGCATGCGTGCGACTATTCCCTTTCCCCCAACTCCGTCTCCCCATTTCTCCCTCCTCTCCCTCGCCCCCGACGCGTGTGATGACGGCGCGGTGCTTTCGGCGGAGCGCGCCAAAAAGCTCCGGAACGCAGCGCCGCCGAGTTGGCGCGCAGATCTGGGAAAGCGCCGTCGAAGGCTCGCTTCGGGAGCGGGCCGCACTCGACGCGCTCGTAAAGAACGGGAAAACTTTGCTCCGCTTCTTTTAGAGGAAGAGAGGAGCTAGGTGCGCGTGGCGTGGAAGCGGCAAGTCTCGCAGGGGAAGTGTAAAGACTCGCGCAGCTTCTGTTTCTTGACTGCGTGGTGAAAGAGCGTGGTATTGCGTTTTTTCCTTTACTTTTCGCTTGCCCCGAACGCTCTGTGCCAAGCGGGGGAAGACTGACGTTGCCTTAGCTGTCGTTCGCTTGCTGTCGTTCGGTGTTGTGATTACTGCGTTCATAGAGTTTGTGTTGCTTCGTGGATTGAAAAGAAGCGAGGGAAGATGTCTTCGAGATTCTCATGAAAGAGAAATCGAGGTAAGGCGATTTCTTTCTTCTTGAACATATCGATGAACAGGTTATTATTTTGTTTCTCTTAGATTGTTGAGCGCTTGTGGTTGCCAGATATGACATTGTATAGGAAAAGTGCGGCATTATGAAGCTGGTTTCATGGATTATTTTTCCCAAAAGTTAAAGCGTATAAGAGAAAAGAAAAAAGAAACAGATTGGCAGGCCGGCATTTTAGATTTACATTCTGTTGCTCGAAAATTCAACGCTTTTGCTAAGACACTAAATATATTTTTTTTTCCTCGGAGAAAGTACAGTAGCAACATATATTATTTTATTGATTTCTTAGTCTGCCCAGTGACTTGTCATGAGAGTTGTAACGTGGTAGTGTTGTGTGAATTACCCATCTAATCATGTGAATGCTCCAGCTGACTTTACTGTCGTGTTTCCGTGTTGATGTAAATGACGGCAGTTAGGAATGGTACGACCAGCAGAGTCGAATTTTCAACACGAAGCAGTATATTTACTCTAACCTGATGAACCAGGTGGGAAGTAATATATGGACGATTAACGGCGTGTTGTCAAGTCCGCTGTAGTTGAACACTTTTCTTTTCTTTTAACCATAGGATTTTCATAACGCGTAGTGCTTCAGGTCCATAATTAACTGCAACTTTATTCCCCCGTAACTGCCACGGAATAAACATTGTTTCACGGACGATTTTGGAGCTTTCTATATTCACCTTCAGTCCCTTTGTCATAGAACGTAGCTTGCTGCCGCGCGCGCGTTGACCGCAATGGTTCTTTGGTAAAACAAGCTTTCGAGCTCCAAGGTGATTGCTTCAGGCGTTATACAAGCATTTCTGGCATTTGCATCGACTGCCGAGATCCACTTAGAGTGTAAGGTTTGCTTTGCCTTTAAAGCTATTAGGGTGCGGGAAAGCCTACCATAAGGGATTCTTGAAAGCGGGCGCAAGAAAGAAGTGGTTGGGCCCTCAAGAGAACAGTTTTGAGTTTCACGCCCTAGAGCAAGACTGATTTGCGAATAACAGCAATACGACGAAAGGCAATCAGAGAAATTATCTCACCATAAAACATATCTTCCTCTCAACGCCCCTTCAACACCCCCCCCCCCCCATACAGGCTATAAAGAAAAAATAAAGTGTGTTGGTTGGTGCTGAGTTCACACATCACATGCCGAAAGTGGCTACGTGCAAAACTATACGAGACGCTGCAGGTGAAAACAAAATACGTTGAGAAGTGAGCCTAAGGCGTGAGTAACCGACGAAGTAGCCCAATGTGTTATAGGCTACGTTTATGCTGACGGCGATTGCGCCTTCGTGCGGGAGAACAGGAATATGAGATTGAAAAAAAATGTGAGCACTGCACAGAACGCTGATGGGATTTCAACGTCCTACACGCCAAACTCAACTGCTGTGACCGAGCACACAACGTCCTCGAACCGGTAAATCAGCGGTGTGAACGACTGTGACTTGAATTGAGAAGATAATAAAGCAGTGTTTTCCTTGGGAAGAGAAACAATAAGGGCAAGAACATTTTATTGAACTAGTACTCAGCCTGCTGCTCGGTGTTTTCGCGTGGTTGTGGTTTCTCCTGTTAAGAGGAAGCTTTAGCTCAGGCCCAACTCCGACGCGGCCTATTCAAATGCATGTAAAGGTTTTTCAAAAAAGGTTTTTCTGAGATAACCCTTGGACCGGTTATAATAAAATGTGCTGCATTTGAGAGACAAAGTTAAATTCTAGTGACTGTTGGTAGCGGAATTTCTAATAACGGCTTAAATATTGTTACAAGAATTTTCAAAAATTCGGAAGATAGAAAAAAAAAGAAGGACGAAGTTTACAAATTAATAGCTCTGCATCAAAAACAGATATCGTGTTTCTGTAAACGGCATCTGTTATGTCGTTGTAAGCGGTCAAATTCGATATGTCATTTTATATCTTACGTGAATTCGTTAAGTTGCGTACAAGGGTTATAAAAAAGGTGTATTTTCATAAAACTAAATTTTTTTTAGTTATGTGCGACACATAAATTTTGTCCGCTTTAGATGTACTATAGGATGCAATTTACATGATTGTTATATCATGTTTCATTACTCAGTTATAGTGTTGTAAAGTTGATAGTTTCGTTTTCTGAAAATTTTTGATTTGTGCCAATTTTTAATAAAACATTGCGACCTAAATAAAAATTCGGAATCGCATCGCTAGCTTTTAAGTTTTCTTCTAAGTGCAACAACCCCCGCCAAATTTGGTGCAGTGGTTGCCAAGAAAAAAGCATCCTCATTTTACGCGTATTTAGATGGGAGGATGCACCCGAGCTAAAGCTTCCTCTTAGTTTTGGGAACATGCGAATGTGGCTTACTGGAATGCGCCAATGGGAAACTAAAAATTCTCATTCTTTGAATATGTTTGGACCAATCCTGCCCACTGAATCGAAATGATGCTAAGCTCGGTTCCTGAAAACCTCACTGCGCGCGTCATGCTGTCAAATTTACGTAAAAAGCATGCCGGTTCTTGAGCAATTCAATTCATTGCCGCAAATCTACAGGGAGTTAAAAAAAGTAACATTTTTTTCGTGGCTTTTAGTTGATGGGGTCAGCGCCAATTTATTTTCCTTTTGTTGTTACTGCCGATACATTAACGACAAGGTGGGCAATGAACAAAAGAGCGAATTTGGAGGTTCATATGTCCAAATGAAATGTGTGGAGGCCTATCATTTGCGAACGCGCCTTTACGCTGCAAAACTTTGTGATGTTTGTATTTTTTCTCAATCCTCTCAGGTAAAATCTTTCTCCTCTAGAGGAAAAAAGGATTGATTAAATCTTTGATGAATCCTAAGCCCATCCCTCCTCCGTATAAGACATTTTTTTTTTACCGATATGGACTTAAAGAAGAGGTTGATGCCTTTAGTGGCACTTGCTACTTAAATTCGCAGCGCAAAGAAAACTAAGTGCACAAAGCAGAAAGAACACTGAAAAACACCGAAGACAGTAAAAACGTGCGAGCATTTGCGAAGTTCCACACAGGTGTGTAAAGGAAGACACGTAAGAAAGTAAACGGACACTGAAATACACACATCACTCGGTAAACAAGTGGAAGTACATAAAAGAGTCCGGAAACACGGACAGAAGTTAACAGTTTCGCACACGGGACGACTGACGGATGTACACGAAACCAATTAACAGAACGCAGGACTTTTTATATCAGGCTAAAATTTTTTACACTTTCCCAAAATAAATGCAAAGCCGCAACCGCTCTTTTCCGTGGTCTTACTCTTGGCTATGGGCCAAGCATCTTTAATCATGACTTTACCATAATGTCCATTCCGCAGCTCCAAAGCATGAAGGCACGTGAAGTACGAGTTATAACGTGGTGCACACTTTATATCGCCAGAGATATTGGCGTTAATTCCATTAGGTCTGCTTAGTACGTGGGGCCCTCGTCACTCTCAGTTTTCGCGAAAGCACGGCTTAATGTTCTAGCATACTTGGAATAAGTTAGGAATATGTTAAAGAAGAAACTTGAATGTTGCGCTTGTGAAATCGTTAGCTGGTGTGAAGGCGATGATAAGGACGATGAGGACAACGGCACGAATGCGGCACTATGGCTCAGACATAGCGCACGCGAGTTCGAATCTTAGGCGAGAACAAACTGTTTCTGCTACTGGCAACGTGTTATTTCAAGGAAAACGACGATGGCAGACATGTCGATGAAACGTAATGGATCGACCGAAAGCTGAAGTACTCTTGCCTGCGATCACCACAAGATCTTTTTTTTTATAAAAATGCATTCCACCTTGTTATATAACCCTGTGTCTATGTATATGTTTTCCGCGTCTGCGGTAAGGAAAGAGCCTCGTAATGATTTCGGTTCCTATTCCGCGCGCATTCAGAAATTCTCGCGGAAGTTCAAACGAAGACCTTTTGTTGGTGAGAACAAAGAAAACAATGCATAGATGCTTCGAAACAATGCGTCTTGAAAGCGCGTAGGGAAAGTTTGCAATGAAGTGTCCTAAATTTTACGGCAGATGAATCGGATAGTCACAATTATCTTACCAGGTGTGGACCAGGGCAGAAAAAGAGAAAATTGTTCGTTTTTCGCTCCAGTAAGAACCGCGAAGCGCTACCTACACTTAAATGTAGATGCAGTTACTCATGGCTTTTGTACCTTTTTTTTCGTACGGAGCCTTAATTAAAACCTGTCATCAGCTTCCTTTGTTAAAATCTATTCCATCTTTTTGTATGAGTTTCTGTTTTAGTACATTTCATTGTGGCTATACCTAAGGACAGGGCAGATTTGAATTCTCATTTTCGCGCGAATATATAATTGCTTGCGGAAGTTGTAACAAAAATATTTGGTTTGGTGAAAGCGAAGAAGAGAAATGTAGAGATGCTACAAAGCTCTGGATCTTGAAAGCACACAATGATAATTTGCAGAGACGGTGCGAACAATTGCGGAAAACGAAGTCCGTGACGAGAACGAGCTTAACAGGTGCGGTTTGGGGCTGAGCTAAGGAAAATTTCGAGTTGGCTTCAGTCAGAGCCGCGCTGGCGGTAACGAATGTTTATTTAGTTATCGGCTACTATTGGTGTACTTTTATGGGAAGCGGGCCTCAATCAGAGCCTCTTATCTGCTCCAATTTTGGGTGCTGTTGTGCTTTGTGCGAGCCAAGCTCGTACATGCTCTTGTTTAATTTCTTTTCTTTTTCTTAACTGTATTCACGAAGCGTAGCACATCTGCAAGCTTGTAAACACGCTAACCTCCAGTTTCTTTTGGCACTGTCTTTCTGTCTCTTATGTCTCCATCAAACACGGGGGTAGTTAGGCAGTGAACTAACAAGAACTCATATGAAAGTGGCAGTACATGGTGACTGCTGCTGCTATAGTAGGCATACGTGAGCCCGACCGCAATATACATGCGCACGGTGTTGTCCTGAACATTTGTAGAACTCGTTTCGGTCTTCGTAAAATGCGAAGCTTGCGCGGTTGGGGGGTGGGATAAACCTTTATTGTAGAACTAGCACTTTATGATGGCCAGGCCTAAGCCTCCCATGAGGGGACGTCGAGGGCTTGCCTCACCACCGCCTCACGGGCGTGCTCGGTCGCCCAGGTTTGGTCGTCGAGGGTGGAGCTCCGCAGAGCCTCACGCAACCTCAACGAGAGGGTCGGGGTGTTAATGTGTGTGTGCTGTGCTGGGCACTCCCACAGCATATGCGGAAGCATAGCCGGGTGAGTGCCACAGCAGTGGCAGTTCGGGGTAGTGGAAACGTCCGGGAATATAAGGTGGAGGTGGGCGGGTGAAGGGTACGTGTTTGTTTGTAGCAGACGCAGGGTGGTAGCCTGCGCCGGGCTGAACTTGGGGTGAGGTGGGGGGAAGGTTCGGCGACTGAGGTAAAAGGCCTTAACAAAATCGTTATAAGTGGTCAGATTGTCCCTGGTGTCCAACTCGTCCCCAGTGACTCCGGCGCGGTTGACTAGGCCTCGCGCAGTGGAGTGGGTGACCTCGTTGAGGTTGGGGAGGTGTGGGTAGACAGTGCCCGCATGGGCCGGGATCCGTGTCAGGGAGATCATGCTTTCTTTAGAGTGTGGTGCCTGGCAGAGGATGCGAAGAGCTTGAGGAGAAATACGGCCTTTGCTGAAGTTAGTGACGGCTGAGCGAGAGTCACATAGGATGGTGTGACCGGTGAATACATTTTTAATTAAAAAAGAATTGTTTTACAGCTGCAGTTGCTAGGGGCTCGCAAGGTTTTATTTTGATAATACACCGTGACACAACGCTGACCGAAGTCACATGAGAAACTTGTCCGTAGACTACATGGGGACATAGACAGAACACTTATTCAGCTGTGCGAAGCCTGTGCCTTGACGTACACTAGTTGTCACAACGCGCTAACGTATTTCTCTAACGACGCGCTATTTTGTTCGTATATACCATTGATTTAATGCTATGGCGATAATAAACGCTCGCCTAATCCTTGTGCATTTCTTGCGTTGCTTTCAGCATGTTAGGGTAACACCAGCTTTTCTGTTCTATACATCAAATACTCCACTTGTTTATTCTTCTATTACCAAATGTTTCATTGTTTCTATGGTCGTTCGCGTTAATGTCTGCTTCGCTATCCGGAAATGTGAAAAAGTAAGCATCGCGAAGGCATTTACCGTTCGGCACCTGGCATACCCGTGTCTGGTAAGCGAAGCTATCTTCGTTTGGATGCGGCGATAAACATGTCAATAATTTGTTTAGATTTGAGCTTGTTGATGCGTCGTTATGAAAGTCTCTCTCCGTTGCGCAACTTGCACATGGACACAGAGGACTGATAAAGAACGCGTGCAGCACACATTCCCAAGTTATTCTCATCGTCCACGTACTATCGTTGCACTAAACCGAAAAAGCTTCTTCAAGAACAACAACAGGGGGCATGATCGTATTTTCGTTACCCCTTTCAGCTTATTTATTGTTTAGCTTGGTCTTACCTTTTGCCTTTCTTCTTCGTATTTTTACGCTTCTTCTCTGGTACTTAGGGTAGTTCATTCGCTCTCTCGTTATTTCCTTTCTTCCTTCCGTTCTTTCTAATTTGTGCATTTGTTGAGTTTCTTGCTTCTTGCTTTTCATCTTTATTCCCGACCCTCTTCATTTCTTTCTTTCGGTTTCTTTCCCTTTCTTCTTTTATTCACTGTCTTTACGACGTCGTGGAGTACGCCTCAGACATTTCGTTGCCATAATTACTACTCCACGTGGAGCTATCCCAGCTGTACAGTTAATGGGCTTGCTGGATCGTTGGCGGAGTGCTTCAGAAATCCTGCTTCTCACTGGCGCACGCACACAAGCACGCACGTGTACTCGTTCTTCCTTTGTTTCTCGCCTCTGTTCACGCTTTCTCCCTGCTACGGTTCCGACTACAACGTCACCTCCGTGCGCGCCCACTCAACGCGCAGCGATCCCTATCGCTTGCGCATGCTGCGGGAAGCCCTTTTTGTATCGCTAGAGCTCTGCCGTGGAGAGAAATAATGTAGGGAGGCAGGCGGCGGAACTAATTTGGCCGGAGTAGAAAGATACGACGAATGGCGGGGCGCTTGCGATTCCACAAATCGGTGCACTCTGATTAAATTTAGAGAAAAAGAAAAGAAAAAGAGGCACTAGGGCGAGACAGAGGGCAAGTACTGCGCACAGGGAAAGTCTGCACGCTTCGTAGTATATTGTCCTTCCCTCTGTGTCTTGTCCTCGTTCTACATTTCCTAAAGAAAAAAGCGTGAACATAGCCGGTGTGAACATAAGCTTGCAACTTGATACCCCTGCGCATAAGTTAGCACATCACCTGAACGTATAAAAGAAGTGTGTTTTATCAGGAAATTTCTTTACACTCAAACAACCACCAGAAGCTGCGCAAGAGTCAGTGCGATCACCACAGAAATGCATGTACACGCTGAAGAAATAAGCAGGCCATTGTGATTGTAAATGTGTATTAAAAGGAAGGATATCGAAAAGAAACTGAATAAAGCCTTCTGCCTAATTTGCTTCTTTCAAACGCAACTGAAGTGTGTCGAAATTGCAGAACATTATCATGTTGACGTGCACACTGGGACGTTTAGAAACATGATAGAATGGGAGCTACATGCTCTAGTAATTGAAGCTTCAATGGAGAGGGTAGACGAAAGGGAAGGTCTGTTTTCTTTAATTACAGAGAACAGATAAGTGGGATCAAAGGACGGAAGCATTTACGGCTCTACACGGAAACGTGACTATAGAGGGTGAGCTCCATCCCCACATGTCTAAGTGCCAGCGAGTCCCAATGACGTGTTATGCATTATCCCATTGGAGCCTGGTCCCTTTATTAGCTGTATTCTCTGTGCAAAACCGAACTTTCAAACAGTTTCCTGATGATGCTACTCATAATGAACGCCTGGCCTGCTTAGACGCTTATATGATGGCATTATAGAGAAGAGTCTGTATTAAACGAATGGAACCATGTCTTTCGAGATCCGATGCCGTCCAATACTAGAGGCTAGTGCCTGAACATAGTAGTGCCGTATGGGGCTTAATGAAGCCACTAAGTGCGTTGTGCGTTTGGAGCAACTAAAAGGTGAAGAGGAAGCCGTATGATCATGCAGCACTAACTTTGATGAATACTTTGTGCGCGAATGCATTGGGCGGTTGCCTTCAGCGCGCAAGCTTCCATGCTGCTCGCCATCGCGTGACGCAAGCGAACGCCACACCGATGTGAGAAGCCGTGAACAGCCATTACAAGATAAATAAAAACAAGCGATCGCGAAAGATCAACTCCTGCATTTGACAGTCGCGTCGAAGCCTATGGAAAGAAATGAACCATAGTGGGAAAAGTGTTTCCAGACGTCAAATGCATGCATAATAGAGCTGTCAGGCGTCATACAGGTGGGATAATTTAAGATTGTATCAAAAACTTTTCGTAATACCTTGCGCGAAATTTCTTGGCACAGACGGTAGGATGGTCCAACCACAAGAGCGGAAACTACACACAAAGAAGACCCCCCCCCCCCCCCCCCCGCAAGAAAAATAAACTGTCCGCAAAATAAAAACGACTACTTTCCATTTAGCACAAGCAATTCTCGAGTGAAGTCAATACATGTCTTCAGCCTTTATTCTCTCACTATTCGAAGCAAGTGTAGAGAGAGCTCGCCAAGCTGGTCGCTGAGAAGTTGTCTACACCTCGGTTCCGGTGGGAAATATCCGCTTTTCATTAAAATTCCTTCTTCAAAAAGAAAAAAGAAAGCATTCACGCAGAGATCTCTCTGAGAGTTTTCTAAGCATGCGTAAGCATAGTGCGATTTGCTCATTTCCACGCAGCCCGGTGTCATTATTATTGTCATGAAACTTGAGATAACTACAAACGAACGCGCTGCGGCAACACGAACTGCTGCGAACGGCTGCGCAAGGTGACTTGATGACACACGCAAACTACAGCATGCCATGGCGTCAAGTGCGCTGATGACGCTCCGATCATTATAAGCCATTATCGACGCCTTTTCCATCCGCGTCGAACCATCGTCCAACGTGATAAACCATGCTCTGGTGGCGCCTGTGTATGGCGAGGCCGCGCAGGCCATATCTTGAAAGCTATCTGCGATAGGGACAGAGTGCAGAGAGCGCTGACTGTTTCGTGTGTGCTGTATTCTCGCCGCTTAGTGCTCGTTGAAGCGCGACGTAGCACCAAGGCGAATTTGTTCGCTGCTTCACGCTGTTGCGACTGGCGGTCCTTCAGAGCGAGGGAATGCCAACCAGTGACATGCTGTTGTCATGGTTGGTGTTCACGCCTCATCAATCACTTCATTTCAAGGCAGTTCGCTTGAAAACAGCAACGTCGCCTCCCCTGACCGTCCCGAAGAGGCCACTGATCGATGACAGGGTCATCGTCGAAAACTCCCGGGGAAAAGCGTTCAGTTTGCCACGTAGATCCCTCGTATTATGCTGTTGTGGAGGCCCGTTGGAGAAAGCAGCACCATGTGGGGGACAGGAGCACCACGTTGGAGAGCAGTGAGGTTCGATAGAGGTGGTGAACGATTCGGTGTTTGTGGTTGGCCAGTGAATTCCCTCAATGAGAAGAAGAGGGAAGAAAATATAGCACTAACATTGATTAATACTTTGTGTGCGAACGTAGTATGCACATAAAGTACTGTAATGAATGCCATACCACAAAGAAAGTGTTATGACATCCATTACACTAGCCATATGACGGATACATGGAAGCGGTGGAGAAAGGGCTTTTTGGCAGCTTTTGACGAAAACCCGGTTGAAAAGTGGGACCCAGCAATTTTTTACAGATATAGCTCAGGAAAGTCCCTAGAATATTTCTACGAGAGAAGACGTGTACTTCAGATGGCAAACGCAGAACTACCGGAGTCCGCAGTAGTGCCACTTATCATTCATAGCATACTCAACAAAGTTGAGACAGTTGCAAGTAAAGTCGCCTAAAACTATCTAAGAACTGCTGGAATGTTTTAGAAACATCTGCACCGATTTTACACCACAAAATTTGTGTCCGACAGATCAAACTTTCGAAAGGGCTCCATGGAGGTCTCGCGATCTCGAAAATTTTCACGGCCGAAATCGAGTCGTCCACTTAATGTCCACTAACAGCAGTGACGCATAACTAGTAGCCTCTCATTCAGAGGAAGCGCAAACAAAAAACTAATAAAAAAAGGTGTCCACTCCCACGTGACGACAAAAATTGAGACTGCTTTTCTAACCGCCCTTAGCCTTGTCTACACTAAACTAAATATCAAGGGAGACGATTTTGACGCATTGGTTGATAGTAATGCATCTGTATCTGTAATAAACGAGGCTCTTGTTAAAAGTGACTAAATAATTAGAGGAAGAGCTTTCATGGGACGAGACAAATTTTTGATAAATTGGCGAAAGCAAATGTCTCTTATCCAGGCCGGAGGGCTAATATCGACGCCCTTGTTGTGAAGGGATATGACTGTAATTTCTTACTTGCGAGACCAGATATGAAGGCACTGAAGTTAAACTTCTATTCGAATGATGAAGTAACTGTGGCGCAAGAGACGTGCGCGTCCTTGAACGTCGCGGACCGCCTTGTGAAGTGTGAAAAGAACATTCGTGAAAAATTCCCTGAACTTATCGGTCTAGGCAACTACCCACTGGCTACAACAAAATTTACTGTTCCCTTTAAGCTTAGAGATGTTACGCCGGTCAGAAAAAAGCTTTACAGTAGGTCACGCGAAAAGAAAGTTTGGTTAAAAAATGAGATACAGAATATGTTAGATGCAGGAATAATACGGCCATCGGTGTCGACGTTCGCCTCACCTATTACTCTGGCTCCGTAAGAAGATGGATCTGTGCGACTCTGGACTGATTACCGGACCTTCAATAGCCAAACGGACATTTTTCCTATTCAAATGCCAAGGATCGACGAGATAATTGAAGAAACAGGGGGCTGCAAAATATTCTCCCGTATAGAACTTTGCAAAGGATTTTGGCAGACTCTGCCCGATGAGGAATATAAAATGTATACAGCCTTTGTCACTCCATTTGATGTGTACGAATATAATCGCTTGCGTTTTGGATGGAAAAACAGTGCAGCATGGTTCTTAAAGATGATAAATGTTCTCAAGCCATTTCTCAGATTATTCTGTAATGTGTATGTAGACGACATCACAGTCTACTCCAAGCATGAAACATCACACGTCGAACACTTGACATCTCTTTTGATGGCATTAAGTGACCCTAAACTTAAAGTGGATTTTGAGGAAAGGAAATTTTTTAAAACTCTAAACTCGCATTTAAACGGATTCACAAAGAGTACGGAAGAGGAGTCCGTGGAACGTGTACGACAGGTGAAGAAGCCAGACAATGCACACGCAGTCAGAGTTTTTCTTGGCCATGCATAACATATTAGAAATTACATAAAGGATTTTGCAGCCGAAGCTTTTTAAACCATTGAACAACCTACTCCGTAAAAGCACAGATTTTATTTGTACTGAAGAATGTGAGAAGGCGTACAGAGACTTCGTATTAGCCATATCATCAGACCCTGTCCTCACCATAAGGAACTTCACTGTTCCATTTGAACTTACAACAGATGCATCGAACTACAGAGCAGGTGGCGTACTGTAAGAACGAAGAAGCACAAGTGGCACCGATAGAGGAAGACAAGTGGTTGGATATTACTCCTATATTTTCACAAAATCAGAACAAGACTACAGCACAACTGAAAAGGAGGCATTCGCTGTTGTGCTAGCAAGTACTTTCGATCGTACCTAGAAGGCACGAAATTCAAACTGCTCACTGGCCATCACGCATTTACACATTTGCTGAATGTTAAACAACCGTAAGGGCGAATCACTCGCTGGATCAGTGAAATTCAACATTTTGGTCTTGAAGTGGCACACAGGAGCGGACAAGATTTGTCAGATGCTGATGCACTTTCACGACTTCCCATTGTTAGTGACTGCGGGAACGAGGAAAGCGTGAACTCACTTAAAATGTGGGAAGGCACAGAACAGCTGATGCATTTTGACGGAAAGTTTCACGTACCGGATACACTGAAAACAAAAGTTATTGACCTCTATCACGACAGTACAAAGTCAGGAGGGCATGACGGCTTCTGGCGAAGATGATACAAAATGAGGAAAAGATTTACATGGCCCGGTATGGAAAAATATATTAGCGAATACATTCGCTCTTGTCAACAATGTGAACGGAACAAAGAAAAATATAAGCAGAAGACAGACAACATGATTTTTCCACCTCATTCACATGTGCCATTTGAAACCGCACATGTTGATTTTGCTGAACTGAAGAAAGCAAGCGAAGGAGTGAAGAAAACGCAGTCCTTTTTAGTGTGCATAGATGAATGCTCAAGGATCCTAGCTGCCAAGGCAGGAAAAGAAATTGCTGATGCTCTTATATCTCTCTTGAATAGAAGCATGTTTAAAGGATTGAACCATGTCGTATCCGATAATTGCCCTGCATTCAACAGTCAGGCATTAGGAAGGTGGGCAAAAGACGGAACCATTACTCAGAAGTTCACAGCACCATACCATCCATCAGCTAATGGACTAGCACAGCGAGTTATCGGAGATATAAAACAATATATAAGTATACCAAGGATTCCCAGGAGGGCTGAAGTGTTGTCTACGAGCAGCTGTGTCGCATCACAATAGATGTGATACGAGCACTCTCGGATGCAGCCCTCAATACGCCGCCTTTAAAGAGCCTATCTTTTGCCTGCGGACGATATACTTGGCATAACAGAGAAGCTTAACTTGAAGGAAACGAAGAAGAGTTCAGAACAGCAAAGGAAGCACAGGGAAGCGATGAAGATAGCATTTGACAAACGTCATAACACAAATACTCCCGCAATTGCATTAGGCGACACGGTACTGGTGCGGAAAGGACATGGCGGTCCTAACACAAAAATAGTGGGTTCGTTTAAAGTGCTAAAATTGGCTGTAAAAGAAGGAACACTCAAGATAATCGGCTACATCACGGCAAACGGTGCGATGGAAATAGCAGCCGTTGCCAACGTCATCCTTTATTTACAGAGGATGGATGAAACAAAGCCCGGGAGAGTGTACTGGGCCGTGATGACAAAGGACAGCTCTGGCGGGAACGGGGGGAATATAGATAATAATAAAGGGATCGTGCTTTGTTTCTGTGCACGTTTGTCGTGTCCTGTCGACTGCGCCAATGTAACATTCCACCACAAGCGTGTGCACAGAACAAAAGCATTATCCCTTTATTATTATTATTATTATTATTATTATTATTATTATTATTATTATTATTATTATTATTATTATTATTATTATTATTATTATTATTATTATTATTATTATTATTATTATATTCCCGTTCCTATGAGATATTTCCTTTGTAATCACGGCTTACTATAATATGTGATGGGCCGTTTCCTTCAGCGCGCCAGCTTCGATGCTGCTCGTCGTCGCGCGACGCAAGCGAACGCCACACAGATATGAGAAGCCGTGAACAGCGATTACAAGATAAATAAAAACAAACGATCGCGAAAGATCAGCTCCTGCGTTTGAAAGTTGCGTCAAAGCCTATAAGAAAGAGGTGAACCATTTCGTTTCATTTCATTTCATTTTATTACCTTAAAAACCCCATAGGGGCATTACATAAAGGGTGGGCATACATATATTTATTATACATCAGTATAAGAATAACAGAGCATAAGTTACAACACACGTGAAAATTAGGTACATAATTCCATGTAGTACACACATGGATAGCATATCCCATACATATATTTTTTATTCCAAAAATGGTCTGTTAGTTTTTGCATGAATGCAGGTGCACAGGTTATAGTGGGCAAGGTGCTTCCAGATGTCAAATGCATGCATAATAGAGCTGTCAGGCATCTAACAGGTGTCAAAAACGTTTCGTAATGCCTTGCACCAAAGTTGTTGCACAAACGGTAGGATGGGTCAACCTCACTAGCGCAAGCTATACACAAAGGAGACCCTCCGCCAAGAAAAAAAAAGGAGTGTCGTCAAAATAAAAACAATTACTTTTCATTTAGCACAAGCAATTCCCGAGTGAAGTCAATACGCGTTTTCAGCCTTTCTTCTCCCAATGTTCGAAGCAACTATAGAGAGAGCTCGTCAAGCTCTTCGCTGACTTGTTTACACCTCGGGTCCCGTGGGAAATTTCCGCCTTTCATTAAAATTCCTTCTTTGAAAAGAAAGTGAAACATTCACGCTGAGATTCCTCTGAGAGTTGTCCAAGTATGCGTAAGCATAGTGCGACTTGCTCAACTCCACGCAGACTGGTGTCATTATTATTGATATGAAACTTGATGCTACGACCATAAATGACAGCGCTGCGGCTACACGAACTGCTGCGGACGGCTGCGCAAGGTGACTTGATGACACAAGCAAACTATGGCATGCGACGGCACCAAGTGCGCTGATGACGCTCCGATAATTATAAGCCGTTATCGACGCCTTCTCCATCCGCGCCGAACCATCCTCAAACGTGATAAACCATGCTCCTGCGGCGGCAGCGTATGGCGAGGCCAAGCGGGCCATATCTTGCAAGCTATCTGCGATAGGGACTGAGCGTGGAGAGTGCTGATAGCTTCGTGTGTGCTGTATTCTCGCCGCTTAGTTATCGTTGAAATGAGAGGTAGTACGAAGGTGAATTCGTTCTCTGCTTCGCGTTGTTGTGACTAGCGGTCCCTCAGAGCGAGGGAATGCCCCACCAGTGACATGCTGTTGTCACGGTTGATGTTCCCGCTCATCATTCACTTCACTTCGAGGCAGCTCGCTTGAAAACAGCAACGTCACCTTTCGTGACCGTCACGAAGAGGCCACTGATCGATGAGGAAGTCATCGTCGAGAATTCCCGGGGAAAAGCGTTCCGTATGGTGGAGCCCGTTGCAGAAAGGAGCGAATGATGAAAAGGAGAAAGGAGAGGATGATCAGATCTCCAGATCACAACCCTCAAATCCTGGCTGTCCAGTACGTCCGCGATAGGGCTAGCAGGCTTGACCTCCCGGTCCCAACATGGGAATAGCCAGACAGGTGGCAACACCTTGTACAGGACCGGAATAAACTTTTTTCCTCCTACTCTTCCTCCTCCTCCAGACCCTGAGAGTTGTGGCATTGGCGCATGTATCTTGGAGGTCATATGGCATGCAATATTCTAGCTTAGAATGATGAAGTTCTGCACATCGCCAGCAAAAAAAAAAGAAGGTTCTTTAAAAGGAATGATTTTGTTCTGTTTTTTATTATTTCTTGCTGTATGTGTCAATCTCCTTCCGTGTGGCCTATTGTCCCCGCGGGCCTTAGTCATGTTTCGAGGGCACAATACAAAAAATGGTAGTGCCCACTGCGACGGCCTGCGACTGTCGCAGCAAGTGAGTTCAAACATAGTGATATCATTAGTGTCTTCTTTTGTTTCGTTTTTCTTTTTGTTCCTGTGCGGGAGAGCACAATATTACTGCGTGTGAAAATAATACGGTCCCATAAATTGATACTTGCAGTAGACTTGACACGTCTTGGGCTAAATATTTACACAGCTTCATTGCATGACACTTCAATTGCTCTGGCGAAACATCGGACGACTGCTGCCGCCACGACGTTGGCTGAGCAACCGCAAACGCGCAAGCGACCAGGCCTGGGCAAGTAACCTTGCCCTGAGGCTACGGGCTCTGACCAGTGGGTTGTGGTTGACGAAGTGAAAAAAGAGGACGTAGAATTGTTCTTGGTGCGGCTGGCTTCGAGCATCGAAGAAAACGCCTAAAGGAGTGTTGGTGTAGTGAGGGGGAATATCCCCGCAAGATTTTTTGCACAGGGTGTTGAGAAACACAATTCGCGACTGTTTTTCTATAGTTTTTCTTCTTTCCTTGGGGGGGGGGGGGGGTGAGTAGGTGGTTCTGGTGATATCGAATGAAACCCTGGTCCTTCAGACTATCCTGAATTGCTTTTTGGGCTTGATTCCTCAACCCAGAACTCTGCTGAGCAAACACGTCTAATGTTAAGACCCGTAAAAGACATGCATGCATGCTATTTGTAAGTGCATAAATTTGCAGATTACATTAATACAAATACTATGTTTATAAGAAACAGGCAAAGATATATTGGGTCACAAGTTTCGGGTATCTTGACAAGGCCATTAGAAGAAAAGCCGGAACACGTCGCTGACATCAACGAGATAGTTTCTAGCATAATGAAAACTGTTGATAACGTAACTGCTCATAATTTCGCTCTAGAGTCCTGCTTGGGTGAACTTAAGGATAAGATAAGTAGCGTCGCGACAATTGACTTTTTTCATGGCATTTCCGACGCTAATGAAGCATGACGAAAGACATAGATTAACCACGACAATAAATAATGTTATTTATACATTTCCTATAGCCTGAATCCAACGTCAGCACTAGCTAAGATCATTTTCGCCAAATAAATGCAAACAGAAAAAAAATTCCTGTCTAATTTACATAAAGGATTTTCCTTCTTTTGGTTCATCAAGTATCCACCTATTTTCAGGTGACTGTGTACTTGCCAGGAAAATTACTTTGGCAGCGACGTAACGATTCTTTAGTACGACCTTCACGCAGTCAATGAAAGTTTTTCATCGGCAACCCGCACCACAGGACACAAGTAGAACTTGGTAAAGGTCAAGCCAGTTCCTAAACTTTCAAACTGCCTTATGATAAGTTCATCCTGGACGACAAAACCTAAGCGGACAACGTTGTTTCTAACAAAATTGAAGAAGTTCCACAAAGCAGCAGTAATGCGCAGCGTTCGAGCACCGTCGTTTCGCGTCCTTCCAGCAAGAAACGTGAGGGACAGTGACTCTTTATCCATAATTCTTGGTGTCTGAGTTTGATATTCTAACATCAGAAGTGCTACTAGCAAACATGACTTTTTATCATTGGCGGCTGACACATGTTCTGCGCGAATCACTGCATTTACTCAAATCTGTTTAACTGCGCATGTCACCCACGCTGAAGTTTTACCCGCCGTGGTTGCTCAGTGGCTATGCTGTTAGGCTGCTGAGCACGAGGTCGCGGGATCGAATCCCGGCCACGGCGGCCGCATTTCGATGGGGGCGAAATGCGAAAACACCCGTGTACTTAGATTTAGGTGCACGTAAAAGAACCTCAGGTAATCGAAATTTCCGGAGTCCTCCACTACGGCGTGCCTCATAATCAGAAAGTGGTTTTGGCACGTAAAACCCCATAATTTAATTCTTTTAAAAAACGCTGAAGTTTTCGACGGCGCAAAACTGACATCACTGCGATCGTACAATGCGTAGAGGGTATTGCATCCTTTTGTAGATTTTGGAAAAAAAAGTTTTTCTTCCATTTTTTTACTTCATTGTTGTTACGCACTGCGCATGTCATCCTTCTCGCATATATTTGCCGGCGTGGTTGCAAATAAAATAGATGTGAGCGCCTGTCCTGTGTCTCTCGGCTGTTCGTGTGTATCTTCCTATGCGCTTATTTTCCGTCGATCTGCACTGCATCCTGCATCCAACCTAGACATGCACTGCACTGCATCCAACCTAGACATTGCGGCAATGGTCTACCCCAATCTCCTGCGTAAGGTGTTCATACGCTGCATACCACCCATCCTTCAAGCGCCCACATTGAGCGAGTTTTTTTTTTTTTTTGATGCTGCTGATGTCTTTTGAAGAAAGCAAGAGATGAGCGATGGAAATTTTGAAAAACAATCGTTAATGAAGTTATAGAAAGTGTGATTGGCTTCAACGAATCACTGAAAGAGGCATGGCGGCCCATTTTATTTATTTAACGCATTCGTGCAATAAAAATATAATAATACCAATAACAATAACAAAAGCTGGCAGGAAAGCAACGTTAAAGCAATCAATTACTTTCCAATTTACAATTACGTTTCTGAGGCAGTAACTGGTAACTGTAATCAATTATATTTTAGTAGCTGTGATTGCAATGTTTTTTTTTGTAACATGTACAAATCTGATATAACGATTCCCTTTCGTCTCTGTCTTCTACCAATTCCCGTTTTCCAACGATTGCACTGCATATGGAAATATAATTGCTGCTGCTCATGCTAACCACCTCAACTCTAATCTCATTACCATTACCTGCATTTGTGGCGTTATCCCCCTTCCAATCTCTTTCCCTTTTTACCCCCTTCACCCTCCCCCCCCCATGCAGGGTAGCCAACCGGAACTGCCTCTGGTTAACCTCGCGGTGTTTATATGCATACTTTTCTCTTTCTCTCTGGGGTTCCCACCCATGCTCTTGGGACAAAGCAATGACAACGCAGTAGTGCAAGGGCATTATTGTGCCTTTTATACACTAATGCTTGCGATCGGAATTGCTATGCAGAAAACATTCAGATGGGCGCGCGACAAATCGACGAAGTCTGACTTGCCGGATAGCGAGCGAATGTGTTCGCCCCATGCTGGATAACACAGCCGGGTCATTCACGCGTATGGTCACGCGAACGGTGGCGCGTTCGAACTAGGCCTCGAGAGACGGTCTCGCAGTAGCATGGATCGGCGCATGCGTGGAATGTCCGCACCGCTTGCCGATCCGAGCTAAAGAGGAAGAGCCCACTCCCTGTCGCACCCGACCAACCCCGCCATTAGGTGGCACTAGCAGCGCCATACTCACGCCATCTCTCGTAATGCGCTGCAACTCGACCGACCGCCGCTGGCACTAAGCTACGCGGAGAAGCCGGAGAACAGGAGACGCGAGACATGTGGGGAAAAAAAACATATCAAGGGACGCGTGAGAGTCGCGCGTCACCACACATTCCTTCCGAGTTCTAGGTTCCTTTTCTTTTCTTTTTTTTGCGGACTATTGCATGCCTGGCGAAAGCGTGTCCTGCGGCAATTAGGAGGAGGACAACGTAAAAACATTATGCATATGGTTCGCAGGGTTTTTTTGTATTGTTCCAGCTAGACAGCGGTAGCCCAGGACGCCCAAAGTTTTCTCCCTATTAGTGGGAAGCGCGCAGATAGATAGAACCGACTGCGCGCTTAGAGTTAAGAAGGCCGTGCTATGTGCATCAAGAAAAAAACGCGTCGTATACGTGTTGCTTTCACTTAAAGAGAAGCTGAAGAGTCTGTCAAATTCAATGAGACGCTCATATACGGATGCGGGAACCTTATAAACCATGTAGGTAAAATTTGGTTTTTTTTCAATTAGGAGCGACGTAATCGTCGGTTAAAATTGCGCTGTAGCTCCGCCCCCCGAATGCCGCGCGCTGCTGCTGAAGCTGACGATGCGAGCGGAGACCGGAAACCGCGGTGTTGTGACGTCAACACTGGTGTTTCGTTCCTTCGCAGCCTCCGCGACCGTGCCTGACCGTGCTTGTTTCTGCGTGCGTGCCATCGTAATCTGCTTCGATCTACCCTGCATTCCTTTGTTGGTGCGTCTGCGTGTAGGTAGAGTGGTAGTTAACGTGCGTGGTAGTCAACGTGAGTGGTAATCAACGTGAGTGGTAGTCAACGTGGTAGTCAACGTGGTAGTCAACAGATGAAGGTCACTACACGTACTGCATGAACCGGGAAGCTTTTCACGCGTTTAAACTGTCTTTGTAGATTGCCGACAGCTTTGGACAGCGCACAAATGCCGATGATCGCATCCCCGCTTACGTTCCACGAGAAGGCATGCGGGAACACAACACTACAGTTGTTGGACCGGAAACGAGCTCAATAGATCGGCGAAAGATCGGTGAAAGATCGGCGAGATCACTGATCGCTTTGCAAAAAACATGCTCACCAAAGAGCATTTCCAACACGAGGAGATCCCAAGACTTTGCTTTCGTTCGCGTTGAAAGCACTGCTCGCACCAGCATCGTTTGCTTCTTCGAGAGGCCGGCTCTTCGCAATAGGCTCGTACATGTAGGGAGTAACGCCGAACTCCTCAGAAAAACGCAGTCTCTCTAAATGTTTCATTACCGTCTCAGAAAAACAGCACCAAACTACCTGGCACCGCGCTTCATGTGTAGCGGCAGCGGTCGGTTACTAGAGTTGACGTCATGAGGCGCCCGACCAATCACAGGCGGAAACGAGACGGGCGATCTGGGCGTGTCCGCTGCTGCACTTTTCTTCGAACTAAAATATATTTGCGCATTCTTTCGCTCAATTTCGATAGGATATTCGAATTCGGAGGGTTGAAAACCATTATGTACAGATGTTCACTCATTTTTTCTGGAAAACCTTTCAGCTTCCCTTTAATCATGGAACACTAAAACATTACTTACCAATATTCTTTACGACTTGGGCGTTTTTGTATCCCATAAGTGCTGGAAATTGCCACTTGACAAACTTCTCGAGTATTCATTAAAGAGCTTCTCCCTCTCCATCCACAATCATAACTGCAGAAATATCTATACATCTAAAGTTCGTAGATAAAAAGTGCGACTCCTTGTATCCAGTGTCTACTTGAGGCCAAACTGGCAACGAATATTGCCAGGTATCTGCATTGGCCGTTTTGCGCACCCGCACTGTGTTATCGAACGACCTCTAGCCTTTCTGTCCCGCGAAACCGATATAATACGGTTAGGTTTATCGTATATGAAGATACTCGTGCAGGGGCCCCCGCTGTGACAAATAATACGACAAATACGATGGCAATGCGCAGAGCCTAAATTGATAAGTACCTCTATAGCTGCATCTGAAAAATAAATAAAGTCAGTACTAGGGAACTTGCAAAGCCCTACAGACTGGGTCGCCGTCTCGCCAAATATGAAAAATGAGCACTCTTCATCTCGAAGTTTCGCGTGCGGTTGAACGAGTGTACGGGCGCGGTATGGCGATGCCGACGGGGAATCTGCCAGTTGCGCGAGAAAGACTGCAGAAAGACTGCTTCACTATCGTCGGAGGTTCTCTCGGGAAGCATCGAATTTCCACTCGGCTCGGAGAAGAAAAAGCCAAGAACGGCTGCGTGGATGTCGGCATTTCAAGTCCCCGAGCCGCGCTTTATCTCGCTCGCCCACCCGCAATGGGACAGCCGGGCGTGCAATGCTTTCTCGCACTGAAAGCGTTCAGCGCCGCACAAGCGACAGCCAGCATCAGCTAGGTCGAGGGAGGGTTGCGGGCATGTTTTCTCGCATGTATAGCGACTGTTTTCATTGGCCGATGCCAGCTGGGCTCCCCACTATTGACGGTAAATAATGAACGATTTAACGGAAGCGATGACCAAGCACAAACTGTTATAAGAATAATATCAAAAGGGGTGCTTCTGTTCAATAGTAATCTAACTTATGCTATGTCCAGCTCATTTCTGTGTTGGAGATGGAGGAGAGGAGAAAAAAATAGAGAGAGAGAGAGAGAGAGAGAGAGAGAGAGGGGGGTGAGGTTAACCAGAGGCGAGCTTCCAGTTTGCTACTCTACACTGATGTGGAGTGTATAGGGGCTATAAAGACTGCAAAGAGCGAAAGTAGAAAAAAAAGGAACAAGAAAATGAAAGAAAACAAAAGAATAAAAACTACAGGTTACAAAAAAGGCATTTTATTCACAGGAGTTCTCTCAGGCCGGTCGATCTCAAGAAGCGTAGCAGCGTCTGCATGACCTTCTGATGCGATGTGAAGTCGCGTCGATGTTTCAAAATTCTTTCTTCCGACAAAGGCTGGTCGTTCAACTGGTTAAGCACAAAGGAAAGCGATTGTCTCTGCACGGTGTACTGCGGGCACTGGCAAAGAACGTCAATTGTTTCCGCGTCGCCGCAATCGCCCCATGCTGCGGTGTCGACCATGTGGAACGCGTAGGCATTGGTAAAGGGACGCCCAACCATCGCCTACACAAAAGGGTCGCGTCTCTTCGGGGCGGTCTTGGTGGAAGTCGGAAGCTTAAGGTTGGATCCAGGGTGTATAAAGGGGGTGCATATAGGGTGTATAAACGGGATCCAGGATGTATAAACGATCCAGGGCGTATACCGGCTTTTTTCATGACACCAGGTATTGTCAGGTAGATATTTGGTTGAATGAGGCACCGAGCAGGAGTCAAAGGTCTCGCGGCAAGTGTGAAGCAAGATGGCATACCCTCACGATGTGCGCGTGCCGTTCAGCAGAATGAGGCACGTGGTCTCTCCGCAAATAAAGAGGCTAGATGGTGGCAAGGAGTGCCGGAAAGGCGCCTTACGTGCACTCTTAGTGCTCCAACTGTGATGTGGGTCTTGATGAGGTGATATCTGGCGATTGCGTTAGTTGCTACCATTGACGCACTTCGAGAAAGACCTATAGTCGGATACAACTTTAGAAAAAAGGGGAGGCCCCGCGCAGATGACCAAAGCGCGACAGCCGATTGCCTCAGCGACTAAAATAGTCCCGCTCAAAAAATCGTGCTCCTGAAACGCGTAATTCTCGGCACAAATAAATACTTTTATATTTTGATGACTGGTTTAGTAGAGCTCTCATGTGCTAGAGCGCATGCCGGATAGCGACAGAAAAATAACCCCGTACCTTCTATAACGCTGCCCGTCGTCTGCTCTTTAGCTTGATTGCGAGTGACAAAAGTAGAAGGAGCAGCTCTGCATGGCTGTTGCGCTTGTTTACATGTACACGGCGTATCTACCACTCGTTTTCCAAGCTTAAAATGAATCAGTTGCTATTGAAAAAGTACTTGTATAAAATAATGCATTTCTCGCAAACATTACAAACCTGGGGCGAGAATACGGTCGAGGCAGGAAGGTACAAAAATGCTTCATTCATCGTTTTAAATAAATGCTATTAGTTTTTAATAGCATATAATTTATATTTTTTCGTTTTGTGTTTTCACAATTTCACAACACGCGCTACAGCTTGCGCGTGCAGTGAGCACTGCTGGACAGCAATCAATCGACGGTGCTACACAACGCTCGGTCACCGTCGCTAGACGCTCGGCTATCTCACTGCTGACAATGATCGTTCACGCTAAATTGATGGCGACAAATCTTTGCATTGAAGGCTTCTGCAAATATTTTCTGTTGAGACACTCGTAAGTTTGTTTCATGCGGGCACACCTTTCTGATTTCTCCAGAGAATGGTTTTGCTCGATCACTTAAACCCGTCCGACGAGAAACGCAGCGACACAGTACACGAAAATGCCCGCCGCTAACAGTAGGCACCAGTCTTTGGAAAACTTTTCTCGTCGTAACTTCACTCGGGAGCGAAATAAAACAACATGGAACAAACACGCAGGATATGTGTTCGTAGCGGTCGCCGCAGGATCCTGTTTTCAGGCAAAGCGTAGTGCAGTGCCAGCGATGCTCGCTGCAATGTTCGTTCACCGGATCACGGCTCAGAATAAACGCACGAGGCACAAATGCCGCATCGTAAGCTCTTAGTAATATTTCCTGCATGATAGACCATCACAAACAGTTCTGGAATTTACTCTGACGAGGGGCTGAAGCACACAGCTGACGCGACTTCGCCCGGTTCGAAGCGCGGGTGGCCATCTTCTCTGTCGGCGGGCTCACCGGCCGTCCGGCTGATGACGTTGGTCCAGAGTGCGCGCCCATTGGTGGGTGCTCGTGTGCCTCCGCCTCGGAGGAGTAAACGCCCCCTTCTTTCTAAAGTTGTATCCGACTATAGACAAATCCTGAGTGCGTCAGCTTGAACGCTTTGAATGTGCGTAGGCTTGTTTTATTTGCGTTAGTCAATGCTCGCAAGCTGTACCGCAGAAAGCCAAGAAAAAGTACCCTATATAGTTGTAGCATATATCGCTTGTGGACATTGACCAGGTCTTTCCTGCGAAGAACTTAAGAAGGTGACATATTCCTGACAACGGCTTCTTCCTGTACAATACAAGGGGGCTCCATGAGATACCTCTGTCAATTATGACACCCAAGAACTTGTAAGAGCGTACAAATGGCATCATCTGGCCATTGATTAATACACTGTAGTACATTATGGGCTTACGCGCAAATGCCACAAGTGCACATTTATCCGATGAAATCTCCAGGCCTTGATTGTGAAGGTAGAGTGCAGTCTGAGTGGCAGCTTTATGGAGCCTTGCGCGCAGCTGTAAGCGTGTCACACCGGACGCCCAAACACATATGTCATCCACGTACATCGATAATTTAACTGTGTTTTGTAAGGTGATCAAGGAGACCAATCAGCGTGAGGTTAAACAGCGTAGAGCTCAGTACGCCGCCCTGAGGGACGCCACAGTAGGTGTAATGTATATGAGTGTGGCCCTACTCTGTGCGCACAAAGCAAGATCGCATAGAGAGATAGCTGTGTATCCATCTAAACATCCCACCACCGAGGCCTACCTCGTCAAGAGCGGCGAGGATGGCTTTATATGTAGCGCTGTCGTACGGCCGGAGTGGTGCGTGGTGGCGGTAGTCCCCTTCCGCTGCCAAGGTCTGTGGTGAGTGGTGGCGCTGGCTAACCTTGAGTGGTGGCGCTGGCTAACACCCCCAGAGTTCTACTAGGAAACATAAATACCCAAGAAAGTCGATGGGGAAACGTTGCCTTGGCAGCTCAATCGGTAGAGCATCGCGCGCGAAATGCGAAGGTTGTGGGATCGTTCCGCTCCTGCGGCAAGTCGTTTTTTCATCCACTATTCTTTCCGATAATTTATCGTGTCTTTATTTCATTTATTAAGCACAAGTAATTGCCCCTATGTTATACTTGGTGTCAGTGTTTGTTGGCTTCTTATGACATGACTAATAAAAGTCGGGCCACTCGGTTAACCCCCTTTGTTCTTGTAGTAAGTGTTTCACTTAGCCAGGATTCATTATACATTTAGAGCAGAACACTTCTCGCCCGCTCACGCGGAAGACACAGAGCTCTGTTAAAAATTCCGACAGGTCTTGGTGAAGACGTATACGTTAGCATAAAGCTAGCACTGCCTTGGGTTCATGGACGGAAAATGGTAGACCGGTGCGGGGGTCACGTGGTGGCGAGAAGCTCTTGCATTCTCCTATGGAGTTAACGTGATGTGCTTATGGTGAATCGGAGTAAGCGCATAATTCAATGGAGTATTACCCGTAGCGTTAACCAGACGGACGCAAAAAAAGCAACAAGGCGAGAGCTAGACTCACGACTCATTTATTTTGGGAATAAAGGCAGCAATGGAAGTGGCAGTAAAAAGGATCATCTCCCAACTTAAGGGCAGTCGATTATCGATTTTTTCGCCATTTCGCCAGAAAATGGCAAGATCCGCGAGTCATTGATTCAATGCCACGTTTCTTAATGGGAAATCCTTCGTGAGTGTAGCGCTGTCCCTGACGCCTTTTTTTAGTCCCTCGTGCTAACGCTATGGCAGTTACTTTATGTATGAACCGAGCTTCTAAATTTTCAACTGAAGTTCCAAAAGATCCCAAATGCACTTACGTATACAAAAAGTGGCTAGTCCTTCTTTAGTTCTCAGACTCTACTTGCAGGCAGGTTTTCTGACATGGGCTCCGATTTGCCCACGACCGCTCTCTATCTTTAAACACTGCATGCTTTTAGTGATGTGTAATCTGCTAGATCTCCCCGCCATGAAAGCCAACCCTGTCGGTAGAGCAAAGTTCTTCCAGTCACGTAGGAAGCGCGGGTTCACGCCTTCCCAACTTTTGGCGAAGCAAATGTTGCGGGAGAGCAAAACGACTATGCTCCTAGTGGAGTGCTCCTAATGCGGCGTGCTTTCATGCCCTTGGAGAGCCACAGTCCCTGCTTATTCTGCAGTCTAGCCACGGTGCAGTACCTGGAACACACCTGTACCAACAGCCCTTGCTCAGTGACTAAAGTGCCCCTCAGTGCAGAATGTCTTGACGCCCTGCAACACGCCGAAAGAAATGCCAAATTTCCTGCCTCAAATGAATGGAAATTGTTGCGATAGCTGCGCTCCAGCCTGAAGGAAGTACATCTTGAAATAAAAAACTCACAATTTCGTAAAGCGAATCTTTTTTTTTTTACTTTTCCCCGCGGTTTGGCGTTCGGCATATCCTCGCCGGATATATTTGTAGATATCGCCGAATATATTTGCGGATTTGTGGATACAGCTTCGATAACAAGGTATGTGCCGGAATAGACAGCATGCTGCTGGCTGCTGTCCGGCCTAATGAACAACTTAGGTGAGCGGGTATGTACCGCTGGCTATATACCGGCACAAACAGCCTCGGCACTGGATATGTGCACGTAGCTATGTGCCACTGCGTATGCATCCATGCTCTTCCCATCCTCAAGAACGGATGTGCCGCCGTGACAAAAGGGGTATGAAGCCTCTTGTACTTCTATATACTTCTGTGTACACGCACCTTTAATAGAGATGTTTCCCATCCACAAGCTTCCCATATCACCTCCGTCCGCGTTACGCAGAGAGCCAACAGCTACGGGCGACGTGGCTGCGCTCGTGTGTTCCACTACCACTGCTACTTCGATAACACCAACAACCTGCGCATCGTTTATATCCGAACATTGCGAGGGATCTCCATGTTTTATGACAGTATGATGGTTCCAGCCAGTAGAGACGCCAAAACTTAGAAAACAGAAACCCACAGGACAATGCTGGTTTATGCTTGTTCATATAAAGATTGACTCACGAAGACACTTTCCGGATGATACTTTTGGCCCGCTGGCAATGACTATAGTAACCAGTTGTCTGGCAACGCATTGCGCTATTCCCCTGACGCATGTGTAGACAAGCTCGTGATATCATGAAATGCGTTGGATTTTCTCTGAGGAAGTGTTATTCTGCTTTTTAAGGGTTGCATTCGCAGGAATACGAATTTATGCCATGAATTAAAGCTTGTTCCAAGGTTCCGAATTTTTTCTGTCACTTGGAAACCTACTATTCCGTGATAATTTATAGACAGCCGCATGAACTTTCTTTCCAGCAGACATCAAGAATACATGTGACTATTTATGACCTTACGATGTACTGGTCATGTCTAGTTGCTGATGTCTGTGGTTCGTATACCTACTGCTCTCTGTACTAGCGTACAGTGCTAACCATGATGAACCGGAAACAGAACGGCACAATGACTGCTAATCATGCACGACAATTGTGGCTATCATTAAATCCTCAAATATACTTGTCTCTCTATCGTTCTTTCTTCATACTTCCTACATTTTGTTTTACTTCTCTCTAAGTTATGACACTGATGTGCCATTTATACCTATCTCGTTTCGTCTGACGCAACCTAAATTTGGCACTCATGACCCTGTCACTACTGGAGTGTGCAGTGACATCAGAGCAAGCACGATCCTCCACATTGTGCACAAACACTACGTTCTCGCATGTCCGTTGTTTCATATGTCACATTGGGTCGTTTACGAGCGCGTATTCAAACACCTCCATTATTTCCAGAAAGAAGGCGTTGTCAGAGTTGGCCACGTAAAGTAACCGGTCATGAGCACTTCATCCGGCGACAGTACAGCAAAATAATGAGCCCGCTATCCTAAAACTCTAGCTCAAGAACTAAACAAATATGAGAGAATATTATGCATAAAATTGGAGGTGATCAAAAGCTTTCAGAATTGGTTAGAAGGAAAAGAAGATACTACATACAAAGAATATAGATATTGCAAGGTTGCAACCATACTATATAAATCATTGCTAAAGGAGAGTCATCGTATGACAAGTGAGAAGTATGAGTTCAGTTCAGAGAAAAGCTCATAAAGAGTGATTACCGCGGGAAAGCTATTATGACAACATATTGAAATAAAAAAAAAAAGTCGCAGGACTGCCTGTCTCAGGCAGCACAGTCACAGCGTAATCTGGAGGAGCGCCTCCGTAGGAGCTCCATTTCCGGCAGCACACACTAGAGGATTCGTACCTTGCGAGGAGTCAACTGCGGTGTGTGAAGCGCACGAGATAGTGCCGTGGTGGAAAAAGAGAAATAAGAGGACAAAAAAAATCGCTCGCGCGCAGGTGAATGCCGTACTGAGTGAAACACGACGACATCGAAGAACGTCAGGCAGGAGAACGCGCGGTGCAAGAAAAAACAAAAACAAAAGGAAAGTGATCCGATCGGCAAAGTCTACGGAGCTTCCAGGGGCCAATTGCCAACGAAAACCACGCCCTGAGGATTACCAATCCCGAAGAGACGAATGGATCAGAGGGGCAGAAAAGCGAGGCGCGCTGGCAGAAGAGGGAATTTAGGGTGAAAATCGGCCACCGGACCGGGGTCTCAAGACGGGCAGTCGGGTTTCAGACCCGAGAACCCTGGGCTTAACCCAACAGGGGCCTCCCGCCAACCTGTTCCCGGGTATCGCTACTCTACCCAAGCACGGACGGCTACCCGAGGCCGGTGAACTGCTGCGCCCACAGGCAAAGTGCGAGCACTCGGGCTATGGGCCCGAATCAGCGCCAAGCTGCCTGGGCCAAGACGCCCCCTCCATGGACCGGGCCACCCAGCCACCTGCGTCCCCTCTCCAAGCCGAAGCTGCCACGCTCTGGCCGCTGGCTCATCGGTCAACTACATCGACGCTGTGGTGAGAATAACGCCACTTATTTCACCGCGTCGGCTCCGCCTCTACGCTTCGAACTGTTGCATGCGCTCACACTCATAGACTGCCCCTAACTCAAGTGCTGTGTGTATTTTCATAGCTCTGGATGTATGTTCTTTCTTGTGAATATTTTATTGAGTGTTTATTTTATGTTTCTCTCCACACTAGTTGCATTAAAAGCTGTGTGTTGTCTTTTGCAACAAACGACTTTGTCCTCAATTGATTTCTCCGCCTCAGGCAACCATCTATAACAATCAAAGAACCTGCATCACATCGACATAACGTGTACCGAAGAGTAAACACAGGTATCGAGACTACGCAGTGCACATGTCACGTCCATTTGTTGACGATGTCACGATGTCACGATGTCACGATGTTGTTGATGATGATGATGATGATGATTTATTTGTATCCCCTTTGAAACGAGGCGGTGACAAATAGTCACCCAGCGTTCTTGCGTTGACCAGGTCCAGCTAAATACAACATGTAACTGCTACATGCAACTGCTATACGTCGGGTCTCTTGGTGGAATAGAACGCAACTGCTATACAAAATTTGCACGTATCGATGAAACGCGACGCGCACGTTAAGTTGTTACAAGTGGCACAACATAATGCTTATGACGATGCTGATGATCATTTGTTGGCATTCACTTTTAAAAGGGGCGGTGACAGTCACCTAGCCTGCTTGGTTTATTCTGTTATACTATACATGTTTTTTTTTTCATTACAGCCCTTTTGTATAGACATCCTAACTATTCTCTTTCTTCCGCAAACCTTCGCAATCTACCTTGCACCGCTACCTATGGATGGAGGGATGGATGGATGAGGCTGTGCCCTTTAAGTCGGGCGGCGGCACACGCACCTAGCCCCGACCAATAATATATTTTGTACTTAGTGGAGGGCGAAATTTCACTCTTGCCTTGATTTTCGCCACCAATCAGATAACCTCCGTTTGGTTATTTCGCTCGGGTCGAGTTTACAGTACGACACTGCTGAGGAGTTAAGCACAATGGTGCAGAGCTTTAAGTATAGTCGGTTTCGCTGCGCAGGATGGAGAATTTTCGTCACGCGGTACGCGCCACATTCGGTCTCGGCGACTCCAAGCAGAGCGTGGTAGCGATGACATATCAGTCATTACCATAAGGTTTGTCCCACCCACACGTAGTTTTTTTTCGCTTTTGCCTTAGAGATTGGCTACTATCGCATACCTGGGTGCAACAACGACGATTCCTATTTATTTGTATACAAGGCTATCCCAATAAAGAGTTAATGAAAAGAGCTGTTTAATTTTCCTGAGTTTATTCCGAACCACACTAAGAGAACATTATTAGAAAGCTATGCCTTTAGCATAGCCATGAAAGCCCTCAAAAAAGCAACCTGGTGTGTTTTCCAGATCAAAGCATGATTCTCACCGACCTAGATTGGTGCACATGGGGATCACACTTTCTGAACACGCGCGTTGTTGTTTATTTTGTTATGAAATACCCAGGTAGAAAACAGGAGAACTTATGTTTTGCACTATTCATACAGCAGATCCTCTCCAACATCGTACACAAAACACGAAACAAAGAAGAGTCAGGTACTGCTCTAGTTTCCCGGTTGTTCTATATATTTGTGCGTGTCTGCTGCCTAGGTCAACTTGTGCGCAAATACGTAAATGTGGGAAGCAGGTATATTTAGTGCGAGTCATTCTAGTGGCCTAGCATAAGCAATATGAGTAACTTGTATGAAAAGAAATTGAAAAAAGCTCACCAGCACACATTCCGTCCTGTTTTACAGCTCAGAGCTGCGATCGGGAATGTTGCCGAAGCAGCCGTTCATTTTTCCAACTCTCGTGTTTTTTAACGATGTCTGAGCTATCAGTGACGCTGTTGGGAAACTTTGTTAGCGTCCGTAAAATCATTATACCTGCTTCATGAGGTATCTTTTTGCGATCCTCCTGCGCTTTCTGTCTTGAACTGCGATACTGTCCACCGCACGCGGGCAGCTTGGTATAGCTTTGCAATGTGGGGTATTCCTGGCGATATCTTTTCATTTTTTTTTCTTCCAGGTGATGGGGCTTCGCAGTTTGTATATATATTCCCGCCGTCGGAATGCTCGTTTCAGTTCTTAGACAAAGCTCTTTTTTTTTTTGTCGTTTCAGAGATAACGGCGCGATCTTTTGTTCAAATTCCCATCATCGGGTTATAAGAAGGAACAGTTGTCCGAGCGAATACTGAGTCGTAAAAAAATGTTCCGCCTCATTAAACTAACGATGCTCACGGCGAAGCCACACCCGTTTACGAGCTTCTGTTACCAGTGGTCTTTTATTGCGTTTCGCTTCTTATGGAAAGTTGCTTGGTTCTGTGGGCCATGAATGTGTGCGGGAGCGCGCTATATTTTAGCTGGTGCGGACGAAAACGGCTGGATAAACCAAGCGGCGAAACTTTTGGGGCTATTGCGATAAAGCGTTGCGAAAAACCGGCAAGTAAGCGGTTTGATTCGTCGTTTCCCGGTAAGCATTTCACAGTATAGCACACGCTTTTCCACAAAATTTTGCAACTAGACGAAGCAACTGATTAAAGAAACAAGGTTATGGCTATATTTCGTTTTCCGATGACCTGGCATATGAGGTCATCTAACACGCCACGTTTTCTTTATTTAACTGTGTTGTGAATTCAGTTAAGGATGTTCTACGTTCGCCTTGCAAGATTGTCTGCTTAGAAACGTTGTAATATGCTATAGTGCGGATGAAATTACGGCACTCTCTTTGCTCATCGCACAAAGCTATATTGCATAGTGATTCACCTTCATGTTTGTCTTAAGCACGTCTCTGGAAAAGGAAAGAAGGCATCAACGCCAGATCGCCACCCTGGAATAGTTCAACACCTATCCCCTTTATTCTTAAGAGGAAGCTTTACATGGGGGCCAACTTCAATATTTATACTCAAGTACATATGAAACTCACTTATGCTCTCATTACTGTAGACAACTCCGAGCCAACTTGAACAAAGTTTTTTGCGCTTCTGAAAGAAATCTAAATTCTGGCAACTGAGGATAGCAATATTTCGACTGAAGGCGTCAACTCGTCAACAAATTAGCCAAGAAATTATGAAGCTTGAAAAAAAATGCAGCAGATCCTGTTGTGCACGTTGCGCACTACAGACTGCCGTATGTAGTGCTCGTACTCTACGAGATGTGATGCATCGTGGTGTGCCTTCCTTTTACATTTATGTTTCGTATCTTCTTTAGTTTCATAGCCTTTCCTCGGTAAGTCTGCCGCAATGAGTTATCTCCATGCCTGTGGGCTAGAGTTTTATCACCACTTATAAAGAAAAAGTTCAGCAAGGTGATCAATCATATCGAGTACCTGAGATAGCTATCCATCGAGGACACTGTGTTTGTTGTCTACACAGGTGCGAATGCCGACATATGAGGATGCCGCGTGACTTTTGTCAGTGTGAAGCGTCTTTTAATTGAAACTGCTTGAATTTATAAGACACCACATGTGGACTTCTTACTACTGGAGCTGCAGGCCGTACCTGACGCAATTAAAGCGCCTACGATTTCACAAAAGCAAACCCCGCAATGGCAAAACTGTGCAGGTTGCGAACTCATCTTATTCGTGTTTAAGAAGAAAGCTTACGGAATTTTAGGTTGTGTCGTACAGAGCTGATGGCCTCTATGTGAAATCCAATATTTAGAATAGCTGCAAAGAACGCGTTTGTTTTGCTCTGAAATTGGTTAGAAACGTTAAACGACGCAATCGGGAGGGAAAGAAACGGTACTGCTTTTCAAATTGCGGATTCTGAACAACGCGCCCTTTATGTAACTACATAAAATTAATACCTTATGGCGCAACCAGTAATTGTTGTGCACACGTTTCGCAAGCCGCCAGCTTACAAAACACCACCCCTTCTAATCACCTTCCACTAACATTACATACCGTTAGGATGGCATTAGATTTCTCAATCAGTGGAACAATGTCAGAGTTTCGTTCATGATGCAGAGCACTGGACGCAGAAGAAAGTTTAATCCTCCAAACCAACAATAACCACGACGTAGGCGCCAGTGCATGATTGAACATATGCCTCAAAATACGCTCTTCAGGTTAACCCTTTACTGCATAATTTTTTGTTTCCTCAAAATATTATTCATGGCGTTGTAGGGAAGCACAATAGTACCTGTACTCCCATGGAAACTTACTTTAGCGAATGTCTGTGGTTTCAGTTTGCACAAAAAGGGTATGTTGCATATTTGCAACAATGTGCAAATAAAGAAGAAGTTGAAAGTAAAAGATAGATTTAGTGCGATTCATACTCAGATACTTATTTGCACAAGACAATCATTGGTGTACCTATGATTTAGTGTGGAACAAAAAGAAGCACCTGCGCATGTTTCTACAGCACAGGTGGTTCCCACACTTCGTGCAGTACGTCATGCAGATTCCCGTCCAGCCAGGAAACAATGCAGTGTTTTCGGGTTATTGACAAAATGTAGAACATCGAAGCACAGACGTAAAGCTGTGCCCGTGACGACGTGACACGGCAACGTGTGGAGGCACAGCATACTTTTGCAAAGAAAAAAGGAAATTTGACCAGAGAACATCTTGTCCACATATTGAATCGAAACGGACTTACACTCGTGGCTGTCGTGGCTAATTGAATAGTCACTGCCTTCACTATCAGGAGGAATTTCTAAGCCATACCAGCGTTTCGAAGCCATTTCATTATTCCGAAGAAAATAAACCATGTACACGTTGTTGCATTTGTGCAACATAGCAACGTTCTGTCGCCAGGAACAAACTATTCCGAAATTACAATATTTTTTTGAACCTACAGAGTCAGAAGGATGTGGAGCATAACGTAACAATTTTTTTTGCGCTTTGTCTTATGGAGAAATACATTTACAATTTGTAAAACTTGCCTACATCACTGCTCCTGGGCGCGCGCAGCCTCCGCCACGTTTGTTTTGGTAGAAGATGCAAAGAATTAGCACAGATTGCAGCACAAGGTGCCGCGTTTTACAGACCAATGTTGCGGATATGCAACAACATGTACAGGAAGCACGAAACTTACTTTGCTTCGGTTTTTAACGTCGTTCATCAGAATGTTGCGTAAATGCAACAAGGTGCAGTAAAGGGTTAATACAAAAACGGTCCACGAAAGATAACTAAAATAAAGAATACACAAGGATACAGGGCGTAGATATTTGGCGTTAAAATAGTTTTTTTTTTGTCAGTCATGCACCAGACTGCGTCACCGTGCTTGTTATGCAGGATTCGGGAACAGACCGGTAACGTGGAAGCACAAATGATTTCTTGGCTAGAGATCTCCTTATAGTCTTTGAATCATTGCACATGGAGTGCCTTTGTACCCCAGATGAACCCGGCCTCAATAGTGCCGTTAAATTGGCGTCCTTGAGTACACTAATGAAAGGACAACAGAGAAAATGGCGTCTAGAAGAGGAGCCTCACAGACAGAGCACGGCAACTATAAGGATCGCAATCACGAAATCACCGCTTAGCTGTCGCCGGATTAGCCGCAGTCGTCTGTCGAATGCCAGGAAGCTACGCTTGCATCAAAGGTAGCAATGGCCGGAAGACACGACGAACCGCAAAAGTCGACATAGGCCGAAATACAATAGAGTCGCTTAGATAGCCCATAAATGACCCATCGTAGGACAGCGTCTGCAATATCTGCCGTTGAGTGCCCTTTCTTCAGCCAGTTAGTCACTTGTTCGCTACACTCTTAAGCAAAGTTACACCCTTTGGGGCGTAACCCAACAATAATCGTCATCTGCCTTGCTTGCGTTTCCTTTCTTGAAAACGCCTCGCCCGCTACTTCCCTGTCCGGAATGCTATGTCTTGCTGATAACGCGCATGCCGTTCGTTACTGGAAAGTACCGGGCTTGCCGCGTTAAAGAAAGGAAATGTGGACAAGACAGATGACGAATATTGTTGTGTGGCAAAAGACAATAATTTTGCTTAAGAGTGTATAAGTAATCGAACACGTCATTTTTGAACACATCGCCTCATGCTTGTCTTTTTCAAGGCGACATATACTTTTCTCGGCGCAGTATACACAGGCACGGTTCTTCTAAAGGAGAAAGGGAGTAATGCAGTTGGGCGAGGCAACGAATGAGGGTGTGTTAGCGGTGAGACGACGCTACCTCACATCCCTCCACCGAAGCTGAATAGCCCACCTCCCTTTTCAATTCTACACCGTTGCCTATAACACACCCATGTTCATTGCCTCGCCCACCCGCATTACCCCTCTCCCCTTTAGAAGAACCGTACCTATATATATACTGTTTCGAGAAAAGCATATCTCGCCTTGAAAAAGACAAGTCCACTTGTCGAAACGTTTGCTCCGGCTTTCACCTTGTTCTTATTTTGCTCATCGTCTTGAAGTTGCATCTCCCACCTTCCCCGCGTTTCCCAACCCTATACTTGGCGGGCAACCTTTTTTTCTTAAACTCAACATGATTTTCGTCGCCTGTTGTCAGCTGCGACACAGTTAATACACACTACCAACGATTTCTTCTCAACCCTTGACAAAGCAGCAGAAATATATGCCATTTTCTGGACTTTGAAAAAGCCTTCGACCGAGTATTACAGCGTAAACATTACTAACGCTTGGCCACATCATACAGGGTCAACAAATTTTCCAGTGGCTTGATTTATACTTATCGCACTGGGAGCATTACGTCCAGATGTACGGATGAAGTTCACCCATCGCTCCAATATATTCAGGAGTGCGACAGGGTTCAGTCCTTGCACAGCTTCTTTTTATTATATATTTAGAAGATCTCAAACTTGACTCTCCTGTTCATGACCGTCTTTTTTTTTTTTGCATATGACTGCGCAGTTTATCGCACGATTCATACTGAAGGTGACCTACTGATCCTACATAACTATTTATGTGCTCTTAGTCATAGGTGCCACAATTGAAGATGCCACTAAACGTTACGAAGTGCAAGCCAATAACCTTATCCCTCAAAATAGTTCCATTTCGTTATTGACACAAAACTAATAGCACTTTTCTCGAACTAGTGGAACAATTTCAATACTTTCGCGTAACAATCAGCTCGAATCTCAGTTGGAGCCCTGAAATTAAAAACATCTTTCAGTGGCATCCTAAAGACTATGGCAAATAAGATATTGAATGAAACATGCATCCACTGAAGCAAAGCTTGTAGCATGTACTTCACTCCTGCGTCCCTTATACTAGGATATGCCAACGTGGTCGTCTGGGATACGCACACTGAAACGGTAGTTAAAAATATTGTTACGGTGCTATTCCCGCGCACTGAAGCATGAATCCTGCCGAGCATGGAAGAGTGCGCCAGAAAGATGGTGAAGACGATGATCGGAGTAGCACTCGTGTTGTTCTGCTGTCTAGCTTGCAGCCACTTCTCTCTGTATATATTCTGTAAATGTAATTTGCTGTCCCTTTGGCTAATCTCATCCCCGTGGCAATATTGAGGGGGTTCAAAAAAAGACATTGTGATTCATATGCCACGCCTACAGAAAACAGGTATCGCTATCCAATCTACTCAGCCGCTCTGGTTTTCCCACTTGGGAATCCCGTCTAAAAATGCACCGTTTGAATATGTTATTTGCCATGGTTTTCAATTTCACCAAAATAGAATTTCATACTTGTATGCAGTACAGCAGAACAAAACTAGGCATAAACACGACAAAACAATTCTAATGTTGCACTGCTGAGCCAATGTACACAAGCTGTCCTTTTTTCCAAGAACGATAGCCGATTGGAAGAAGTTACCTACGATGTGGAAACGTTATGATCACACGATGCATTTTTATGTGCAACAAGTTCTAGCCATTAGGTTTTGTGTGCTTTGTTTTATTTTCCACTGATATGCTTTTGATGCTCTCGGTTTTTGGATTTGAATGCAAGGCTTTTGTGTCATTTTTGTTTATTCCTGATTTGCTCCGTAGAAACTTTACTGTACGCCTATTGTTTTTCTTTGTAGTTGCTGCTTTTGTTGTTTTATTGATAGACAAATTACTTGCAAACGTCATGTACTCACTACTGCCTTGACTACCAAAAGGCTGACACTATTAAATAAACAAGAAATAGGACAGGGCAGGGCATACGCTTCATTTACTAGTGCGCGCATTCAGATAATATTGTGGCTGTAACAAATTTTCTTCGTGGTTTTCTTAGTGTTAGTGGGCGTTGTTGCCTCTACGCGCGCGGTAAGAGCTTTTACGATAATCTGAACCCGCATGCGATAGTCCTTTTTTTTTCTCACATAATGCGTTTTCTCAATCCCCAGTGTTTCCACTACAAGCCAGTTATGTTAGCGACGCTTCTGGCGCTGCGGCGAAAAATTCTAGGCATCTTCCATAAAAACTCCTAGGCCTGCTACCTTAGCTCACGGCACAACAGGCACATATTTTAGAGGATGAATAGGAAGAAATGACGAAATCCCGTGCGCGCGAAGTGCCACTGCAATGTCGCGAAGCGCCAATTTCCGGAACATAGCTAACTTCAGTCGAGGGCGCTTGATGCGCTATTCAGCCCCCTACAGAAGAGATCAGTGAACGCACGATGTCATAGAGTTTGATACACTAATAGGAAATTCTATGGGCGATGCGTTTGAAAGCTTTAGAAAGGTTAGACCATTGCCTTTGAGCTCCTCGGGCGTCGTTCGACAAATACGTGAGGCGACATGTTGACATTACGCAATACGCATGACAATTGCTGACGCGCTTCAGAAACAGCACCCTTGCAGCTACCAGGCTTCTCGCAATGCTGGCGGGATAAGTTGCGCGGCCAGCAGCTTCGCATATCGATGATCCGTTCTGTTTTCCGTACTGTCCGTTCCGTTGAGATAGATATAGGAAAAATGGTGTGGCGTGAACACTGCTGCTACTTTACGCCGTAGCGCAGCCGAAACTGCGTGGGCGGAGCTTCTGCAGATCTTTTGCGAAACCAGGAAGTTCCAAAGTTTTGCTGGAGGTTTCAGTTTCAACAGCGCATTCAGCACATGAGCTTATTGAGACGCAAGACGCAGTTACTCAGTTCGAAATTTTGTTGAATGTTATCGCGGATTCTATAGAGAATAGGTCTTGTCCAATCAAATGACTAGAAGGATGTGAATGCTGCTGTTGTGCATTGCCGAATATAAGTGTGTGCAAGCAATTATTCTGGAATGTATAGTGACATGTACAGATGGCGACCAGATTTGAGCCGTGAGCTCAGATTTTAGCGACCGATGACTGTGCCTGCCGCTGTCGTTATGGGCCGAGTGTTACTTGTATTTTCCGGGCACAAATCCGCCCAATGAAGAGTAATATTAGTGACTCACAGCTTTGACCCTGAATAATCCTTCACCGTCACTACAACGTGACAAAATCCACATTCATCCTGTCGCAGCAACCCGTTCTGCTTGCATCCGAAGAAATCTATTCGGTCCCTGCAAGGTGTATCTCGAAATTTAAAGATTATGATTGGAACGTGAAATTCTAAAGTTAAGGTGGACATTATAAGAGCATGAAAATAAATTGCGTAGACCACGACCATCTGGCGTAATTACAGCTATTGGCGTCTGATCACTTGTCGGCTTTCCTGCTTCGTACGGTTATGATCACCCATGCATATGTTGCAAGAATCGAGACAATAGCGAAATTACCAAATATAAGATCAAGCACATTCCTGAATTTATTTTTTATGCTCTTTTGCAGGGTTCCTTGAGAGTCATCAGGGACCACGACGAAAACATCCTACACCTACAGTTTTGAACATCTTCAACTCCAGGAGATACGAGAAGTCCCCGATTTGTAGAATCATTAGCCTTTTTATAGCACTTGGAACCTAGCCCGGTTCATCTCATAACTGCTTCTACGAGACAACAATACAAGTTAGGATAGTGCTGCCATTGGGATCTTTGTGTGAGGACACATCTAGCAGTGAACATGTCTCGTCGATACGAAGCAATGCAATGCCATAAGAACAAAAGTTAGGCTCACAACCTTGTTACTCATTCATGGGCGCCCCTTGTCGCTAATAATATAAGCCAATCAGCCAAACTGTTAGTCGCCAGCTTTACAAAAGCCACGGCGCCGAAGCAGTGGGGTCATCATGGTTAACAGGCTGATGAGCAGCCTCCCCTTGTTGGACCTGCGGCAGCCGCTCTACAACAAAACGCCGTCACCACCGTTCACAGAGCTGACAGTGCCTACAGTCGTGCTCCCAGGTGTCGCTCTCTTCACCGAGTTTCCAGATGGCGTCGAGAATTCCACGTCTCATCCGGACTCCATCAGCGCAGTGGACGGCCTGCCGGATGCAGCAGACCTGATCGTGCGCGTCTGCCTTTACGCCGTTATATTCGTGTTCGCCGTAGTGGGGAACGTGTTGGTGCTCGTGACTCTGGTGCAGAACAAGCGCATGCGCACAGTGACGAATGTCTTCCTCGTCAACCTGGCCGTGAGCGACCTTCTCCTCGGTGTCTTCTGCATGCCGTTCACCTTGATCGGAAGTATCCTAAGAAACTTCGTGTTCGGAGAGCTCATGTGCAAGTTCATCCCTTACCTGCAAGGTAAGAGTTGCACGAAAACTCTTCAAACCTGCGTACACCACTTGCTCGAAGTTCGCGTTAAAGCACGTCGTCGCGATAATGAACAAAATATCAGGGTATTTATGTCTATTGCAGGACAGATTACTCCCAGTGGTCTTATCCTGCTTATACGCACGCATAAAGGCTGGGTTCTACATCTGTGAATTTCCTCTTTTCACCGATCACTTCGTCTAAATCCCTGACACCCAGTCTACATTTCGCTGCTCTTTTCCAAGTTTGCTTTCCTTTAGATGTAGAGTGCCTCATTTGTAATTCCTCAATGCAGTAGACAGTAGAATCAAATAGAGCCATCTACCAAAGTTTGCGGAAACCGAAACTTTAGAAAAAGTTCAGTTTTCTTGCGACTTGGCCGCCCGTTCAGAACATTTGTAAGTGACGCGGTGGTCGTGAGAGAATGTATTTCCATTCGTCATCTGGAGCGCCACCTGCGTAAAAATTTTGTTTGTTTGTTTGTTTGTTTCTTTGTTTGTTTGTATCTCTGGGATGCCTTGCGAAATCGTTCGCTACTGGTGTTGCAATTCGATGCACCCGACCAAACTAGATTAGCCTAATCTTACGAGATTGATAGCAGGCTCAGTCACCCGAAGGCCTTCTTTCAGCTAACACGATTTCTATGTTATATCCTGAACAGTATGCCTACCAACAAATAAGACGAGAGCAGCTACGTCGACGGATTAAGAGAGATTCACCATATAGGCGTATTCCGAAGCTAAGAAAGGTTTGTGGATGGCGATTCTACAGTAGTAGGCCTCAGTTGAAAGGACGATTCTACAAAGAAAAAACTTTGTGTTGCAGTGATTCTGTCAGCAATTACGTAAGCTTGGATTTCAAACTGTATAGCTATTCATTCTTTAAGGAGACGCATCTCATGCGTGATATTGTCACCCATCTTATGTTGCTTTTGCATACAGGCTGTTGAGCGACACAAGGTGTCTGCTTTGTTGTTAAGGCCTGTCTCTCTACAAATTGCTTTGTCGTCAGATAAATTGCGCAATTGCAATTTGCAAATTGCGCTCTTAATTGCACATTTATGCAATTAAGAGCGATGGTTGCATTCGTTATATGAGCAATTCTTTACCATTTTCGTTGATACTCCCATGCAATATCAAAAGCCTGGACATCGATCACATAGCACAGAGTGCCACGAACACTTGTTGGTTGAGTTAGTTTGTTGTAATTGTGAAATTCAACATAAAGATCATAAGGATTGCACATTTCTTTGTGCCTTGATGTGGCAAACTGCACGCGACACCATTCGCGTAAACGAGGAAACAGAAATCACAATTCACAACTGAAGAGAAATCGGCGCTTGAGCAGTTTTAGGTAGCAGGATAAAGAGGGGTATGGTAGGCTGGGGCAGGGTAATGCGTATACGTTTGGGACCATAACGTTTCTGCCTACCCAGTTGCACTAATGTGGATAACATGAATGCAACGGCAATGCTAACAAAAAGAACACGTTAGTGCGCGCAAGAAGAAAATGAACAGACGGACGGACGGACGGACGGACGGACGGACGGACGGACGGACGGACGGACGGACGGACGGACAGACAGGCAGACAGACAGACAGACAGATGGACAGACGGCTTGACGGACGGACGGACGGACGGACAGACAGATAAATAAACTGGTTGGCATAGCAAAAGGGAACGCCAACTTTATATCGACATATACACGACACTAGTAACACATGTATGCACTTGTCTATGCACATGTATCCACAGACCGCATTCTTAATGCAGCCCGAATAGAGAGTGGGCGGTTGCCTTATGGCCTCTGTTTCTAGCATATCTATTGCTTACTGGGCATATAATACGTTCAGAAATGGAAGATCTACGCGCAGACATACATGTTCATCAAAAGTAAAAAAAAAGGAATAGTTTCTGATTCCTTTAGGCAAATTTTTTTCACAGTCGTGGGACCATATATGTGGTTGGGGAAGAAGCTTCGGGTGTGTTGGTTATTCAGCTGCAACTGACGGCGCAGGCACATGCGCGTGAAGAACGCTCTTCTGTCGGCAATCGTTTGGTTTAGTTGCTAGTCGAGAAGAAACCGTGAGACGGTGATTTTGTGCCGTGTTCATTCGCCCCCGTCGATCAAGGTCGTTGGCATTGTGGTCTGTCAATGCAGAGCGCGCAGCAGCAGAGCTTACGTGGTAATTATTTTGCTTTCTTTTGACTCATTCGATTAGGCGTCCAACAGAGCTTTGCTAGCGGTGGTGCGGTCGTGTTAGACGACTTTAAAGTAGTGTAGCTAGAGTATTCCCGTCAAATGACGTTATTCGGGTTTCACTATCGCTCTTCGATCGCACTTACAATCGCAATAAGGCTTGGATGCTATCTTACGCAATCAGTTATATATCGTTGTCAAGACGATCTCGAATGAGCGGTCTAAAATGCCATTATTAAAAAGCGTAGCAGCATTCCTTTTCAGCGTTTCCGCAATCCAAAAATAATAAGAATTTGCCGCAGTTGGTCGAACGAGCACTGCACTAAATACCAAGGCGTTTTCGGACTTATCCTTGTGAACCAGGCTTCCTTGTACGGGTTTCAACTCAAATTGCCTTTTCTGTCCCTAGCAACAGAGGACGCGCAGATGGTTTTCGTGTACGTTTCTTTCTTATCATCACAGCTTTTCTAAAACCTCCTTTCGTTGTTTCCGGTTTCAGCAGTGTAAAATACTTGCTGCACCCTGCGAGGTTACCTGCGTCAGGAATTGTTCATAGATTTGCTATTCTTCGTTCTTCATTTGTGTGTGTGTGTGGGAAACTTTGAAATAAAGTGCGGCGTTTGAATCTCGTTCGACGGGTTATCAAGCGTACCCACTCCTGTTGCTGGCCCTAATCGGCCTTTGCAGATTACTTTTCTGTGTAGCTAGGCTTTTTTTTTGCTTTTTACTAGTGCTCCAATTTTCTTCTTTGCGAGTTTTCTTTATTTTTTTGCATCTTATAGAAATCTCACAATTCGAAGATAGCATCAGCTTCCCTTGTATTATATGGCTGCTTAGGCTTTATCCCGTTACTTTCATTTCAGGATTGAAAAAAGGAAGGGTAGGCTCAGTGATAAGCCATGACAATGCACCGGAAGACCGAGCCCATTGGCTCTGCACAATGGCGAACCTAAGGTTATCGCGCGAATTGAAAAAGCAGTGCGCCGCTTGGACAACCTCTACTGCACATCAGAAGCTCAGTGACTGTGGGCATTGCTTTCTAAGATTGAGCAACGCTCTCAGAAGCTTGCTTCAGTTTAGCTCATTTTTTCTTTACTGAAAGCGAAATATTGAAAGTTTGCCCACTGAAAATATCGGCCCGATCCCAAACTCACAGTCAGAAAAGCCAAAATACAACAAAGACAATGAAAATACAACACACTGTCAAAAATCTATTCCAAAATAGCAAACACTACAAGAGCAAGTCCGTGGATCCGGGAGGCAAAAAAGAAAAGAAGAAAGAATATGACACTGCAAGAGCAACAGAATCATAAAGAAATCATTAGAACATAGAGGAAATTTCAAGAAAATTGACATCAACTGCTGTTCGCAAGAAGTTTATCAATTCGTTTTGTACTATAAATCCTCGTAGCGCTTTCAGAGATAAGCTCCGTTATTGGGGCACAATCGACCACCACCCGACCACCAGCCGAGCACCCGAGGTTAGATGGCCGCAGCATCATGGGGAATTTTGAATAGAACAATTAACGTAAAGACAGTTTAATAATGATCAGCACGAAAACCCTAAAACACAAATAGGAATACGGACGAGTTTCAGCATTCTTATCCAATACGGGGCGGTATCAAAGCTCCATGCATCTTAGACCTTTGTGTATCAGTCTGTAACACCAGTGCAACGGTCTTTGTGTACCTTGTGTGTGTATCATGATACGCCTGGCAGTACGTGTATTAGCATCACTATTTCCCATACATGAAATAATGTATAGAATATCTAAAGGTACAAGATACTGCTATCGTATCATCAGCGCGCGAAACTGCAAGCGTTGGTTGAACTCCGCTTCTCAAGCTGCTAATGCTGCCACTAAGCCACCTGAATTTCTACAGACACTTAATTTTCCATTGTCCACCCTTAACAGGCAGTAATGCCTAAATGTCATAGCTATTAGTAGTGCAGCCTGTATCGTGTTTCTACGTATTCACTGTAATTGCGTGGTACGGAACCACCTTTCTATTCTACTTAGATATATTTTTCCATTTTTAGCTCATCCCTAAATTTCTTAATGTTACAAATGACCAGGCAATCGGAGCTATAAGTAGCAGTAGTGTGAATTGCGGCGGTATCCTACGACGCTTTGTGCCACTACAATACGTATGAAACATTTTTGGGTTGCACAAGGTTTTTCGTAGAAGAAAAACCATAAAAAGGATTACACGTTAATGAATATGTAGCTAAAGAACTCTTCATGCCAACGCAAAAGCAGAATGTGAAAGGTTATTGCAGCTTTATGTGCTCTCTGCATAGATTATGCGTCACAAGAAATGTAGCTACCAGCGTAATTGTTGTGGTACACCTGTTCGGTGATACGGTATTGCGCAGACCATAATACTTTTAAATACAAGGTAAAACTCCACAGCGGTATTGGCGCCATAGTGCTGAGGCTTCATATTGATGTTCTTGTAATCAGGGGACAAACCGCTAGCTGGTCGGCAAGTAGAGCAGCGACTGCCCTCAATTACAAGAGCATCAAACAAAAACCACTGACAATGGAGGGTATGAAGAGCTTTCATGTTAAACAGCTAAAGCAACCCCAATAAATTGTTTTGGGATGAAAATATTATATTTTGAGTAAGAAACAACAAAATTTTGAGATACTAGCACACATTTTATTTAAATGAAACAAGACTGGTCAGGGTGAACAAGACATTTGCGAATGTATCGAAGTACTTTAATATACTAATGGAAACTATCGTACCGGATACAATAATTGCGGTAGCACCTTGTATCTGTATCTCAAATACTTGTTGTCCAAGCATCTTGTATCACATCGTTAAAGAGTTGCAAAGTATCTTTCCCCAGCCCTGTTCTTAACAAAGACTTCGCCAGAACGTATTGCTCGAGTTCGTAGCAAAGTGTTACGATGATTGGTATTGAGAAATTTAAATGCGTTTTAAAATGTTCTGAGGCTTCTACGCCAACCACCAAGAATCGAAAAAAAAAATGAACAGTGCTACTGAAGAAACGAATCACCAGTTTGTTAGTGACAAGAAAAAGTTTATCAACTTTGGGCTAAGGAAGGATCGTACCGCATTATTTCCTGTGTAGAGTGTCCTGCAGGTGCCTTTGAAACCTTCCGCACACTTACAAAGCTTGGCTTGTATTCACAAAGTGTTTTCTTTGCTATTTCGTCAGACCAGGTGACGTCCAGTGGTTGCTCAATGCCACGGTATTACCGGTGTACGAAAACAGGGCACGTCACCCGTTTACCGTGGACGCCTACAGTGAATTGATTGATTGATTGATTGATTGATTGATTGATTGATTGATTGATTGATTGATTGATTGATTGATTGATTGATTGATTGATTGACAACGCTTGGGCTAACGGAGACGACCTAGCTGAGGGCGACTAACTTTGATCACGTAGGGTTCTCTAAGCCCTCAATTAGGCCTCAAACAAATTTGATCGCCGCATTTACGACCCTAACACCATGACACAGTGCTCAGTAGCAGAGCGGCACATCCACTTAGTAAACTAGTTGGGCGAACCACGTTCGGAATCCTCGTCTCTTGGCACAACGACGAGCGACCAAGTCCTTACTGTGAGAGCGAGATAACTCCCGAACGGAGCGTGGAAACAGGTTGTTCAAACAAATATAAGGTTACCCCGCATGTTTCAGGAATGCCTCCGAACAACGGATTCCTATCATCCAGACGCTACGCTTCAGCCCAGCACCGAGGTCGATCGACCGGCTTCCTATACGACCGTGCGTTTGCTTTGCGAGGTTTGCTTTGCGTGCGTTTGCTTTGTAGCAGAGTCCAGGGTCGCTCAGCCTATCGTTACCTTGTTTCCATGCAAGTATGCACGGATATATGTGCTTGGTGACCTCTTACATGTATCAATTTCTTCTCTCTCCTCCTGGTGTGTTTCGACAGTGACTTTTGTTCAAGTCAAGAACAGTGCTTCTAATGGCTATTGCACGTTTTTTTCGCTAAAAGTGCAATAGCATGCCTGTGCTGCCTTGAAAATGCATGCAGTTGTTCTGGTACTTTTCGTTTTCCTGTTTATTTCCTATTATATGCGTGCAAAGAGATGTCGGTGCCTTTTGCTCCTCTCAGTCAATAGATGTGACTAAAATTCTCAAACCAACAATATAGAAAATACTATAGTGACAATAGTTGTAAAACTCACATAGGCAAACGGAACACAAGTACACAAGAAGAAATATTACTTAGCAGTTCACAAAATTTGAATGTTTATGTTGGAATGCAAATGACGTCCCTCGACGGTGGCAAACACAGTGCGAATACACACACAACAGTCACGAAAACAGGTTAACGAAAATGATTGCGCAAGCACAATGATGTCCAAATGTGGATAAAATTATTTAATTCCATAAACACAATATTTCGAGCCTCTCGTTTACTTTTCATCCTTCATTTTGCCTGCTATGCAGTTTCATTAAACTGAGTTACCAGATCTGCAACCTTGCTGTGCAAAGGATACAAATTACAAAATTAAACATTAAACATAATCTGGCAGTACAAACAGATGTTCTTCTCCATCCGTACAGTTTGAAAATGTTTTCTTTAGCAGCCTTACCGCAAACACAATGACTCTGTGGGCAGGGGAAATGTTCCTGAAAATATTGGGAATAGTGTGAAATGAGGTGTTGCGCCTTTTTCTCCCACTTATAAGCGAACTTAAGCTCATGGACGAATAGTACCGCAGTAGATTTTATGTTACAGACAATGGGGTTCAGGCGCGACAGAACGACACCATTAACAAAGCCACTGCCACCACACGCAACCACGCCTGTGCTCAAAGATAGGTATGCACAACACTTTATTTGCTTTCTTCCTTTGTTACTTACATTTTTTTTTCTTCTTATTTTGCAATTCATCCGTTGATTTAAAAACTTTATGGACGACGCCATGCCACGTGAAGAGTGGACCTAGGGGCTTCGAAAAGTTAGCTAAGGACAGTTCCTCCACCTTAAACTTATGACCTGCCAATATTGTCGACGTTATGCCCTTGACATTGGCAATCTCGCCGCACTCTTCAACAGTAAAAGCTCGCGATTTACCACGTGGGGTGGTGGTATTTATTTTTATTTATTTATTTGTTCAGAATACCCCTAAAGGCCCTCTCGCAGGAGGGTATTACATAGGGAGGGGATGCAGTAACGCCTACCGATGTAATAGGTGAGTGATAAGTCGAAAAAAAACGGGCAACGGTAGACAATAATCACAAAAAATAATAATACAAGGCGAACAAGATTATCGTAGTACTAATAATAATCAGAAGTGTACAAAAAGAGAATACGAATCACAAGCATACAAAAATGGAGGGTAATCTGGGTCATAGAAAGCACTCAGTCCATTAATGTATAACAAATCAGAAAACAACACAACACGTGAACTTTAAAAGGAAAAGGCAAAACACCGCAATAGAAATAGGAACAATAACCATAAAAATATCCATGTTACACAGGAGACAAGAACATTTTTTAACACCATTCGTAGTGTAAAGAAATGGGGGGGGGGGACATGACACAAGAAAGGTTTACGCACTTTTATTAATGATTAGAAGTTTCTGGAATTAATTTATGTTGGTGCCGGTTGCGATGCGTTATTGCAAGTTATTCCACTCTGTTATGGTCCGCGGTATGAGCGATCTGGCATAAGTTAGTGCACGACACGTGAAGCGTTCGATATTAAAAGGTTGATCATGGCGGGGAAAGATGGCAGGAGGTGGCCTAAAGAACTGCTCGCGAAGTGATGCGTGATGGTAGAGCTTATGAAGAAGTCATAAGCGAGCGATTTTACGGTGACATGATAATAGATGCAGTTCAGCACGATTCTTCAATGAAGTGACACTGGTGGGACGTGAGTAATCAGAAAAAATTAAACGCACAGCACGATTCTGCACGGCTTCGATGTTTTTAGTAATGTAGTCTTGATCGGAATCCCAAATGGCTGAGGCATATTCTATTTTAGGATGGATTAAAGTGATATAAGCCAGTTTACGTAAGTGCGATGGGGTGTGTTTCAAGTTACGTTTAGGAACCCAAGTGAGCGGTTTGCTGAAGCAAGGATGACGTTAATATGGTAATGCCAGGACAGGTCAGGCTGAAAGTTAACTCCAAGATATTTGTACGTGGTCGTAAGTTCTACTGACATATTATTTAGCAAGTAAGACGTTGGAATGCGAAAAGCTTTTTTAGTGAAAGACATCAACATAGTTTTTGGAAGGCTTTAGTGTCATTAGCCACTTTGTGCACCACGAAGTTAAGGAGTCAAGGTCATATTGCAGAGATTGGCGGTCAGCTTCAGAAGGGATGTTGCCGTAAATAACACAATCGTCAGCGAAAAGCCTAACTTAGATTTGATGGAGGAGGGCAAGTCATTTATATAAATTAGGAAAAGCAATGAATCGAGCACATTTCCTTGAGCAGCACCGGATGAGACTGGGACAAAAGGAGAGTCAAAGTTATTGACCGACGTGAACTGTTGTCTACTAGAGAGGAAGGCTTGCACCCACGCCAGAACAAGGGAGTGAATATTAAGTTGTCTAAGCTTTAGTAAGAGCCGGTGGTGAGGAACTCGATCGAACACTTTTGAGAAGTCAAGGAAAATGGCATCAATTTCGATTCCGGCGTCCAATGATGAGTCTAAATCCTGAGTAAATCCTGCAAGTTGTGTTTCGCATGAGAAGCCCTTGCGAAAACCATGCTGGTATATGAAGATGGTATTGTGTTCCTCTAAATATATAATTACTTGTGAGTGTATAATGTGTTTAGAGAGTTTACAGATGGTACTAGTTAAAGGCATAGTTCTGTAGTTAAGTGGGGACGAGAGATCCCCTGATTTAAATATGAGCACTACTTTTGCTATTAGCCAGTCCTGAGGAATGGTGCCTGACGATAATGATAGAGAAAAGAAGACTGCCAAGCAACGATAGCATTCTGTTGTTGAAGCCATTATGATCAGATGCAGATGAAGTTTTTTTTTTTAATTTTCGAAGTAGAGATGAAATGCCAGCTTCGTCAGTTATTATTTCAGTCATATTACTACCGGAAACAACATCAATGTTAGGGCATTTAGTAATATCCTCAAGAATAAAAACTGCTGAGAATGAATCATTTAATAACTTATCACATTCGGATTCTCTAACAGGAGAACCATTCGTATTAGCAAGAGTTGCATCGGGGTGGTTGCTGGGATTTATTGTGCGCCAAAGGCGCCGAAGGTTATTTATTAGCAAAGATGACAAATCACGACGGAAAACGCGACGGCGAGTAGTTTTTAAAAGCTGTTTGTATTCCTTGTCACACTTTTTATAGCGACACCACGAAGCCGATATCTGCTTTTGTCTGCCATTCTGAAAAGTCGTTTCTTCTTATTATTAAGTCGAAGTAATTGCTGATTGAACCATGGAGAAATCTTGCTTGTTTTGATGGTCATAACTAGAATTTATTTGTCAATTAAGTTTGAAAGAGTATTTTTAAAAAAAGGTTCCAGTTATCTTCTATCGAACGTGACAAGTGGGCATCTAAAAAAATGCTCCGTCAAATGCGATGATCCGATACATATTGCATCAAAATTGGCTCGTTTATAACACCTTATACACCTTCCAGCAACTCTCTTTTTGTTAAGTGAACAAGTTAAGACGGACGTTTGGGCGAGTTTGTAAGCCATATTTGAAACAGAACAGTGCGGTTTTGACGGGGACAAGCAGGGAGAAACCCTGCTTGTCCCCGTCAAAACCGCACTGTTCTGTTTCAAACAAGTTAAGCTTCCAGCAATTGTGTCATGATCAGAAAGACCATCGAGATGGGCTATGTCAGTAAACAGGTCAGGACGAGAAGTTAAAATTAGGTCAAGAATGTTTGCGCATGTGCTCGAGCAACGTGCAGGTTTTTCGGTAAGCTGGCACAACGAAAAATCAAGGAAAGAATCAAGCAATTCCTGTGCCTGAGTATCGTTGCCTGAACCAGATAGTGTAGACTATTGGATATTGGTATAGTTTAAGTCCCCGAAAATTATAAGAAGCGCATTTGGAAACCGCCCGCATATTTCAACATCAACGCGATGAAATTCACTTTTGAAGGTCGCATTCATGTCCGGGGGGCGATAAAAAGCACCAACAATGAGATCAGCGGAACCAAGCCTCAGGGACACAAATACGCTTTCAAGAAATGAATTAGCAAGGATAAGTATAGCAATTATATCCTTACAAATTGCAATAAGCACACCACCGCCTCTTCGATCCTTTCTATCGCAGCGAAAAAAGTTAAAATCTACTTGACTGACAAGAATATTACTATCGGAAACAGTATCGCTCAGGCATGTTTCTGTTTGTGCAATGATGAAAGGCAAACTTGAGCCGATAATTGAAGATAGTTCAACACTTTTAGAAAAAACACTTGTGACATTAGCGTACAGGAAAGAGAGCTTTCCGTCTGAACGAGATCGGGTGTTTACATGTGCTCGACGCTTAGAAGGGGCACGTCACGTTGGTGGGGCGATTGCTGAGCGTGCGTCGGTGCGTGGTACACACGCCGCGCAATTAGAATTGTGTACCAAATGTAAGTGTCGTTATTTAGGCACAGCTTGTCATAAATAAGACGCACACGATCACCTTCCTTCCTTAGTGTTTTTCAAAACTGCAATAACTTTCTCCGTTTGTCCCGCATAGCCTCAGAATAGTCCCGTGCGACAATGAAGGGCGTATTTTTTAGTTTGAAGCCTTTGCTCAGAATGGCTTCGACTTCTTTGTCATTAAGAAGCTTAGCGATGATGCGGCGCTTTTTATCTGAGGAGAAGGGACCTATGCGGTGAGTCCTGGCTAGTGACGAAATCGAAAAGTCAAGTCCGTTCCTGCAGAATTACCCAATGCAGAATTGCCCAGTGCAACGTTGCGGCTGCGAAAAACACCGAGCAAGATTCTTTAGGCACGTACCGAAGGGTCGGCACAGTCCAGAAATGTTCTTGCACTCCAGCATCGCCGGATTGCGGCCGGATTGCAGCCGCTAATCGAACCGTGATGTAACCTCAAGCTTAGCAGCAAAACGTCATGGGCACTTAGGTGTAGCGGCGCAAGCAGCCCACGTCTATTTGACGAAGAAATTCGTCCCTAGTGGGAGGTCACATCATTCCCTGTGTCCTTCTGGAACACTAAACTTGTATGCATTGCTCAGAACCTTGCATACCCAAACATGGCTTAAGCGTTCACGTGTCCAGCGGTGCGCGGGTGGTATACGCTACTACGTCACTGACCGAGAGCTCGACCTTCTGTAAACCGAGAATAGATTTAGGTATATTGTGGTGCACCAATCGGTTCGAAATTGTTCTGTGAATGAAAGGGCGTGAGAAGAGACGACGAGCGCCACCACGAACTATTTTATCACGCATCAAATGACCATTCTGTGTGTCGTACACAGTACATTAAGCGTCTGCTCAGATCCAAAATACTTGAGACCCAAGAGAGAAAAAAAAATGGGCACAGCTGCCGGCTACCACAGTCATTTGACAACTTTCTGCACTCTACTGCGCTATCTTTAATATAAACAGCGTATTTTGATACTATGCTCAATCGCGTGCGTGCTTCTGTCATTGACCTTCAGCATATGCCCTGTAAAATTCTTATCAGCCTTCGAGTAATGGGGCCGCGGAAATAAAGGGAAAAAAGGCCTCATTAAGACGAAGAATGATTGACGTTTATATCCTAACAAGCGTAAATCGAGAAGGGGAAATGTTGTCAAAGACACCGATAGCTCTTGGGTGCCCGTACTTACATAGAATACGAATGCGAATGTTTTGGACATCTTAGTTTTGGATATCCACATGCGTGCTCTTGTCTGCGATTGTGAAATCTGTATATACGCCGTATAGCTATAACTGAAGCCTCAGCCTCATGAGGTACAATGCACATTACGACTCAATATGCCCGCCAGCTGAACATAAAATAAACTGCAGGGAACCAACGCCGTCCTGATGGCGTGTCTGAAAAAGGTCCCTCAGTGTCATCTAGTAAGAAAGCGCCTATCGTTTAGCAAAACCAGAACAAGGCAAAAGCGGGAGCCAATGTATCGACAAGTGGACTTGTCTTTTACAGGCGGCATATCCTTTCCTCGGCATAGTATATATAGGCAGGTTTCTTCTAAAGGGGAGAGGGGGTAAGGCGGGTGAGTGCGGCAATGACCGAAGGGGCGTTAGTGGTGAGTTTAGTAGCGCAAACATATGGGGAAACTGGCAGCACGATGTTTTGACGTTTTAATGGCATCTGTGTTTTTTAATGAGCATGGAATTTTGTTTTCTTTTTCTTTTCGCTCAGCGCAGTGCGTGCCCATATGAATATTGATAGCACTGGCGAAGCTGCGGCAATCGAGGACAAAATTATTTGTTAAAAACGCCATAGAAGTGTCTCGCACAGAACACAATTCGGCAGCCTGCATGCAAGCCTCCGCCGCTTGTGTTACGGCACAGTTTCGAAATTATTGACTCACTGGAAATGTTCTTTAGTATAAAGCGAGAATGGCGGGGATTGCGTGCAGCAAATTGTTTTCGACGTTGAGAAAGCACTCCTTGGCAACGACAGTTCAGGGTTGCAGCGAAATTCCATGCACGAAGAAAGAAGTTGTCAACGCGGTCGGAATTCAGGTCAGCGCAGTTTCTTATTTCTTTTCTGCATATTCCAGACGCGGAAAGAGTTTCTTTGTTACTAAGGTTACATGAAATAATTTCTTTGGAACCGCTTATGATGCCCACGGTGCCATAACCAATACACACATGATGAAATTAGGCTCGCCAAGGGTTCATGTAGTTATCGTCTTCGAGTCCAAGCATGTTTGCCGCACGCACCTTCGCGCCGGGTGATGAAGCAGCAATGCGCTGTTTCTTCAATAAAAGAAAGTTTTCACCGTTTGAGTTCACTGTGAGAGTGTCTGATCACCAGTTTCATTTATCTGCATTGTCCCTTTTTTTTTGTCGCCAGGCATAGTCAACCGGCACCACACACGGGTTGAAAACAGTGGGCACATACGTCGAGGGGCACTAATATTGCGCTTAGCATTACCGACAAAATTCCGGCTCCATACTCTTGTATTCGAACAAGTTCGTAGTCATCCTCGTTTTTACTTTCAATAAAATCAAATGCACATGGCTTTTTCGTTCTAGAAGCTGTTGAAATAGTTCAAATGGTGTGCGACCGCCGAAAACAGGCGCTGTGAAAGTGCCCACCCGGCTTGCCTATCACGCCTAAACAAAACGCCGTCGTCGGAAATGATCGTGACATTTTGGCAAAAAACAAAAAGATAATACAATGAAAGCACTATATTACGGCTCTCCTAGTTGTGTCGAATAACCACGCCGCATAGCAATGGCCTCTAACTTCTGTCTTCTTTTCTTTTCCATCACTTTTGCGCATCCACCACCCTACCACGCTGGCCATTTTCCTTTGTTCGTATGATTAAATAATTCGTGCGATGGTCTGCAAAGAGGCGCTGCGTGTGCGTTTGAAATCCAGGGTAACTGAAAGTGTAAATAGACAACCAGGAGCCATTAAAAAGAAAACGAGAGAAACAGGAACAGTGAATTGGATGCAGAGAATGGAAAGAAAAAAGGTCGTGGAGTTTTACAATAGTGAGAAGAAAGAAATTAGAGGGGGAAATACGTAAACTAACACAAATGGCAGTGTCTTGCTATTTGAGGCTTGAGCTGGCCTCCTAAGGTCAAAAACTTATCGCAGCAAATATTCGCAACAAGCTGAAGCATGTGCATGCTGCAGAAAAACTCTGCAGACCACTCAGCACATTGTAATGGAATTGTAATGGATTCACCCAGTGAGACCAGTAGGTAACGTAGACTCTCCAGAAGCGCTTCCAATTAAAGTAGACGGGAGCATCAACCCGTCAACACTTGAGATGAGCAAAAGGCGTTCGGAGTATTGGAAAAATAAACATGCAGGGAAGAGATTGATAAAACCGGACCGTTAAAGGCCTGGGTAGCGGTACAAGGTAGCTAGAAAAGTTTGAGGAAGAGAAAAACGATAAAAGAGATGTATACAAAAATACTAGAATGAAAAGCATGAATAGGATACTTGAATAATATTAGGCTCGGTGACTGTTTGTCGCCGCCGCCTTTCAAATGAGATGGCAACAGATGATGATGAAGATCATCATCATCATCATCATCATCATCATCATCATCATCATCCATTTTTTTGCTCAAGTTCCAGTGCTGGATGCCCATACTACACTCGTGAGCCAATGTGAAGTTGTTCTAAACGGCAGTGAAGAAGGGAACACATGAGCAAGAAATGCATAGCGGAAGAATGGCGAACAATGGCCGTCGGCATATATCGAGCGATAGTGCCGATGTCGGCGACAGTCGCTACTCGTCCGTGCGATCGATCAGTTTCGTCGTCGAGATGCCGCCGTCGCAATGGCTGCCGGAGATCCAACACCTACACGATAAAAAAGTGAATGCGCAAGACGTCTTCGTTCCGTGTCCATTTGTATGCTACGAAACTTAGCTGCCTATGGCGACACCTTCGTAAAACAAACAGGCCGCGCAATTCTCTTTCATATATGCCATGCTGGCAATTAAAGAACATGTATATAATTAGTTCAATCGTAGAAATGATTGAACGATGAAGCGAGAGTTAAGAACTCGAGTTTTATTATAGAAAATTACAAACAAGTTCCCATAATAATTTACCCACTACCAATATTTACCCACTGAGGCTTAAGCAGGTATTACGTGAGCGCGGCGTTCTTGACCTTCAGTGACAAGGAATTAGGCTTCCTGAGGTTCGGGTGGTAGTGGCTTATCAGAGGATTTTTTCATGGTGGGTGTCATCCGTATCTTCATCTCCGGGTCGAGTTGGCGAAGGCGGCGATGATAATGACCTGACGGGGCCCAATATACTGCGGCATTATCGCGCAGAAGTCCATACACTAGGGTATTACTGTGTGGTCGTGTAAATGCAATTGACACTGGCGTGGCATTAATGTGGGCCATCTGTGACTCCGCGTCAGCGAGCTCATTTCCATGTAAGCCATAGTGTCCCGAAATCCACTGAAACCTTATGCAATGGCGAGCTCTGAGGGCGACATCGTGTGATTCGGACACCTCTTGGGCAAGGACAGGGAATCAGATGAGGCTATGCCCGAGAATGATCCCCAGGTCCCGGGCTGGATTCGCGATCGCGGTACCTGGTTCCGGAATACAAAACGCTAAAGCAAGCGAAGGTTACTGGCTTATTTATTTATTTATTTAATATCGCAAAGCAACACGATGGCTGACGCAAAGGTACCCGTCAAAGTAGTTAAGGTGGTCTAAACTAACCGGCCGCCCTAATTGCAGTAAATATATATATATATATATATATATATATAGTATACGACTTCACTGCATATGACTTATTTGATTACCTTTAGTTTTATTGCCTTGAAACCCCCGTAATGCACGCGTTACGTAAGAAGAGGGTCTCAATTAACAATATTCGGTGCCACAGAACTTCATAAACAAGGATAAGCAGTAACACAGTTCAAAAAGCTTTTTTGTTTGTTTGTTTGATCACCAGTAATATAGTGGCCAAGCACAACATGCCGCTTTGGGTTGAGCCCCAATAAATGCCTAAACCTGGCAATGCTTCGCTCGTCAAGCGAAGGGTTCTGTGGCGCTTTCATGTTTGCAGATTGGTGGGAGTGACGGAATATTTTTACAAAACACGAAGCTATAGCACGCGGAAGAGGGCCCACGCTTGTACGCCGGAACAACAGCGCAATATTCGACTAGCAGATCAATCAGCGTGTCAGGAGCAGTACTTCACTTACAGTAGCCTTGAAGCTAATGTTAGCTTAAAAGCATAACCGACTGTGCTAATCAGGTGCTGTGAACCTAGAAAGATTGCTATGTTGTGGATGCGCTTCTGGGAGCTGCGCGAGCTATTATGAGAAACGTATTTGCCTTTAATCGCGACGCTTGCGCTTGCCGCCTTTCTCGCTAGTTAATCAATAACACAACTTTACAGCGAGCTCTCACACATTCAAGTGTATATCCGTGGAACGTTTACCACTCGGTCCTCCTCTCAGTAATGGATTACTGTGTGCGTAAACAGGTGATCTTGGATGGTTTGTACCGTGTCGTTAACTTTTGCACGAATAAAGAAATATTGCTTTTTCTTTTGATTTTGCATTTTCTTTACAACCAAGACCTAAACTGCCACATGTGCAAAAATATTCATAACTGAAGCTAAATTATTCTTTTCTTTTTATTTTTGAACGCCATAAGAGGACCTCAGAGGATGCAGTACTGACCAACGTTACTAGACTAGCTTCAGTTTTAAAACTCGGCGCCGTTGCGCGGAACCGCCACCCACCCGCGCCTTCGTGGCGCTGCAGTCGCGCCCGGCTTCACTTCCCCACTAGCCGGCTACGCGGGCGGGCCGGACAAAGCACGCGGCGCAGCGTTGGTGTAGTCTGCGGTTCGTTGTTGACAGCGAATTTCAGCAAGCATGTCATCCGTGTCATCCTTCGCCGAGTTTCTTAAGAATATCAGCAGACGATGGCGATGTGCTGCGTACTTGCCTGCATAAGCCGCTATCGGAACGATGTCGACAGTTCGGCGCACCACTTTTTCTGTGCTCCCAGCAATGCGACGCTTCGCTCGGCGTGAAACAGAGCGATTCCACGTGCCGACCGGGAACTCACTGGGAAAACAACGGCACGCGCTCGTGTCACTGCTCCCGCGTTCGTCGTCGTTTTCCACAGCTGGCTGTGTGGCCGTTCATCTTTCCAGCGTTGAATTCAACTTCAATTCTGTCGTCGTAATGGGGCGGCTACGTTTACGGGGGTATGAGCCATTGCTTAAGGGAGTATGAGCCACTCATGGTCATACGTAACGGAAAGATTTAATTTTGAAGAAATTTAATTTCGAAGAATCACAAGCGGCAAATCGCAGGCGAAGGCTGCTAACCACGCTGCGGAGCAAACTCGAGACATCGAACGCAAGCGCCAACTGCGGAGATACCTTCTGTGACGTCGTTCTCTCTCGCAGCCGATTGTGTGTGTAACCTCATAACTGAGAAATACTTTAATGAACCCTCGGGATTAACCCAGTGATAAACACAGGGCCGCAAGTTTCAGCTTCGCTGATTAAGCGTCTTCACGGAATAAAAAATCCGACTTTTTTTGTGTGTGTGTGTGTGTGGCTTGTGTGTACAAAGACCAACCTCATCTTTATTTTTGTATAGCGCTTCTTTGGCGTGGTGAGAAGCTTCGGTGGGGATGATCATCCTACAATCACGCACTTTGGCCAGATATTCAGGCTCGTGAGCCTAAACTGCGCGATACGTTAAGACGACAGGAAGAAACGACATTTAGAAACGCAGCTTCTGCGTTTCGCTGTATGCGTTTCTTCCTTTCGAGCAGTTTACCCTTCTTTCGCATTAACGAGCTGGCGCGATAAATCTTGTTACTGTAGGTGGATACCGCTTTCTCGTGGTATCACTAATTCGGACAAGGGAGAATTTGAGTTGTGTTTCACGCCAGCGAGCGTCAAACACGCGCAAACTGCCCGTCCGCACGAGCTCAAGGCTATGACGAGGCGTCTGCAGTGGAGCCCGATGGAACAGCGTTGCCCTCTGGCGGCTGTCAGAGAAGTGGCAACAGCAGCTGTAAGCGCGCGGGCGGGGAGTTTTACAACTGAAGCTAATCTAGTAACGTTGGTACTGACATAGCGAGTTGTGTGTTGCATGGGACGAGCGTGACAAAATTAGGAAGAGAAAATAATAAATATAGAAAAGCTAACACATAAAGAAGAAAACGACCAAAACAATAAAATTTCATATGCAAGAATGCACAAGCGTTGCATGCGTTGCGAGCCTTCTAGAACAAGATATCCTGAGGCTGTTACGAAGTTAATCGGAAGAAGAGCCGAAATAGTAAGTTGTTATGTATATAAATAAATGGAAGAAAAAATAAAAGAACTTTGGAGTGTTCTCCGGTTGCTCCCAAAGAAGGCTCGAAGCAATGGGCTCTTCTGATGAAAAACGTGTCATTGTTTTAATCTTCAGAACATGCCACTATTGTTTAACGACTCGGGCTTAATGGACTCGAAGGTTTTGTTTACACCTCTGTTGCGGGATAACGTTCTAGGTGTTTATCGAGCTCTCACCGTCACGGTTTTTCAGTTTCCTCCTAACAAAAGCACCGCATTACAACGCAACGCGGTTTACTCAACTTACTCAACAACTTTACTCTCGCCTGAGGGCGCGCACCCGGTTCTTCCATTTTCGACATCATGTGGAGTCACTCTTATGAGTATAGTAAATGTACCATGTGTTCCAGCTAACGTCAGGCCACCATTTCAACGAAAAAGACATAAAAAAGAAAGATTAAGAAAATACAGTGCAAGGTACAATTATAGGGCATTTGTCGTTTGGTCGTCAGACCTCTGACGACCGAACACGTACGTTTTATAATTGTGTCTTGCGCCATGTTTTAGCTTTATCTCTGTTTTTTTTTTTTCGTTCAACAGATTGCCTAACGTAAGCTGGGGCATCCGATACAGGGTGTTTCATTAAACTTGAGCCAAGCTTTAAAAAATATGAGAATGCCACGTAGCTGGACCGAACCAAGGTAATGCTTGCTGTCGCTTGGAGATACTCATTTTATTTTCTTGCATACCGTCTAATTAGATAGCTAGTGCTAATTAATTTTCGAACTTCTCAAATATAATTATATGAATATGCCAATGAGGAAATTGTAGAGCAGTACGAAAAACATACGTACAAAATCGAAGCGTTTTTCCGAGCGTGAAAGAAGCCTGCGAACACGCGCAGAGTGGCTCGAGCGGCAAATCGCGCGGCAATCTTGCGCATGATGGCGGGCTTCTTTCACGCTCGGGAAAACACTTTTATGTAGGCCGTATTAAGCAACATAAAACTGCATATGGAGTTTTTCATGTTGCTCTACAATTTCCTCATTGACACTTTTCATCTAACTATAATAATTGAGAAGTTCAATAATTAATTAAGGTTAATTATGTAGTAATGCAGTATGCAAAAGTAATCTGAGTATCTCCAGGTGACGCCAAACAACGTTACCTTGGTTCGGTGCAGCTACATGGCATTTTCCTATCGTTAGGGTTTGGCTTCATTGACGTGAAGCACTCTGTGTATGATGCGTCTCTTTGACAGTGCGAGGACGCAGTGGTGGAAAGCACGACATAGTTGCGTAGTAAAATACAAAGTTGAATTCGTTCGTGGACTGCCATCGTTCATTAACTGTGGCAAAATGCATGATATCCTAGAATCTACGAAAAAAGAACTGTAGCTAAACATGAGGAAGTGTATATTGTAACAAATAGAAATACTATTTGCAAATTAGTTTTCAAAAGAAGATACCCTCACTACCATATTCACGGCATGTTCCTACGCACTACATGCTCGGGGCACAATGCCCCATTCTGGGCATTACTTAACAAATATGTGTAGTAGCCTAACGCTATTTTGCCATGTTGCAGTGACGGTCAGTCACCCCTCTTTACTGAACAAAGTTTTGCCGATGTAAAAAAAAAAAACAAGCAAGACTCAAAGCACTACGATAGCGGCGAGCACAATCATCGGTCGTCTAGATCTGATCTGATGGGTCAAGTACGTGCATTATTTGTACGGTTATCACACAACATATGAAATAATATTTCCCTCTGGCTTACATTCGAGAAAGTAAAAATTGGCAGTGGCTTAGCTCGGCTATGCCAGGATATGCGTAGCGAAAGCCAAGGCATAGCATGGTTAGCCTTAGTTAATCTTGATTGCAAGTGCAGGTTAGTCTGGTTTTCTAGCAATGTTGCGTCGTTTAGCCAACCGTTCGGCGCACTGTTCGTCTGTTTCCTGGTGATTCGTTTCCTCTCCATCTCGTCCCGATGTCGATTCATGGCTCATACCCCTGTAAGCAAGAAAAAATATAGTAATCGCTCACTACTGGGTGGACTGGGTGAACGCCCTGCAAAGCGACGACCACCAGACCCAGCTCCGGGCCGTCCAGAAGGCTCACGAAAGGGCGGAGGCTCACGGGCTTCCCGTCCCAACGTGGGTGCGGCCCGCGACCCCTGCCGCCCACTAAACCAAGAGTGGGTGGGGAGGGGTTCCTCAGGACACATTAAAGTTATTTCCTCCTCCTCCCGTAAGGCAGACGCTACAAGCGCTCCGCAAAGGGAAGCGAACAACGCTTACATTCTTTAGAATCACGCATACAACATACAGAACAGTATATGTTACAATAAAGAACAAGCTCAAAACAGGCATCCCACCCAAATAGTTGATAATTAAGCATTCGTGATAGCAATGCGAAACACGTAGCGCTCCCCACGCAAACATTTCTCAGCATATCACGGATCTCTGTTGCGCAAGCTGCCACCGGCTTTCCACGTGAGGTGTGAAGTCCCTAGTCTTTCAAGTATAAGATAACCAGCCTACCAACTGATTTCAATGTTGTTGCAGCAGCGCTATGGGGGCGGCGCGGTGTCAAAACGACGATTACTCCCATTCCTATCATTACTCTAACGTAGTACTACTGCCATTACTCCAAAGGCATAAAGCAGTGTGTACCACCCTCAGCAGTTGTCGTGGCGGTCTTCAACAGCTTCGCTGGTCATCCACCTTCAGAGAGTGGAATGGCGTATTAATTTTTATATTTCGTATTTCCTCTTAAGCAGGCGTCTAACTCACTCGCGCACCGAGTAATCGATTTGAGATGAAGGGTTTGCACTTAGCGAGATTCAAGAATTACCAGCCCACGTGCCCGGCAGCTCGCCTCTTCCTTCACTCAAATGTTAATCAAGGGTTCTTTCTACCTTACAGGAACAGAAGGATGCGGGCTAAGAAGCCGCCACGTTACCCAAGTGATGGCAGCAAATCAAGAAAAAAGCAGCGCCTCAGCTGGCGTTGCGTGAAAACACCCATAGACAAAAACATAAAACCATGCTGGCACCACATGCGTAAGAAGCATTCGTGTTCAAGCGGGCGAACAACTAGATGAGATTAAAACCACTCCGGCATCGCATGCCTAAGAAGCATTCGTGTTCAAGTGGGCGAGCAACTAGATGAGAATAATTCGATTTGTTCCTAATTAACTTTCCACTCTTAGGAGAGCTCGCGCCCTGGAGCTCTGTGGAATATACACTGATTGTGTCGTTTCTTTCCCTTCCATTTTTTTCTCTTTCTTTTTTGTTTATTTATTTGTTTGCACGATTATCTAGCGCTCTCTCCTACCTATAGACAGCTAGTTCGGTATTTGATGCTCTACAAGGAAGATTAGCGCTAAGAGATAATTAATTTATGGTAGCGTAAGTAGAAGAAGCACCAAATACAACTTTTCTTTCGGCTACGTTGCGGTCTCTTACCTCCGGTTCAGGCACTGAGGTAAGAGGCAGAATCGTCTTATGCTTATCTAGAAATTCTCGTCCTATGATGTGTATTTGTTGTTGAAGGTTTCTTGTTGACTGAGAAGCACAGTGGTATTTTTTGGAAACCTTTCGAATAGCCTCCGGCAGCTATAAGAAGTCTGCAGTCATAAACTGGCGGCCTCTGCACGTAGACTCTTGTAGAACTGCAGGTCTCTCTGTGTGAAGGATTTTCATTTTTTGGCCAATGAAGCTGCTAATGCCCAGCTGACAAGCCCAAGTCCTGGGGACCAGCTACAGCTGGTGAACAGATCTAGGCTATCAGCACAGGGCCACGGCTACCTAAAATAGGGCGGCCACCCAACTTCGGGCAATAACAGCTAGATGAATCAAATAAAGCTTATTCCCTCGCAAGCTCCTAATGCAACTACTAGCGCTCAGAAACGTTTTATGCGAGTTTTCAGTTTTCTGGAAAAAGCTCGGTTACTGGGGAAGCTTACATATTGAAAAAAAAAGCCTGTGGAATCCTGGGAGCGATACGCAGGCAAATATGCCAGTGTGTCTGTCAATTACGAATTAAATAACATGGATAAACCCGCGTTTTCTGTCCATTTAAAGGCGTAATTCTGTGTTTTCCTGGTGGGCCTAGAATTGTAGATACCTTATATCTTAAGAACATCGGATCCACTCTATGGGTGTCGTGCTCAGAAAGTTGGAAGTGCGTGGGTCAGTAGTGTGCTTTCAAAATAATTACTAAAATCTCGTCTTTTCCAATATTTACGCGTTATACGAGTCGCGCAGTTGCTTTTCCCCTGTTTCCTCGCCGAACTATGCGAGGCACGATGTTTGCATTTAGTTGAAGTAGGAAGGAATTGTGAGTGACGAACGATAGATCTATATGTTTAACCATGGTACACTCTAAAAACTAAGAGAGTTCAGGGTACTCTCTTTGAAGGAGTGTCTGCATGTCTTATATTTAACTCTTTTTTCGAGAGTATATCGACCCTCTTTGGGAGTAGGACAACTCCTCCTGACAGAGTTTTGTTACTCCACCACAAGGGAGTGCTTGTAGTCTTCCGCAGTGTGCTAATACTCTTCCTACGAGGTAATAGTACTCCCCCAGAGCAAGTGCTTCTGCTCCTTCGAACCGAGTGCTTCTACTCCTCCAAGCCGAGTGTTTCTACTCCCCCGAACAGAGTGCTTGTACTCCTTCAGAATATAGTGCTAGTACTCATCTCAATAGTATGAAAGCGTGATGTAGATCCATTATCACGTTAGAAGGGATTCACAATACTTACATGTGGGGAATATTTAATTCCATCATAAGCAGCTCTTGTACTTAAGCTTGGCGAATTGGATGTAATCTGTAGTTGCCGAGTTACTCAAATGAAACATTTTTTCTCTTAAAAGTTAAAAATCTTTATTGATCAGTCACAAGACAAAATGAATAACAATTTAAGAAACATACTTACAAACACATAAAATCAGATTCCAATCATGCCCATTAGCTTTAGAACACATCTTGTAATAAAACATAAGTATATTCTCTAAAGTTTCATCAGTATTACAGTGTATAAATATCCTTTAATGTCAATTGGCTCCCTCTTTTCAAAAACAAAGTATACAATGAAAAGTTAAACATGGAACAAACGTGTGCAAACTCACAAAGTATAGAAATATGCACCAGATTACTGGCCAGTAAACGCAATTCTGACACAAAACGCGTGCACTTATATGGCAGAGGTTACCAGATGAGCTGCTAAGCGTGGGCTGGTAATGTAGATAAATTGTGGAAGAAACTTTTTTGTATGCTATATTCTAAGACAGCAACTCATTTGATAACGTCCTGTACAGCATATGGATGTTCCTGACTGACAGTACAGTGCATTTAGAAATGTGTTGTATATTCTCATGTGACGCCGCAGGTCTAGCTAGCTTAGCTTACATTTCACATAAAGTTACATGCATGGGCTGCACCCCACTGTTTCTAAGTGTGTCTTGTCGGGGTTCTGCAGCAATATCCTGCCCGGTCTGAAAGCAGTACAGAGGCGTGTCATATTTCCTATTCGGTTGGCCTCCTCACGAAAGTAGTTTCCTGGTGCTGTTGGGATTGATCCGTTACACATTCTCACAAATAAATAAAATTAAATTCACGATATTATCTAGCATGTAGAAAATGAATATAAGACTACAAGGAGCATTGGCATTATAATCTTGCGCCTCAAATTTCTTGTCATGTATGGTAGCTTTTCATTCCCATTATGGTAAGAATGCTATACTTCTGAGGGGCAGCTTGCGTAATTACATGATCAATTATTGTGACTCGTTGAATATGCAATCTAACTGAAGTATAGCATGGTTTCAGATGTGAACCAAAAATCAGATGCGATGAATATGATGCATCAAAGGCGACATAAGCATAAGTACAGGCAGGTAAGTGCGCGAAAAAGACAAAGAAGCAAAACATAAATTGAGATTGGCACCAACCTGTTTGACATATCCCTTCCATACACGTGGATTTTGCATGCGACTATGCATATACTTGCACAATGAACCAACTTCCTGAAACCAAAGCTTTTTTTTTCCTACTGAACTGGTTAACATGTGCTAAAGTAAGAAAAATTATCGCACTTCACGGAATCTTCGTCTCAAAACAAGTACATACGTGTCTAGGAAGAATAATACATCGCCTCACTGTGCACTCTGTCTCAAAGTCCAGAAATTTACCATGTGTGAAAATGCTTTTATTTTATTTTGCCTTATGAAAGTTATGTCTCCAGAAGCCATGAAACTAAGGGGCTTTTGCTTAACACTATATGCTCACATCCGCCAATTGATGAACACGTGTTCTACTCAGATTCTCTCAGTTCATTACATTGAACGCATCCCTACCTCCACTGGCATACTTGGTTGGCAAGTAGGTTGAGTCACCCTAATCAAAATATCAAATACCTGCCAGAAGCTATCATATCACTGTTTCACAGGAGAAACTACAATTTTACATTTTTTGTTATAATTTTCAGTTACAAGTGACTTTCCGGCTTCTAAGACGTAAGATGTGTACCATGGTGTACACAGTTCGAGGCCTTAATTGCTCCTTGTTTTCGCTTCGGGAGGCACGAGCGGTTCTAATGAACTGGTTTCGTGAGCACGCAGGTAAACGATAATGACTTCTTAAACATGGGAGTCTCTCCCCCCAATGCTTCCCCTTTCTGTAACCTAAAAGAAAGTCATACTTCTAAAATTAGGTGCGAAATGTAGCTAGAAGGCAAGACATTAAAATCCATTTGCTTCATGTCAGCATTTAAAATACAGAATTAGTGGTTTGTATTTGCACCCTTGCATTCACGTGTTGTTAAATGTAAGCTAATAAAGCTGTTAAATGTATGTAAGCATCTAGCCAAGCATGAGCTGTTGCTTTTTATAGTGAACACAGGCATTGTGCTTACTGCAAGTCTGTATCATGTCAATAAGCAAATATGCAATTTCATTGTACCACTATTTTTTATCACATGGATATATCTGTTGAGGAGCAAGACAAAAAGCAGTCACTTCTCACAAAACTAATCCGCTTTTTTTAAATACATTTCAAACTTTGCAATGACACTTGCTTCTATGTGTTTGTCTCCGGAGAGCATACTTGATTTTGACTTTCCCATCAGAGACATAAATAACATAACATAAATATACCATGTTAAGATGGCTTCCTAGAGCACGGGAGAATTTTTATCTTGGTGTGACATACTGTACTTTGATTTTGATGACATTTTTCTAATGGAACACCTAATATTCCCACATTCTAGTTTTCTTGTCCAAATTGAATGGCAATGTATTTTGGTTCTTTGGCGTGCGCTCCTCTGACTGACTAGATGACAATTCCCATTATGGTGTACAAAAGAGAGACAGGGAGAAACGAGATGTGGGTAGAAAATGGCCAGTTTCCAACCCTGCTCTGGGGAAGGAATAAACGAGGGCAGAAAAATTTTTAAAAAATGTGCCAGAGTCATTGACCATGATTGTCGATGTAAACGAATAGTCCGAGCAAACGAAGGCACAAACGAGCGAACGAAAAGGCGAACGAGGGCTCACGAGAAAGAAAGAGAGAACGAGAAAGACAGTGAAAGAGAGTGAGAGAGAATGAACGAAGAAACGTTTGCGTTCTCGATTCCAACCACAGACCACTGACCAATCATGAAAATCGCTGAAATAGCCAAAAAAAGCTATTTGCCTTTTTTAGAAAAATGTGCAGGAACAACAGATGATGACTGCGAATTTAGTCCAACAGCCCGAACGAACGAAGAAAAGCACGCGCGAAGATGGAAAAAAGTGCACAAGCACTCACACATGTAAAATAAGAACGCGGGAACGTCATAGTCGCTAAACTAGGACGCTTGAACGAAGACCTTGACTTGTGCTATCATCGCCTTCTGGTGCGAGGAAGGACCCCTGTACAAGCCGGCCTTCCAAAATCGCGCCTGCTGAGAAAGTCCACGGGCATCGAGGAGTGCTAGCTATTTAGAGAGTGGCTGGCTCTGGGTGTAATGTAGATAGGATCTGAGGAAGATATATTAATGCGAAAGCACTGTATGCCTAATTACGCGAAAATCTGATTTTGTAGTCGGCGGCATCACCGAACGATGGCACCAAAAATGGCTGCTGCAAATAGTAAAACCACATCAAAAACAATGTAAACTGATGCCTTTGAAAAGAATATTCAGGAAACTTGAGTCTCGGTGGGATTCGAACCCGGACCTCCATGGTGCCAGACAAGCACGCTTTCCCGACGCCATGGCAGCTCTACGGCTCTTGTTGACTAAATGTGTGCCTAGTGCGTGCGTCGTTGCGCACGTCACGTCGCAGGTATCTGGCTGACTAAACGTGTGGCCTAGTTAAAAACATTAGGGGGTTTTACGTGCCAGAGCGATGATCTGATAATTAGGCACGCTGTAGTGAAGGACTCCGGAAACTTGGACCACGTGGGGCTCCTTAACGTGCACCTAAGTCTAAGTAAACGGGTGTTGTCGCATTTCGCCCCCATCGAAATGCGACCGCCGTGGGCGGGATACGATCCCGCGACCTCGTGCCCAGCAGCCCAACACCTTAGCCACTAAAGGTTCACTCACACTAGGCCGACCCGACACCGATTTTGGCCTGCCGACTGTCGGCGAGAGCGTTATTTCCTTCGTGTCGGCGCCTCTGCCACACTGTATATACCGACGCCGAGCTCTCTGCCAACCATCGGCAGATTTTCGGCGTCGGCACAGTGTGACTGAGGCGCCGACACGAAGGAAAGAACGCTGTCGCCGACAGTCGGCAGACCAAAATCGGTGTTGTGTTGGCACAGTGTGAGTGAGTCTTAGGCGACCACGGCGGGTCTAGTGACCCAGTGCAACCACAGTCATGAATGTGCAAAATGAGTGCATAAAATAAAGAAGCGTTAATGTCCACTTGAATGCCCCTGAGCGATCCTCTGAGTTAGGTACTCCTCGCTGGCAAGTGAGCGCGTTGAGACGTTGACGTGTTTTCGTTTGGTCTCACTGAAGCGCACTTAAAACGAAAGCGAAAGCTTGCGCGGACAAGGAACGCGCAGAAAAAAAAAAATATTTCCCCAAAGCGACTATAATGCTTTCGCTTTTCCACACGTAAGCAGTACTAAGTGTCTCTGGCGAACTTCAACGCCCAGAGTTTCCTACAATCCCATTCGGTGAAGTTCGCGCTTATAACGGTCGACTTTTTCCTTGTCCTCTTGCGAATGGAAGCTCTTTCGTGGCAAACCAATCCTGCGCATTCTTACAAGCAAGGCAAAGGCAGGTTCGTGAAAGGAAAGATTGTCATTCACCTGAATGTTGCACAAAACCAAAAAAGAAGCATACCCCCACGCGGGAATTTAAAAAAGGAAAAGCTTTCTGACAAAGTTTCGTCCAGACCCGAACGAATTTTATTTCAACTGCAAAGCTTCTTTCTGAAAGAAACCCGTAAGGGTTTCCTTTGTAACTTCGCGCTATATACCATCGGGAGGACGACGATTTTAGTCTTTCGTGAAGGGTATTTCGAATGTCTAACCAAGAAGACCAAACACCTATGCTTGCAACAACCATTTGTACTTGTTACGCAGCGGGTTCTCGATTCGGCAATGCCTATGTGTGCGAGGAACTTCCATGCCGCTTCGAGTTCTTGCACTTATTTTGCTGGGGATCTAAGGAGGAAATATAGGTACAGGGGATCTGGGAGGCGGAATGAACTCGTGAACACAGGCCGGCCTTCAATGTGGTCTCGTTGCCCCCGGCAACGCACGGTAGTACAATTGACTGTAAATACGACCAATCTCCATTCTGTCCACAGGTCTTGTTGGGGTGTCTGAAGCAGCAGCAGCCGATCAAAGTGTCATGCTGCCTTCGTAACAAGACGGAATTGCTGAAAAGCCGCGCGTGACCGGCATCGTAAAACCACAAGACATGTAGCATCGACTGTTACGCAAGTGAAGATTGCAGGCCTCGCTGAGAAACGCACTTGCCTGCATGTTTTTTTTTTTATTTGTCATACATGTTTGGGGAGATGACGAAAAAGTAGCTCTTGTGTGAAACCCCGTTTTCCATTGTTCTCATTTTATGAGTATTTTTTGCGTGTTTTTTGGGAGGCGTCGCTAGAGTCAGTTAATGTACAGTTATTAGGTTGAAAACTGCTTCTTGTTGTAAGACTGTTTCACTGGCACTATGGAAGCTCTGAATGGGCCAACAATTTGGGTGCTTGATGTCCCGTGATTGCTTTGTGTAAGCCCGACAGGTAAATCCCGGTGCGAATCGGCTGATGTTATGACGAAACAATATGGCCTTCGAATGTGAAAAGTTTTGATATGTCGAATAAAAATTCGAGATAAGGCCGATGGTTCCATGTGAGAACTATTAATAGCTGTCGTGTGACAAAATTAGTGAAGGCGCCCATTCTCGGGGGAAGTTGCAAACAGTGTTATTTACGACAGCGTATTGAATGTTCAACCACTTAGGTCCCCTAACAACACTTTACTAGGAGTACTTATTGACAAATATAATTACCATGATCGTTATCATCTCCTTGTTCTCGCTCTGTAGTCATCAGCAGTCCACTGCAGGACGAAGGCTTCTCCCAAACACCGCCGACTGTTCCTCGCGCGCATCAAGTCAATCCCACCGTATGCCTTCGAATATCTAAAGCTTGTCGTCATTCCACCTGAGCCTCTTGCCTTCGACTCGAGGTATAGTGGTGCTCACAGGAAGGAAGTTGGCCTTAGCAGCACGCACAATTTATTTATTTATTTATTTACTTATTTATTTATTTATTTAGAAAGATGCATCTTGTGTTGCCGCCTTACCAGCTATATATATGTCTTGCCACAGGGGCTGGCAGAAGTAAACGATGACCAGCATTTCAGCGCTTTATAGATTGAGGTAATATCTATGCATAGAACATTGTGTGTGAAATATACATGTCTTAGGGCATGAACACAATATTGAGAGCAACCAAGCGTTCAAACGTGGTGCCAGCGCTAACCTAAACTGCTAGGATACCGATCCGAATGTCCAACTGGGCACAACATGAGAACGACCAAAAGGCTGAGAAAAGCGCCCCCCCCCTCCTCCTCCACCAACACTGTCCCCCCGGGTCCACATTAAAAAAATGCATACACGCAGCGTGCACACATTTCTAACGTTCTCCCTTTAAAAGAAGTGACCCCATCTACTTTCAAATGCTCGCTGTGTACAACTGGCTGAATATGTAAACGGGATCGCCTTCTATTGGTCCATCGACACTGACTTATTTCCATCGTTGGCTTTTGAGTGCTTGAGGCCTCAACCTTCTCTAGCACCGTGATTCCCTTGTTAGAAACGAGGAACTATATCTCACACTGCCCTCTCAGCCATGGCTCAATGGTCGGTTCAGGTTCAACTCTTGCTTCTAAATTTCTCTTCTCCCATCTGCACACGTCCTGAACAAACAACTTCAATCACGGAGCGCAGGCACGCAATGCACCAGTAATAACGAGAGGCCATATGGCCTCGAGCTATATCATTAATCTTTCGCTCAGGCCGGGTGCGCCACGTCCCATTTTTCTGCTTAATTCAGGCAGTGCGTGCTTCACTCTTCCTTTATGGACGCGACCCCACATTCTCAGGTGTGCGTGCCGATTAATGGCGTGGTATAGTGCTTACGAAATTGACCGGATTTCTTGGGGAACGATAAATTAAGCCATAAGGACCCACGCATTTCTCGTCCTTGGCTCTAGCTCAAGGGCTTCGACCTTACACCTGAGTTCCAGTTTTCTTTCGCGGATTTTCTCGAACAGCTTCTCTTACACGCGCAGTGAGAAACAGCAGGTTTCAGTACAGCGGTGGCCGTGCTAATAGTTCGGGCCATTTTAGTCACGAAGGACTCCTGCCACAGTTTATTCTTTATTCTTTTATGCAACCTGCCTCCCCTCCCCCTCTCCCCTCTTAGACACATAATTGCCTATATATACCGCCAGAGTAACTATAACGGGCTGGCATACGACCTGACTTGAATGCGCCACTGACGCACACACAAGTATTTCGCCATGGGTTGTGGGACTATGAACCCTCAAAAAACTCAAGGAGGCGACGTTCCGCCTCACAACTAGCATGATCAGCCAAGTAGGAGGTCTATTGTCCCCGAGCCGCTTGTTCCTGCCCTTGTAGGCGTTGTGCGTCCACTCAATACGAAGTAGAACGTCGGGCGCATTATCTAGGCTGCTACAGCACGCACCGTGCTCATAGGGTCTGTATCACAGTTTAACAGTTGTGTATATTAGTGTATGAGTGTATATATAGGCACTAAAGAACACATAATGGCTGTTTAACCATTCCGTTTAAACAAAGTAATGCGCCATGGTTCACAGTAATACAATTAAGGACGGTCTGTAATGTCGGGACACATGAGTAAGTACATATATAAATTGTGAGACTAACTGAAAGTATACCCACCCGTCACGGTGGCTTAGAGTCTAGCGTGCTTCGCCGTTAAGCACGAGGTCACGGGATCAAATCCCAGCCGCGGCTACCGTATTTTGATGTAGGCTACATGCAAAAACAGCCATTTTCCGTGCTTTGGGAGCACCTTAAAGATCCACTGGTGGTTAAAATCAATCTGCAGCACCCCCCCTCCCCCTCCATGGCGTGCCTCATTAGCGAACCCTGGTTGTCGCACGTAGAAACCCAGCATTCTATTCAATTCCTTCTACTCTTGAAAAGGATCATACAACACCTTCGTTCTCGTGACACCGCCTGCGTAGTCGTCTCAGGCTCTGCCTCCGCCTGATTTGTTGTTTGCATTACGGCATAGCTCTGGAGCGGTGCAGTGCTTATGGTTAAAGATTGCATGAGCAGAAAGTTGCGACCATTGTGGTGACTAAACATTACATGAGGCAACGCTGTTTTATGAATAGCTTTTAGTCAAACGCAACACTAAAACTTCACTTCACATACGTTCCAGCATGGTCGGTGGATACGCATAATTTTCATTATTAAAGGGACACAACAGAGAAAAACCTTTCAGTATTAGTGAATCACCATTGCGCGTATACCAAGAAACACCACATTTACTGCGACAAAACACCTGGTAAGCCAGAAAAGGGGGGCTAACAATGAAAGCCGAGTGGCGACGCCACCACGATGTCTCCGCACCAGCCCACCTTATTACGTCATGAATTTTGACGGCGTCTGCTAGCGCCTATGTATAGTCATTTGGCGTTAAAGATCGACTACATTGTGCTCGAAAGGAACCGAATACTGAATATAGCAAGTTAAAGGAATTGCTAGGGAGCTCACGCAGTCAAAATGAAAAAGAAATACTTCCAAATCACTGACCTCACAGCGAGGTATCTACGTTAGGATATTGGCGCGAAAGTAAAAAAGAAAGAGCCCTCTACCTTTATTTTCTCTTCTAATAACCAACCTATCACCGCGAAATTAACAACAAGTTTGAAAGGCTACTTCTTCAGTCTAAACTAACTTATTGTTTCGTTTTAGTCTTCCATTATATTTTCTTCTCATACTTAGTAAGAATATCATTAGCGCATTCCTTTAATAAACTGCTTAATATTACCAACGAAATAGTTCAGAGCATCACGCTCATTTTTCCTGAGTACTTATTATTGTACTACAATATCAATTTTAAATCTTCTCTCTATATTGTAGCAGTCTTTTCTTTATTTCATTTTCTTTCTGCTACCGGCCTTGTCATGGCCGGTAGTTGAGTGATTTTTACGAGTTGATTTGATTATTTAAAACTGAAGGTAGCACTAAAAGGGGCGAACACAGGGTGAAAAGGCAACATGGCGACGAGGGAATGCTACTCACAACTAATTTATTTTTGAAAAGGGTTCAAATTAAAGACAAGCACCACACAGGCGCACAACTCAACTGCGCCAGCTTTCTTTTACAAATAATCATATCGCAATATCGCAAGCAGTCACAGGAAGTGAAATGATAAAAAAACCAAGCAGCAAGAAGTGAAACAAATGACCAATAAAAGAAAGTCTCAGGCTGCTCAGATCACAGAGGTAAATTGATTCTTTTAAGCACCTTCTCAGTAATGTTTCAAGGAATGAGCGTGCACCCAGGAAGGCAGTTGTGGTTGCAGGGGATGTCATGATACCTCAGAATGTTCTGTAATTTTTGCAAAAACGGCCAAAATATGCCGTTGATTCATTTGTGCCAGCTCACGACCGGTTCGCCACCAACAGAAACATCGCCCAGAAGGTCAAAGGGGAAGACCGTGAGGGGTGCCTTCTTGAGGGAGTAGACAGCATCGCAAATTTTGTTCCCAACACGGCCAGTCGTACCTCGAGACGTGTGTTAGATGGAATCGTCGCCTATTTCAAGGAACACAAGCTCTTTTCTTTACAAGCGGACAAAGAAGGAGGCTTCGCCGTCATGCACGCGGGCATGTACAAGGAAAAAGTCTTGCAAGCAATCGATAAGAGCTTTGTTCGAGTGAGAAAAAGCGACGTTCGTGTAAAAACCAGGTTCATGAACTTCTGTAAACAGTTGAACCTGACAAAATTAAGCAATGATATCTCCAATTGCAGAAGTAACTGCTTGAATGTTCTTTTTTTTTTTTACAGCAAAATCTCACAAACCTGGCATTCCCTTTAGGACTATTATAAGTGAGAACGGATCCTCCCAGCAATGTGTCAGCCGGTTTCTACTATGCAAGCTTAAGTCGATAAAAGTGAATGATACCTTCCTGACAAACAAATCCCAAGAAGTTTTAAACTTTCTCCAGAATAACCGCCGTGCCACTACGTTTTCTCTGTGGATGTTGAGGATTTATTTTATTCCGTCACTCAACCTAAGCTTTTAGTTGCTGTGAAAGAGTGTGTAGAAAATTCAGGCGAACTTTCTTGATGATTTTTTAGAGCTTTTAGAATTTTATATGAGTGTCACCTTTATCCTTTTTGACAGGCAGCCTTTTATGCAGGGCAGTGGCATTTGTATAGGGTACTGTGTTGCACCTATCTTGTGGGACATCCTTTTAGGTCATGTTGATCGCTTTTTGGATCGAGATTTTATTGGAGGCTCGGTTTTAAAGGATTTTAGATATGTTGATGATGTTTTTTTTATCTTTTTAAAAGCTCGTAATGACACCTCTTTTGAAGATTCTGTTCGACAGGTTTTAACTACTTTTAACGACCATGGTAAAAGCCTGGCTTTTACCCAAGAACTACCACAAAATCGCGAAATACGCTTTTTAGACATGCGGCTGAGGACAACTAAGGTTATCCTCAGTTGCTGGGCGTATTTCCCACGTGCAAAGAAAGAGCTTTTGCCCCATGAATCGTCTCATTCAAAGACCGTAAAAAGAGCAATTGCATCGCTCTGCATGGAATTGGGGCTTCAAAAGTCGTGCCCACACGAAATGCTTTTTAGCTTTGACAATCAGGTTCGCCGGCTGTTGGCCGCAACCTTCCCTTGCTCGGTCCTTTTAGCGGTCGCCGAAACCTTCCTCAAGAAAGTTGGTCCCCGACGAATGAAGGCTGCACCTGAACGCGTGAAGACCAAGCCTGAGGGGATGGCTTACATTCATAAGGTTTCACACAACCTCAAAAAAGTGGCCAGCAGGCACAACGTGCCGCTTGGTTTTTCTGCGCCAAACGAGTTGACGAAGCTCTGTTGACGAGTGTTGACGAAGTCAGCACGGTTACAAAAAGCAGCATGAAGATGTCTTCGTCAGGTGCGCCAAAGGAGGGGTATACTTTATTACCCTGTCCTGCGTCAAGTGCTATATCGGGCAGACGGGGCGTTGCCTCAATGACCGCTTAAGGCAACATTCTCAAAACATAACAAACCAAGACAAGCTTGCGAATTTAGTTTCGCATGTGATGGTTTGCGAGTGCGTGCGACGTTCAAAAAAGCAAAGATTCTGGGCAGAAGTGCAAGTGCTGATGCTAGAGTTTTGCTGGAAGCTCTCCACATAGAGAGAGAGAGAGAGAGAGAGACAACTTCATGTAGTCGCCTGCAAAACGACACCATGACTAAATGGCGCCGTGACGCGGGCCCCGACGTCTTCTCAGCGGGTGGTCTCTACTCAACTCCAGCGCGTGTTACTCCCGTGGTCGGTCGCCTTGAGGGGCAATGTAAGAAAAGCGGTCTGTGCATCAGCGATGTTTCGATAAATTTGTACTCGGCTGAGCGCACACTACTGGAGAGATATGTAAAACCGTAACATACAACTTTTCGTCCTTTGCTGTCTTTTATTGGTCATTTGTTTCACTTCTTGCTGCTTGGTTTTTACCATTTCACTTCCTGTGACTGCTTGCGATATTGCAATATCATTATTTGTAAAAGAAGGCTTGCGCCGTTCGGTTATGTACATGTGTTGTACTTCTCTTAAATTTGAACCCTTATCAAAAATAAACCAGTGGTGAATAGCGTTCCCTCGTCGTCGGATCGTCTTTTCACCGTGTGTTCGTCCCTTTTAGCGTTACCTTCAGTTTTAAAGAATGCATCACCAACTAGCCCAGCACCAAGTTTTATTGATTTGATTAGCTTACAGTGGCATCTATTCCCTGTCTCCCATACTTACTTGTTGGAAGTTGGGAGGATGTCCTCGACCGTTGTTGCTCCTTGCCGCGTTTAGTGGCTTGCGTAGAAGCCGTCGTAATCTCTGCGAAGAGATCAAACGAAGCCATTCGTCTAAAGTTCGTTCAAAAAAGAGAATAAAAAAGAACAGGACAATTACCGACGCCATTCTTCGCTTTTCTCTCTCTCTCTCTTTCTCTGTTTCTTCTGGTGATCGACCATTTGCCGCTGTCCCACTTTTTTCGAGTCCCGCCGACTGGTTCTTATTGAATATCCGCCCGGTCGTGACTGCAGCCGCAAGGCAGGGTCCATTCCCGCTCTCGAGAGCGTAAAACGCTGACTGCACCAGTTTCGACATCTTTGGCTCCGAAAGTCGACAACAAAGGCACCACCGGTTTCTCAACCTGTCGCTCTGCTGAAATTTGTCAAACCGAGGCGAACTTTCATCGCTGTCTCACAGATGCTGTACGATGTTAAGAGTCCTTTTTTTTCTGTGTTCCCTCGTGTCTAGACATGTTGCATTCGCTCCTTTCGTTTTTCAGGGCCTGCGATCTTTAATCACATGTGGTGAAAAGGTAGACAAGACCCGGGGTACTACGCCGACCAAAGATTCACAGGAAAAGAAGATGTTTCGGCTTAGACACGGGAGCCTTGTTCACAGATGAAGGACGAAATGTTTTCTTTTCTTTTAAATCTTACTTTGGTCGGCGTAGAGCCCCTGGTTTTTTCTGCCTTTTCACTATGTTCTATTCCGACCAGACGGGCATCCGTCAAATACTGAACTCCTCTAGCCACATGTCCTCAAGACTGATTATTATCTCTGCGTATTTTTTTCTTTCAACTAGTTACCTTCTTTTCTTACCTTCTTCCACCGATGCTTTATTGAGCACAGGAAGGTGAATAGCGCCTTGCGAAACACTCAATATCCCCCTTTTCCAGAAAGAAACGGTTGCCTCTATTGTCCCAGCTTTAGCAGCATTCAAAGGCAAATGCTACGACACGCTAAAGGCGGTGGCATCAATGGCTGTCTGCCGGTAAATAATAAAAAAAAATCGTGTGGCGAGGCCAGATTGCTGTCGTCAAGGCTGCACCTTATTGAAAACGCACAACGCCGAATAGAACCAGCTCTTTTCTTTGGTTCCCAACTGGAATGAACTTTTGGGGGGAACTGTACTTCGCTAGAGGAATAGAGCAGGAGGAATTGCGACGGTATTCTTCCCTGTAGCGGAGGTAATAGCTCGGCAAGGACAAATAAAAAAAATTGGGATGAGGTTACGTGCCAAAACCACGATCTGATTATGAGGTACGCCGTAGGGGAAGACTCCTCATTAATTTTTACATCCTTTAATTCCATCACTTGCACCTAAAGCTAAGTACAGTAGCGTTTTTTTGCATTTCGCCCCCTAAGGAAATGGGGCTTATACGTCCGGATCGCACCCGCAACATCGAGCTTAGCAGCAGCCCAACGCCATCACTGCTAAGCTACCGGGACGAGTATGGCAATAAAGGGTAGAGAGAGCTGTACTATGGCACATGAGAGGTGAACCATACGCGACCGTGGCGCTGGTATACTTTGAACGAAAGCCCTGATTTACGCCATTGGATGCGGAGCGCCTGTTCGACCGCGTTATCTTTGTCCAATTCAGCTTAGGAAGTCCATTGAAAATCCATAGATTCCAGGTAAGCTGACTCACTTTCGTACAGATTTATCTTAGGTTTGTTTTCATTAGATTTGAAGAAAAAATTACCCGTATCCCTCGCACTGTGGGAATCGACGTAAGCGAAGTATTCTGTGCTGTCTATATGCGTTGATTGATGATAATTGGCGGAGAAGCTTACGGCGAATCATTGAGTTCATCAGTTTTTAGGGTGATACTAGAGCAATGAGTTGATGTTAAAACATTGTTGGCATACACAACTTTTGTTTGTCTACATAGTGCACCGAAGACACAGCGGGACGTGTTTGCTTAAGGCATTCTTGTGCGCCATTGTTCATAACCTGCGAGAAGGTTAGCACTGTTATTGCCTTACATGTCACAACGCATCGTGGTAGAGAAGCGTTAGACTTAAATTATGGGGCCTTACGCGTCAAGCCCCCAGTCTGATTACGAGGCACCTGGCAGGGGGAGACTCCGCTTCAATTTTGATCACTAGTGATCGTGCACCTAGATCTGACTACCCGAGCGCTTGTCGGCGTTTCGCTAAATGCGGCTGCAATGATCGGGATGAAACCCACAACCTCTAGCAAGGCCATAACCAGAGCCCTACCACAGCGGGTGCGTGTGTGCGAAAACATTTGTTGTAATGAGGTCCGGTGGCTCGACTTTGGCACTGTCAGGCTAAGCGCTTCAGCGACATTATGGGCCCTATGAACGACCCTTCGTTGGTCTTGAAACAATGGGCTTTGAATCCTTTTTTCCAACAGTGTCCATTCTTCAACGAGGTTGGGGAGAGTCGTGGGACACCCCGCCAGCATATGTCTGATTCCAATGGTGTCCTCACAATTGTTGCAGTCCATCCTAATCTCGCTATCCGGAGATATTTTATTAATGTGGTACGGCGTGGTGTAAGCACCTGTTTGCAATAAGCGCAGTGAGACTGCCTGAGCCCTGATCAGTTTTCAATGTGGCAAAGGGTATTGCCTGCGTCTTAAGACTCGCCAAGAGCCGCTATTTATAGTAATGGCTGTGACTGAGAGAACGATGTCTGTCGCTATGCCCACAGTCCGTCTTTGTCGCTTGCGTTGGATGTCTCGAGTTTGCTCGGTGGCGTGGTTAGCAGCATGCGCCCGCCATTGACGCTTGCGATTCTTCAAAAGTCCTTCAAAATTACATCTGTCGGTGATGTAAGACAATGAATGGCTCATACCCTCTTAAGCAATGGCTCATACCCCCGTATATGCGGCCTCTCCACTACGACGACAGAAGAGGAGTGAAATTCTACGCTGGAATGACGAGCGGCAATGGAACCAGCTGTAGTAGAAGACGCCAACGCTCGAGCCATCGCTGCTGATGATAGTTTTACAGAACTCCGACAACGACGGCACAAGGTCCGCATAAACAGCTGCGCTGTAATATATTTAAGATGATTCAGAGGCTCCGCTTTCAAACTTCCGGCGTTGACATCTCCGTAAAATCAGTGTTTATTTATTGAGCTACGTATTAGGCGCACCCAAAATCACCGTAGGTCACATCTACTCCATTTATTGTCTGATGCTCTGGCCGCGGCCACCCTCTCTTTTATATTCCTTTTCAATTTCGTATTTTACGCCACGAGGATGCTTTTAGTATGATTAACGAACTCGCGCGGGTGAAGGTGTTGCTTTAGCAATAAGGTGTCCTCTCATCTACTTGTATTTCTTAGAAAGTCTGACCCAATGGACATATGGCAACACCTCTTGATTTCCCGTAAGTAAACGCTCAGGGGCAGCACTTGTAGGCCAAAACCACAAGGCTGATTGCAGGGTACTATATTGCATGTGATAGTACCGTATTACCATAACCGTCAAAACAACTGCCTTTAGCCTTTCGTAGCCTTTTCTTCCTTAAAGTCATTACATACACATTCGTGTGCTGCCACGCAGTGATGTAAATTCTCTTGAGATTGTCCAACAACATACTGATGAGACAGATAGAGAGAAAAATGCATTCAATTCGCATGAAGCTTTATCTGTTTAGTAAAGCTTGGTTACCATCGTTTTAAATACAGTTAGTGATCGCAAGCATGCCGGAGGTTGATGTGCGCTGCGTGGCAACATATACCAGATGTAACTTTAGCGTTCACCACGTGAACACTATGAAATCTCAAAAAGAGACAATTCGTCATAATTAGTGGCAGTTCGCAGGCAAGGTTCACGAAGCAGGAACCTGGGTGTGTCCTTGTTTTCTTGGCATCCCCCATCGACACCGACTTCATCATCATCAGCCTGGTTACGCCCACTGCAGGGCAAAGGCCTCTCCCATATTTCTCCAACAACCCCGGTCATGTACTAATTGTGGCCATGCCGTCCCTGCAAATTTCTTAATCTCATCCGCCCACCTAACTTTCTGCCGTCCCCTGCTACGCTTCCCTTCCCTTGGAATCCAGTCCGTAACCCTTAATGACCATCGGTTATCTTCCCTCCTCATTACATGTCCTGCCCATGCCCATTTCTTTTTCTTGATTTCAACTAAGATGTCATTAACTCGCGTTTGTTCCCTCACCCAATCTGCTCTTTTCTTATCCCTTAACCTTACACCTATCATTCTTATCACCGACTCCGACACCGACTTATTAGACACCGACTTATCGAGTCTTCAATTCTTAAAACAATTTTATGCCGCACCTAAGCGATGCCGAGCCCGAACTGCACTTTGTCGAGCGTATACTCCATCCGACGCTGTTTCAAAAATTGAAGGGACGGATATATTTGCTGCCGAATCTACACAACAATGCACTATGCACTGTTATTTTCCAGTGCGAGAACGGACCAAACAAACAGACAACACAGACGGAGCGCCCTGTTTTCTCTTGTGTTTTTTCGTTGCCGTGTTTACTTTCTGGAGAGTAAGCGGGCGTTGTGCCCATTCCAGTGACAGCTGCCAGCCTGCTTCTCGCTTTCCCTTCCCAGTAAAACGTACATGCCTTTTCAGAAAGAAATAGTAATTCTGTGCCGTAAAACAGCATCATTAATATATACAACTTTCCGACTGCTTGCTCGCTTCGCAAATCACGGAAAACTCGTCCTGCGGCTGTCGGAGCTGTCGTGCCGCCTTGGTCCTGCCGCATCGTGAGCTACGCCGCGCGAAGTCGCCACGCCTTACAAACTGTCGGGGCGACGATACTGAATGAGCGCGTGACTGCGCTGATTCGATCTGACAGCAGCTTCGAGAAGCCAATGCTGGACGGCGCGGAGAGACACCGCGCCAATCAACACGAGGACACCATCCAACAGAGTCTAGGAGACACCGTCACAACACAAGGAATGGAACTTGTATGAGTTCTGCGTATGGTCTTATTTTTAGAGCTTATTGCAATACTAAATACATACAAAAATATTTGAAGTTACCATTTATGCCAGTTTCCTAATGGGTGGTGTGCCACCATGATGGAATAGAGTTGTATCGCATTTTCTTCGACGTGGCATTGTCTAATCTTCTTACAGCGAAGCCAGCCCAGCTCCGAGAGCTGCACATTCAAAGCATGCACCAGAGCTCAGGCCAGCCCACGACACGGGCTCAACTTCTCCGGGGAGGCGGAGGCCCTCCCACATTAAACGTTAATGAAAGGTGGATTAAGAATGACATAAGACCCTTTATGAAGGTTTCATAATAAGAAATGTTTATATATGCGTAGCCATGACCATATCTTGGCTTCCTCACAGACAAGAAAGTGACACAATAGATTTTAAAGATATTTCTTATTGCAAACTGTAAATAAGAAAGACCTTGAAATCTATTTCTTTGATTAGATGGCAAGGGGCATGCAAACTCATTTAAGCACCTCCACGCATGTTGACAAATGATCAATTTCTCTATTTTGGTAAGATAAAAAAACATCATTTGTTTGTATTTCAGCATCACAAGGTGGTTCCTGCGTTACCTTTTCGACCGTTTCGTCCTGGATTGCCGCGCGATCTGGTGGCATTTGAAAGGTGCTCCACATCCATTTTATGCCATCGGTGACGGTGCAGGGCTACGTCTCAAGCAGAGTGCCTATCATCTCGAAAACCGGTGGCAACAAAAAGTCTGCCCGTTTTACACATAGCGACGCCCCCTGCTAGCTTTGTGTTCTTAGCTTGTCGTTTATGGTTTAATTATGGAAAGAATGGAAGCCGTTGCCATGCCTGCCGCTTGCAGCCTGACTCAGCTGCCACGTGTAAGTGGCGAAGCATCGGTATTGCCGTCGGCCACCGCGAATCTGCGAGCTTGCCTTTTGCGCCTGAAGCGCGAAGCCAATGCAGTGCTTAGCGGCATTGAGAAGGAGGGCAAAGGCAATGAGCGGAGTTCGCTCTTCCGAGTATCACCTGGAACCAGTGGTGTCGCGGCATCCGGATGCGTAATCATGCGGGTACGAAAAAAGCCTGCTAACCTAAAATCGTGGCTAACGCTCTAGTTGAAAATAACAGAAACAAACACAAAGAAAAAAATTGCAGAAAGCTTGCTCGATCAGGCCGGCTAAAAATATTCTCTCGAGCAAACGGCGACACTGACGTCAAGGGCAAAAATTCGCTTGTATGGCGTCCATATAATTGCTATCGCAATAAAATATAAAGAAAGAAGGGCGAAACAGTCAAATGAACTGATTCGCTTTGAAACCCTTTGGTCTCGTTTGGTGTCCCAACAATCGAAGGGCGACGCTTGCAAAGCCACTGCCGGCGTTTCTCATTACGCCCGCGTTGCGAGACGTCCGGTATTTGCCAGGGAGTTGTTTCTGTTCTGGAGTTGTTTCTGTTATGTGCTCGCGTGTCGGGTCGCACTTTGATATCGCCACGCGTATATTTGGAACGCGTCCGAGTCACTTATTGAGCACAACGCTAAACATCATTTTCACTTTCAATGCATCGCCCAGGAGGGGCAAAACTGCTTATGAGCGCGATAGCGCAAAGGTCCCGTGTCGCAGAAAATCCGATGTCGGTGTGTTTAGAAAAAGTTTATTTCTTCAAGAGACGGTGCGAACAGTGAGTCACGATCACGACGCAATTCTACCAGGACGGTAACATACAAAGTAAGAAGCATTGTCTGCACGGCACATTTTCAAAGAAGTCTCTGAATCGTCACTCACTAACACATAATCACATATATGGACCTACGGAAACGCACAGTTACACATAAACTAATTGTCACATTATATAAAATGATACTAATATATTCAGTTCACACAATGGTTAGGTAGAATGATGATGTGGCGGTCACTTTAAATACTTTTGTAGTGATGCTATGAGACGTATATATACAAAAGTGATCATGTATACGACAGCACACACACACGGAGAAATAACGGGCTCATGCATTCTATGTACATTCAATGAATACTTTTGATGGCCTAACTACAAGAAACAGGCTGGTCAAAAACGAAGCAATACTCGTCCATCAGCCACCGACAAGAAACGGCATGATCACTGTCGCAGGAACTCCTCTTCCCCAAGAAACAGCGATTTCTCTGACGGAAACGACAATAGGTCAGAGTAGAGCCTCTCCATAAGTGCAAACAGATTGCGGCGACGATGTCCCACGGCAACTGTCTCACACCGGTTAGGCCATAGACAGAAGGCCCCCGCAGCAATTAAACGTCGCGGGCAGGGGAGCGGCGACCAGATGTAATAAAGCGGTAAACGCCAAGGCCATGGCAACCAGCATGTACGGCCCTGCAAAACATCCTAGCAACGACGAATTGGAGCAGCGCATGTTTGTTGGATTCTTGAAGGGGGCAATTTGGACACAGCGAAGATGGGAACACGCCCCACCGCTCTAATCTGTCACTCATTGGGAACACTTGCCACCCTAGACGCCATATGAAGTCGCGTAAGTGGCCAAGCAGAAATAGCGCTGTTATCGCGCCTCACGACACATTATTTGAACGTGCGTGGCGCACTGAGGAAACTAGACGAAGCAATGAAGCTCAGATTGCATCTGCAACACGGTTTTCGAGAACGTCTACGTCAGGACATACATGCATGTGGCGATAAAATGCCACGGCCGTAGAGTAAAATGCAGGTGCGTTTAACACTTGTGGTCCGTGATTTAAAGGGACACTAAAGGTTACTATTAAGTCAACGTGGACTGTTGAAATACCATCACAGAAACCTCGAAACGCTTGTTTCGTACCAAGGAGAGACTTATTTTAAGAGAAAATGCGTTCTGAAGCGTCCGCGTACCTCTAGCGCAGTTCAAATCGCCCGCCCTCCGATCGAGGAGATCTGACATCATGGTCTCATAGTGACGTTCCGCCATCGGTGAGTAGAACGGCGTCCGCAGACGGCGCTACGGCTTTTCTGCGCAAAACGCAAACGCGCGGCCAGAAACAGAGCCAAGACAGAGCCGACAGCAGTGCGAAAGCGGGAGTATGGTGGCTAGCGGAAGGAGGAACGCATTACGTCCCACGGCACACGGAGAGTCCGTTTTCGTTAAACTATAGGCTGCGGCGAGCTCGCAGCGTGGTCGGCTTGGTCTGTGAGCCTTTTCGCACTCGCAACAGGGCATAAAAAAAGTGCGAATCGACGCAAAACTCGGCCTAGAAACGTGCTTCGCCACAGCCAAGCTGGCATGACCCAGATGTCGTTTCCCGCACCCCCACCAGGCGCCGCTACTATACCGCAATACGCCCATAAGCTGGTACTTCATTCCATGACGCTAACTTCGACGCTCGTCGCAATGGACCCTGACACCGACAGATTGGCTCGTGATGGTGGGCTCAACTTCAGCGATTTGAGCACCGACGAGCGCAACCTGCTGCTGAGGGCTCGCACTGCCGGCGTCGTTGCGTACTACGACGGCGGCCTCGACACCGGCTCTCCGGAGCGGGAAAGCAACGAGGGCTTCCCACGACATCACATGGACGTGGCATTCTCGCTGCTTGTTCCAAATGAAAGTTTCGCGAGCCAGCAGAACCCTCACAGCACGACGCGATAACGAAAGTACTGAAACTCCAAAGCGTGCGCGGCGCAGAGTCGAGCGCGCAGAGTCGAGCGAAAACGAAACCTTTCGAACGCCCATATTACTGAAGGGCAACGTCAAAATGTTATTTTTTCTTAGAATCGAATAGACGTAGACAAGTAGCATATTTTTCCGTCTTATAATCGAATGAAATGATATTTTTAATACGAGTAGTTGAGTATTAGTAACATAAATTACGGGGAGACCTTACGTCATCGGTTTAGTACCGGAATGTCGCTGGGGGGTCTCAAATCGTGTCATGCATTTACCTCAATTTCTCGGTTACTAAAGCTCTGTTCGCGATTATATTGACGCCTTAGACCTTCTAGAACATTGCTCTACCACTTTAACTTGACTTTCTGGTAACCTTTAGTGTCCCTTTAAGTGCACGCCCGGTAAGGAAACAGCAGGTGACTTCATGCGCAGCACACTGATCACGCTGTAACAGGCGGAGCATAAATCGCAGAGCAAGCAGCGGGCAGCTGACAGACACGGATGGGAACGCGAATCCACCGCGAGAGCGTGGTTGCCCAAGCGCCGCGCGACAGGCGAGGCGAGCTTGCACGAACATTTAATAAAGAAAATAATAACGAATGTAAGAACACGTCCTTGTGCGGGGTAGGCGTTGTCTACGGAACATTTAAGAACTAGATTTTAAATTCGTTATTATTTTCGTTATGAAATGTTCGTGCAAGCCACCCCAGTTCTGTACTGTCCAACCAGAAGAAGCAACCAAGAAGAAGGAACCAAGAAGGGACTGCAAGGACTTAGTAACCCGTAATGGTGGCTGTACAACCATGACAAGCGTACAACACAGGGCCGCAAAATACCGACTGTGCTAAGACTGCGCTTCGTTCTAGTAGGGGTAAATCATACCCTTGAACAGCCTGAGTATTTTGCCTTGCATGTTCAAGAATTGAGAGCCATACAGAGTCTGATATGCCATCATATGTGTAATCAAGGCCTAAGATACGAATAGAATCGCTCTTTTGAAGACGGAAAAAAGGCCTTAGGCATGTCTATGGTGAATAAAACAAAATTTGACGAAGAGCCAAACGAGGTCAGCACATTAAATATGTAGCTATGTTCAAGGCGATCGAATGCTTTTTCTTGATGTAGTGAAACTAAGAGACCACGTGCTGGCCTTGTCAGCGTGTACGTCATTATGTCACGCGTAACGAGCGTGAGACTGTGTATCTGTCTGCCAGGGACCGAGCCATTCTTCTGGACGAACTGATGATGATGGATTGGGCTTAGATATGATCCCAATGCGACCGTCGCGAAAACTAGCTAGGAATTCAAAGTTCTCAAAGCAGCGGCCGATAACAGATACAAAAGTGGCACTACTACCTTCCCAGAATGTTGCATAAAATTAAGCGTGTAACCCGTCCGGCCCTGCAGACGAGTCACTCTTCATGGAAGATAATGCTGCCTTCACGTCATCAGCTGACGGTCGTGCAAGAAAACAGTCAGCGATTGCAGGTGGAACCTGAGGTAGCCCAGTAAGCATTTTACGTTACCATGATTCATTTGCATATTCGTACGTACCATGTTTTCAAAATACGATACAAAGAGTGAATACTCACGCCCAGGAGATGGCATAACAGGAAGTGTTCTTGGGCCCACAGAACTGAATGTGTTTGGTGGTCTGAAAAGCGAGTTTCTGTCAAGGCGCTGAACTTCAGGGTGTGCACACTGATTGCGTCCGCATTGCTGAGCACTGCTGAGAAAGATGACGATGCGATGAGGCGTTGGAAACGCCTGCATAGGTCACGCTGTCATGACCGCATCAGTGGGTCAGTCGACTGCCCCGAAGGCCAATATGGAGCTTCGTGGCAGTATTCACCAGTCCTTCTGACATACATGGCCCGAGTGCACGTCCTTCAACTGAACAATGCAGGCGCCACTGCACTTCGAGCACGTCCCATGACTCTGGGTCCGTGTACTTAGATTTAGGTGCACGTTAAAGAACCCCAGGTGGTCGAAATTTCCGGAGTCCTCCACTACGGCATGCCTCATAATCAGAAAGTGGTTTTGGCACGTAAAACCCCACAATTAATTTTTTTAATGACTCTGGGTCCGATCTATACTGGCGGACAACTTTTATTGGCTATGAAGCAAATGCTCCAGAATCTAAGCGCGCCTCTTTCCAGGCTTCTGGAAGTAGTCCAGCAGTTTCGTTCACGTTTGTTATGTGAGGCATAGAAAACAATATATTTTTTGTGTTTTTTCCAACACCTAATTTGAAATGATACGTAACATTCACCTGTCAGCTATTAGTATTTCACTGTATTTTTAGTTTCCTCTTTCGAGTTTTCGCACACCCAAAACCGTCGCAGGTTGTGCTCATTCAACAAACAGAGAATGGCGCCCGTGTCTTCTGATGAGTGTTTGCCGCTTGCTGTCCCGCCAATCAATTCCTCTGAGAGGCTGTTGACCCATTTCAGCAACAAAATACTGATTGAAGCACACAAATAAAGTGTTTGCAGCGTCTACGCGGAAACCAGACGAACCCATCTGGAAATCGCAACCTTTGACATGTACAAACGACTGAGCAAGCTGACTGCTCTGCCGGTTCTACAGACGCCAACGTCGGTTGCGCGACCAAGTCCTAACCCACGCCATACAGCTGATTCGGAGCTCCGACGCAGGCTGCGATGCTCACTATTCAGAACTTGGTGCTAATCGGATGTGAATAAACATTGATTCACGCTGCCCTAACTGTATATGCCTTCACTAAAGTAAAGAGGCTGTGCGAGGTTGGCGAAACCGAAACCAGTGCTGAGTGCGCTCAGATTACATTGCGTACGAGAACAGTCATGTGCAGGAGCTTCGCCGCCGTAGCTTTTGCTCGATATCCAGGAAAAGTTGTCCGCGAGTGTAGAGAGGCGCGCAAGGATCTCGAAAAACAAGTGCGCGAGCGCGCGTCATGTCGAACGCGGATGCCGAGGCGCCAAGATTTTACTGATAAGCAAGCAGGGAAGCAAACTTCAGGCTTAGCTGGTCTGCAATCAGAAATATAAACAGGAGATAAACGTAAAGTTTTCACATAAGATTGTGAGACATATTGAGCTAGATTGCTTGGCATATAGGCACGGTACAACCTGCTTGACGACGCGCCGCGTCGCCACGTCCAGACAAATGAAGAACCACGACAAAGTCGATATGTATCCAGTGACGAAAACTGCTGGACGAGTCGTCGCAACTCCCAACGCAATAGGCCTCAGAGAGGCCAACTATTGAGGTCGTCGCGTCGATGACGGTCTCGGGACCATTCCCCATAAGGACAACGACATCGAAGACTTGGACCTTTGAGGAAGTCCAAGTCACTGGGGTGCCATGGCGTGAGAGGTGGACGTACACGACGTGAAACACGTGGCGAGGCCAGCAGTTCTTCTCCTCTTTTTTACACGATAGTGTTAAGGTACCCGCGTAGCATAATATCTTATGTCGGCGTATGCGCCGGCGTCCGCAGCCGTGGAAATCATGCCGAGCCATGCATATTATATGCGACACTAGAGTTTCTCTTCGATCACTTAAGTTGTTCGCAACTTGCCTCATGTTCTTTACAAAGTTATTCCTCGGAATTTCGATAATGGCAGCCCAGAAACAAATGCCATGAAACAAAACACCAACAGCACATGCCTTCTATGTTAAATCTTCTCAGACTGAAATACCAAAAGTGCGGAACAATAACGGTAGATCGGCCCACGCAAGAGGCTGCTTTTGTACAAGAAAGCTCCCCTTCGTGCATAGACTTCGCCGCCAGCGTTTCCCAGTAAACATTACGGTTACGTATAAGTTGCTGTTGCCCGGAAGCCTGGGAAGTGGTCAGGGATCTTTTGATGGTATCACGTTCCACTCTTAAAGGCGAAGATTAACCCCCGTATTCAGAAATGGATTTTAACTTGAAGCCCACGCTTGCCTTAACTTAAATGACGCTGTCATGAACGCACTAACGGAAACGCAATGAGCGTCTTGGGCGCGTTCACACCAGGCTTCAGTATACATTTCTGAATACGGAGGTAAGCGTCCTCCAAATTTTTTTCAGGAAGATGATTTCACTCCACGTTGCTGTTGCAAAAGCATCTGCAGCACTTGTCAAGGCTACACAATTTACCTTGCCAGCACTGTTCCTAGTGTCATGTTGGAAACAGAAAGAACCCTTATAACGCATGTAAAACACCCGTCTCCAATTCGAAGGCAGCAGTCAGTCAGTCAAGAACTTTACTGAAGTCCTGAGGAGTTTCAATCCGTTGGAGATCCCACGCGCGGAACTCCTCCGGCAGAAACCGTAGGCGACACCCAAGTCGGGACGGGAACGTGGTGACGCTCCGCCAGTTCTTGGGCCCTCTGGACGGCCTTGAGTTGGAGTTTGAGGTCCGGGCTTTTGAGGGCTTCTTCCCATTCAGGCTCACTGGAGAGAGGGCCCTTTGGTAACGCGGTACATTGCCATAGCATGTGCGAGAGTGAGCAATAAAGTTCTGGGCAGTCTGGGCAATTTGCCGGGATTTCTGAGTTATAGTGACTTAGAAGGCCTCGTGACGGATACGAGTCCGTTTGTAGCATTCGAAACGCAGCCGCCTGCGCGCGTTCGAGTTTGGCGTGTGGGAGCGGGAATTTGGTTCTGCCTTTCCGATAGTGGGAGGTGATCTCTTGGTAAGTGAGCAGCGGGTCATTAAACTGAATGTCCAGCCCCTCGTAGGCCGTGGGACCGTCGCGGCGGGCAAGTTCTCGCGCACGGTCGTGGGCCGTTTCATTGAGGTTAGCTTTTTGCGGGTGAATGTCTTTCCCCATGTGAGCGGGGAACCAGGAGAGGCACCGTTTGCTCTCTTTTGAGCTCGCTAGTAGTATACGCGCTGCTTCTTTAGATACGTTGCCGCATTCGTAGGCCCGAATTGCGGCACGCAATTTTTAACACTGAGGTGTCTTCAGACGACCTTGTAATTTTCGACCAACGTGACTTTGATATCTTACTTTTGTACATATCGACTGACGATTACGAAACCTAAGCAATAAACAAGATCAAAAAAGATAGAAACAAACTAAACGTGCCGACAAGGGTTGCGCTTCCCTAAATTTTCACATGGCTGTCGAGTAGCCGTGAACAAGACTGGCGTTCTCATCAATATGCGGCTAATGAACCTTCTATCACCGAAACTGCGAGGCAATTCAGCAGCGCGCGCGAAGCAATATAAGCCAGCGTGTTACCCTGTGAAAGGGTCACGAGCGTGAAATGCGACATGTGGCAGCTCATTGCTATTGTGCGGAACGAGTGCTGTTAACAGATATGTCTGAAAGCTCTCGGAATATACTTCGAAGCGAGCACTGAAAACATTCGCTATGCGCCCTCAACACCAGGCTAACCAACTGTTCCTTCCTTGACGTTGCAATATAGTTTCCCGAACAGGACTGGCCATCAATCGTCAGACAAGTCACGCGTGCCTGAAGATTCCAGGGTTGGCCGCGTATCTAATTTGACGTTGACGCATCCAACGGCCTAGTGTGTCCTCGACGTCATTATACGGCTCTTATGGAAACACTGGGTATGCGTGGCCGTTTTAATTAGGAATGGCGAACTTGCACAGCTAATAAGTCGCTGGAATTTCCAACTACTTCGTCGTCGTTGGTTGCGTGTAAAAAAAAATATGCGAGGACGCTTGGCCAAGCTTGGCGCGTTTCTTAACGGGATAGCGTGAAGAACCCCGCCTCACAAAAAAATCACATGTCAGCGCCGGACGTCACTCGGCGAAATATCATTTCGAAGCACAAGCACGCAGGCCGTCCGCGTGGCGCAGATGCATTAGTGAACTTATTGAACTCCTCAAAGTAAAATGTGTCAAAAAATCTTAAAGTACGACTTAACCACAACCTAAAGAAATGATACCATCGGAGTATAATTTGAATATACCAGAAAACATAATTGTGTTATGCAGAAACACAAACACAACCCTTTTTTCCAAGCGGCGAGGCCCGCTCGGTTCCTTGCCACAACACCATCGCGTTCTCATCTCCGCAATCGCAAGAAAACTGCGGTTAGCGGGAAGCGTGACAAGCAATCAGGGATTATTGAAATTTGTCGCGTTCCACTTTTAAAGGCGAAGCTTAAAGCGCAGCTGAAGCACTTCTTAAAGAAAGTGAGCTTTCAGCGAATTATTATAGTTTTTCACCCCCTGAACACAAGAATCACAGTTTGACAGGCCAGAAGTCACCGCTACTCGCTCTATTGAGCAAAAACAAGCCAGAGCGTCTGTGGGAGACGCCACCCGTCGATTGACGGGCTCTGACGGCGAATACGATTGTGACGTCATCTTAGGTATCGGCGAGGTGCGTGATTCGAATAAAGCGCTTATGTGACCCCTGTATTGAAGTCATCTTCGCGCCCTGTCTTTCGAGGCGCGAGGATGACGTCTCACCTCACCCACCCCCCCTCAACCAAGGGGAGCGGGGGGGGGGGGGCATCGAGTTTCAACGAAAATTCAAACGGCGATTGCAGTGCTGCTACGTGCATAACCGAGAAAATAACTTCAAGAGTTGAATTATACTGTGGCAGCCTTCCAAATCACCGTAAATCTTCCAATTCTAAAGCCTCTTCAGCTTCCCTTTAAAAGTCTTCCAAATTTTTTAATTGGCCTTACCGAGGCGCAGTTATAACGCCGGTGAGAGCTTGCGCGGCAACGCATGCGCGGATAACACAGGCAACGCCTCCTCTATTTTTTTCAATGTCAGTGCAATCGCTCGCTCCCCGATGGGAGCCATTGGTGCGCCTTAGTTCAGTGAGTTGTCGCGATGCGACTCTACCCAGATAGTACGACTGCTTACGTCACGCGTGCGTCTGAGATCGCGCCACTGCCGTTCTGCTGTAGAAGCGGTAGATGCTCCGTCCCTGCGTCTCTCAGGTTATCACGCGACTGTCAGTCTCCCTCCGACTTCGGTCGTGAGGCACCACCCATATGGCACTCTCCCCCCACAATCGTAAAGCAGGCGCAAACTCTAGCCTTCGACGGAGAGTAGGAAAGGACGATAAGAGAAGGTGGTGAATGGTCGAATCGGCTGCATCTGGCTGGCTTTGAAAAAAAAAATAGAGGAGGTGCTGACACAGGCTTCCGAGAGCGAACGCGAGGGTGATGTGGTGCCGCGGTAATGCCGCCGCCCCTCACGCAACACCTGGTGGGCTATACTCGCGGACAACTTTCTGTGGCAATGAAGGGAAAGCTACGGAGGCAACACGCGCACAAGTGAGAGCGTTTCTGAAAAGAGTCCCGTGGTTTCGTCCACGTTAGTTTAAGCTGTGGAAGAGAAAACATAAACACTTTATTAGCAACAGTAAAGTAAGGTAAAACACACCACTGATTGTAAAAGTTTACTTAATTTTTGCGGCTTTTTTCCTTCCGCGTCTGAACGAACGCGAAACCGTCGCACGTGAAGCTGCCTCGATTCCGCCTCTGTTCCGAGCAACCAAAAGCACTGTCAGTCGCTGGTGGACTACTTGGCGCCGTAACACATGTGCGGCAGCCACGCGCCCGTAACTTTCCATTCATTCCCACAGAAAGTTGTCCACGAGTATAGCTGGGCAGCATGTGTTCCCTTTCGCCCACTCTGCTGCTTCGAGTAGCACTCGTGACGTGGCGTCGCAGCCAATGGCAATCTAGGTGCCACTTTTTGCTTGTCCAGATAACACGGCTTTTTCTCTCAATGGTTTTATCGCTGAGTGTGTTTCGAACCTGTGACCCCACACTACGAAGCGGAATGTCTTGCCCAATGAGCTCAATGCTTTCGCTTGCCCGCGAATGATGCGTAAAAACCCAAAATTTAAGTATTATTTAAAGAAAACCCTCCTCTTGCTACCGTCGCCCTATCCCTGCGTGCGGGCTGCGGGAAAGTGCTCCGGCTGGAGAGTAGAACTTCAGTACGCGGTGGGAAGCTGCCCGGCTTCGATGGCAGGGGTAATTAGCTGATGTAACTGCGGGCCACGAGCCCCGACGAAAATTTGTAATATCTCATCTCTCTACAGTGCATATATATACAGGGTGTTTAGTATTAAATTTTATGATTTCCTGAAAGTTAGGCACTGGGAGGCACGCGAAGACCACCTAAGCAAAAATGTTATCTGGCCAGGGGGACACGACGTGAGACAATAATTATCGGCATCAGCAGCTCAATTAACTAAAATTGAATAATTAACTTTTTGATGACTGCAGCAAGTGGGTATGCTTGTAGTGAAAAGTTAGAGGCAGTCATGTTTCTATACAGTATGAGTTGGAAGAATTCTGCTAGCGTATTTGTGCTCCGAAATATCCAACTCTACATTTTAATTGTCGTTCGCATGATTGCGCATGCAAGAGTGTTGCGATCGGCGCAAACCTCTTCCCTGGTGTGACGTGGCTGTTGCGTACGGCGTTTAGTCTAACGAAGGGGCAGAGGCATTGTCAAAGGTGATAACAGCCCGCTTGCCGTCTGGGCTGGTGAAATAAAAATTGAAGAGCCCGGAACCCCTATCGTAGCACGCGACCGCGTAGCCTGCGACGATGGCGGCAGCTGCTATGTCAAGGTAATGGCGCGAGAGCGGAAGCTCGAGAGCAGAGCGCGTGCGTGATGGTGACTAAAAGAGCGGGCATGGAGTTGGGCTACCCAAATATAGTGACTGCCGATTTCCAGGTATCAGAACACTGCCTAAGAACACACGTATCAGAAACTTTATTCAGAACACTCGCTCTGTTGCGCTCTTCAAACCAGATAAATGTATGATTGCCTGTTATATATACCCTTACCACAATGCTGCTAGTGCCTTTTAGACTGTAACGGCTACCGGAGCTGTTGCAAGGCATTGTTACAAAGCAATCAGCTAAAAGCAGTTTTACAGCTTATAGCATAGGCGGTGTCAGGATTGGGGGCTCAATCCCATCGTCCGTGGTCCTTTGCCAAGATTGGAGTACGGCATGAATTCGAAGGTAGCTGGCCCATGCCGTCGTCCAACTTATTTACGCTGAGATCGTTGATGAAGTGAAGAACTGTTTCTCATCGAGAACGAGGAAAAGGGTTTATTTACAGAAACTAAATCAGTCTAACATGACTGCTTGAGAAAAAGAGTACTAGTCCAACAGGACTGCATGAGAGAAGTGACTCAGTCTAACATGACTGCTCAAGAGAAGTGTTCTCAGCATTCGCACAACCACAGTTTTTATACACTCGATCCGCCGGTCCTACGACGCGGCGACTGTTCGTTTACTCATCACCAACTCGCCGCTGCACTGCAGATCAGTTTACGTACACAAAGGCGACCGCGCTCTGTACACAGAGGCAACCGCGCGGGGTGCCGTTCCGGGAACTATCGGAGCCGATCGAGGGTCGCTCGTTGTTCTGCGCCACTCCGAAGCGTGAGAAGCACAAAAATACGTAGTTCCCGCGGCAGCTTGTCCATGCGTGTCAAATCAGCTCCGCGTTGGGGAACTCCGGAATCATTGTTCACGCACCGAACTGGTTCCGTCACAATGTCGAAGGGGCTGGAGGAAGGCGGCGGATTCCAGCGCAAAGGCCGCTTCCTCGAACGCCTCCCAGCTGCAGCGACGGAGAGGGAGAGGTGCGCGTCGTGTCGCCCTGTCGTAACTGTGTGGCAATCTTGTTTCGCAGCTCGCCATTCTTGACAGCGGCCATTCCTACCATTACTAGTAAAATTATTATAAATTCTTGTTTGTTACTAGTTTCTGTGATGCAGCCAGATGGCTCACTAATAAGCTCTTGGGAAGTCCCTAGTCAAGGTAGGGGCCGACCGACCGCACTGTGGCATAGAAGTTGCATCAACACTGATAAAGTGTCTCAGGCAGACAATCTGGGGCACTTTATCCCTGTTTATGCAACTTCTGTCTTATAATGAGCTCTTTGGTAGATATTTGTTATAAAGGGGTGACAAGTGGAGGCACATATATTTCCCTTGGGGGAAAATGGAGGCGAGATAATAAATTTAGCTTAAGTCCCTTGAGAGATCTCAGCAGGGCGATTTATGTCACTAAAATATCGCTATAGGCTACAAAAAAGACACGATTATCGCTAAGGTGAATAAAATCTCGCTATATTTTGCCGCTTTCCCGCTACGTTGACGGTACTTTTTGGCGGAGATGAATAACTCAAAGAGAGAGAGAGAGAGAGTAAGAGAGAGAGCGTCATAGAAATGCAGAAAGTTCTGCTGGCGTAGACGCAGGAGCCCACATGCTACTCTTCGTAAGAACTCCTAGATATAAGAACTCTAGGTCCTATGTGTGTGTGAAAACTTTTATTGCAATGAGGTCCGGAGGCTCGACTTTTTAAGCCAAGGCGGACCACTCCTACGTTGGCACTGTCAGGCCAAGCCCTTCAGCAACATCATGGGCCCTCTGGACGGCCCTTAGTTGGTCCCGAAACAATGGGCTTTGAATCCTTTTCTCCCACTGTGTCCATTCTTCAACGAGGTCGGGGAGAGTCGCGGGACACCCCGCCAGCATATGTTTGATTCCAATGATGCCATTGCAATCGTTGCATTCTATCTTACTCTCTCTCCCTCTCTGGATATATTTTATTGATGTGGTACGGCGTGGGATATGTACCTGTTTGAAATAGGCGAAGTGAGACTGCCTGAGCCTTGTTCAGTTTTGAATGTGGCAATCAGAATTGCGTCCTAAATAGTAATGTTTGGTTATGTCATTGTAAGTTAACAAATGATCTCTACATTCCTTGGCTTGATGGTGAATGGCTTGGTTGTGACTGTCACGGTTAGCAAGTCCTCGTCCCAAGTCATGAGCCACCTCATTGAGGTTTACCCGAGTCTCGTCCACTTTCCCCATATGCGCAGGAAACCATCGGATTTCAGTTTTCATAGTCCCAATGTTTTCAAAAAGTTTAGCTGCAACTCCAGCTACATAGTCTTTATCAAAACACTTTATAGCGGATTTCGAATCACTGTAAATGCAGGCCCACTTATTACTCCTGATGGCTAGAGCAATTACCACTTGTTCCGCCACCGTGGGGTCCTTGGTAAAAATTGCGAGAGCGTCTTGCACCTTCCCTTGATAATTTGATACAATGGCCGTATATGCTTCTTCATCTTTCACCCAGGCAGCATCAACTATAGCTGCCAGTTGGTTACGCTGCTCTATTTCCTGCAACAGTGCTTGAGCTCTTGCCTTTCTCGTTTTGATATTATATTCTGGATGCATATTTCTACTATGTCTTATTCTTAGAAACAAGCTGAATGTTTAAATTTTGTTATTCCTCAAAGACAGTAGCTTAATTGACAAGCTTCAGCATGTTTACATCAACATCGTCACATTCGTCTCACCTGTACATATCATGATCACATATTTTCCGTCCTCTTTTCTCCCGCCTTCCCGCTTTCAGGGACTTTGTTCCACCCAAGCCCCTTCCCTATGAATATCCCAGCTTGTATTACTGCCAGCTGACTGCTCACGAAACGCTTTGGAAACCAATGCGCTTTCTTGGGAATTGAATAAGGCGTCGTGTTCGTTATACCATTGTTGTGCGTCTGCCCTAATTTGTGCCGACACGCAGGTGTGCCTCTGAGGTCAATGGCACCGTATTGGCACCTATGCATTACAGGGAAGCTACCTACCTAAACGGGAACAGGCACTGATGGAACCTACCACATGGCAGAGCGCTATCGCTGCGAAGCAGCGATACAAAGCCCACTCGTGCATTGCCTTGCACACGCTCATCTTTATACATTTCGCACAAGTATATATTTGCAATTTTCTGACATACTCTGAATATATGGTGAGTGTATCTTTTCTCCTAAGCAAGTAAGCAATTTTTTTCTTATTTATTTCTGTCAATACTTTTCACCTTTTCCTCGTGGATATATGGTCTTGGGATAACGGGTCTGCAATAGGCCTAAGTTCCGATTATATAGCCGTTAATAAACAACAACGAAGACAATGTGATCTGACGGAACGATGTCGAAGCACGTCAGATCCCATGTTTCTCAATCTCTGCACTTACTCTATCAGAGTTCATCTCCTCTGTTTTTTTAACCGAGACAAGGCCTCGGCATGTATGTGAAAGCACTGCGCTGGGTTCCCTACAAGAAACTTGCACTGTCGTATAAAAAAAGAGCAAGGTCGGCCGCCAACGAACTCACTTTCTGTGTATTGCATGGCGTTCATCGTCTCGCCAGGAGTAACGAAATCGAAAATGCAGCCTCGTTAAGGCTCCCTGCTGCTCCCTATCCGTTTCCGTGGTCTTCACTACTTTCTTTTAATTTTTTATTTATTTATTTCCATTTTACGCTTTTCTTACTTTCCTATAATACCTGCTGAGTAGTGGAAAATAGCTCTTTTGTGACGTTCATTTCCAACGAGTTAGCCCGAGAGCGCCGGTTAACATATAGTCCCGTGTTCTGTTCACGTTGTGCCGAGTCAGCTCACTTATCGCCAATTCGCGCAAGGAACGTGACTTCAAAGCTCAAGCGACAGCGATACTGCGGCGCTTGTCATTGTTGTTGCTTTTGGTGTCGTTCGCTGATATATCGAGCAATTCACTTTCAACAGAACACGCGCAGCACACTATCACAGACACGCCTGTTTTGTTAATGTCTTTAGAGAGAAACAAAGTATGCTTCGAAAAGCAGGGAGGTTAAGCAGAGCTAGTTCCGGTTGGCTGCTCTTCACGGCGGAAAAGATCAGGGAACCGAAAATAAGAAGAGAGTGGAAGGGTAGAGAGAGAGAAATAGTGACGAGCCCAAAAAAAACAATCACGTAAGCTACGGAGTAGTGGCGGTCGTCTATCTTAAAGTTTGTCAGGAAGGCCCGTAGATATTAACACTGCTGCTTTCAGAAGGCATTAGCTAATAATGCAAAATGGTGAAGTATGCACAAAAAAGATTGACCTATAGTAGTTCTGCGGAAACTCGTAGAGTGGAGCGAGGCATTAATGTATTGCAATAGGACAGAGTTGGTTCATGGCTTTCAAAAGATGAAGCGCCAAGAGAGACAGCACACCAATGACGGAACAGCAATGACAAGGCAAGGCGCTACTTGAAGCTATATATTGAGGTCAAAAGCGGCTGAATATATATCCAAGGGAAGAAGGAGAAGCAAAAGAGGGACCA